>NC_064624.1:117312630-117977630 GCF_023898315.1 Schistocerca nitens | reverse complement strand
GGTGGGGAGGTCGATTTGCGATTTGTTCTTGTTTTCTTTTTGGCAGGGCGGGACGACTTCAGTGCTCTCTGGTAAACAGGGCACACCCTCCATGTGGTAGCGATCATGCATTGTGCCCAAACACCTAGTGCAGGTAGGTTTCTCCGAGGTGGAGAGCGTGCAGTTCTCCACTAAATGTGGGCCGGCACTCTTAACGCACCACAATGGCAGGGAGCAGTAATTCCCAGTATGTTGTAACCGTTGGCATTTGTGACAGATGACTGGCCCGTTGCGGCCCTCACAATTCAGTCTGGACATTCGCATACAGAGGGTACAGGATTTGGTAAATCTGCGCTGTCTCAGGATCCCTCTTCTTATATTGGTGGACCAAAGGGTCCTCTAAACAGAGCCAAAGCAGTTCCTCATTGACCTCCTCTGCCGTAACCTCTAGTGGCAAGTCCTTGATGACGATTTTGCTTTGGCGATTACCTGACATCTGGTGGGTAAAGAAGGCATCACCTTTGATTTGACAAAGTCGAGAATGGTAGGATAGTCGTCCCTACTGTCGAGCAGGTATTTCACTTGTTGGTAAACAGCACGCAATTGGCCGAAAATGAGCCGCTGGAGCTTAGTGTTCAGTTTTGTATAATTAGTGACATTATGTATCACAATACCCCTATTGTGATATATAATATCACATACAACAAGCCTGCTGTTGTGCGAATAGGATGGGCAGTTTCTGGCATAGAACGCGTCAGGGCGCAAATGACAGCCCAGTAAGACTTATGGTAAAGGAGGAAAGCAGATATCTTGTCCTCCAATTGTTCGGACCTCCAGCTGGAGAGCCAGTGGCAGAATTCGTGCTGGAGGCATCTCATTTGGCGTTTGTCACAAGGATCGTGAAACTGTTTCCACCACCGGTGGTAGCAGTTCTTTTGCACCTTCAGTTGCCGTAACAGGGGAGGCAAGTCGTCCAGGGGGGTTAAAGCCTGAGGTACAGGGGGCGTATCTTCTATTTCTTCTGAGGGCTTGACGGGGTCTCCTGAGAAGGAGTGTCAGGAGCAGGAGCCATTTCCTCATCCAGTGGCGTCGTAACTCCCGTCTGCTTCATGTCTGCTGTGCAGCGAGCTACGTTAATTTAAGTATTAATTGTATTTTTCTTACTTGTCACTTCTTCTTCCGTGTGTTTTTTGCTTTTAGAAAGCTTTAATTGTCAAGTGGTAGTAATGGTGTTCCATAGATTTCATGTTTGTTTTGAATACAGTCAGAGAGAGTCCCTTTAGTCAACCATAGTGCCAGTAGTGCTAGTGTTTGTTTTCAATACAGTCCAGAGACAGGTAGTGCTATTTTCATTGTTTTCTACAAGAAGTGTTTAGCACCCACAGTTTAGTCAACTATCAGCCGCCTTTAGTGAATTAGCAGTCTAGTTAAAAGTTGATTAACTCTCTACAGTAAATTGATTTCTTCGGATGGATAGGATGTGTGACTGCTGTGTACGGACGCAGGAGAAGCTGGCCACTGTTCGCAAACAGCTGAGCGTGTTGATGGCCGTGGTCAGCTGTCTTCAGGTTGCTGCCACGGAGTGTAGCGGCACTGGGGAGTCTGGTGCGTACCATGGTACACCCTTGGTGTTACATGCTTCACCCACTGTCCCTGCTGTCGAGACGTCTTCGCGGATACCGGGCGTGGTTGGGCCATCCTCTCCCCAAGGGGAGGGTCAATGTGGAGGCTGGCCGTGTGGCATCACCCGCTCTACCTGTGAGTGGACATGTGGTCGCTCGTTCAGCAAGATCCGAGCAGGCACACGGGGGGAGGGGTTTATTAGTTATTGGGAGCTCCAACGTTAGGCGGGTGATGGAGACCCTTAGGGAAATAGCGGAAAGGTCGGGGAAGAAGGCCACTGTTCACTCTGTCTGCTTGCCGGGGGGTCTCATCCGAGATGTGGAGGAGGCCCTGCCGGCGGCGATAGAGAGCACTGGGTGCACCCAACTGCAAATTGTTGCTCATGTCGTACCAATGACTCCTGCCGTCTGGGTTCAGAGGTCATCCTCAGTTCGTACAGGCGATTGGCGGAATTGGTGAAAGCGGGAAGCCTCGCTAGCAGGGTGGAATCTGAGCTAACTGTTTGTAGTATCGTTCCCAGAACCAATCGCGGTCCTCTGGCTTGGAGCCGAGTAGAAGGCTGAAACCAGAGGCTCAGACGATTCTGTGGAGATCTGGGGTGCAAATTTCTCGACCTCCGCTCTCGTGTGGAGAAATGTAGGGACCCTCTGAATAAGTCAGGCGTGCACTACACACAGGTAGCGGCTACAAGGGTAGCGGAGTACGTGTGGAGTGCACATGTGGGTTTTTTAGGTTAGAGAATTCCCTCCCTAGGGGCGACAAGGCGCCTTCTGAGACACGGCAAGGTGGGAGTAGGCAAAATGCAACAGGGAATAACAATATTAATGTGCTAATAGTAAATTGCAGGAGCGTCTATAGAAAGGTCCCAGAACTGCTCTCATTAATAAACGGTCACAATGCCCACATAGTACTAGGGACAGAAAGTTGGCTGAAACCAGACGTAAACAGTAAAGAAATCCTAAACTCAGATTGGAATGTATACCGCAGAGACAGGCTGGACAGTGAAGGGGGAGGCGTGTTTATAGCGATAAGAAGTGCAACAGTATCGAAGGAAATTGACGGAGATCTGAAATGTGAAATAATTTGGGTGACGGTCACAGTTAAAGCAGGCTCAGACATGGTAATTGGATGTCTGTATAGGCCCCCTGGCTCAGCAGCTGCTGTGGCTGAGCACCTGAAGGATAATTTGGAAAATATTTCGAATAGATATCCTTACCATATTATAGTTCTGGGTGGAGATTTTAATTTGCTGGATATAGACTGGGAGACTCAAACGTTCATAACGGGTGGCAGGGACAAAGAATAAAGTGAAATTTTTTAAAGTGCTTTATCTGAAAACTGCCTTGAGCAGTTAAACAGAGAACCGACTCGTGGCGATAACATATTAGACCTTCTGGTGACAAACAGACCCGAACTATTTGAAACAGTTAACGCAGAACAGGGAATCAGCGATCATAAAGCGGTTACTGCATCGATGATTTCAGCCATAAATAGAAATATTAAAAAAGGTAGGAAGATTTTTCTGTTTAGCAAAAGTGACAAAAAGCAGACTACAGAGCATGCTTCCAGCAGTGGCATGTTTGGGATCAAATATGCTGCTGCAAAGCTAATGGCACCAAGCGTGTGGAGACAGTAATCACTGTAGCCTCTGAATGTTCCATTGGTTGGAGAGTCTCTTGGGTATGGACAAGAGCTTTGGTGAGGACCTCTGCCTTGCATCCACCAAGGCGGTTGAGGTGGTCAGAACGGTAACACACCATGTTGTGATGGTGGAAATCGTCCACCAGTTTAATATGTGCTTCCGGGACCAGTAAAACATCCACATGATGGTCATGTAGGAAGGTGTTCAACTCCATCTTCATCCATTTTATGCCATTGGCATAAAAAACGCAGGTGACAAGATCCCGAAGGGGCTGGTGGTGGTGTGGTGGTCGATTTGTCTTTACAACAATATTTGACTAAGCCCTTCCACTAGGGCAAAGACCTCGGAGAACCCATCCTCTGACCGATGGATTTTGTGTGCAGTGTCACAATTACAGCCCACATGTAGGGTTTCATGAAGAAGATGATATAGAGGATTTTGCACATGTCCTCCCAAAAGGACGTATTAGTCTGCACCACTAGTGGAGGGTCCCAGGTGGGCTCCTTGCCCCTGTGGCAGGCAGGGACAGGCATAGTAGTAGGCAGAGAGGGTGCCCAGGCCGAGGGCCAGGACCTAGACACAGGTGGACTGGAGGGAGCTGCAGTTGGCTCCTTTCGCCAGTGAGCAGTTTTTTTTTAATTTCGTGTCAGAAGCACCATGGATACAGGAATATAAAAAAATGAATAGCACACAGAAAAAAAATTAATTACAGGCATATGAAAATATATATAAATATATATGCAAATATGTGTGCACAGAAACAAAATGTTATAGGCATTTGGCCCATAAGCGTGCTACGTCGACAGCATTTGGGGTTGCCAACATCAGATCCTCTAAAGTGCAAGGTGAAGAACATTCAGGGCAGTTATACATGTGCTGGGTCGTCTGCACCTCTCCACAGTCGCAGAGATTAGATGTAGTAGAATATCCCCACTTCAGAAGGTTATCTCTTGACCGTGCAGTTTTTGGTGCGTAGCCTGTTTAGTGATCTCCAGACCACCCAGTCCTCATCGTAACCTGGTGCCAATTCTTCCTTTGGTTCCATCCAGTGCCCTTCTCCCGACCGCTTCCATCTCTCCACCCTAGATCCAGGTTGGTCGCTAAAATCTTCGGTTGCTCTGAGAAAACTGCGTCTAGATTTCAAGCGTTTGGTGGCTGGCTGAGTTTTGTGGAGGGGGTGGCTCTCTGCCATCTCAGCCCTCGCTCTTTCACTATAGGCTGCCGCTTCTCTTCGCACTGCAGGAGGTGCAATCTCAGCAAGATGGTGGAGCTTGTCTGTTGGCGTCGGTTTCAGACATCCAGTGACGCGCCTGCAGGTCTCGTTCAGAGCAATGTCGACCTGTTTAGTGTGGGTAGAGTTGTACCAGACACTGCTTGCATATTCGCCTGCTGGGAAGCAGACTGCTAGTGCTGTGGTCCTACCTCTGGCTTTGCGCCCCAGGAGGAGTTCGTTATTTTCCGAAGAATATTATTTCTGCCACTCACCTTCATTTTGGTGTTAATACAGTGCTGTTTATACGTCAGAGCCCTGTCTAGGGTTACTCCTAGGTATTTGGGGTTAACGCAGTGTTTGAGGAGTGTGTCCTTCCAGAAGACACGCAGCTTACGGGATGCCTGCTTGTTACGGAGATGGAAGACGCAAACTTGTGTTTTGCTAGGGTTCGGCTTGAGTTGATTGTCGGCGTAGTACTGACAGAGCATGTCTAGCGCATCCATGATCTTTGTCTCAACATCCTCAAAGGATTCACCCTGTACGGCCATAGCACGGTCATCGGCGTAGATATAGTTTTCTGTACCAGCTGGCAGTGGTTGATCGTTGGTGTATATGTTAAAAAGTAAGGGTGCCAGTACGCTGCCCTGAGGGAGACCATTTTTCTGGGCCCGCCACCTGCTATGCATCCCTTGGAATTCCACAGAGAACCTACGGTTCTCTAACAGACTTCTAACTGTGGATGTGAATTTAAAGTCCCTGGTAATGGCATACAGCTTCTTCATTAGCAGACGTAAGTTGACGGTGTCATATGCGGCTGTCAAGTCTATAAAGGCGACACCAGTTATTTTCCGGTTCTCATAGCTGTCTTCAATCAGCTGCGTGAGGTTAATTACCTGAGATGTAGTGCTTTTCCCTGGGCGGAAACCTGCTTGTTGGGGGATTAGGTAGGGTTCTATGGCACTGGAGAGGCGATCCTGGAGTATTCTTTCAAAGATTTTAAAGATATGGCAGAGAAGTGATACGGGTCGGAAATTTCTGGGGTCATCAGCAATTTTGCCTGGTTTTAAAATGGCAATAACTTTAGCCTTCCTCCAGATTGTGGGAATCTGACCTGTTTCCATGCAATTGTTAAACAGTTTCAGTAGCCATTGTTTAACGTTGGGACCAAAGTGTTTAATCTGTTCAACAAAAATCCCGTCCAGGCCCGGGGCCTTCCTTAGCTTGCATTTCGCTATGGCTTTGTCCAGATCTGCCATTGTGAGAGGGGTGGCCAGAGTTGAATTTTCTTGGTGTTCAATCCTGTCTATTTTGGTCTCCGACTTCCTGATTTTCGTGTCGGGTTTCCCATTCTTGAGAAGCTGGTGGGCTATTTGGTCGGCTGTGACGGGAGCATGTCCTGGAGAGAAAGTCGGGTCATTGTTGAGACGTTTAAGGAGTGTCCAGGCTTTCTGACTGCTCCTTTTCATGTCCAATTCCTCTATTATCCTCAGCCATTTCTCTCTCCTGGTTTTAGCTAGTGACTCGGTTAGCTGCTCGCCCGCAGTGATAGTTTCCACAGATAGAGGGTTTGCGTCAAACAGTGTCAGGTATTGCTGCAACTGATCCTCTAATTCTGGCGTAAGGCCTTCAACATAATTGCTTCTGCATCCTCTAGGGATCGATTGCTTGGAACACCACTGCACAGCCTTCACGAAATTGTCATAGAATCTTGGTTCAGGTGGTAGGTTGTTTACAGAATCTTCCATGAGGTTTTGAAAGGTTGACCATTCTGCTTTCTTAAAATTGTACCTACGGCGAAAAGGTACGCTATGGGGTTTAACAACAGATGTGATCTGGCACATTATTGGACGGTGCTGGGTCTTTGGTATTGGTGAGGAAACTCCTTTTGAGCATTGGGACGTTACTTGATGGCTAACGAAGATGAGGTCCGGGTTATACCCTCTCCCGCATCTGCCACTGTTGTAGGAAGCAGGCAGTTTATTGTCATGTATCAGTTTTAGGTTGTTTAGCTCGGCCCAGCAGATCACAGCCGTGCCATTGTCGTCGTCTTCTTGGTAGCCCCACTGCGTACTGTGGCTGTTGAAATCAGCGATTACCAAATTAATTCTGTCTTTATTAAAATTGTTTACGTTGGAGCTGGAAAAGTCCACAGTTGGTGGTTTGTACACTGATGTAACAGTGCAGTCACTAAGTTCAATGGTTAGCACCTCAGTATCATTGCTGTCGTTTATACTGCTTGAAAGGATCTGTATGTTTGGCCTGGTAAAGACTGCGCTGACATACTGTCGGTGTGGCCTTTCAGCTACTAGTCGCATGCCGTTTATCTTGGGTCTTTTGAGTGTGCTATCTCTGTGAGTTTCTTGTAGACACAGGATGTCACATTTCTCTTTCTCACAGAGGTCTTGTAGTAGACGTTCTTTGCATGCAGACAGGCCTTCAATATTTACAGAGATAATCGTCAGTGCTGGGCCTGATAAGGTCCTTTTCTGTAGGGCAGTCATGTTGCTTCTGGAGTGAAAGGATCAGCCGGTATACAACCGCCCAGGGGACGCCCGAGTATGTGTATTGCATTCACATACTCTTTGTGGAGGCTCCTTTCTTGTCCCCCAGTGAGCAGTTGAAGCCATAATGGAAGATGCACAATGACAAGGAGACTGAGCTGCAGCAGCATAGGATGTCGTGGGAGTCTGGGCAGAAGAGGGCCACAGGTGCCCCCGAACCAGCCAGTGCCTGAGTGGCTGGCACCAGAGCAGCTTCTGAGGGCACCACACCAGGCTGGCCCCACAAAACAGGAAAGTTGGTCATGTCCCGCCATGGTGGGGACGTCCATTTGTTCTTGGTTTCTTTTTGGCAGGGCGGGAAGACTTCAGTGCTCTCTGGTGAACAGGGCACACCCTCCATGTGGTAGGGATCATGCATTGTGCCCAAACACCTAGTGCAGGTAGGTTTCTCCGAGGTGGGGAGCATGCAGTTCTCCACTAAATGTGGGCCGGCACTCTTAACGCACCACAATGGCAGGGAGCAGTAATTCCCAGTATGTTGAAACTGTTGGCATTTGTGACAGATGACTGGCCCGTTGCGGCCCTCATACAATTCAGTCTGGACATTGGCGTACGGAGGGTACTGGATTTGGTAAATCTGCGCTGTGTCTCAGGATCCCTGTTGCTATACTGGTGGACCAAAGGGTCCTCTAAACAGAGCCAAAGCAGTTCCTCATTGACCTCCTCTGCCGTAACCTCTAGTGGCAGGTCCTTGATGACGATTTTGCTTTGGCGATTACCTGACATCTGATGGGTATAAAAGGCATCACCTTTGATTTGACAAAGTCGAGAATGGTAAGATAGTCGTCCCTACTGTCGAGCAGGTATTTCACTTGTTGGTAAACAGCTCGCATTGGGCCGAAAATGAGCGCTGGAGCTTAGTGTTCAGTTTTGGATAATTAGTGACATTATATATCTCAATACCCCTATTCTGACATAATGTCAATTATATATCACAATAACCCTATTGTGACATATAATATCACATACCACAAACCTGCTGTCGTGTGAATAGGATGGGCAGTTGCTGGCATAGAACGCTGCAGGGCGCAAATGACAGCCCAGTAAGACTTATGGTGGAGGAGGAAAGCAGATATCTTGTCCTCCAATTGTTCGGACCTCGAGCTGGCGTTTGTCACAAGGATCGTGAAAGCGGTGGTAGCAGTTCTTATGCACCTTCAGTTGCCGTAACAGGGGAGGCAAGTCGTCCAGGGGGGTTAAAGCCTGAGGTACAGGGGGCGTATCTTCTCTTTCTTCAGAGGGCTTGACGGGGTCTCCTGAGAAGGAGTGTCAAGAGCAGGAGCCATTTCCTCATCCAGTGCCGTCGTAACTCCCGTCTGCTTCATGTCTGCTGTGCAGCGAGCTACGTTAATTTAATTATTAACTGTATTTTTCTTACTTGTCACTTCTTCTTCCGTATGTTTTTTGCTTTTATGAAGCTTTAATTGTCGAGTGGTAGTAATGGTGTTACATAGATTTCGTGTTTGTTTTGAATACAGTCAGAGAGAGTCTCTTTAGTCAACCTTAGTGCCAGTAGTGCTAGTGTTTGTTTTCAATACAATACAGAGACAGGTAGTGCTATTTTCATTGTTTTCTACAAGAAGTGTCGAGCAACCACAGTTTAGTCAACTGTTTAGCCTTTAGTGAATTAGCAGTCTAGTTAAAAGTTGATTAACTCTCTACAGTAAATTGATTTCTTAGGATGGATAGGATGTGTGACTGCTGTGTACGGACGCAGGAGGAGCTGGCCACTGTTCGCAAACAGCTGAACGTGTTGATGGCCATGGTCAGCCGTCTTCAGGCTGCTGCCACGCAGTGTAGCAGCAGTGGGGAGTCTGCTGCATTGCATGGTACACCCCAGGTGTTACATGCTTCACCCACCGTCCCTCCTGTCGAGACATATTCGCGGGTACCGAGCGCGGTTGGGCCATCATCTCCCAAAGGGGAGGGTCAATGTGGAGGCTGGCCATGTGGCATCGTCTGCTCTGCCTGTGAGTGGACATGTGGTCGCTCGTTCAGCAAGATCCGAGCAGGCACACGGGGGGAGGGGTTTATTAGTTATTGGGAGCTCCTACGTTAGGCAGGTGATGGAGACCCTTAGGGAAATAGCGGAAAGGTCGGGGAAGAAGGCCAGTGTTCACTCTGTCTGCTTGCCAGGGGGTCTCATCCGAGATGTGGAGGAGGCCCTGCCGGTGGCGATAGAGAGCACTGGGTGCACCCGACTGCAAATTGTTGCTCATGTCGTACCAATGACTCCTGCCGTCTGGGTTCAGAGGTCATCCTCAGTTCGTACAGGCGATTGGCGGAATTGGTGAAGGCGGAAAGCCTCGCTTGCAGGGTGGAATCTGAGCTAACTGTTTGTAGTATCGTTCCCAGAACCAATCGCGGTCCTCTGGCTTGGAGCCGAGTAGAAGGCTTAAACCAGAGGCTCAGACGATTATGCAGAGATCTGGGGTGCAAATTTCTCGACCTCCGCTATCGGGTGGAGAAATGTAGGATCCCTCTGAATAGGTCAGGCGTGCACTACACGCAGGTAGCGGCTACAAGGGTAGTGGGGTACGTGTGGAGTGCACATGTGGGTTTTTTAGGTTAGAGAATTCCCTCCCTAGGCCCGACATGGCGCCTTCTGAGATGCGGTAAGGTAGGAGTAGGTAAAATGCAACAGGGAATAACAATATTAATGTGCTAATAGTAAACTGCAGGAGCGTCTATAGAAAGGTCCCAGAACTGCTCTCATTAATAAACGGTCAAAATGCCCATATAGTACTAGGGACAGAAAGTTGGCTGAAACCAGACGTAAACAGTAATGAAATCCTAAACTCAGATTGGAATGTATACCGCAGAGACAGGCTGGAAAGTGAAGGGGAGGCGTGTTTATAGCGATAAGAAGTGCAACAGTATCGAAGGAAATTGACGGAGATCCGAAATGTGAAATAATTTGGGTGAAGGTCACGGTTAAAGCAGGTTCAGACATGGTTATTGGATGTCTGTATAGGCGCCCTGGCTCAGCGGCTGTTGTGGCTGATCACCTGAAGGATAATTTGGAAATTATTTCGAATATATTTCCCCACCATGTAATAGTTCTGGGTGGAGATTTTAATTTGCCGGATATAGACTGGGAGACTCAAACGTTCATAACGGGTGGCAGGGACAAAGAATCCAGTCAAATTTTTTAAAGTGCTTTATCTGAAAACTACCTTGAGCAGTTAAACAGAGAACCGACTCGTGGCGATAACATATTAGACCTTCGGGTGACAAACAGACCTGAACTATTTGAAACAGTTAACGCAGAACAGGGAATCAGCGATCATAAAGCGGTTACTGCATCGATGATTTCAGCCGTAAATAGAAATATTAAAAAAGGTAGGAAGATTTTTCTGTTTAGCAAAAGTGACAAAAAGCAGACTACAGAGTACCTGACGGCTCAACACAAAAGTTTTGTCTCAAGTACAGATAGTGTTGAGGATCAGTGGACAAAGTTAAAAACCATCGTACAATATGCGTTAGATGAGTATGTGCCAAGCAATATCGTAAGAGACGGAAAAGAGCCACCGTGGTACATCAACAGAGTTAGAAAACTGCTGCGGAAGCAAGGGTAACTTCACAGCAAACATAAACATAGCCAAAGCCTTGCAGACAAACAAAAATTACGTGAAGCGAAATGTAGTGTGAGGAGGGCTATGCGAGAGGCGTTCAATGAATTCGAAAGTAAAGTTCTATGTACTGACCTGGCAGAAAATCCGAAGAAATTTTGGTCTTATGTCAAAGCGGTAGGTGGATCAATACAAAATGTCCAGACATTCTGTGACCGAAATGGTACTGAAACAGAGGATGACAGACTTAAGGCCGAAATACTAAATGTATTTTTCCAAACCTCTTTCACAGAGGAAGACTGCACTGTAGTTCCTTCTCTAGATTGTCGCACAGCTGACAAAATGGTAGATATCGAAATAGAAGACAGAGGGATAGAGAAACAATTAAAATCGCTCAAAAGAGGAAAGGCCGCTGGACCTGATGGGATACCAGTTCGATTTTACACAGAGTACGCGAAGGAACTTGACCCCCTTCTTGCAGCGGTGTACCGTTGGTCTCTAGAAGAGCGTAGCATTCCAAAGGATTGGAAAAGGGCACAGGTCATCCCCGTTTTCAAGAAGGGACGTCGAAAAGATGTGCAGAACTATAGACCTATATCTCTAATGTCGATCAGTTGTAGAATTTTGGAACACGTATTATGTTCGAGTATAATGACTTTTCTGGAAACTAGAAATCTACTCTGTAGGAATCAGCATGCGTTTCGAAAAAGACGGTCGTGTAAAACCCAGCTCGCGCTATTCGTCCACGAGATTCAGAGGGCCATAGGCACGGGTTCACAGGTAGATGCTGTGTTTCTTGACTTCCACAAGGCGTTCGATACAGTTCCCCACAGTCGTTTAATCAACAAAGTAAGAGCATATGGACTATCAGACCAATTGTGTGATTGGATTGAAGAGTTCGTAGATAACAGAACGCAGCATGTCATTCTCAATGGAGAGAAGTCTTCTGAAGTAAGAGTGATTTCAGGTGTGCCGCAGGGGAGTGTCGTAGGACCGTTGCTATTCACAATATACATAAATGACCTTGTGGATGATATCGGAAGTTCACTGAGGCTTTTTGCGGATGATGCTGTGGTACATCGAGAGGTTGTAACAATGCAAAATTGTACTGAAATGCAGGAGGATCTGCAGCGAATTGAGCATGGTGCAGGGAATGGCAATTGAATCTCAATGTAGACAAGTGTAATGTGCTGCGAATACATTGAATGAAAAATCCCTTATCATTTAGCTACAATATAGCAGGTCAGCAACTGGAAGCAGTTAATTCCATAAATTATCTGGGCGTAGGCATTAGGAGTGATTTAAAATGGAATGATAATATAAAGTTGATCGTTGGTAAAGCAGATGCCAGACTGAGATTCATTGGAAGAATCCTAAGGAAATGCAATCCGAAAACAAAGGAAGTAGGTTACAGTACAATTGTTTGCCCGCTGCTTGAATACTGCACAGCAGTGTGGGATCCGTACCAGATAGGGTTGATAGAAGAGATAGAGAAGATCCAACGGAGAGCAGCGTGCTTCGTTACAGCATCATTTAGTAATCATGAAAGCGTTACGGAGATGATAGATAAACTCCAGTGGAAGAATCTGCAGGAGAGACGGTCAGTAGCTCGGTACAGGCTTTTGTTGAAGTTTTGAGAACATACCTTCACCAAAGAGTCAAGCAGTATATTGCTCCCTCCTACGTATATCTCGCAAAGAGACCATGAGGATAAAATCAGAGAGACTAGAGCCCACACAGAAGCATACCGACAATCCTTCTTACCACGAACAATACGAGACTGGAATAGAAGGGAGAACCGATAGAGGTACTCAAGGTACCCTCCGCCACACACCACCGGGTGGCTTGCGGAGTATGGATGTAGATGTAGATGTAGATCCACAGGACCATCCTGTGCGGCGTCCCCCGAGAGGGAGGTATTGGAGCACGATCTGCTGTCACCACGAATCACATGGCTGGAGGAGCGTCTGGAGCGATGGGCAGAGGACTTTCCAATTGGGTCAGGGTGCCCAAAAGACTCGACACGGTGGCGGCACAACGTAGGAAGAGGTGCACTCATTAGATGGGTAGATCACATAACTAATGATGAAGTATAGAATAGAATTGGGGAGGAGTATGTGGCAGAACTTGACCAGAAGAAGGGATCGGTTGGTAGGACATATTCTGAGACATCAAGGGATCACCAGTTTAGTATTGGAGGGCAGTGTGGAGGGTAAAAATCGTAGAGGGGGACCAAGAGATGAATACAGTAAGTAGATTCAAAAGTATGTAGGTTGCAGTAGGTACTGGGAGATGAAGAAGCTTGCACAGGATAGAGTAGCATGGAGAGCTGCATCAGACCAGTCTCTGGACTGACGACCACAACAACAACAGTTGAATTTCATGTAAGTGACCCTTATTGATCTGGTTCATCTAGATATTTTTAGCTTTTTTAGTATATAACTGTACAGCATTCAATACTGTGTAAGTAATAATATCAACAATACATTACATAAATCATTAAATTTAAATTCAGCCAGTTGCCATAGTTGGAAGTTGGCAGTGTCTGCTGTCACCATTTGTTATGAGTATAAAGTAGTATAAGAGAGAAAGAAGGTAGTAATACTTGTGGAGAATTAATTGTACTGCATACGATGCAGCTGAATTTGTTTTTGGAATTTGATGTCAGTTTGGAAGAATAATCCATGCCCAACCATTTCTAAGTCCACGGATGAAATCTGAATACTGAATAAAGAATCAGTAGCAATGTCGACCCATTGGAGTTCATTGAAGTATTTGTAAACATTCTCGGATGCTCAGACATAGGTGTGAACTACATAAATGACTGAAAAATGAAAGTACTGGCTATTGTAAGAAAAAATCTTATTTCAAGCAGCCACCCTGTCTGAATGTGATGTCTCAATATTAGAGACATGATTATGTATCAGAAATTAACTTGATTTTTGTATATATTACATCTTTGGAATCGACTGTTGATCATTCTTAGTTAAAAAAATAGAAGTCTCATGCCCTTCCTTCCTCCCTCGTCTTCTGTGAGCTATTGTGATATAAGCATGTATCATTCCTTCAATTTGTAATGTGTGTTAAATAATAGTAATTATTATTATAGTCTCTGAGTCATATATTTTTCTTTGGTACTACAGTTCCAAACCCCAAATCCCATACTAATGAAGTTCGTTTTATGCAATTTTGTCCTGTAAATTAGTTGGAAGTAGTTAGTTCCATGATGCGATAATCACACACCATAATCACGCTATAATTTATCCCATTTAAATATTTATAAGTCAAACCTGCGATATATGTTTTTAACAAAGTCTGATTTGTTTATTATCATCATGCCAAACTAAGTCTTTGCAATAATTATAAACAATAACACAGTTTCAAGTTACAAGGCTTGCTGCTTCCTGATGACAACTTCATGGCCTGATGCTACTGAGAATGCAATAAGAAAAGATGATCAGCCCTAACTTCTACTTGCCAACTGTTATCAATACATGTTTTCTTTTCTTATCTGCATTGTGGTGTATCCTTTCTCCAGTGACATGTTTCTCCCATCAACAAGTGTACAAATAATGAAACACACACAGTAAGAAAGTAATGGTACATTACACTATGTTATAGTTTTTCATAGAGCCATTGTACCACACACATAGCAAACAATGTAGCTGGACAAAGAATGGTTTATTTGGAACACCAGGTGGAAAAAAGTAAAGCCAAACTAATACTGGTGAAAACACACAAATGACATAATAGTCTGCCTGACAAGAAACTTCCTTATTATTTCTGGGTACAAATCCCACTATGAGGGTTTTTTCTTTCATTTTTTTTAAATATCCCATCAAAATTTATGTTAGAGTTGTGTGTAATTCATATGTTTACATGAAAATAAATATGACATGTTTGTTTATGGCATTTTGCCAATGTCATTCTAATTTCTTCACAGTGATTAATTTGATTGATTTATTCACCAAAAGATCATACACACACACACACACACACACACACACACACACACACACACACACACACACACACACACACATATATCATGTGGTTGGTGGTTGGTCATGGCCTTGACTAAAGAATCATTCTGGTGTTTGCCAGAAATGATTTAGGAAAACTACAGAAAACTTAAATCAGGATGGCCAGACAGAGCCGGAAAATGATGTCAACATTTTAACAACTGCAATCCCTCTTGCATATTGTATAATGTTGTACATCTACATCTACATACATACTCCGCAATCCACCATACGGTTCGTGGCGGAGGGTACCTCGTACCACAACTAGCATCTTCTCTCCCTGTTCCATTCCCAAACACAACGAGGGAAAAATGACTGCCTATATGCCTCCGTATGAGCCCTAATCTCTCTTATCTTATCTTTGTGGTCTTTCCGCGAAATGTAAGTTGGCGGCAGTAAAATTGTACAGCAGTCAGACTCAAATGCTGGTTCTCTAAATTTCCTCAGTAGCGATTCACGAAAAGAACACCTCCTTTCCTCTAGAGACTCCCACCCGAGTTCCTGAAGCATTTCCATAACACTCGCGTGATGATCAAACCTACCAGTAACAAATCTAGCAGCCCACCTCTGTATTGCTTCTATGTCCTCCCTCAATCCGACCTGATAGGGATCCCAAACGCTCGAGCAGTACTCAAGAATAGGTCATATTAGTGTTTTATAAGCGGTCTCCTTTACAGATGAACCACATCTTCCCAAAATTCTACCACTGAACCGAAGACGACTATTCACCTTCCCCACAACTGCCATTACATGTTTGTCCCACTTCATACCGCTCTGCAATGTTATGCCCAAATATTTAATCAACGTGACTGTGTCAAGCACTACACTACTAATGGAGTATTCAACCATTACAGGATTATTTTTCCTATTCATCTGCATTAATTTACATTTATCTATATTTAGAGTTAGCTGCCATTCTTTACACCAATCACAAATCCTGTCCAAGTCATCTTGTATCCTCCTACAGTCACTCAATGACGACACTTTCCTGTACACCACAGCATCATCAGCAAACAGCCGCACATTGCTATCCACCCTATCCAAAAGATCATTTATGTAGATAGAAAACAACAGCGGACCTACCACACTTTCCTGGGGCACTCCAGATAATACCCTCGCCTCCGATGAACACTCACCATCGAAGACAACATACTGGGTTCTATTACTTAAGAAGTCTTCGAGCCACTCACATACTTGGGAGCCAATCCCATATGCTCATACCTTTGTTAGGAGTCTGCAGTGGGGCACCGAGTCAAATGCTTTCCAGAAGTCAAGGAATATGGCATCTGTCTGATACCCTTCATTCATGGTTCACAAGATATCATGTGAAAAAAGGGCGAGTTGCATTTCGCAGGAGCAATGCTTTCTAAAGTTGTGCTGATGCATGACAGCAACTTCTCTGTGTCAAGGAAATTCATTATATTCTAACTGAGAATATGTTCAAGAATCCTGCAACAAACCGATGTTAAGGATATTTGTCTGTAATTTTGAGGATCCATCCTTTTACCCTTCTTATATACAGGCGTCACCTGCGCTTTTCTCCAGTCACTCGGGACTTTACGTTGGGCAAGAGATTCGTGATAAATGCAAGCTAAGTAAGGAGCCAATGCAGTGTTCTTTGATTTACACACAATTTGCTCCAAATAATATGAAATAAAACATAGTTCTGTACTTGATCACTGCACACGCTAATGATATTCACCACAAACACCTGATACGTACCACATCAGTTTAACGAGTATACTGTAGTGGTGGTTACAAAAATGTTTTTCGTTATTTAACGGTGAGTGATTGCAGAAATTCCAATTAACAATGTAGTTATATCAGTACCAGGATCCTCTACCATATGGATTATATAAAATGCAAAGGTTTATGAAACATCAGTGCACAGGAACATCTGAAATTATCATATTCTGTTCTAATTAGCATGTAATCATGAAGTGCAAAATGTTATTTTCACCTGTTAGCCAAAACATCTGAAACAGCTGTTGGAATAACATGTGAACAGTTCGAACAGTCCACGAGTGTACTGCCAGTGCACAGAGTCCAACAGGCATAATATTTTGGCAATCAGACATGTTGCCAGCATCAGCTTCATTGACAGAGCAAAACATCTGATAATGGTGATACGCATAGATGCCAAATTATTGCACCTGTTGGACTATGCTGACCGCAGTACACCTGACTGTTTGATCAACAAAACACACTGAAAAATAATATGTAAACTGCTATTATCCATCTGTATAAGGAATCTACATAAAAAAGTCACTAATTTTCAAAGCAATTAAGACAGTTTGCAGAATTATGCAACCTGAAATACAAAAACAAATCATCAAAAGATACTTTCTGAATAAAAAGACAGCATGATTGTTAATACCAATAAAAAGCTCTACTCAGATGTATACCAAAAACACGGTAGGAGACCTGTCCTCAATTTCGTCTTCATATGACTGAAGTAAGTATTTTAAAGGAACAAGGGCTAGATAATGAGACTCTTAACATTGATTAAGGAAACATTAACTGTCACTAGCTCTAAAGTTAAATTGATGGGAGAAACTTCTGAACCATTTGGTAAAAAGACTGGTGTTAGACAGGGAGATGGACTCTCGCCATTACTGTTTAACTGTGTTTTGGTAAAGTTAATTACACAATGGTGAGAGCGAAAGTCATGTCAAAATATAGATCAATCAATCAAGTTAGGTACAAAGTAGACTGCCTCGTCTTTGCAGATGACCTGGCAATTTTAACTAGGGATATACCACAGCTAAAAAAATTAAAAAATTGAAATTCTTATAGAAGTTGTGGAACAAGTAAGACTACAAATTTCATTTGAAAAAAAATGGAATATTGATATGCAACAAACAAGCACCAAAGTTTTTGAACACAACATATGGAAAAATAAAAAAAAATGGCTCTGAGCACTATGGGACTCAACTGCTGAGGTCATTAGTCCCCTAGAACTTAGAACTAGTTAAACCTAACTAACCTAAGGACATCACACACATCCATGCCCGAGGCAGGATTCGAACCTGCGACCGTAGCGGTCTCGCGGTTCCAGACTGCAGCGCCAGAACCGCGCGGCCACTTCGGCCGGCGAAAAATAAAAAGGGTTTCTCAGTTTAAATATTTGGGGGAAATCATACGAGAAATCGGTATGGAAAAAGCTCCAAACAAAGACCACTGTCAAACAATGGCAACTGTATGCTGATTAAGACAAAATATTTATAAGAAAAAATCAATTTCTAAATTCAGTAAATTTAGGCATTGCAGCACTGTACTCAAACCTGAATGTCTTAATGGAGCAGAAAATTTAAATTTAAATAGAAAGAGGGATATTGAAGAAATTCAAAAGAAAGAAAGAAAGGTAGATAATTAGGAAAATATTAGGCCTACAGTTGCTGATGGAGAAACTTATAGGCTGAGAAGTAATAAGGAAGTAGAAGACTACACAAGAAAATAAAGACTTAAATTTTATGGGCACATTAGAAGAATAGCACACACTAGGTTAACAAAACAGATAGCACAATTCTATGAAAACAGAAGTAAGGCCAAAACTGAGCCAATTACATGGATCACTGCAATTAAGGAGGATCTTAAAGTAGCTAGTATAATTCAGGCAGATGTTAAAGATAGAAAAACATTAAGACAAAAGATATTTGATTGGAAAGCCGGTCAGAGGGAAATTAGAAAACAGACTGGAACACCATGGTCTGATGAAAGAAAGAGACATCATTCTGAAAAGATCAAACAAATTTGGACGCAAAGGAAGGCCAACCATAAAAAGTGCCAGAGATGGATTGTACCTCACGTAGTCTTATTGGGCCCATACGTGAATAATAACAATAAAGTATGTATAAAATTCATTGCTTGTTCTGCATGTTTGGCATAAACTTGGGGTGATAACTGTTTGTTGGCTGAATTATATGTCTGAAATTGATAACAGTACTTGAAACAATTTTGTATGTATGTCAAAATAACTTGATGTGATAATTTTTAATTTTACTATCTAACATCTGTACTGTTAACAATGGAGTAATTGTTCAAAAGCAACTGTCAGAGTGCGAGTTAATTCACTAGACAGTACTAGTAATCAGAGGATCTGTAACAGACTACCTGTGCCACTTAGAGCAATGAAAATGTAATGGAAAGGATAAAGGGACATCTGTAACTTAATTAACATAGCACACTAAATGAACTTTAGAGCTGAATCCAGTTCTTGTGAAGAATTCCACGATAATGAGCAAGAAAACAAAATAAGTAACCTAGTTACATCTGCCATACAGGCTGTTCACATTTCATAAAGTTTAAAATTGCAGCAAGTTCATATCATGTTTTTTTTATTTTTTATTTTTTGTCAATATGAAAACACATTTAGTTCAGAAAAAGAAAGAAGTGACTGCACTGAACCATGAACATGCTGCTATGCCCCTTGCACTATCTCCAGGTCATAAACAAACAAGTATGCCCCTTGCATGTCTTCATATCCTAATCTCAGTATGCCTGGAAAAACTGAGTTGGCACCCCCGATGATGAAAGAGAAGTTGAGGTAAGGAGAATGACAACATATTACTATCAAGCACTGTAGATCTTGGCACATGATTTTCTTGTAAAACCATTACATTGTGATCATACTTTTAGATTAATGAAGTCCATTCACCAAAAAGCAGAAGTGCTTAGTTGGGTTGGGTTGGGTTGTTTGGGGGAAAACACCAAACAGTTATGTCATTGGTATCATCAGATTATGGGAAGGAAATTGGCCACGCCCTTTCAGAGGAACCATCCCGGCATTTGCCTGGAGTGATTTAGCGAAATCCCAGAAAACCTAACTCAGGATGGCTGGACGCGGGATTGAGCCGTTGTCCTCCTAAATGTGAGTCCAGAGTGCTAACCACTGCACCACCTCGCCCGGGACAGCCACACACAAAAAGAAAGGAAACTTAACAAACACACACACACACACACACACACACACACATACACACACACACAAACAAAGAGAGAGAGAGAGAGAGAGAGAGAGAGGTGTCACAGGGTGCTTGGGTTTTTTCCTTTCATAAATATCCAAATTTTTGAATCCTCGAAGGGATGGTTACGTGTGTAGTATGCATTATGTATGAAGAATGTTTTTGCTGTCGTTTTAAACAGATATATTTTAGTTACATTTTTTAAATTTATTTCCTTATGAGCAATACAGTTTTGTGCTGGTTTCTCCATGGTGAATGTAAGTCCAAACTCCATGATTATGAACAGAAGTGTTGGTGAGATGCTTAGAAATGTTTTCCCTGATTTACACAACACATTGGTAGATTTACTCCTTGGTGAAGTAAGGACACTAACTTTGTTACATAGTTCTATACAATGAGGTTGGATTATCTGGTTTTTTGGTAATCCTGATGGCCTATGGTCTCACCTAGTCTAAATAACTGACGTCTCCCTATAACTTGATTTCATTGGTTCATAAATCTGTACAGGAGGTAGAGTTAGGTAAAGAAAATGTTGTCATTAACAGATTATGAGAGATGGTACAATGATTGCTGCCTAACACGAAGTGAAGCCACTACCTGTACCATCCCACATCACATGGTTGCATAGAAAATGGAACTACTGGTACGCAGAACAAATGCATTTGGTAGATGAGCAATAAAAAGGGGAAGGACTGAACAGAAACTGCCAAGAAAGTAATGAGGCAGTCCAGCGAAACTGGAAGGAAGAGGAGCAGAAAGAACCAAGTCTGCATTTAGTTCTTCACACTACAAGCCCCTTGCAGCGGTGTGTGCAGAGGGTACTTCTGGGACCACTGTCAATTGCCCCTTCACCTGTTCCATTTGCAAATAGTGCAAAGGAAGGATGGCTGTCAATAAACTTCTGTAGGAGCTCTCATTTCTCTGCCTCATTGTGGTCATTTCACAACATGCATGTGGGAGTAAGTAAGTCAACGCTTGGCTGTTTTTGGAATATACACTCGCACAATTTCAACAGTAAACACCTCCATGATCCACAACAGCTTTAGTGTAGCCCCCCCCCCACCACCCACACACACACACACACACACACACACACACACACACACACACACACACACACACAAACTCTCTCTCATTTTGAGGTAGAAACCACCAATGCTATTGCAAGATGGAGACATCTAATGGTATACTGAGGTACTTCTACAAATATAGTGCAATATCATTCGGTGTTTATTAAACAAAGTGGCAATTCTTCTGGGACCCATGGAAGTCTCAGAGAAAAATTTGAGGCATCTCATGGAATTTTGTAAAATGTTGGGGAATTCTTTTTTTCATTTTTTTATGCAGTACTGAATTTTAATTTTATTGAGTTTTATGAAACACAAATTTTAAAATACTCAGTTGTTTCAAAATGTGTTAATTACATGATACTATTCCACATAAATTATCGATGTTTAAAAACTGCAGTTGAACAACAGCTAATATATTTTAGCTGAGAAGAAAGGAACATCATTGCTGTCCCCCCCCCCCCCCCTCCCGCTCACCACTGATTTATCACGAACTTCTTATGGCACCATCTTCCCCCCATACCTTGAATTCTCAGGAATTTTTTTTTCTCTCAAGTATGAGCAGGCACTGTGTTAACAAATATTGCTGTTTATATGTTTGGCGACTAGTTGCAACCAACTTTTTCATTCTCAGGGTTGACCTACTAAGGCTACACTGAAAGTTCCTGATCTTCATAAGACACATCAGAGTCGTAGTACGTGCTTTACAAAGTAATCGCAGATGACTGTCACACTCAACATGCCCCTACTTGGCATGTCAGAATCAAACTTACAGGTGATGTTTGTTGTGAAGATCAGACACTTTCAGTGCAGTCTCAGTAGGTCAGGATTGAGAATTAACCGCCTGGTTTAAAACTAGTCCTCCAACTATGTACTGCAATTGTGACAGATCTGTTAATAAACACTTAATGAAATTAAAAAAAAAAAAAATTGTTGGTCATGTATCAAAAAAAAATGCTGAAACCGAAAAATTGTGCATTATACAGAATTCAAAGCACCAGTCAGCACACAGATTGTGCTTTGCTTTGGGACTGTAGGAGATTGCATCTCTTAAGTTATTATAATGTAACATTATCTCTCTCTCACACACACACACATTCTCTCTCTCTCATGCAACTCACACACACGACTGCAGAGTCTGGTAACTGAAGCCACACTGTCATATGTGAGAGTTGTGTGTGTGTGTGTGTGTGTGTGTGGTCTATTTTCAATGAAGCCCTTGCTGGCTGAAAGCTTATTTATGACAGTGTTTTTGTTGTGCCTATCTACGACTCAGCGTCTCCACCAGGTGGTGAGTAGCAACTTCCCTTCCATATTGTTGTAATGTAAACTTAATTTTGTGCTACTGCTTTCATGAGTCGTTTCAAAATGAATTTATTACTTTTTATGCCCAATTTTATTGTTATTTTGGACTATAGTTTGTTTTAGGCATTATGAGATCATGGGAGTTTTGGAATGTCGGATCGTGTCTAGGAAAAATGTGATATTGGTTTCAATATGACTTGAAATAATGGGTGATTGAAACCGTATGCCCCACTGGTTCCAAAGTAAAACCACCTGCTTAAAACAATTGACTGTTTACGTTTTACCCATTTCTTCTTATACTCATTGCTTACTATGATAATAGAGATTAATTATATGAAAAATGTTTAAAAATTATATTCTAAACTCATATCACCTCCTGAAAACAATTCATTGTTTGCATTTGCCGATTTCTTGTCATATTTGTTGCTTATGATAACGATAAAGGTTAATTTTGTGAAAAAATTTGAGATACTTTTTTCGTATTGCTGGGACTGATGAGAAAATAGTCCAGAATTGCTCGTACAAATGTTTCATGGATCAATCAAATATCCTTACTATTTTTTGAATGAATTTCAGTCTGGCATCAGACTTTCCTACATTTAATTTTATATGGTCAATCCAGTTTAGGTCATTGTGAATGTTTGGTCTGCGGTATGTCAAGTTTGTTAATTTATCTGGTGGTTTGTCAACAGTAGTGTAATTAAACAGTAGTGAATCTCTCTAGCTATTTATACACAGCATGATGTTATTTGCATTCTGGGCCAACTGCAAGTCTGTACACTAATAACAGATTCTTCGCAGGACTTCTTGCACTTCACGCAAGACTTCTTGTACTTTACTACAGCTTTCTGGCATTTCAACCTTCTTAGAGAGGACAGCATTATCTGAAAACAGTCTCACAGACCAACTGGCATTATACAATAGATATCGATTGTATATTGTATATAGTAAACATCCTTGGACTTTGAGCAGCTGCTTACGGCAGGTGCTCTGTCACATATTGGTGCGGATCCAACTGATTCTGTTAGCAGATGGGATTATACTAGGTACAGCCCTCACCTCAGATAGAAACTCAATGATAAACTGGCTGGGCTAGTAGCAGGGAACTTAAAAAGGGGGGGGGGTGAGGGAGGTGGGGGGGGAGGCTCTCATGAGTGGCAAAACACCAGTGCTTACAGGTGTCACAGCAGCACTTGTTTTAGGACAGGAAAGTCAGAGAGAAATAGTTTTAAGAGAGGTTAGGATGGAAATAGACCTTCAGTTTAAGAAAGATACTGCATCAGCACAAACAGTTGTTTGTAAAAAATTTTCAGCAATCAGCAGAAATTTTATTTCCACCCACTTACAAAGGGCTGGCAGATGAAAACCGAACGCCCACCACAATGGGACCATGCAATGGTTCCATTCAAAAGTAATCACCTCACAAATTAAGACATCTATCACATTGGCAGAAAAGATCATCAATTCACGTTTCATAGAACACAGTCGGCCGCTTACAGATCCACAACCTCACCCTCTTGCACTTCCTCATCTGACTGAAACTGATGTCCACACATCTTTCTTCAGGTCACCAAAGATGTGAAAATCACAGAGTCAAATCAGTGAACCATAGCCTTCATCTGATTGGAGGTGTGGGGGTGGATGTTATCGTGCAATAGGATGATTCCATCAGACAGCATTCCTTGACGTTTTGATGTTATAGCACTTCACAGTTTCGGCAGTGTCTTCCTGGCATTGCACATTGATTGTGGGTCCACACTTGAGGAATTCGACAAGCAGAGGACCCAAGGAGTTGAAGGAGGAGGTTATTGTGACCTTACTGGAAATTGTGTGAACAGCTTTGGATTTCTTAGGCAGGAGAGACATGGGATGTTTCTACTGTCTGTTTTACAATTTGCCCTCTGGTTGTCGGATGCAATCATCCTGTTGCACAATAATGACTGCCCCCACACCACCAGTCAGACCAAAGCTGTGCCTCAATAATTTGGTTGGGAAATACTGCAACATCCTGAATACAGTCTGAATATTTTGCCATGTGAGTTTTACGTCTTTGGCAATGCCTTAACAAGTTTGGTAATTACTTTTGAATGGAACCATTCCACGTGTTCAGTTTTCGGATCCCTTATATATTTGAGTACTAACAACTAAAATTAATGAACTACAGTACTTATCTGCCTTGGTGAATTACAGTCATCAAATCCATCTGACATAATTTACCTCTATGAACATTACATGCCCACTGATACAGAAGTGTTAAGTGTAACAGGGTTTAGATTAGTCTCTTGCTTCTGAAGAGCAGAAATGGAAACAGAAGGAACTGCTGCATTCATCAGGAATTGTCATCTGCCTAAAGCAGCTTGTGGAAGCATGCAGGACAGAACTAGAACTTCATAATAAGTCAATTATAATGGTAAGGGTGTACTGAATGCCACTGGGTAATTTTAATCTGTTCATAGATCACATTGATGTTCTATAGGCCTATGTAACAGCAATAAAAAAAGATAAATAGTGATTCTGATGACTTTAATGTAGATTATCTTAAAAACTTATCCAGTAAGGATTTATCAGTCAGTAACACTATCATTCAGGTAATTCATACCGTCAACTTCCAAACTAGGGTAGCTAATTGCTCATACACAGCTATTGATAACAATACACTATTAATATTATCTGCAGGGTAATTTATATACAACAGGAACAGCAAGGTCCCAACACAATTTCCGCACATCTGAAGAGACTTCTACATCTGACAATAAGATTCTGTGACTTCTCTATCGAAAAGTCCTCAATCCAGTCATAAATTTCACTCGACACCCAATAAGATCGTAGTTTTGATTATAAGCATAGATGTGTTACTGAGTCAAATGCTTTTCAGAAATGAAGCAAAACAGCATCTTCCTGACACCCTTGATCCAAAGCTTTCAGTAGGTCGTGGGAGTAAAGAGTGAGTTGGGTTTCGTATGACTCATGTTTTCAGAATACATGGTGGGTGGTAGTGAGGAGATCATTCTGTTAAAGATACCTCATTATGTTTGCGCTCAGACTATGTTATAATATTCTGCAACAAATCAGTGTGTGGGATATAGGACAGTAGTTCTGTGGTACACTTCTACTACCCTTCCCGTATACACGTGTGACCTGTGCTTTTTTCCAAGTACTGAGCAAGGATTTTTGTTCGAGGGATCTGTGATATATGAAAGTTAGATGAGAGGCCAACTCGGATGCAAGTGCAGTCAGACCTGCAGCAAGGAAGAGAGGAGACAAGGATGAAGGGAGAGATGTCAGAGAGAGTAGCTCAGGGATAAAGTGCACTGCCAGCTTCAGTGCAGAAATGACACTGGCACAGTTACAAGTAAAGATAGATTAGAAGGAAGAGGAATGAATAGTACAATTAGGAACTATGACACTATAAGGGGTGGACAGAAAGAGGGGAGGTAGGTCAGGGAATGAAGGTGGACAATAAAAGGAGAGAAAAGACCAGTGAAAAAAATGAGGGAGGGGGGGGGGGAGTGTTAATGAAGATTAAGAGCAGGATAGGACAGTGTCGAAATGTGAGGATGTGACAGGTGACAGATGGACAGCTCCAAATAATGGAGTCCAGGAAAACAGTACCAGCTGGGAACTGGGGGGGAAGGGGGAGATCTAAATGGCCTGTGTTGTATAGCATCATCGAATCATGGTGGAGTATATTGAGCAACTGGGTACTGGATGCCCCCACAGGCAGACAGTTCTTACATGCACATTTGTATGCTCTGCCAGTTTAGCGATGGTCAGGTATGTATATAACACTGTGCAGTTTGTGATGACCTCAACCCACAGGAAAAATAATTATCAAAATCTGAACTGTGAAGTAATCCAAAATTCTTGAAGCGGGAACGTGTTGTATCTCCGCTTACAGTCACTCATGTGCAGTGAACCGGCTTTATCACCGCGCCCACGCACTATGCTCGAGGGAGAGGCTTTCTAGCAATAAACGACTAAAGCGGTTTCTGGACAGGACACATTTATTTTTCCTACCGTTACAATAAATGACAAATAATATACTTCGCTAACGTCCGTCTATACAGGCGCGATGCACCGGCGGCACGGCTCGGTCACCGATCCCGGAGGGTGTACACTCCAGTGACGAGCCATAGCGCGACCGCGTGGACCGAGCGAGACAAAAGGCCGCGTCACTGAATGTTCTGCACTTGGTGCGACCGGAGGCGCCGTAACATCCGCGAAGAAGCGAAAGACAATTTAATGGCGACTGCGTTTACGACCGCGCGTACGCATTTACGGCGGAGTCACGTTGACTCGACGCACGTGGTCCGCGGCGGAAGAACTGGGGAGACGTGTATCACGTTGCGTCGACTAGCTCGCACTGGCCCCTGCTTTGTTCCCGTGCGGTCCGGTGTGCGATGCACCGTTGCCGAAATTCTGGGTAACGGTACAGCTGCCCCTACTTGTGTCGGCAGTGCCGTAGTTCAGCCCTTCGTGCGTTGGACGGTGCTGCCGCCACACAGATCCCCCCTTCGAGAGCGGAGCTCCGTAGCTGCGAAAACGCGGCGATCGTTCAGTGGCGCGCGTGTGATTAAAGTTCGCGCGCTGCGTGATGGTAGTGCGGCAGCTTTGGTGGGGGTCGATCGGCGTCGAAAGGGCGGCGGCCCGTGACGTCAGCGCGCCGGACCGGCGAGCATGTTGCGGGCGTGTCCTCGCGCTGGCGGCTAGTGACAGTGGCATCAGGCACTGGCTGTGACTGTCCGTAGCGATGCGCGTGAAGGCGCGCGTTGCAGGTCATTGGTGGTGACATCTCGAAGGCGCTTGCGCGAGTGCGTTGCCGTCGGAACTCGAACATGGGTCCGGGAGCTACTACGGACTAGCAGGGCGGTGTGGTGCGCGATGTCCGGAGCTCGACGGAGAAGCGAATGAGGTAAGCTGGCGCGGGTGCCGATCCGGCCTCAACGCCCAACGCGCGGCGGAGGCAAAAGACGCGAACACGGGTCCAGGAGCTGTGACGAACGCAGGAGACGGTGTCCGGGGCTCGACTGGAGTTACCGGCCGAAAGCACTTGCAGCTGGAGGTCGGGTCTCTACAGTGGACGGCGGCTCATGTCCACCGAATCCTGATGGCGTTCGGCAGCTCGGGCGCGTGATTGCCGGTTTGGGTGCCGTGGCGCGCTGGTGACGCAGCATGGCCGTTTGAATCGGAAGCGGCGGCCGGCGCACGTGATGTAGTCCGCTGGCGGCTGTGGTGGGGGCGACCGGTGCGCCTGTGACGGGCGCGGTACAGGCGACCGTACCAGCTGCCTGGGCGTGGTGGTGGGAGGTGCACGTGTCGGCGCGATGACAGCAGGCTGCAGCTGTGCGTCACCAGCGGCTCTGGGTGCGGGTTCTGTCTGACTGCTGGCAGAGGGAGTGTCATCCGTGATCAGATCTTCTGCCGGGTCAAAGAAATGCGTGGCTGATGGAGCGGGCAAGACGTAGGCTGGTTTGACGCGGTCGACTGACACTGTCAACAGCTTTCCGTTGCACTCGATGACCAGCGTTTTGTCTCCTCGGGCGATCACGCGGTGCGGTCCACTGTAGGGCGGTCAGAGGTGGCCGTACTGCGTCGGTATGCAACATGACGTGCATGCAGCACTGCAGGTCGGCGTGGACGAATATCTTCCCGGTGCCGTGCCGTGTCGGTGCGTGCGCTCGGAGGCTGGCCATGTGACTGTGCAGACGTTCCGCCAGAGTGGGTGCCACGGCATCGCGTGGGAGTCTTACATCTTCGACAAAATCGCCCGGGATTGTCAGAGATTGCCCGTAAACGAGGTCGGCAGGTGACGCGCCGATCTCCTCCTTCGGCGTGACTCGCAGGCCGAGCAGCACCAGTGGGAGCGCCTCTGGCCATGAGGTGTCATAGCAGGTTAGAGCGGCCTTGAGAGTCCTGTGTAACCGTTCGCCCATGCCATTCGACGCCGGATGGTAGCTGGTTGTCCTGTGTAACCGGGTGCCACACAGTCTGGCGACATGCGTGAAAAACGCGCAGTCAAACTGGCGGCCGCGATCAGTTGTCACGTGACTGGGACATCCGAAGCGTGCCACCCAGGTGTCGACGAATGCGGTGGCGACGGTCTCGGCTGTGACGTCCGCGACGGGCGTTGCTTCCGGCCAGCGAGTGAAGCGGTCCACCATAGTTAGGAGGTACCGCTTGCCTTGTGGGAGAGGAAGCGGGCCGACGAGGTCCACGTGAACGTGCACAAATCGGCGTGTCGCGTCTGGGAAGGTGCCCACGGGTGCGTGGGTGTGCCTCCCAACTTTGGGGCGCTGACATGCGGTGCAAGTGCGCGCCCATTCGCGACAGTCCTTCCGAAGCCCGGGCCAGACGAAACGCGCAGCCACGAGCGTTGCAGTGGCGTTGGTGCCGGGGTGTGACAGTCCGTGGACACGGTCGAAGGCACTGCGCCGGAATTTCTCCGGGAGGAACGGTCGGTGCGTGCCGGTTGAGGTGTCACACCAAATCTTCCGTGCGGAGCCGAGGACAGGCACCAGCTCCAGTTGCAGGCCGCTGGAAGTGTCGTGACGGAAGCGGTGCAGTTCTTCGTCACTCTCCTGTACTTGGGCCACATCCTCAAAGTTCATAGGGGGTGAAATAATGGCACACGCTCGGGACAAACAATTGGCGACGATATTGTCTATCCCCGAAATGTGTCGAATGTCAGTCGTGAATTGCGACACGTACTCTAACTGCTGGAGTTGGCGCGGTGAACACTTAATGTGGTTGTTCTCGAACGCGTGTGTAATGGGTTTGTGATCGGTGAAAATGATGAACTGTCGGGCTTCTATGGGCGGTCGGAAGTATTTCACCGCCGCGTACACCGCAAGCAACTCTCGGTCATAAGCGCTCCAAGCACGTTGTGAATCGGAAAGCTTTTTAGAGAAAAAACCGAGAGGCTGCCAACTCCCGCCGACGCGCTGTTGTAACGCCACGCCGATGGCGGCCTGGCTGGCGTCCACGACTACAGCTAAGTCCGCGTCATGTACCGGGTGCGCGAGCAGCGTCGCTTCCACGAGATTCCTTTTTGAGTCCGTGAAGCTCTGCTCCATTGTCTGTCCAATTCACGAGGGTCTTTCCTTTTGAGGTAGGACCTTGTAACGCCTTAGTCAGTGGCTCTTGTATGGCTGCAGCGTTGGGCAGGTGTTGACGATAAAAGTTCAACATACCGAGGTAACGTCGTAATTCTTTGTGCGTCTGCGGACGCGGCATGCTCAGTATTGCCTTCACTTTCTCCGGTAGCGGTGTCGATCTGGAGGGCGTAATTAAATGGCCGAGCAACTCAATTTCCGTCACGCCGAACTCGCATTTAGCGGGGTTAATAACGATGTCGGCTTCACTCAGGCGATGAAAGACGGTCGTTAAGTGGCGGCGGTGGAGTTCGGGCGACTTGGAATACACCAGGATGTCGTCGAGGTACGCGAAGCAAAATGGCAAGCCTCGCAAGACGCCGTCCAGGAACCGCTGCCAAGTCTGGGCAGCATTCCGAAGACCGAAAGTCATAAACAGGCTTTCGAAAAGCCCAAAGGGCGTTACGATGGCTGTTTTTTCGATGTCTTCGGGCGCCACCGGAATTTGGGTGTACGCCTTTGCGCAGTCAATCTTGCTGAACACCGCGCAGCCCGCCAAAGCGTAGCTGAAGTCTTGAAGGTGTGGGACTGGGTATCGGTCCGGCACCGTTCGCGAATTAAGGGCGCGATAGTCCCCACTCGGGCGCCACGAATTGTCTTTTTTGGGCACTAAATGCAACGCCGATGACCATGGGCTGCTCGATGGTCGCACAATACCTTGCTGCAGCATGGCCTCGAACTCTGTCTTTGCTGCTGCGAGTCTGTCCGGCGCGAGTCGACGTGGGCGACACGATGTCGGGGGTCCGGGTGTGGTTATTATGTGGTGCACCGTCGAATGTTTGATGTCTCTCGGAGCACCGGCTGGGCAGGTGAGGTCGGGGAATTGTTCCAGAATGTCAGCGTACGGTCCGGGGCACTTCACGGGTTTAACACTGTAGTATGCAGCCTGCCGGCGCTGTGCCGCTATCTTTGAACTCGTTGTCGCGTCGATGACCTGGCCGTTTGCGATGTCGGCTAGCAGCCCATAGTGGCCGAGAAAGTCTGCGCCCAGGATCGGCTCATTGACGTCGGCCACGGTAAAAGTCCACGAGAACGTGCGCCGTAGGCCTAGATCTATATTGTGGCTGTGTGTGCCGTAAGTTTTAATATTGGAATTGTTCGCCGCTGTAACACAGAGTGCCTCGGCCTGCCTGTGGTCTCATAACATAGAACGGGGGAATATCGAGAGGTCTGAACCCGTGTTGACGAGGTACTGCATGCCTGCCCCCCGTTCCGCAACAAACAGACGCTTCGATATCATATTGCAGCCGGGTGCACCTAGGTCCGGTCGCAGCTGGCGTTTGGGTGTGAGCAAGGAGTGCGGCACCTGGTTGCTTCGTTGCCGAAGCGGGCGTGGTACCAGCAGTAGCCGCTTTGTGCGTGCTGTGACGTCGGCGGGATTCCGTTGGAGCGGCTGTTGCTGCATTGCCGGCTGCGCGAGCCGCGCCACCTGTCACCCGGTCTGCTGCCGCTGCGGCGCATGCTGCCCTCTTGCTGCGAGCACTCCAACCGGTCGACTTGCGTCGAGAGAGCTGCCACCTGTGCGGTCAAGTTTTGCACTAGCTGGTGCAGGTCGGCATCCGATGCGGGTGTGGGAGGCGCCTGCCGCCACGGAGGTGGGGAGACGGAGTCGTAAGCTGCCGCAGCCGCGGTGCTAGGCGCCGTTGTCAGCGCGTCGTGCACCCTGTCGGCCAAGTTAGCGACGGCGTCCAGCTGCATCTCCGTCTGTGCGGCTATCACTGCCTGCACCTGAGCTGGGAGGCTGCACACCCAGATAGTGTGTAACAGCGAATCTGGCACCATATCAGACAGCGCGAGGCTCCGCAAGTGGCGCAGGAACTGCGAGGGCCTCCGATCGCCGCATTCCTCTTGCCGCAGCAGTTGGTGCACTCGCTGTTCCTCTGACGACGAAATCCGCCGGATCAGCTCTTCCTTGAGCCATTTGTAGCTTGACTGCGTCAGCGGGGCGGTGATTATATCCCGCACTTCGGCCGCATAGTTCTGGTCCAGCTGGCTCACTACGTGCCCAAATTTCGCCAGGTCGCAGGTCACGTGGTTGCTCATAAACACCGCCTCAACCTGGCTGAACCACATTACAGGGTCGCGCGGCCAAAAGGGAGGCAGCCTGATCAATGCCCGTCCAGCGCTTGTCGGCGTTCCGGCGGTTGTAGGAGGCGTCGGTGTGGCGGGGATTTGCGCGCCAACATTGCCCTGAGCTGTCTGTGGCCGCGCGGCGTCCGCACGTGTAGTCTGTGCCTGTAGCTCACTCTCTAGCCTCGTGTTGCATGCGAGCAGTTCTTTGACGATCTTTTGCAACTCCTCTAGTGTCGCCATCTTAGTTCAGAGTCGAATCCTCGTACAAGAGGAAAGTACAAAGCGAAAATAACACTACAAGGGAAACACACGAAAAAAAATAACACTAAGCTGTCCGCGATCAAAATATACACACGCAAAAACAATACAAAAAAAGTTAGTTAAAAAAAAATTTTACTACGGAGCACTGTTCGGCGCGGGCGTATACGCGCAAGCCTACTCACGGTTCCACGTCTCTCGTACCGACGAACGTTCGTCACCACGTGTTTTTTAGCCTCAGATCACGTTGGGGTCACCAGTGAAGCGGGAACGTGTGGTTTCCCCGCTTACAGTCGCTCACGTGCAGTGAACCGGCTTTATCGCCGCGCCCATGCACTATGCTCGAAGGGGGAGGCTTTCTAGCAATAAACGACTAAAGCGGTTTCTGGACAGGACACATTTATTTTTCCTACCGTTACAATAAATGACAAATAATATACTTCGCTAACGTCCGTCTATACAGGCGCGATGCACCGGCGGCACGGCTCGGTCACCGATCCCGGAGGGTGTACACTCCAGTGACGAGCCGTGGCGCGACCGCGTGGACCGAGCGAGACAAAAGGCCGCGTCACTGAATGTTCTGCACTTGGTGCGACCGGAGGCGCCGTAACATCCGCGAAGAAGCGAAAGACAATTTAACGGCGACTGTGTTTACGACCGCGCGTACGCATTTACGGCGGAGTCACGTTGACTCGACGCACGTGGTCCGCGGCGGAAGAACTGGGGAGACGTGTATCGCGTTGCGTCGACTAGCTCGCACTGGCCCCTGCTTTGTTCCCGTGCGGTCCGGTGACATTTAAAATTCAAGATCACGTCAGGAAATGCACCAATACGGGAATAGCAGCTTTAACGTTATTAGTCAGAACGCAAGCAATTATGGCGGTCGCCGTAATTTTCGCGCGACACCATATTTCGCGACAAAATACTCTTATTTGTCACTGTCATACATCTAGTCTCATAACAATACATAAAACTACATAAAATAACTACAATAATTTTGACATGCAAGGAGAATTAGTTCTAATGAGAGGAAGAAGTTTATAATTTACTGGTGTTTCAACAATGACTACCAGGCAACTTTTAATTCACTGATTGTAATTTTATTTTCGTTAGCAGAAAGCAAACATAAACTAAACAAAGAATTTACTTGAATAGAGTCTGTAATTCTTATATAAATTTAATAGAGAAAGAAAGTTTCTAGGTCAGGGGATAGAGTTCAGTGAAATCTCAACTTTTTGTTCCATACGAAGTGTTGCATTGGGCAGCACGATGTCTGCGGGTTACGATGATGATAGCAGGATACAGACTATTCCGCTGGTTAATCTTCTCTGGCGAGACGCAAATAAAGTTCCGGCACTGCTGTATCATTAACCCCGTGGCGATTAACAAACCACAAGACGCCAGTATACGACCGTTGTTAACATGTCCTCTCTTTCAAAGTACATTACGTAGACATCGCTCATTTTTACACTTTATGCACTGTCCGTGACGCTATCGTCCATAATTACACAGTTCGTCACATTCATATAGTCTTAGCCACAAATACACAGTTCATAGAATTGTTCTTGTGTGTGAAGCACACCGTAAACAATGTCCACTCTATTCTCGCATCTCAAACTTCGACAACGTCACTGAAAGTCATTTATATTGCACAGTTAACTAAAGTCTTCACTTTCACAGCTTGATAGAATGTGATAGACAACAGGTCCACCATCCAAAACCAATACCAGCAAAGTTCATTCACATAAAATCACTGTTTGTGTCGGCCACAACAAAGTATTGTTAGCGGCACTTTCACAGTCCGGTTTATTTGCTCTTAAAGTTTTTTGGCGATGGCATTCCATACCGCAGTGGTAAAGAGAATTAACAATCTGATAGTTCAGTATCACTGTCCATACAATTATGTATGCTTTTCATAAAACACAGTACTATTTTTCCGCGCACGCTTCGCAGACACACCATCCACCATCCCCTCTACTACACAACCACCTTTCGAGTATCGATATCACTATCGCTATCCCCTGTCTATAGATGTTATATCGTTATCATAAATTACATAAATCTTTATAAATGTTATTGACTGCCTTTTTCGCAATTAATAATATTCCAAAAGAGAACTTTGCAAACTTTACCACAGGTACAAAGCAAGAAACATATTTGTCCATTGGCAAACGAAATATTCACAATTAAATCTTTACATTTAAAAACCACAGTAGAATGTTACATAATCACAATTAGAAATGACCATATGAACAAAAGAAAAAGAATAGAAATCTAAGGAAAATCACGAATAAAATTTTATATGCGTAATTAGCAATGCCTTCAAAAGTGGACACAAATTAATTGGTAAACAACATGCATGATTTTGCAAGTTGATCTGCCTTTGATAGTGTAGTATTTACTAATGGTGGAACTGGAGTAGGTGGTGGTTGGTTGGTGCATGGGGAAGGATTTACACTATGACAATCGCGAGGGTAGGAACACTGGGGTAGGGGTAATGGTTTGGGAATGTCATATAGTCTGACTAGGATGCCACAGAGATTAGGAGGGCATTAGAAGGTGACATTGGGTGGTGCGAGAAAGATATAAGGGAGAGAGGATCCCATTTCAGGGCTCAACTTGAAAAAGTTGCAGCTGTGGCCTCATACAGTAATCCTGATATTTGAGGCTGACTGCTGAATGAATCCACTGCTGCCAAAGAACATTTTCCACAAGGTCCATGACAATAAGATGTGAGATATTAGGGCTTGTATTGACACTTTTAGGCAGTTGTTTTTTCCTCACTCTATTTGAGAGTGGATTAGTACAGGAAATTACTAGTATGGTAAAAATTACCCCCTGTCATGCTCTGTTCAGTGATTTGAGCAGTGTGTATGTAGATGTAGGAAGTATAGAAGAATTTGAGGCCTGTGTGGTCCTGGGCACGAAGAGGGGTCCGTCGTCACTCTTTTGTAAGTGAGAACTGCATTAACGAGAGGGAGAGTGTATGAAATTGCCCAGGAGATTTGTTTGTGAATAAAATCTGTGAGGTAGCTCTAGTTGAGGACAGTCAGATTATCCATGTCAGTGTATGTGTTGAGGGATTTTGTGGTGGATCAGATATTTTTGCTGCAGGTGTGAGTTTATCAGAGAGGAGAGTATTGTCACGAGTGCCCCAGGGAAGTGTAATCAGATCGCTGTTGTTTTCTATATACATAAATGATTTGGTGGACAGGAGGGGCATCAATCTGCTGTCGTCTGCTGATGATGCTGTGGTGTATAGTAAGGTGTAAAAGCTGAATGGCTGCATGAAGATTCAAGATGACTTAGACAAAATTTCTATTTGGTGTGATGAATGGCAGCTAGCTCTAAATGTGGAAAAATGTAAGTTAATGAGGGTGAGTAGGAAGAACAAACCTGTAATGTTCAGATACAGTATTACTAGTGACCTGCTTGATACACTCCAGTCAGTTAAATATCTGGTTATAATGTTGCAAAGCAATATGAAATGGAATGAGCATATAAGGTTTGTGGTAGGGAAGGCGTATGGTCGACTTCAGTTTATTGGGAAAATTTTGGGAAAGAGAGATTCACCTGAGAAGGAAATCACATACATGATGCTGTGACCTATTCTTGAGTACTGTTCAAGTGTTTGGGACCCGTATCATGTCAGATTGAAGGAAGACAATGAAGCAATTCAGAGATGGTATGCTGGATATGTTACTGGTAGGTTTGAACAACACGTAAGTGCTACAGCGATGCTTTGGGAACTCAAATGGGCATCCATGGAGGGAAGGCTGCATTCTTTTCGAGAAACACTATTGCAAAAATTTAGAGAACTTGCATTTGAGACTGAGTGCCGAGTGGTTCTACTACCAGCAACATACATTGCGTGTAAGGACCACAGAGATAAGATATGAGAAATTAGGACTCATACAAAGGTGTACAGACAGTCGTTTTTTCCCTTGCTCTATTTGTGAGTGGAACAGGAAACAAATGATTAGCAGTGGTACAGTGTACACTCCAACACGCACCATACAGTGGCTTGTGGAGTATCTCTCTAGATGTAGATGCAGATGCCTAGGTTGTAGGGAAGGGAGCATTTGATGTAGAAGGGGTGGCAGCTTTCATAAAGTGTAGGTATTTTTGTTATTTGTTGGTTTTATATGGACTGAGTTTTGGATGTGAGCTTCAATGAGGCAGAACTCAGCATGAAAGAAATTTGCTTTGGGTTTGGAAAAAGACCAGGTGGATTTGATTTGGGAAAATTAGTTAAGTTTTTGCAGGAAGAGGAGGAGAAATTGTTCTTCATCACGAGTCTAGACCACAAAGATGTTGTCGGTGAATCTGTATGAAACCGGGGGGAGGGGGAGCTTCTAGGTCTTGGGGAATGCCTCTTTCATGCACCCATGAAGGTTGTGATAGGAATGGGGTGCCCTGGTCTCCATGGTTTTGCCTCTGATTTGTTTGCAGGTCTGGTCCACAAATGTGAAGTAGTTATGGGTAGGGCCAGAGTTGGCTTGTGTGACAATAAAGGAAGTTTTAGAAAGATTTTCAGGCAACTGTTGGAAGAGGTGTTGTTCTAGGACAGAGAGACCATGTGGGTATTTGTGTAAAGCAAATTTGTGTTGATGGTACATAACAAGGATAGCACCCTGTGGGAGAGCATTGGAAATAAATTGGACACATTCCAGGTGGTGATTGGTGTAGCAGTTGTAGGAGTAGGACACAACTATTGAGGTATTTGAGCAATTGGCTACACAGATTCTTAAGACGGTGAGAGGTTTTGTTCAAGTTTATGGCTGGCTTCAGGGAGAACCGCACTGAGTGTGCTAGCACATTAAGGGGCTAAGAGGTAGGATTTTCAAGAGGGAAAGCAGCTGTCGGGAATGGCAGTTTGAGAGGCAGTTTATTTGTCAAGGGCAAGGTTGGTAAAGAGTACAGATTTTTCAGTCTGGAATTTAAGGAGGGAATGGTAGAATAAAGGATCACATCCAAAGATGGGTCTTGGCCTTTGGGAACAGAAACAAAAGTTAAGCACAACTGAAGGAAAAGCATGTGATACTGTTGTTTGGAGGTCAACATGGCATTTGAATTGGGGGGTGGGAGGGGTGGGGGGAGCTGTACAAGGACAAATGGGATGCTGAAAGAATGTTCTGGCAGAAATGGTGACACAAATTGTTGGTCAACAAATTCAATGACTACTTCCTTGCAGTATAGCTGCAATCAGTGCACCCAGTCATAAACAACCAAATACAGTCGAGTTGGATTTACTTGTGCAGACGCTGGCAGACATTAATTTGGAGATTGTGGAATTATATATGATGGTAGTATCTGTTCCCGAAAGAACAGTTACCGTAGATGACCATGCAGCTTTGCTAGAATGAAATGATAATTAAATGGTTACCCTAGCTGCAACCAGGCATTGATATACTTCATTGGGGACATGTTGAAAATGTGTGCCCCGACCAGGACTCTCCTGCTTACATGGCAGATTCTCTATCCATCTGAGCCATGTAAGCAGGAGATCCCGGGTTCGAGTCCTGGTCGGGACACACATTTTCAACATGTCCCCAATGATGTATATCAATGCCTGTTTGCAGCTAGCGTGTCCATTTAATTATCATTTCATTCTAGTGAAGCTGCATGGTCATCTACGGTAACTGTTCTTTCAGGAACAGATACTACCGTCATATATAGTTAAGAAATATAGCTTCCTGGCCACTGACCTTATGCAAACACACACGCAATGCCCGAACTCGTACGGGACTTGGTAGATTAATCTGCCATGAGCAATGAGAATGATGGGCAAACATCTATTAGGCGCACTACAGATGTAGTGGTGTAGACATATTGCGAATGTGCGTCTCACGAGGAGCGTGCAAGGGATAAGTCCCTGCAGGCGCACCATTCTCTGTGCCCTCGGTGGCTCAGATGGATGGAGCATCTGCCATGTAAGCAGGAGATCACAGGTTCGAGTCCCAGTCGGGGCACACACTTTCAACATGTCCCCAATGAAGTATATCAATGCCTGGCTGCAGCTAGGGTGTCCATTTAATTATCATTTGATTGTGGAATTAATCAGGCCCTAAAAAGGAGTAATTTTGCTGTAGTGTTTCTAGAACAGTTTTGAAATCTCGTGCTGAGTTTGATAGTATTATCTTTGTGAACAATCAGTAAATCACTCAGAGCATATTTCCTGACAGACTTAAATATGCAGTCGCACCCATCTAGAAAGTGGACAACATAGAAAATCACTTCTGATTAAATAACTATATCACTCCTTCCAGGATTTTCATAAGTGATTGAGAAAGTGGCATGTGATAGAATACTGACTCAATTAACTGAAGAGAACTTGTTAACTGCCTCCCAGTTTGGCATTTATAAGGGATTATCCACACACAAAGCAATACAAGGCCTCAGAAATTAAATGTTAGCTAGTGGAGCTAAATAAGAAAAAAATCTTATTGTCATATTCTGTGACATAACCAAACCCTTTGATTGTGTGGAACACAAAATTATACTTTGCAAAATAAAGCATTACAGCATTAATGGTGTCTCTCTTGCATGGATGGGACCTTACCTTCATGACAGAAAACGAAGGGTATCATTAACAGACTGTACCTCAGGCTTGAAATTTACTTCAGAATGGAGGAACATAACACATGGAGTGCCACAATGATTGGTACTGGGCCTGCTCTTGTTTCTAACCCATAAACACTGAGCAGCCAGACCATTATGACCACCTGCCGAATGGCTGGTTCGCACCACATCTGCACACACAAGTCACCTAATTCCTGTAAATTCCAGGAAGGGGGGTGACGAGCTCTGATGCCACTTTCAATCACATCCCAGATGGGTTTGATCGGGTTCACATCTCGAGAGCTGGGGGGCCAGCACATCAATTGGAACTCGCCACTGTGTTCCTTGAAACACTCAATCACACTCTTTGCCTTGTGACATGGTGCATTATCTTGCTGAAAAATGCCACTGTCATCAGGAAACATGAACTATGTGGTCTGCAACAAGTGTACAATACTCCTTGGCCATCATGGTGCCTTCCACAAGCTCCACTGGACCCATGGATGTTTACATGAAAGTTCCCCAGAGTACAATGGAGTTGCCACCAGCTTGTATCCATCCTGAAGTATGGGTGTCAAGGAGCTGTTCCCTGAAAGACTGGGATTCATCAGACTGTGCAATGCTCTTCCACTACCCAAACGTCCAGTGCTGATGGTCACGAGTTCATTTCAGTCATAGTTACCGACATTATAGTGTTAACATTGGCACTTGCAAGGGTCATCAGCTGCAGAGGCCTGTTGTTAGGAGTGTTCGGTCTACTGCGTGCTCAGACACACTTGTACTCTGCTCAGATTAACGTCTGATGGCACAGGTTGCTACCTGTCCTGTTTTACCAGTCTACTCAGCCTACAATGTCCAACATATGTAATGAGGGGTGGCCACCCAACCCTCTGACATCTGGACGTGGTTCCACCTTGGTTTCGCCATGATTGAAAGACACTCATCACAGCACTCCTCGAACACCTGACAAGTCGTGCTGTTTCCGAAATGCTCGTGCCGAGCCTCCGGGCCGTTACAGTCTGTCCTCGGCCAAACTCAGATAGATCGTGTACCTTCCCCATTGTACACACAGACAGCATGCTCACCGATACAACGTACACAGTGCACGTGTTGGACTACGTCATTCCTCGGCAGGTGACGCTGCTATCGCCTGGACGGATTTATATTTATAGTAGGTCAGCTGTCATAATGTTTTGCCTAATCACTGTAAATAATCTTCTGACAATTTTAAAAGAGGATCCAGAAACTATTAAGTTTGCTGATAACAGGAGGGTACTAATCGAGGGCCCAAACTCGACTGTGGCCCACACAGATCCGATGATAGATGGACAAGCCTACAAGTGATTCACAGCTAACAGCAGTCTTAATCTGCCAAAGACTCTTACAATGCAATTCCAAACAAGTGTAAAGGATAAAGCTATAATGGAAGTCTGAGCCTACAATGGAGCACCAGGATGGAATCGAGGCTCAGACAATGTCAGTCGGTGCTTACCAGTGGACTACACGGTCAGCAGCTCAGCGTCAACAGACCACATGTGCTGATGCTGGGCCAGCCTTCAGAGAGGTAATACAGTCAGGTCATGATAACTGGGTCGTTGACCCAGCCCGGAACATTCGGCATGATCCACAAACACTGCCTTTGCTGTGAAATCAGCAGGAGACAGCTACATTTAAACGCAAATGAAACAGCTCGAGATCATCGAACTGCCAGACAGCTGGGTGACATCGAGCTCACGCTGTACCTGCTCCGCGGCAGTATGGCAGACACCTCTGCCTCTGCTGCGACACTAACTGGTACCCGCCACCTGAGCCTTTACCTGCTACCTTGATCGTGGATAGTTTTGTTTTGAATAAAAAACATTGAGAGTTTGTTTTGATTAAAAAATTTTTATTCAGGTTCGTTTCCATCAGGAACAGCATTCTTCATGACCGTAGCAATAGATTCGTGATAGAAGGAAAGATGTCATTGGCCATACATTCTTAATCTGTTTAATATTTCCAAGTAATGATGGGTCATAAATGTAATAGCACATTGTAACACTTGACATTATAGATAAAAAACATCAGTTAAACTCGTCGCCTCAGCCCACATTTGTCATGACCCAGAAACGTTGCCTTTACCATGAAACCAGCAAGGAGCAGCAGTATTTAAATGCAACTATACCAGTTTATGATTGTCAAACAGCTGGGCAATTATGTGATGTCCAGCCCACATTGTCAGTGTAACTAATGTTTGTTACCTGTCATGTCTAGTGGTACCATGTGCTATTATATTTACAAATTATAGAGTGCAGCAACCACTCGTCCTCTTTTCTGCAGGTTTTATTATGCAAATCCAGATTTCGGCTAGTGCCTAGCCGTTATCAATGCACTATTTTCTAAACTTGATGCATATCAGTTCCCTCTTGTTCAGGTGTCAGTCACAGTAATGTTTCGAAAATAGTGCACTGATAATGGCTAGGCACTAGCCGAAATCTGGATTTGCGTAATAAATCCTGCAAAAAAAGGATTACTGATTGCTGCGCACTATAATTTTGCACCCACTTTCCTAATGGAAGATAGCCTGGTATTATATTTACAATATGTTATCATGACTTTGATATAATACACTGAAGATAGCTACACAGTACCTGAAATCGATCTGTAACAAACATATTAAAAATTTACGACTAACATTGCCCTTCCTCTTGTTGAGTAAAACAATTTCTTTTCTCATTTTATATATATATATATATATATATATATATATATATATATATATATATATATATATAACAGAGGGAAACATTCCACGTGGAAAAAATATATCTAAAAAGAAAGATGATGAGACTTACCAAACAAAAGCGCTGGCAGGTCGATAGACACACAAACAAACACAAATATACACACAAAATTCAAGCTTTCGCAACAAACTGTTGCCTCATCAGGAAAGAGGGAAGGAGAGGGAAAGACGAAAGGATGTGGGTTTTAAGGGAGAGGGTAAGGAGTCATTCCAATCCCGGGAGCGGAAAGACACACATATCCATCCACACATATACAGACACAAGCAGACATCTCACAAGCAGACATATTTAAAGACCAAAGACTGGTCTTTAAATATGTCTGCTTGTGAGATGTCTGCTTGTGTCTGTATATGTGTGGATGGATATGTGTGTGTGTGTGTGCGAGTGTATACCCATCCTTTTTTCCCCCCAAGGTAAGTCTTTCCGCTCCCGGGATTGGAATGACTCCTTACCCTCTCCCCTAAAACCCATATCCTTTCGTCTTTCCCTCTCCTTCCCTCTTTCCTGATGAGGCAACAGTTTGTTGCGAAAGCTTGAATTTTGTGTGTGTGTTTGTGTTTGTGTGTCTATCGACCTGCCAGCGCTTTCGTCCTATATATATATATATATATATATATATATATATATATATATATATATATATATATATATATATATATATATATATATATATATATATATATATATATGCCTGTCTGTTTCATTATTCTTATAACTACCTTTTGTTTCCTGAAAACTGTTTTGGACTGATGTACACATCCCCAGAAAATGATGGTGGTCCTCAGTAATGAATGTAGATGAGCAAAGTATACAACCCAAACTATTTTCAACACTAATATTTTTCAATAATTCTTACAACAGAACTCATTTTTGCTAGTTTTAAATTTAAGGACGTGATATGAGAAATCCATTTATGATTTTCTTGAATACGAATCCCAAGAAATTTAGCTTCAGAAACAGCACTAATGTTCTGGTTATCCATACACATTATTGGTTGTGCCCTACATTTATTTTGATCTGCATGCAAATTCATGGATACTATTTTCTGGGCATTTATTATTAGTCTCTTTCTGGTAAGCTACTTGGACACTTCATTGCGATATTTTCTGCAGATGCAATAAAATATTCATTGTTATTTCCATTGATTAATAGACTGGTATCATTTCCAAACAGTAGTGTGTCTCAATCGCTAATATGTAATGGGAAGTCATTTATGTATAACAATTAAAAACAAAGGATCTCAAATTGAGCAATGTGAAACACCATGACTTAGTACACATGGTTCTGAAAGGTGAGTCTAGAGTTCATTTCCTTCTGTGTACTTTATTTCTATTGCCTGAAAGCAATATTCCAAATATAATTTAATCTACCGATAGTTATTTTAGCAAGCCTTTTACATCATATCATTCAAATTTTCTGAAGAGCACAGAATGACCAATCATGTCAAATGTCTTTGTTAGGTCACACAACAAGAATAACCCTGACATTTTTATGTGATCTTCCACTGCTTTTAATACATTGTTTATCAGGTTGAAAGTAACTGTTAGCTGTGAAAGGGACACTTTTTTAATATGTACATTTTTAAAATCCTGACAGTAGTGATACAGGCCTATAGTTACTCATAAAATGTTGATGACAATTTTTATATAGGGGCACTACTTTTGCTGCTTTGGGAACATGCTACTTAATAAAGATGAATTGCAGATATCTAACTAAGAATGGAGTACGCATCTCACTGTTAGTTTTATAACATAATCTGGCCTGTCATTGATACCCACTGTATATTTACAGTTCAGTAAATTAAAGGTATTTAGATCATCCATCCACCTTCATAGCTGAGTGGTCAGTGCAGCTGGCTACCATGCGGAGGATGTTCAATTCCTGGTACTGCCATGGATTTCCCTTGGTGGGAGGATTGGAAGGGGGTACACTCAGGCTCGTGGCGAGCAGCTTGATTGAACAGTAACAGTCCTCACTCAAAGAACCTGACAACAACCACGAGTGTGGTGTACTGACCACATGCCTTTCCATACTGCATCGATGACACCACTGGTGTAGGATCACACGGTGGTCAGTTGCGCGCATTTAGGGCCAGAACGTGTAGCTTCATCTAGCAGTTCAGTAGGGCCTACTGTACTAAGAAACACTGCATTATTTATTTCAGTACATAAAAGTTTTTTCAAAATTGTATAGGGTGGATTTCCAGTTTTTCCCTTCACTAATTTATCTTTAAAAGTTGTATAGTAAGAACTGAAATTGTTTTCAACTGCCCTACGATCAGTGACACTTTTTCATCTACATCTACATTTATACTCCGCAAGCCACCCAACGGTGTGTGGCGGAGGGCACTTTACGTGCCACTGTCATTACCTCCCTTTCCTGTTCCAGTCGCGTACGGTTCACGGGAAGAACGACTGCCAGAAACCTCCATGTGCGCTCTAATCTCTCTAATTTTACATTCGTGATCTCCTCGGGAGGTATAAGTAGGGGGAAGCAATATATTCGATACCTCATCCAGAAACGCACCCTCTCGAAACCTGGACAGCGAGCTACACCGTGATGCAGAGTGCCTCTCTTGCAGAGTCTGCCATTCGAGTTTGCTAAACATCTCCGTAACGCTATCACGCTTACCAAATAACCCTGTGATGAAACGCGCCGCTCTTCTTTGGATCTTCTCTCTCTCCTCTGCCAACCTGACCTGGTACGGATCCCACACTCACGAGCAATACTCTAGTATAGGTCGAACGAGTGTTTTGTAAGCTATCACTACAGTCTTATTTTTTTCTTTTCTCTTTCTGTTTGGAATATCAACATCTCTTAAATACAAATTCATCAAATATATGCTAATTAACTCAAATCTAATCACAATTTTTTCATGAAAAATCCATGTCTTCTTGTTTCTAATTAAATATTGCACATAAGATTCCAATTTTCATGCAATATGAACCAAACAGAACTGATCTGAAGCCAAGTTAATGGTTTTGTCATGAGAAATAACAAGACATTTAAGCCATGAGACGCACTGGAACTGATACACGAAGCCTTGTCACACGTCAGTGCGAAAAACTGGTGGGATACAGAATTGCACATCAAAAAATGTTGTGCTTGGATGGCTTCATGGATTCTGTTGTTGATAGACTCGTTATCAACATAGCAGAGGACACTCTCAGTACTGAAATGCATTTCTCGAATTTGGATGTTGAAGGAGTTCAGAGATTACTAGATGACTTACTGTAAGTAATACCTTCAGTGGCTTCAATATTTAACTATACGATAACATCCCCACAGTACACTTTTGTGTCCCACATATCCTCCGTGTTTATTTCGGGAATTTTCATTGTTCGTTTTTAATTACAACATGCTGTTAGCTACGAATGAGGGCATGCTTTCTGTCTGGTCCACTAAGAAGTGTGCGGTATTGCTGGAGTTCTGCTGAATATTATTTTATTCTGTTTAAAAATAATTCAAAGCTATGTTGTTCTCAGCTTGACTCTTTTTCTGTTTTAACTGCAACTGCTCGTGTCACTCCAGGTTAGTAGCAGCATATAGCTGGCCTGTGCTTTCTGAGTTAAATGCACTGGTAAAGCTGTTGTCCCATATTATTGCTCAGTTGATGTCTTCGTAATGCACACCACAAAATGTGTCATTATAATTGCACTTGACTTTACTGGAGATGAAATCAACAGAGATTCCAGAAAACGTGGAAGAATGTTTACATCAGGTTTATTCTTATGACGAACACAGTATAATTGTAGTAGATTCTGATATTCCGTGGTCAGTTGTTGTATCTGTAGTCCGATTCTAATACAGTGCGCTGATAATGCGTAAATTGTTTTATTCAACACTAGTTGACCTCAGTATCTCCACCATCTTATCATGTCTCACACAGCCAAAGGCTTTTTTACAGTTGATGAAACAATCGTACAGATTGATTTCGTTTTTCTGAACCTCTCACTAGCACATTCAAGGAGAAGAGTCGTGCATGGGTTACAACCCCATTTTGGAATCCAAACTGTGTCGTGTCTATTTGGGTTTCACTTTTGTTGTAAATCCATGTGTGTATGATTTGCAAAAATATCTTGAGTACAGGACACATCAGAACTATCGAACAATAGTGATCACACTGTGAGGAGTTGGTCTTCTTCAGCAGTGGTATAAAAATTGATCTCAGCCAGTCATTAGGTATCTTTCGTGATGCTTGGGTAACACTGAATGACAATGTTGGGAGCCTGAGGCCAGTCGACTACTGTCCAACTAAAACTTGTGTTGTTTTCACAATTGAAATTAGCACCAGGATAGATTTTAATGGATTTCACGAAATTTTTTAGCTCTTGTTTTACCAAAATAAAATCAGTCTGATATTTGATGGTCATCCATATCTATCAGTGGGTGACTGAAAAAGTATTAAAACAAAAACTTCATGTTGTGTTCAAAACTTCACCACCGTATCTCCTCTTGTGTTTCATTCACCAGACCATAGCTCCCTATAGCATTATTTTTTCCACCAGAGCCAATTTTTGCATTAAAATCAATCGTGGCCAGTGTAATCTTTCAGTTTTTTGTTAGTTTCGTTGATTCATCATCTTTGTTTACTGGCAGTGCACAAGCCTGAATAAAGTTCATTGCTCGATGTGATGTTCGTGACCTTAATAACATTAATCAGTCTTCATGTGAAACAAAATAGAGAACTGACATTGATGACACAGGTACAGTAACTCTATATATATGGTGAGTATCAGTTCCCTCGGAAAAGTATAGCGATTCGTCCTTCATACTGTGAATCTCACATCCAGGCCATCTTACATCACTTAGTCGGAGGATTTCTACTTTTGTCTTGCATCTCTTTGCCTCTGCATTTGTCAGCTTCCCACTCATATATAAACTGCATACGGCCGTGCGGTTCTAGGCGCTACAGTCTGGAGCCGAGCGACCGCTACGGTCGCAGGTTCGAATCCTGCCTCGGGCATGGATGTGTGTGATGTCCTTAGGTTCGTTAGGTTTAATTAGTTCTAAGTTCTAGGCAACTGATGAGCTCAGAAGTTAAGTCACATAGTGCTCAGAGCCATTTGAACTGCATATATCCCATGTTGCAATTCAAGCATAGTTGTCAGATACTTTCATTTTTCCTGGTTTTCTAGTCACAGCAGCATTCAAGGTGCCGCCCCCCTTCCCCCGCTGAAGATTTGAATGGGGGAATAGATTCTTCCTCTGTTTGGGCCATTTCCTGCCCTGAAGACAGTAGTGTGCCCTAACCTCATTCCACTCGTCCACCCTCATGGAGGCTGTCGCCACTTAGTATGTTCTTAACCTGGAATAAATTCGGTCAAACAGGATTTTTATATGGTTTACTCCTTAGGGAAGCTGGCTTCACCACGCCTGTAGAGCCCCTCCCTCCCCACACTTCATCTGGCTCCTCTGCCGAGACCACCCCAGCTCGGATGACCCTGTCAGTAGCTATGCTACTGTCGGTGCAACCCCCAGCATTGATGGTGCGAGTGAGACCTCCCGCCTGCAACTGAAGGTGCCTTCGACAAAATGGAGTCCTGTGGCATGGGAAAGGCTATTTACCTGTCTCGTATAACTGGAGTATTTACCTGTCTCACATATCTCGTGTAAGATCTTACATAACAAGTGGAATAGTTTTGTCATGGAGGCTGCCCAGTTCTGTCATCTCCTCCAGGGTTCTCGTTTCACTGTTCTGGCAAAGCGTTCTAGCAGTATCGTGTCTCCAATCTCCTTCACTTACTGTTCCTGTCTAGAGTTCATTTCCCTTGTATAGCCCTTCAGTATCTTCCTTCTATACCTCAGCTGCCCCTTCTTGTTTAGTACTGGCTTGCCATCTCTGCTCTCTTAATTCATACATATGCTTCTCTTTACTCAAAAGGTCTTTAATTTTCCTATAGGAGCATCTGTCTTTTCACCTAGTCATGCTTTGCTTCTACAGCCTTGCATTTCTTCTCTAGCTGTACCTGCTTATCCAGTTTGCATCAGCCTTACTTTTTATGCACCTGTATTCAGTTTTACATGCTTCATTTACTAAATTTTTGTATTTTCTTCTTTCATTTATTTCATTCAATACCTCCTGTACTATCTGAGTACTTCTATGAGTTATGGTCTTTTTACCAAATTTGATCCCTTTCTGCCTTCACATTTCATTCCTGAAAGTTACCCTTTCGTCTTTTATTGTATTCCCTTCCCCTGTTTTAGTCAAACTTTGGTTAATGCTTCCTGTGAACCTCTCTCTTCCTGTGGTGCCTTCAATTTGTCCAGGTTCCATCTTCTTAATTTCCTATCTTTTTATAATTTCTTCTGGTTTAATGTGTGATTCATAACCAATAAAGTAGTCGGTATCCACATCTATTTCTGGAAATGTTTTCAGTGTAAAATATGGTTTCAAACTCTTTATTTCCCTATTATATAATCAATCTGAAATCTTCCAATGTCTCTAGTATCTTTCATTTTTAGAATTGTCTAACTCAGTTCTTCACCAGAGAGTTTATGAAGATTGAATTATGCTCTGTGGAGAACTCCACCAGGCACTTACCCCTTCCATTCGTTTCCTCCAATCTACATCCTACTATTTTTCCTTCACTTAGTGTCGAATGACAGTACCCCTGAGGTATCTGAATAATTTTCTTTAACTTATGACAATATTATGAATAGGATAAATTGCTACTCTCCAAATAGTGGAGGCATTGAGTCACAGACAGCCACAACAAAAAGACTCCTAAACACATAAGCTTTTAGCCATAAGGTCTCCTTCAGAAATAGACCTCCCCCCCCCCCCCCCACACACACACACACAACACACACACACACAACACACACACAGGTGAGTCCAGGGAAAGGTACATACTTTGAGGAGTGATAGATTTAGTGATTCTGAACAAGAAAGTCATATGAACATATGTCCTGTTCTTAACAGTTCCTGAAGAAACTAATGAAAACAGTGGGGAAGAGGACAAATGCAGGTGATGGTAAATGAAACATTGTGATCTAGTGACTTGTTTAATTGTGTACATTGGCTTAAGAGTAAAATCTACAAGCACAGAGTTGACATAAAGGAGGAAATTCTCACTTGTCTCTTATATGCGTGTGTTCAAATAAAGGACTATGTGAATGAGTTCATATCGGGATCACAAGAGCTGTCTACAACAGCTAAAAAATGCATTGCAGATGGCGACGGACTTTTTGATCACCTTTTGTGAGGAAGTACACACAGTTAAACAAAACCCTAGACCACAATGTACCATTTAGTATCAACTGCATTTGTCCCAGACTGAAATACTGTACTTTGATGGGTTGCAGCATTAAGAAGCACTGAGTTTATGATGTAAAAGAAACCACCTGGTGTTCCCTGTTCAGCTTGAACTCCAGAAAATGTAGATGGACTGAGAACGGTAGTTCCTGCTACTCTGAAAGAACCGCTAGGCGACAGGCTGTATCACTGGGTGTGTCACGTTGTTCACTTCAGTGTATCTTGGGTGATGATCTCAAGTTTCACCCGTACAAAATAAAGGTTGTCCTGCATCTAAGTGAAATGGATTTTGTGCAATGCAGAGAATTTTGTGGCATAATGGACACTATTCTTATGTACGATGCAAATGTTCCAGTATTTGTGAATGATGAAGACCATTTTCATCTGGATTGTTATGTTTATGTACAGAACTGCTGGTACCAGGCATCGGAAAACCCACAGGGACTCCACCAAAAACCTCTCCACAGCCTAAAAGTAACAGTGTGGTTTGGTGTATCCAAGATAGGATTGTTGGACATGGCTTTTTAGAAGAGGGAGGAACCACAGTTACAGTGACATTAGCGTGTTATGTCAAAATGTTATACAGCTTTCTTCATCCAGAACTTGAACGGTGTCGAGTGAACGTGGGAGAAATCTGGTTCCAGGAGAACGATGTCACAGCTCACACTATGAGAGCACCCACGGAAACAGTTCAGCAGATGTTCCGAGGACACGTCATTTCCAAATTCGGTGATGTTCCTTGGCCCCCACGCTCATCCGATCCGTGACTTCTTTTTGTGGGGCTACTTGAAATCAAGAGTGTAAGTGAACAAGACCTGCAGAATTGATTCAAGATTTCCATTTGTCAGGAAATTGAAGCTGTGCCAAATGAAATGTGGGAGAGAGCCTTGCATGACTTGTATTTTCTGAACCTAATTAAGCTATGTAAATGTGCAAAATGCAATAAAAGTTTTATCATTGAGAGCAAGATTTTTAAAAATAAAACCAGGTTTAAGTTATTCACTAGTGAAAAATATGCATTTCCTCTCTTTCACCCTGTACTGTGGCAGGGTACAACACCCAGAAGAATTTTAATCATTGGAACACCAGCTGCAGAAGCCTGTGTGGTTAAGACATTGTGATTCTCTCAGATTTAGTAAAGGACTTAAAGGAACAATTGAATGGAATGGGCAGTATTCGAGGAGAGGTTATAAGATGAACATAATCAAGAGTAAGTGAAGATTAATGGACGTAGTAAAATTAAGTCAGGTGACACTGAGGGAATTAGATTAAAAAGAGATGCTCTAAAAATTGTAGACAAGCCTTGTTATTTGGGTAGTGAAATAACTAACGATGAATGAAGTAAGGAAGAAATTAAATGCGTTGTGACAGTTGCAAGCAAAGCATTTCTGAAAAAAGAGAATTTTTTTAACACTTAATATTAGTTTAAAGCTTAGGAAGTCTTTTGTCAAGGTGTTGGTATAGAGTGTAGTTGTATGGAAGAGAAATTTGGACAGTCATCATTTAAGATGAAAAGGGAATAGCTTTTGAAATGTCATGCTGCAGAAGATTGCCAAAGATTATATGGTACTGGATAATTAATGAAGAAGATCTGGATCAAATTTGAAAGAAAATAAATTTATCTCACAACTTGACTAAAAAAGGCCATGTACTATGGCATCAAGGAACTGTCAATTTGCTGATGGAGGGGTGAGAGGGGGGGTAAAAAATTGTAGAGGAGGATCAAAGCTTGAATACATTAATTAAATATTGAAGTGGATGTAGGTTGTGATATGTATACTGAGATGAAGAAAGAAGTTTGCCGAAGATGGACTTGCGCTGTGGACCACAGCAGCTTTGAAACCTTAATTTTGTATGGAAGTTCAAATTAAGTGAGTGTGTTCCCCATAATTTTCCAAACTATAGTGTAACTAGTGGATGCTTAAAACATGTTAACAGTTTCAAGAAGTGTTTGAAGTGTTCTACGCCATTTGGTATATAGTGCTCCACTTAGTTCTGGAAATGGATACTACAGCCAAATGAGGTGGCACTAGAAGTACACATTAATGGTCACACACCCTTACCTGTTCAAATTCATTGCTAACATATGTGTGGACTGATGGTGAGGCCACCCTAGCCACATTCTGCCAGAACCTCAACGCCTTCTCCCCCTTTGCTAACCCTGTTCTGCTCAACCAGAGCCATCTTCCTCAGTGTCGGCCTCCACCTCGAGGATAGCTTCACCGGTACCTATGTCCATATCGAACCTCCCGAACACCGACAGTACCTCTACTTCACCAACTGCCACCCATTCCGTACTGAGAAATCGCTTCCGTACAGACTAACCACCTGTGGTCGTCACATCTGCAGCGTGGAGCAGTCCGTCTACAAATACACTGAGTGGCCCACCCAGACCTTCACAGACCAAAATTACCCTCCCAACCTTTTACAGAAACGGATCTCTCTTGCCCGGTCTCTCCAGCCATCTACCACCTCCTGCTTACCCACCGTCTGGCTACGAAGGAGCATTCCTCTCGTGCCTCGGCACCGTGCAGGACGGGAGCGAAGGTTTCCACTACCTCTCACTGTGCCCCGAAATTAGGAATATTCTACCTCTATCCTTCTGCCCTTGCCCACAGTCCATTGCCTCGACACTCGTATCCTTGGAATAGACCTCGAGGTAAGACGTATCTCGTAAATCCTCCCGACCACGTACTCCAGTCGGGCATCTTCTACCCCGTCAGAGGCAGGGCTACCTGTGACAGCAGTTATTTTATCTACAACCTGAGCTGCAACCGCTATGCCACTTTCTACGTGGGTGTGACAGCTAGAAAGCTGTCTGTCCACACTAATGGCCACCGGAAACCTGTGGCCGAGAGACAACCGGACTGCCCAGTTGCCGAGTCTGCTGCCTAACATGGCACGCTTTTACAGTGATGGCTTCACAGCCTGTGCCGTCAGGGTCCTTCCTACTGACACCAGCTTTTCTGAACTGTGCAGGTGGGAACTCTCCCTGCAATATATCCTATGTTACTGTAACCCTCCTGGCCCCAGCCTTCACTAGTCCCTGTCCGCCACGAACCTATCCCCTTGCCTGCTCACGCTCCAGCACTAAACGGTCTTCTATTCTGCAAACACGCACGCTAGTCACTAGTCTGTTTCCCCATCGCTTCTTCTCTCCTCCTTTCCCACTCGCCTTCCCTCCCCCCGCCCCGCCCCACCACACACACGCGCGCATTCATTCACTCACTCACTCTCTCTCTCTCTCTCTCTCTCTCACACACACACACACACACACACACACACACACGTCCTCCCCATCCGCACCCGATGCCGCCACCTCACCATTACAACTGGGTAGCTGCTCCTGCCAGGCGCGTGTACGACTCAGTTCAGCCGCAGGGGCCAGAGACAGTGGTCGTGTGTGTGTGCGTGTGTGTGTGTGTGTGTGTGTGTGTGTGTGTGTGTGTGTGTGTCCTCTATATGGAGAATAGCAATCTATTCTTTTCATAATATTGTTAAAATAAATAATGTTTTTATTCAGGAGAACTGAGCAGCAAGAATATTGTGTAAAGTAGACAGTGATACGCCTTGCAGGGGCTGCATTAAGGATCTTGAAATTCTTCGCTCACTTCCTGGTACATTTACTTCACGACAATTTTTGTTGTTTATAATAAAAATTGCCTTCAGCTGAAAAGTGATTTGCACAGGCACTAAATGACACAAATAATTTTCATGTTGACACTTTCCTTTCGGTCTAGTATACAGAGTTGAGTTACATACTCTGGTGCAAAGTATTTTAATTTATCCTACCAAGATGTTTGGCCAGGAATATTTGGCAGTTGACAAGAAAATGGAAAACATTCCTTGTTGGCCATTTCTGCTAAAAATTATCTGAATCTGTAGATTCAAGAATGTTAGCTACATGACAAACAACAATGTTCATAGAAATCTACATCTACATCTGGATTCCACAAGCCACTGCATGGTGCGTGTTAGAAGGACTAGTCGTTTACTTTCCTGTTCCACCTGCAAATAGAGCGAGGGAAAAACAACTGTCTGTATGCCTCCGTATGGCCCCTAATCTCTCTGGTCTTATCTTCGTGATCCTTATGGGAACTGTATGTTGGCGGCAGTAGAATCGCTCCGCAGTCAGCCTCAAATGGTGGTTTTCTAAATTTTCTCAATAGTACTCCTCGAAAAGAACGTTGCCTTCCCTCTGGTGATTCCATTTGAGTTCTTGAAGCATCTCCATAATACTTGATTGTTGTTGAAACATATTAGTAACAAATCTAGTAGCCCACCTCTGAATTGCTTCAATGTTTTCCTTCAATCCGACCTGGTGCGGATCCCAAACATTCGAGCAGTGCTCGAGAAGAGGTTGCACTGGTGTCCTACATGTGGTCTCCTTTACAGATGAACCTCACTTTCCTAAAATTCTCCCAATAAACCAAAGTGGACCATTCGCCTTCCCTACTGCAGTCCTTATATGCTCATTCAGTTTCGTATCGCTTTGCATCATGCCTAGATATTTAATTGACATGACTGTGTCAAGCCTCTCATTATTTGTACACCACTGATCTGCATTAACTTACATTTTTCTACATTTAGAGGTAGCAGCCATTCATCACACCAATTAGAAATCTTGTCTGAATCATCAAGTATCCTCCTACAGTCACTCAACAATGGCACTTTACTGTACACCACAGCAACATTAGCTAACAAACACGGACTGCTGTCCACCAAATCATTTACATATGTAGGAAAATAACAACTTTCCTGTCACACTTTCCCAGGGCACTCCTGTCTGACGAACAGACACCATCAGGCACAATGTACTGGGTTCTGTTACTCAAGGAGTCTTTGAGCCACTCACATAACCTGGGGACCTATTCCGCATGCTCGTACCTTCATTAACAGTCGGCAGTGTGGTGCCGTGTCAGATGCTTTACAGAAATCTAAGAGTATGGAATGCCGCATGACAAACAATTTTGTGTTTTAAAAAGCACTGTTGTGACCTCTCTGGTTATCTCAGGGTGACTGATCAAAGGTGTACACTCTGGTGTTTTGCTGAATTGTCGCTTCTATCTCATGCACAATATTTCAACAACTGGATGAGCCGTCTTCTTTAGGTGCTGTGAGTTTTACTGTTTTGTGCACTCGCTGGCTGGACTCCACTCCACACAGTCTGGTTGGAGTCTGGGAAGTGAGTAACAGCAAAACTCAGAGCATCCGTGGAAGACGGCTGCGTGAGATGTCGAAATATTGTGCATGAAATGGAACTGACAACTCGGCAGAACGGCCGGTAGCACACAGTTACAGATTTTGTTGTTAGGATCCGCAGCTATTTTCTTTTAAAATTGACAGTGTAATCAACTAAATGCACTCACAGAAACAGCAAGTGTTATATCATGAAGCACCAGCCTGATACTCATCAACCTTCATGGTGATGTTGATCATGTAACAGTTATTTCATGCTTAAAATTTCTTTCCATTTTGAATTGACATCATCAAAATCAGTATGGGTGCAAATGTAGTCAATTCCTTGTGGCATATGTTTATTCATCAATAAAAGCTTATCTGGTTTTGATGGTGTTCCAGTAGAGTACTAAAGATTTATTCTCATACAATAAGCCTGGTATTATTGGAAATATGTAATGCATCACTGAGTCAAGACATTTTTCCAGAGAAACTGAAATACACCATTGTTAAACTCTTCTTTAAGTAAGGGTATTGGAGAAGTCAATAACTGCTGACCTGTTTCATTGTTGACATCATTTTCCAAAATGCAGTTGAATACCAGCAGCTGCCAGTCTTGAGATGGCTTTTGTTACCACTGGAAAGTTGGCATTGGTGATGCCAAGTTTCCAGACAAGGTGTGTGTGTAAAGACCTCTTTCACAGTTTTGATAGCACTTGATTCATAGCTGTTGAGCTCACAAAAGATTACCTTTCTTTTAGTGTGGATCACCCGGTAATATTCAGCAGCATTAAGCCAAGAATTCAATCATCTAAGCAAAGGGTGAGGGAAGAAGGGGCAGTAAAGGTGCTCGTTCCTTGCATTTCTGCACCTGTAGAGGGGCGCTAAACATTAATTGTCATGCCACAAGAAATTAATTTTCCTACATCAGAGCAATTTGATCGCACCTCTTCTGCAACTCTGTGCAACACATGCACGAGTCAAATGACATAAACCATACTGTGGTAGAGAATTTGAAGCCCTCGGCTGCTTTAGCCATGTATGAAGCACCATATGTTGCCAGCAGCAAAACACTTTCTCTGCTCACAACATGTAGTCACAGTAGCTTCACAGAGTTGTGAAACAAAATGGCAACTGTTGAATTTTGTACTCTCTCTCAAGAGCTTCACACATTAGGAGGAACATTTTTCCAGGCCTGTCAGCTTTCAGAACACCCCGTAACATCTGCAACATAACGTCCACCCTCATTGGTAATTTTGTATAGGGACATTGATCTTTAGGTCAGCAACACTAATTCATATTTTTTTGAGCTACTCTTCATAGCACACGGAAAAATAGTTCTTTCTCAATATAGATTCACCTGGAACAGGATGTTTTGTGTACTTTTCAAGAACTGTCTGAAATGTGGATTCTGCAGCTTCTCAGATGGGATGTTGCAGGATACCATCATTTCACCTACATCTTTGAATGATTGTACAGTTGAAGATGAACCTGTCTGCTCACCTAACAGCATTTGTCTGCTGTCATTTTCTGCTCTTTTTTTTTCACACAACTGCTGTATTTGGCAATATTACAGTGCTGTTGCACATTAAAGTGCTTTTCCACACCAACTTTGATTTCACTTAATTAACAAAATAACCTTTCCCCACCAGTGCTGAAGAACCTATCATAAAAATCACGAACAAAACCTTGCAACTCCATGCTGGTGGACTGCTTTAGTTAACCACTTGAGTTTATATTCTAACTGAATATTGTGACCATATGTGTGATGCTTATTGCGTTGGAAGCTGCCTTTGTTGGCTTTGAGAGTGTTTTGTTGACCCCGCCCAACAATGTCTTACATCAGCAAACTGATTAGTGTGTAATGCTGCTTGTCTACTGTTGTCATAGTTGTCTTCGGTCCAGAGACTAGTTTGGTGCAGCCCTCCATACTACTCTATCCTATGCAAGCTTCTTCATCTCCAAGTAACTACTGCATCGTACATCCTTCTGAATCTGCTTAGTGTATTCATCTCTTGGTCTCCCGGTCGACTTTTACCCTCCATGCTGCCCTCCAATAGTAAATTGGTGATCCCCTGATGCCTCAGAACATGTCCTACCAACCAATTCCTTCTTCTAGTTAAGTTGTGCCACAAATTCCTCTTCTCCCCAATTCTACTCAGTACCTCCTCATTAGTTACATGATCTACCCATCTAATCTTCAGCATTCTTCTGTAGCACCACATTTCAAAAGCTTCTATTCTCTTCTTGTCTAAACTAATTATCGTCCTTGTTTCACTTCCATACATGGCTACACTCCATACAAATACTTTCAGAAAAGACTTTCTGACACTTAAATCTATACTCAATGTTAACGAGGTTCTCTTCTTCAGAAACGCTTTCCTTGCCATTGCCAGTCTACATTTTATACCCTCTCTACTTTGACCATCATGAGTTATTTTGATCCCCAAATAGCAAAACTCATCTACTACTTGAAGTGTCTCATTTCCTAAACTAATTCCCTCAGCATCACCTGATTTAATTAGACTACATTCCATAATCCTCTTGTTTTGCTTTTGTTGATGTTCATCTTACATCCCCCTTTCAAGACACTGTTTATGCAATTCAACTGCTCTTCCAGGTCCTTTGCTGTCTCTGACAGAACTGGTATGTCATCAGTAAACCTCAAAGTTTTTATTTCTTCTCCATTGATTTTAATTCCTTCTGCAAATTTTTCTTTGTTTCCTTTACTGCTTGCTCACTATACAGATTGAATAACATTGAGGATAGGCTACAACCCTGTCTCACTCCCTTCCCAACCACTGCTGCCCTTCCATGTCCCTTGACTCGTATAACTGCCGTCTGGTTTCCGTAAAAATTGTAAATAGCCTTTTAGCCCAGTATTTGGCCCCTACCACCTTCAGAATTTGAAAGAGACTATTCCAGTCAACATTGTCAAAAGCCTTCTCTAAGTCCACAGATGCTAGAAACATAAGTTTGCCTTTCCTTAATCTATGTGATAAGATAAGTTGTAGGGTCAGTATTGCCTCACATGTTCCAACATTTCTACGGAATCCAAACTGATTCTCCCCAAGGTCATCTTCTACCAGTCTACTATAGTCGTGATAAATAAAGCTTTGTAGTAATTGTTATGTTTATTTGTGACAATATAATCTGAAACATTGTCATGTGAGCAACATTTTCATGTTTTTATTTGTGTGTCCATATAACATACAACAAATATATAAAGTTTTGCAAAAGTTGGCAGAAATATAGCCTGTTACTAAAAAAAAAAAAAAAAAAAAAGATTTAAATATGACTTTGGATGCATAATAGAAGTACATTTATCTATACTACAACACCTGAATTTATGCATAAATTGTTGTCAAATTCACCATGAAGTTCAGGAAAAATGACTTGTCATTGAAATGTGGGCCCTTGTTATGATTACTCGAAGTGAAAAGTGAAGTGTCAAAAGTATTCAGTAATGTACCATAAGAAAACAGTGAATTAAACCTTTTAAACATAATTTCTGTCATCTACGTTTCATACACCACGAAAAAATTATAAATCTGACATCCGTTGTAAATTTTTCCAGGTTGATGAATCCCCGGAGGACTTCAGAGAGGACAGTCACCCATTGCTAATAAATCTGGTGAGTCACCAAGTTTTATAATATTTTAGTACTTACGACTAGAATACAAATTGCAATAAGCTTAGTAAGACGGCCTGACTATCTCATTCTGTACAGCGAAACACTCCAAACAAATGCCTTTATGAGGTCTTTCCTGAAATGTATGTCTATGCAGCTGGGTGTGAAAAGGTTCCTCACTTCATAAATATTTTAGCATACAGTCACTAATATTAGGAACATGTCCAAGCAATGTGTTTCGAGAGTCGAGCTCTCATCATCAGGCTGTGTAAGTAAACCCTACATAAAATGCACTTCAAAAGCACTGGAGGTAAAAGTATAAAATTATTCAGACATGAAGACATCATCTTACTTTAAAAACGGTAGCACCAGATTCCCTGCATCCTTATCTGCATATTATCCAAAACATTGTTTATGTAAGGCAGTAGATATCAGTCACACCAGCTGCCTCTCACTGCATGTCAGAGCTGCACACATGTTTATAAACAAGTGGTGCCTTAAAAGCAGCACTTCGAAGGATGTGTGTTAACATAGGTAAGGAAGCAGGGAATCTGATGCTATGGCTTTTCAAGTAAGACTTCATATCTGAGTAAATTTATCTTTTTTTTCTATTTTGACCTTGAGTGCTTTTGAAGTGCATTTTATGAAGGATTAATTCTGAAGCCAGATGATGGGAGTTTGACTCCAAAAACATGTTTCTGTGAATTATGTTCCTAAAATAAGTGGTTGTATGCTAAAATATGTATAAAGATTACTTTAAAAATAGCTACCTTTGGTGCTTAAAATGGACAATATTAGAAAGTTTCTTCTCTTGTTAAAATCAGTCTCTGTGTGGTAGATTTGGCTTGCAAAATTCTTCTTTTCTTCCATTTGATGTAATTTTGCTCCATTGGCAGGTGAAGAATTCGATGGTTTACAGTTGCTCACTTAGCTTTGAGCAATCGTATTTTGTTTACTCACCACAAAGATTTTTTTTAGCTTCATTAATTTCCACGTTATAAGAAAAACTGAGTGTAGTTCCATCTGGGCCAGCATCACTTCTAATTGAAGGGACTGGTGGAAGAAAGTGCTAACTCACAATAGCATGATTTGGGTTGTTACATGTTGTTCGATTAACCTTTTTGTTACGGCAGTCTGCTCCGCTGCACTGGCATCACTAATCGGTGCAGCATGCCGCGAACTGTGCACATTGCACGTCAGTAAGCTGATGTCCAGGTTACTGTATTTAAGTGATACATAACAATATATTTGGAAATTTTACAGGTATTATAAATAAAAATGCCATTTAGGATCATGCATAAGATTCTTAATAAGGTAATTCAGTATCATAAATTTGAAAACAAGGGTCAACACACAAACCCAAATTACAATTTTTACACTCGTACTTAGATTCTCATCTTCTGTCATTTGCATTGCAAATGACACTCTTTCTGTTTTGGTTTCTTCCTACCAATTTGTAAACCGAAGAAAAAGGTCTTTCTGTTAATCTCAGTGGATGATTATTGCCTATTGGTTGTTGACATTTTATGCTTCAATGTTGTTGTTGTTGTTGTTGTTGTGGTCTTCAGTCCTGAGACTGGTTTGATGCAGCTCTCCATGCTACTCTATCCTGTGCAAGCCTCTTCATCTCCCAGTACCTACTGCAACCTACATCCTTCTGAATCTGCTTAGTGTATTCATCTCTTGGTCTCCCTCTACGATTTTTACCCTCCACGCTGCCCTCCAATACTAAATTGGTGATCCCTTGATGCCTCAGAACATGTCCTACCAACCGATCCCTTCTTCTAGTCAAGTTGTGCCACAAACTTCTCTTCTCCCCAATCCTATTCAACACCTCCTCATTAGTTATGTGATCTACCCATCTAATCTTCAGCATTCTTCTGTAGCACCACATTTCGAAAGCTTCTATTCTCTTCTTGTCCAAACTATTTATCATCCACGTTTCACTTCCATACATGTGCTACACTCCATACAAATACTTTCAGAAACGACTTCGTGACACTTAAATCTATATTCGATGTTAACAAATTTCTCTTCTTCAGAAACGCTTTCCTTGCCATTGCCAGTCTACATCTTATATCCTCTATACTTCGACCATCATCAGTTATTTTGCTCCCCAAATAGCAAAACTCCTTTACTACTTCAAGCGTCTTATTTCCTAATCTAATTCCCTCAGCATCACCCGACGTAATTCGACTACATTCCATTATTCTCGTTTTGCTTTTGTTGATGTTCATCTAATATCCTCCTTTCAAGACACTGTCCATTCCGTTCAACTGCTCTTCCAAGTCCTTTGCTGTCTCTGACAGAATTACAATGTCATCGGTGAACCTCAAAGTTTTTATTTCTTCTCAATGATACTCTTCCAGTATTTCCCTGATTAACTGTAATTGAAATTTTGCCATGGATACCAGTTCTTTTCTCTTGTGTTTATAAAGGCAATAGGCATTCCCCAGACAAATGTCCAACAAGTGAAAGAAATGTTTGCGATACCATATCAGAGATTTGCGTGTTGATTCCACAATGTTTATAACTGTGTCAGGTTTATCAAATGCACCCTTTGAATTATTATAATCCAATACGCATACAGGTTTTTAGATAACATTTTTCCCTCCATGCTTGATTACTGTACCATATTCATCTGAGTGCATGGTAGAAAGCATATAGACTTCTTTTTTATCCATTCACTCTATGAGTATTAAATTTTTGTGTGATCGACAGGTTGCCTGTCCTCTTTTTAATCATTCACCGATTTTAGGCATTCCTTTCCTTCTCTTTCTTATCGCCCTGCACACATTTGTGCAATTATTGTGTAGCATTTTAAATAAAGCTGGATGAAATACCAATTATCTACATAAACGGTATGGCCCTTTCCTAAATAGGGCTCCATAAGTGGATCAACTATCGCTCCCGACTTTCCAATATCCTTATTTTTCGTATCCACTAGCGCATATGATCCCTCATAAACAATTAAATCTTGTATGGATCCTGTCTCTAAGTCACAGACAGGGTGTATATGACCCAGGACAACTGGGAGATTTGGGAAAAATCCAGGAATTTTTTCATCCAGGAGAAAACCGTGCAAAACCTGGGATTTTTTAGAATTCCGGTAATTATTTGTCGTTTTAATTTTCAGTTAAATTTTTGTAATTTTGACTGTTAAGAACCGATACTCTAACAAAGGATATTACTGTGTCCCACTACTGCAGAACAATACTGCAGCATTAAAACATGAATGGGAGAAAGAAACGAAAATAAAACTTAAATTGCAAAGGAAATGCGATATATAAAATAACACTGTACACGTACAAGTGTCTGCCAACAGCAAAATGTGTTAAAGGCTTTAGGAAGACTATGCAATGCTTCATAACAACAAATTCCCTCTGATGACTATGACGTCACAACTGTTTACATTAGATTCATTTAAGCAGTTACGAGCAGGCTTGCGCACACGTGCAGTTGAGTCACGTATGAGTAATACCTTCTCCTGCTTCTGGCTACAGAAGGCTGTTGGCTGTGTAAGCAACAGTAGCAGAAACCAGCCACATGGGGTACCCAGAAAAATTTTACTGGCGCGCCCAAGCTGCCATATTCACGCGTGCGCAGCAGGCCCGGATTGGGGGAGGGGGGTCGCATAACGGGGCATCTGAATCGGGCGGTAGTTTCGGGGGGGAGAGGACAAATCTATATTCTTGAGGAAAAAATCTTGTTTCACAAAGCACCTAGCATCTGGCACACGTCGGTCTATCGATTATTCACATGATTTTGAAACGCACCCCTGCTGGTTTTTGGACATTTTTGAACACATTCTAAGTTGATTTCTGGATGAATTATAAGTTGATTTTTGCATGCATGCATATTGTGTGTGATGTCTCTGCCAAGGGAATCCTCATCGCATCTAGAAATTAACTTTCCTGCAGACAGAACGGGACGGAGCTATATGAGCTGAGCGGAATAAAGCCGAAGCGGTGAATGCCAACTGCAGCTTGTTTATATGTTTGATTTGGTTTGCAAATGTTCAGCGTTGTTATAATTACTAGTGAAATCCATAGATTCAGACTACCAGAATGGAAATAAACGACTAACAGGTAAGAACGATTATGTATTATCATCTCGGTATACCCAAGAAAGTGAAATTCTGACAGAACATTTTTGGCCAGATCGCTACACTAGACAGGGCCAGTTTTAGTCCCCAGTTAGCAGCTGCTTAAGTTCCATCTGGGAGTAGTGCGGAAAATGCATTGTATGAACACGTAATAACCGGAGAATAATTGTTGGATATCTAAACTGGTGATTGTGGCAAGGTTAGTAAAGTTAACTGGAGAATGAGTTTTGACAGTGGTAGGAATAGTTACAGAATTAGTGATGACAAGACTGTTTGTTAGAACGAGGAAGGAGAAGAAATGGGGACATCGCAAAAGTTATGGAAGAATTACACAATTCCAAATTTATACAAAAATTTCGTTCTACAACTTTTCGATCTCGTGCATGAGAAACTGGAGCGTATGAATGAAATGCGAAACTATTTCCTAACATAAAGCTGTTTGATTGTTGTAGGACAAATAGATATTTTGTATTGGTACTTCATGAATTATATTGTTGTACTATGACAATGGTCATTATTGCCAAAACAGTCTCTCTTATTTGGTGTGTGTTACAATTGCTGAAATATTGGAAAGGCCTATTTTGTTTAATCCAGCACAGAGTGACAAAATAGACCTCATCAGATTGAGAAACCACACCAGTCTTGGGTACTATTTGTATTAACTGCTTTTTCAGTATTAGAAGACGACATTTTGATTTTTCATGTTGCAAAACGTTTGATGAACTTGGATGAGGTAATAATTCTTTTGTAGAAAGGAAAGCACGACACATAAAGCTGCAGCAAGATTACAGAGAAAAATCTCTAGGACCTAATGAAGAAACGGGTACTGTCTTGCCAGTCTCTTGTCTTTACTGATTGTAGGTATCCTATATTTAATTTTATGTCACACAGAAGAGCAAGTTTTTAGCTAATAGGCAACTATGAGTCCAGATTTGCTGAAGACTTCTTGTTCTCCGGTTACAAATAATCCCATGAAGTATAAATTGCGACTTTTTAATTTTTTTTTTAATTTTTTTGAGGGGCAGGATGTCAAACCGGCCGACTGGGACCAGGAGAGGCACTACAGTACGTTTTAATTTCCACTGTCCTGAAATAGTTTGATGGCATCCATTGCAAAATATACACAGTTGAGTTCCACAGAGCGAAATATAGTGACGTGCGGTATAAGAATATTGTTTGAAGAGGCGTGACACTGCACTTTGGCACACTAAATAGCAAATAACATGTCTCACATTTCCTCGAAGATGTAGGCTTTATGTATCAGACTCTTCAGAAAGATGTGTGCTACAAAATGAACTTATTTTTGACAACTAGTTTTTTTTAAATTTCTTACGTTCTGGTGTGCAGAGCAGTCTGAGTTCTAGTGGGGGGAGGGGGTTAGTCTCTACGTGACCCGTGTTTACATTTAGTGATTTGTCTGTTTCCTCTTCGCTTACTGCTCTCACATCAAATGAAAACAAGACATTTCTGTGGCTGGGAGCTATCAAGTGAATTAAAATACATTCACACATTACAGAAGGCCAAAATATGTTACTAGTTTCAGATTTGATTTTATTTCCACCTTTCTGACAGTCAAGCGTTAATCACCTTGCAGAACAATAAAGTTATTTTTGTTGGTTTGCTAAAGAAATTTGGCTTGTATTAAGCTTTCCTGCTGAGGCAGTAAATTTATTTGAAACGAAGTGTTTAACTCCACACTATTGGCTAGTTTCAACTGTTCGCTGCATTTAAAGTTTACGTTTTCATCTTCTAGCACTTATGGCACTATGCCATAATAAAGAACCAAACATGAAATAATACAGTAATGGTACTTCAAGAAAATTTATGTCCTGAAAACCATACTGAAAAGCTTTGCATCAGGTTGAGGTCTACGTCATTGGGAATCTGGACATACGAATGTGCGCTTTAAGGCGAACTATGCAGTTTAGTATGGTTCATCAAATTCCAACGCTCTTGGAGTATCCTCTGATGTCTTGTTTCTTTTATGACATAATGTAAGGAAGATCTTTTAATGTTTTACATGTACGAACAAGCGCGGTGACGCCTCTTATCTGGCACTCGCTGAAAAATATTGCGAATTGTGGTTAGAAAAGCGTTATTTTCAAAGTAAATTTCCTTTTATGCAAGATGAACTATGTGATAGAATGTATGATGAATTTCTTAAACCACAGAGCGTTTGCTCTCATTTAAAAATCAACTCATTGATGACCAGCCATTTAGAATAATTTTGAGCCCAGAAGATCAGAGATTTATGTTGGTATTAAAAATTTTACTGGCGTATTTGTCTGATGTATTTTAAAGTGTAACATGCGCTAAACAGATCAACATTATATGTGAAAGCTTAGCTTTTCTTGTAGCTTATTAATCTTAGAGACAAATATTACATGAAAAGGCTTTGCTTTTCTTGCAGCAACACTATGTATAGTAACTTAAACCATTAACTTTCCCTACATCTACATCTACATTCATACTCCGCAAGCCACCCAACGGTGTGTGGCGGAGGGCACTTTACGTGCCACTGTCATTACCTCCCTTTCCTGTTCCAGTCGCATATGGTTCGCGGGAAGAACGACTGTCTAAAAGCCTCTGTGCGCGCTCTAATCTCTCTAATTTTACATTCATGATCTCCTCGGGAGGTATAAGTAGGGGGAAGCAATATACTCGATACCTCATCCAGAAACGCACCCTCTCGAAACCTGGTGAGCAAGCTACACCGTGATGCAGAGCGCCTCTCTTGCAGAGTCTGCCACTCGAGTTTGCTAAACATCTCCGTAACGCTATCACGGTTACCAAATAACCCTGTGACGAAACGCGCCGCTCTTCTTTGGATCTTCTCTATCTCCTCCGTCAACCCGATCTGGTACGGATCCCACACTGATGAGCAATACTCAAGTATAGGTCGAACGAGTGTTTTGTAAGCCACCTCCTTTGTTGATGGACTACATTTTCTAAGCACTCTCCCAATGAATCTCAACCTGGCACCCGCCTTACCAACAATTAATTTTATACGATCATTCCACTTCAAATCGTTCCGCACGCATACTCCCAGATATTTTACAGAAGTAACTGCTACCAGTGTTTATTCCGCTATCATATAATCATACAATAAAGGATCCTTCTTTCTATGTATTCGCAATACATTACATTTGTCTATGTTAAGGGACAGTTGCCACTCCCTGCACCAAGTGCCTATCCGCTGCAGATCTTCCTGCATTTCGCTACAATTTTTTAATGCTGCAACTTCTCTGTATACTACAGCATCATCCGCGAAAAGCCGCATGGAACTTCCGACACTATCTACTAGGTCATTTATATATATATTGTGAAAAGCAATGGTCCCATAACACTCCCCTGTGGCACGCCAGAGGTTACTTTAACGTCTGTAGAAGTCTCTCCATTGATAACAACATGCTGTGTTCTGTTTGCTAAAAACTCTTCAATCCAGCCACACAGCTGGTCTGATATTCCGTAGGCTCTTACTTTGTTTATCAGGCGACAGTGCGGAACTGTATCGAACGCCTTCCGGAAGTCAAGAAAAATAGCATCTACCTGGGAGCCTGTATCTAATGTTTTCTGGGTCTCATGAACAAATAACGCGAGTTGGGTCTCACACGATCGCTGTTTCCGGAATCCATGTTGATTTCTACATAGTAGATTCTGGGTTTCCAAAAACGACATGATACTCGAGCAAAAAACATATGTTCTAAAATTCTACAACAGATCGACGTCAGAGATATAGGTCTATAGTTTTGCGCATCTGCTCGACGACCCTTCTTGAAGACTGGGACTACCTGTGCTCTTTTCCAATCATTTGGAACCCTCCGTTCCTCTAGAGACTTGCGGTACATGGCTGTTAGAAGGGGGGCAAGTTCTTTCGCGTACCCTGTGTAGAATCGAATTGGTATCCCGTCAGGTCCAGTGGACTTTCCTCTGTTGAGTGATTCCAGTTGCTTTTCTATTCCTTGGACACTTATTTCGATGTCAGCCATTTTTTCGTTTGTGCGAGGATTTAGAGAAGGAACTGCAGTGCGGTCTTCCTCTGTGAAACAGCTTTGGAAAAAGGTGTTTAGTATTTCAGCTTTACGCGTGTCGTCCTCTGTTTCAATGCCATCATCATCCCGGAGTGTCTGGATATGCTGTTTCGAGCCACTTACTGATTTAACGTAAGACCAGAACTTCCTAGGATTTTCTGTCAAGTCTGTACATAGAATTTTACTTTCGAATTCACTGAACGCTTCTCGCATAGCCCTCCTTACGCTAACTTTGACATCGCTTAGCTTCTGTTTGTCTCAGAGGTTTTGGCTGCGTTTAAACTTGGAGTGAAGCTCTCTTTGCTTTCGCAGTAGTTTCCTAACTTTGTTGTTGTACCACGGTGGGTTTTTCCCGTCCCTCACAGTTTTACTCGGCACGTACCTGTCTAAGACGCATTTTACGATTGCCTTGAACTTTTTCCATAAACACTCAACATTGTCAGTGTCGGAACAGAAATTTTCGTTTTGATCTGTTAGGTAGTCTGAAATCTGCCTTCTATTACTCTTGCTAAACAGATAAACCTTCCTCCCTTTTTTTATATTCCTATTAACTTCCATATTCAGGGATGCTACAACGGCCTTATGATCACTGATTCCCTGTTCTGCACTTACGGAGTCAAAAAGTTCGGGTCTATTTGTTATCAGTAGGTCCAAGATGTTATCTCCACGAGTCGGTTGACTGTTTAATTGCTCGAGGTAATTTTCGGATAGTGCACTCAGTATAATGTCACTCGATGCTCTGTCCCTACCACCCGTCCTAAACATCTGAGTGTCCCAGTCTATATCTGGTAAATTGAAATCTCCACCTAAGACTATAACATGCTGAGAAAATTTATGTGAAATGTATTCCAAATTTTCTCTCAGTTGTTCTGCCACTAACGCTGCTGAGTCGGGAGGTCGGTAAAAGGAGCCAATTATTAACCCAGCTCGGTTGTTGAGTGTAACCTCCACCCATAATAATTCACAGGAACTATCCACTTCTACTTCACTACAGGATAAACTACTACTAACAGCGACGAACACTCCACCACCGGTTGCATGCAATCTATCCTTCCTAAACACCGTCTGTACCTTTGTAAAAATTTCGGCAGAATTTATCTCTGGCTTAAGCCAGCTCTCTGTACCTATAACGATTTCAGCTTCGGTGCTTTCTATCAGCGCTTGAAGTTCCGGTACTTTACCAACGCAGCTTCGACAGTTTACAATTAAAATACCGATTGCTGCTTGGTCCCCGCATGTCCTGACTTTGCTCCGCACCCTTTGAGGCTGTTGCCCTTTCTGTACTTGCCCGAGGCCATCTAACCTAAAAAACCGCCCAGCCCACGCCACACAACCCCTGCTACCCGTGTAGCCGCTTGTTGCGTGTAGTGGACTCCTGACCTATCCAGCGGAACCCGAAACCCCACCACCCTATGGCGCAAGTTGAGGAATCTGCAGCCCACATGGTTGCAGAACCGTCTCAGCCTCTGATTCAGACCCTCCACTCGGCTCTGTACCAAAGGTCCGCAGTCAGTCCTGTCGACGATGCTGCAGATGGTGAGCTCTGCTTTCATCCCGCTAGCGAGACTGGCAGTCTTCACCAAATCAGATAGCCGCCGGAAGCCAGAGAGGATTTCCTCCGATCCATAGCGACACACATCATTGGTGCCGACATGAGCGACCACCTGCAGATGGGTGCACCCTGTACCCTTCATGGCATCCGGAAGGACCCTTTCCACATCTGGAATGACTCCCCCCGGTATGCACACGGAGTGCACATTGGTTTTCTTCCCCTCTCTTGCTGCCGTTTCCCTAAGGGGCCCCATTACGCGCCTGACGTTGGAGCTCCCAACTACCAGTAAGCCCACCCTCTGCGACCGCCCGTATCTTGCAGGCTGAGGGGCAACCTCTGGAACAGGACAAGCAGCCATGTCAGGCCGAAGATCAGTATCAGCCTGAGACAGAGCCTGAAACCCTGTTGGAGGAATTTGAATTTATACTTTCTTAATTTGAAAATATGCAGTGTACATGTTGCTGCATATCAAAGATCTTTCCAAAATGTGTTTTTGACAGTGTAGAGTTGTTTCAAGTTATACACTGAAAATATATTGCCAATCATTGATTATCCTTTACTTTCTGATCTATATTTACATTAATAATACTCAACATGAACACTAATGATTACTACATCATATCATTAACTGATTGGAAAGACCTACTTTTACATACAACGTACATCAGTTATCTGTCAGATACATACAATACAGAACACTTTAGTTTTGCCACCTTCCACAGAATTAAATGTCATTTTTTTTGCACACCATTTTCTGTTGTGAACATTCAACAAATGGTTTATCAGTTCTTGCCTCAGAGCATCAAAACGTATTGCACTCAGTACATGTCATAAAGCACAAAGAAAACGGGTTTTTGCTTAATACCTTAATAGCGTACTGCGACGGAAAAAGAACGTGTAAACAGAATTAATGCATGTATTCATCCATCATGTTTAATACTGCCAATTATGAAGCAGAATTTTCAGGGATGTGGAACAACACAGTGAAGGCACAGTGAGAAACTAGGGCCTGCATTACTTAACTATCTAAAATAAGTTATTTGTGCTTTATGAAACTACTTTAAAAATTCAGAGGAAAGGCTATTTGTAAACAATCTATGGCTGGCTCTGAGCACTATGGGACTTAACATCTATGGTCATGTCCCCAACAATCTATCCCAAGGGCCTACATCACAAGTGACACTTTAGTTTGCTTAAATGTACTAGTTACCTGTTAGTCGTCATTCAAAGAGTTTTACAGCAGTTCTGGGATTTGCATCCCATGACTTACCTAGTAACTAGCCCTCTCAACCCTTTCTTTTATAGCCTTAGCCTGGACCGATTTGTGGGCTTTTTGTGTTACCTGAATGTTTATGCTCAATCCGCAATGCCCAGAGGCTACTGCGGACGTTCACACTGGTGATATCTTCGTAACATTTTTGCCAATATAGCACGCTTGCCTATAAACCAGCCATGTGGTTACAGCAATAGCATTACATTAAGGTTCATGCAGCATTTACATGGTGACAGAGGTATTTCTCCTACCTTTCCAGAAGCGGAACTGTTTCTCATCATGTGTTTGTTTACATCTGTTACCAGCTTGTCATAAATATTACATATTTCTTTCTAAGGCTGTACGTGTATATTCTTGCGATGCTTTACCCTCATATGTCGGTACAAGCTTTTTCTTGTATTAACATTTATTCCACACGTCACACAAGCCTGCCACACCACCAGTCCGTGCAACATCAGCCATGGTGTTACGTACGGCGATGAATTAAGGAAGAAAAAAAAAGTAAATAAATAAATAAATAAAAACACACACACACAAATTGTAATAACAAAGTGTTCAAAAATCTACCTACAGGTAGCAACATTTCACTGGCTCTTACCGCCAACCAATGAGATGTTGGTGCCAGTTGAAATAGCTACATGTAATGCCTCGTGCCTATAGGAGGTGTAAAGAAAGGTGGCTTGCCAGCCCTGAGGAATAATGGGGTCAACAGAAACGTCCAATTCCAGCCTTCTGAATTGAAGTAAGGGTGTTGTCATGGCTGACGTCATTATGGCACAGTGTTTGAGTTGGTTGTGTTTGTACATATCGTCTTGTTGTGTTTCTTGGCACCCTCTGGTGGTGTGTTTGTACCTGCTGAGTACGTGTTGTATTCGGTTCATTCGAGCCTTGGTGTGGGATGTGTGAAGCCACTGAGTAATTGTAATTCCAAACATAAGATTTGGAAGTTTTTCCAATGAGTTTTCAATTTTTTTTTTTCTTTAGGTCTTATTGGTTTGTTGTTTGTAGGTGGTAAGACGTGGGGGAGGGGGGGGGGGGGCACTAGGCTGGCTGTCCTAGTTTGCAAAGCCGGAATTTGTTGGTGGTAAGTAATTTCTTTTTTTCCTTCTATTCTTCTTGAGTTGTGTTGTTTTGTGTATTTGTGGTGTACTGAATGTGTTTTAATGTATGTAGAGATGTTCGATTTGTGGATTTTTGAGGTTTTGGTTCTATTTTTCGTAGTCGTAGGTGTTGGTTTTTTGTATCAATGGTTACCTATATAGGTCACCGGAAAAGACCGATTCTCATATTTGTGGTTGTAGGTGTTGGTGTTTTGGTTGACCTATATAGGTCAAGGGAACTGCTGATTCCTGCAAATTTTGTTGGTGTAGCAGAATGGTTTTTTACTATTATAGTTTGCTTGTCCTCACTCTAAAACACCCAATTTGCCATGCTTGTCCTGTCAGTTTGATTGAATTTTTGGATGGAGATGTTATTGTCTTATTTATATGTATTTCTTTGTTTGTTGTCATATGTATGTAGTGATGTCATAGGCGTCATATTTATGATGTCTTGAGTCAAAGCAGATGGCTGGAATCTGACACTTCTGTAATCCTGAAATCATGACGTCATATTGTAACATGGCGTAATCTCTCCCACTAGCCAATGTTGCTGGTAGTTTTCAAACTGCGGATTTCTTTGAACCAAGCCATTCTTTGCAGAAGCAGCCCGCAGGTCCTGAGGAATCATGACGTCATATCATGACCTGATGTCATCTCTCATGGTTGCAAATATTGCTGGAAGTTTCTGAATCACAGATATTCTTTGAACCAAGCCATCCTTTATTGATGCCGTGTGGGTGTAAGTATAATGCCGGATTTTGTGTGCGATAAAGCATTTCAATTACGGAAAACTTTGTATCGTGCACTTTTCCTGGTGTGCTCATATAGAGCCAAAAATGGAAGTTACTGTGAAGTGCCGAAAGGATGACTGCAGTTTTTTGTTCAACGTCTTGGCAAATTTGAGAACACATGCTGCAAAAGCACATGGTTGCAGAGGAGAAAGGAAAGTTTATATTCTAGATAATGGACGGTAACGCCATAAAATAATTTTATGATGTGCAAGAAACCTAAAGTGCTGGTAAATCTACGGAATTTCCTTCTTGATGATTTGTGGTAACGGCGTATTGTCTTAAGAATGGCTTTGGTATTTAAGTTGCAATCATCGTAACTTTTGTCGGTCAGAAATTGTGTAGTAACTGTATTTTAACGTCAGTAGCACTCTAATATTTGGTTTCAGGAACATGTTCCTGCACACTTGAAAACCTTTCAATGTTCAGAATTACATCAGTGACCATAGTCAAAAATTTTTTACAGTAAAATAGCTATGAATTGCAGTGACAGAATCCAGATTTGTGAGTGGTGTAATCTGTTTTTGTAACGGATGTTTCAGAGTTTCTGAAGTGGAAGTCCAAAGAAGAGAAGACAGCGAGAAGTAGCTATTTGTGTGTTTCATGGTTTATGGGCCTACTGGGGAAACTTGCAATGTAAAAAAAAAAAAAAAAAAAAGAGGTAACGCCTCAAGCTTGGTACCTCTATGGTGATGTGGAAATCCGAGTGTTAATAAAGAAATTAATTCAGTGTTTGTTTCTTTTGATTTCTTTATCGTATTGCCTCTAGTGGACAAAATTTAATTGCAATACAGAGTTGATAATTTTAACATAAATTAGACTATGTGCATAGTTGTCTCTAATGGCTTTGCTGCTTTTCACAGGTAAAGTTTGAATATTTGGTAGTCCTTCGTATGTGTATTTACTAGTCAGTTGTGGCAAAAGAAATCACTGACTCAAAGCGTAATTTGCTTGGTAGACATAACAGGAAATTGCTTTTTTAGTTGTAATTTTATGTTTATAGATTACAGTATGAGCTGAGAGTTTATCTTGCTGCCTTTATTGGCTGTGGTTTTTCTATATTTAACAAGTTTACTCATACGGTTAATGACAGATGTTTCACAACCAGGTCAGGCGTTCAGCATTAAGTGCTGGTGGCAGCAGCGTGGTAGTCGGTGTGTTAAGCGGGCACTTAGGAAACTTGACCATGAAGTATGTGCTTCTATAATAGTCTTTGCTAAAAAGGTACAGCTAGAATGTTAATTACTGTTCGAGCAATTATCCTTTACACAGTTAAATATGTATCTAAAACTGAATCCGTAAACAACTTTCTAGTCATTTATTCGTTTGATTTTGTAAGACATTGGAATAAAAATACTGCAGACCCAAAAATTGCCTGGAAATGGTAAGGAATATCAGATATAAGTAAATATTTTTGCTCAGTAAGATTAAAATGTAACATTGCTGATATCTGGTTGTTGCCACAAGACCATTGCTGGCCACAGCAAAGCTGTCTGCTGTGACCATCAGCACTTTCATGCCAGCCAATGGGTTAATACACAAAACAGGGCAGTGCAAGACTTGGTCCCTGGTTCTCATTGGCTGAAGCAAGTAAAATTAAATTTCAGAGGTATGCTGGAACTTTGTTATTAATATATTCCCCAGCATGATTTAAAATGTTTGCAGTGAAATGGCACTGATAGTGCATAACATATTTTGCAACTGAGACTAAGCACTTAAAAACTGATGTGGGGAATGTATTTCAAGGAACACTCGAGAACCAAATCTGACATTTGTATTGCCACACAAGTAAACCCATTTGAAAGGCACATTGGGTCCAGGCATAGAATGGGTAATTTACTCAGAAAACTCCATGCAAATTTTATTGTAAAGCTCACTAAAGTTAAGGGAAAGATGCAGTGCACAAATGAGATACACTTGGAAGGGCAAGAATTTGTTTTGCTCAGATATAATGAAAATGAACTGTAGTATTATATTGACATATTTGGTGCAGTTTCCTGTGATCCCAACATGTCTGAGGTGAAAATTTGTGGACTGGAGAACTTACATTGAACCTGTCGTGTATGGTGCACTTTTAGTTGCAGTGCTGAGACGACGTCATCCAGATTTGAAAATTAGGGGCCTAGCAGTAAAACTCTCATCAGTTGTAATATTTAAAAATAAACAAGTCCGAAAAAGCACTTTCAAATGAATTGCAAAAATTTTCTTGTTTTGCACATTAACTGCAGCTGACACTTACAAGCACAGGGTTAGTGGCTATGTTGACATTTTTAAGTGTCGGCCACAGCTAACATATTGAAGATTTTAAAGTAACAAAGTAGTTGTTGACATTCTGATATTAATGGATAACAGTAAGAACCACAGCAACGATATGATGTAAATTACTTAAACCAGGAGTTAAACAAATGTATGTAGTTTTGAACACAGACATCACACCCCCTTCTTAGTCACTGCATATTTGTGTGCTATAGCTAAGACAGTAATCTTTTGTTTTCTTGTCTGATCTGGGACACATATCAGATCTTACTTGTTTTGCTAGATCAACTCTAGGTTTACAAGATTCACATTTCAGAATTCTGGTAATTTGTAGTCCTACCTCCTGTGGAAAGTGGGGTTGATAGCTGTCTTTTCAGATATGGTCTCATCAATTGCCATTTAAGGAATTTTAAGTAAAAATGTGATTATTCAATTTTCTGTCAGTGTAGAATATACCACTAATGTATTTACCACAGAAATATTCATGATGGCACAGAACAGTGAGAGTCCATCTTCTGGAACACCTGCTGTGTGGAGTAAATTGTGCACTTCACATCCAGTGGTGCATCAATTTCTTCTTAGGTAGTATCACAGTACTCTACTATCTCAGGCTGTTTGTTGTGATGCTCAATGGAGCAGCAGTATGCCTTGAAGATACTAAACTAATAGCCTTCTTAAGCTTTTGGATGAAAGTCATAAGTAAGTAATATATCCAAAAACAAACGAGTTTTACATTTAGCTGTCAGGAACTCCTTTGGAAGCTTTCTTTTTATTATTATGTGTGGCCTTTTTGTGTCCTCTTCCCAGTTTGACAAGTAGATCTTTAAGGTTATTTATGGCTACAAACAAACAAAAAACTTTAAAAAATGTGGTGATTATGCAACGTGAAAATTTAGTTAATATACAAGTTGGAATTAAATGTGCAGATATGATCCACCAATCCAAATACAGTTTCAAGATTATCCTCCAAAACTTTACAAGCTGAGGAAGTAAGCACAAAGATTTCGACATCATAGCATGTGTTAATAAACCAGATGTTTCAGGGATTACTGAGCACTGGTATACCAAAAAAGAATCTTATTATGCACCCATTAGCAAAGAATGTCTGCTCATCTTTTAGCAGGGAGATCAAGCCTTATGGTGAAGTTGCAAAAAGTGGCAAAAATTAGGGCCCCAAAGATGTAAGTTCTTGAAGTGTTGAAGGTGACACTGAACTTTCTGTGATAAACTGTAGATGGGAAAGGACACACATAATTTTGGATACAGACAGACCTCCTTCTGCAAGTACAGATATTTTTTAGCTCATCTCTATCAGTTGCTTGTAAAGAGAGATAGTAAGTACTCAGGGAAAATGGCTGCATAATTATGCTGATAATTGTTTACCGACTTATAAATTCTTATCTAACAAAAACAGTTTTCACTGTTAAGAATGGTGAGTGGCACACACAGATCTGTGTGCACTGATATCTAATACAGGGTACCCTGGGCTTTGTACTGGGCTGCCTTCTTTTGTTGACTTTTTATGTAAATGACAAAATACTGCTCCCCAAATTCAAAAATAGTTCTGTATACTGATGCTACATCCATTGCGTGCAGCATAAAGCTCATGTGCAACTACAAATACTATGAAACTGCATCACAAATTAAACAGTTCAGTATTTAAATGAAAGTAATCTCACTGTCAACACAAGGTAACAGCAGTAATGGATTTTAATCCCAGAAGACATGTTTTGAAATTCAGTTGTGCTCTGAAACTGATATTGCCATCAAAACAAAATATATAAAAATTGTGGGAGTAACAACACTGGGATACATACGTTCTCTCACTGGCAAGTAAACTGGCTTAAAATGTATTTGTGATAAATATGTAGAGCAAATACCAAAAGAATACCCACATATTGTGGTCTGCTTATCATATGTCAGTGTACTCTAGTATAAAGTATGGATTAGAAGTATGGGCTGCCAAACACAAGCAAATCTTCATAAGCTTTTAAAGTTGGAGTAGAAGGCTGTAAGAATAATTTGAGGTGCAGAACTAAGAGACTCGTGCTGTGTTCAATTCCCTAAAGTTGGGATATTAACTGTTATGAATTTGTACTCTGATCAGCCAGAATGTTATGGCCACCTATCTAATACCCAGTATGTTCACCTTTGGCATGGGTAGCTGCAGTGATGCACTATGGCACGGAAGCATTGAGGCACTGGTAGGTCTTTCAAGGGAGTTGACCCCCCTTATGCGCACACAGGTCACCTAATTCCCGCAAATTCCGGGGAGAAGGGCGGTGAGCTCCGATGCCACGGTCAATCTCATCCCAGATGTGCTCGATCGAGTTAAAATTTGGCTATCTGGGGAGCCAGCACATTAATTGGAACTTGCTACTGTGTTCCTTGAACCACTCCTGGTGTTGTGACATGATGCATTATCTGATTGAAAAATGCCTCTGCTGTCAGGAAGCACGATTGTCCTGAAGGGGTGTACGTGTGCAACCAGTGTACGACACTCCTCGGCCATCGTGGTGCCTCCCACAAGCTCCACTGAACCTATGGATGCCCATAGCATAATGGGGGTGCAGCTAACTTGTCTGCATCCCGCAGTACATCTACATCTACATCTACATTCATACTCCGCAAGCCACCCAACGGTGTGTGGCGGAGGGCACTTTACGTGCCACTGTCATTACCTCCCTTTCCTGTTCCAGTCGCGTATGGTTCGCGGGAAGAACGACTGTCTGAAAGCCTCCGGGCGCGCTCTATCAGGTATCGCGGAGCTGTTCCCCCGGAGGATGACAGATTTGCGCCCTCCCACTGGCATGAAGAAGGTGTCGGGACTCACCAGAACATGAAGTGCTTTGCCAGTGCACAAATTTCCGGTGCCGATGGTCCTGTGCCCATTTCAGTCACACTTGCCAATGTCGTGGTGTCAAGCTGGGCATACGCCTGGGTCGTCAGCTGCCGCGCCCCATCATTAGGAGTGTTGTGTGCACTGTGTCTTCAGACACACACGCACTCTGCCCAGGACTAAAGTCTGACATTCGTACCGCCAGTCTGCCACCTGTCGCGTTTTACTAGTCTGGCCAGCCTACACTGTCCGACATTTCTACTGAGGGGTGGCCGTCCAACCCCATGACGCCTGGACTTGGTTTCACCACATGTTGAAGACACACACCGCAGCACTCCCCGAACACCCGACAAGACGTGCAATTTCCAAAATGCTTAGGTTGCGCCTCCAGGCCATCACAATCTGCCCTTGGAGAAACTCAGACAGATGTGTCTGACTAAGAGTCATTACTCACCAGGTGACGCTGCTATTGCCTGGATGAGGATTATACTGATAGTAGGTTTATGATCATAATGTTCTGGCTGATCAGTGTATGGTTTTAAACCGATTATGTTGCCCCGAGCTCTTAATCTCAATGTAAATTCTGACCTGGACAAACACAATACCAGAAACATAGATTAGTTTCATCTCATAAGCCACCAAACTGCACTTTATCAGAGAAACCTACTATATACAGGATTGATGCTTGTCAATTCAGTCAGATCACTCTCCACTGCAAAATTTAAAGCCAAACTAGAAAGAATATTTATCACCAACCCACACTAGCCACTGGATGAGTATATCTGTTTTGCATGGAATAAAGGCATTTTAGTATAAGCCTCGTTATGTATGTTGAGCATCATTTAATAGAAACACTTTATTATCCAGTATTAGTTTTAAGTTATTTCTTAAATAACTAATGTAATAAATTTGATCCCAGTTGAAATCAAACAGTCGAAACTTCAGGCTGGAATATCAACAATATGAGGAAAAGGTAGATCGCTGCTCACCATAAAGAAGACATGTTGAGTTGTCAACAGGCGCAACAAGAGGACATGAAGCATTACCTTTCTGCCAAAGCCTTATTCAGAAAATGAAACACACATACACAGTCATTCATTCACAGTGTGTGTGTGTGTGTGTGTGTGTGTGTGTGTGTGTGTGTGTGTGTGTGTGTTATCTTTTTTTAAAACGAAGAAGGCTTTGGTTTAAAGTGTCTTTTTATTATGCCTGTCCTGTCTGTATCTGAACGTGTCGTATTTTTAGTGACTAGTAATCTGTATTTTCCTTATATATCTTAGCTGTTAAGGTGAAAGGCTCTTCCTTCAAATGAAGTCTCACCTACAAGCAAATTACTTTTAGACCTGTGCCTTATTGTATCAAAGTTTGTTTAAAAAATGTCCGTATGTGTAGCCCTATGGTATTAACTCATGAATTAAGCGAAATGATCCTTGTATCGTAAGATGATGAATAAAGTTCTTGTCATTATAATTACTATTACTATTATTATTATTACTGAAGAGAACCATTTATCTGTCACATTTCTAAATGACGAAACCATTTTGAGAAACCACTGTAGGCTGTCTGTGTTATTATGCAAGATGCCTTTATTGCATTACTGGCCAGTTTTGGTCTTTGGCCAGTTTCAAATGTTGGTGATGTGTGTGTCACAATGTGTAACCAGTTTCATGCTATGTGGACACACATATACAACAGATGTTGTACGTAGAAACACAACCAACAACAAGCTTCTTGGTCCTCATAAATTCATGTAACACATCAACATTAACATATCTGTTCACTTACTTTCATTTCATTATGAGAATGTAACACCACGAGAAATCTCTCAAGCAAGATGGTGTCAGTCTCACCATCCTAAAACATAAATGGTGTAGTCATAAACTTCCTTGCAGTAAACATGGCCAATCTGGTGGTACTAGTTACAGGTTAAATAGTTAGGCCTGATGAGTTGGCAGGCATTTGTCAAAACAATAAAATACAAGGAAGTGAATGGGTGCACTGAAATCAAAGAACCATCTGAAAGTAAAGGGTAAGTATACCTGAAGTAAAGATGCACTTCAATGTCAAATACAGAAAATAAATTCTGTCTAATAATTGGAATATATTTTCAAATCTCATGTATTCTAAAAACCACTGAACTTTCATGTTAAGTCAATAATATATTTGCCTCAATAAACACAGGCATATTATTGTACATACATTTTCAAGAAAAATGTTCTGGATGCCAGAATTGTACAAAAGTCCTTGCATCTCACCAAATACAGTGATAAACTGCCACATGAGAGTTTAAATGATTTTTTTGAGAGTTCTCTGTTCAAATGGCTCTGAGCACTATGGGACTCAACTGCTGAGGTCATTAGTCCCCTAGAACTTCGAACTAGTTAAACCTAACTAACCTAAGGACATCACAAACATCCATGCCCGAGGCAGGATTCGAACCTGCGACCGTAGCGGCCTTGCGGTTCCAGACTGCAGCGCCTTTAACCGCACGGCCACTTAGGCCGGCAGAGTTCTCTGTAAAGTGATCTTTATCACAGTATTAATTCATTCTATAGAATTTCTGGGAGCGCTGTGTCTAAACTCTTCTTGTTATTTCAATGGCTTATATGAATCATCTGCGATGTATTTTTAAATACACTAAAGATAGCAAAAAATTTTAAAATGATTTAATTTTAAAAAAGGTAAAAAACAAACAATGGCAGGAAAATGAACCAGAACAAATAAAGTTGGATTTTCCAGGAACAAAGTACTATTATTTCTAAGTTGTGAGTATTTTTAATGATTTATTTTTTAATAAACATACATGGAAATGAGGTGGAATGTAAAATTTTAATCACCAGCATTGCTGCAGATAGTTGACTAAATGTTAAACAAGCAATAACAGGTAAGTGACAGAGAAATATTGTAACTGGAACACAGCAGCTGTTTTGAGATGCAAGATACATAAATATAGTGATAAGTTATTGCAGCTTACAGTCCCTGTTTGGTTTAATTTTCAAACTGAAGTCACTCAAGAGGTCCATAGTGATTATACTAGTAACTGAGTGTGTTCCTATTACCATTTTGAGTCACTAATAACAAGAACCCAATTTTAATCGAAATTTTCTTATTAATGCATTTTAGGCAATGCCCATCTTTAGAATACCTGTCAAAAAACATTACAGCTGCCATACATGTACAATTTATGTATGACACATTAAGAGCAAACATATGGGTTCATCAACAAACAAGTTTGCATACGACAGAAAAACTTAATTTCAGAATATCATGTCACGTATTATCTATTGTAACACTGGTGCTCAATTGACAGTGCTATGCCATTACAAAATTAGCTATCATAACATACCACGAGGTAGCATGATTGTAGAGGCGCTGGGACCTTGTGCCAAATTTTAAGGGACAGTTAACAAAATCAAATATAAAATAACTAAACCACGGTAAAGGGTTTTTTCCTTTATGAAAACTTTCCTCAAAGGAAGCAAAGTTGTGACCTTGTACAAATGACAGCCAGCAATCTGTAGCATTGGCAAACTTAAAATACAGAAGGGAGACCTACTGTAAGTGCATAACGTGTTGCAAAAACACATAGCAAGGCAAAAGTGAAATTTGTTCATAGTGCATAAACATATTATCAAATTATGGCAACTGTATATAGATATGTATTTCCAATAATATTATTTACAATCGATGCGTAAGTCTGGATCAGAAGAAGCATGGATGAATATGCATGGTATGGATAGGAGGATTGTGGAGGAGCATAACTGCACTAACAAAGTCACAGTGCAAAAAAAGTCTTAAAATTTACAAACACCAAAAATGCAATGGAGAGCAGCAATAATGAAACTTCCTGGCAGATTAAAACTGTGTGCCGGACCGAGACTCGAACTTGGGACCTTTGCCTTTCGCGGGCAAGTGCTCTACCATTCTGGAAACATCCCCCAGGCGGTGGCTAAGCCATATCTCCGCAATATCCTTTCTTTCAGGAGTGCTAGTTCTGCTAGGTTCGCAGGAGAGCTTCTGTAAAGTTTGGAAGGTAGGAGGCGAGGTACTGGCGAAAATAAAGCTGTGAGGACGAGGCGTGAGTCGTGCTTGGGTAGCTCAGTAGTAGAGCACTTGCCCGCGAAAGGCAAAGGTCCCGAGTTAGAGTCTCGGTCCGGCACACAGTTTTAATCTGCCAGGAAGTTTCATATGAGCGCACACTCTGCTGCAGAGTGAATATCTCATTCAGCAGCAATAATATTAACTAGGCCTTAGAAGAGATCATGTACTGCAACTTTAAATATAAGAAAATGACATGCATTTGAATACACCATGAATAGCATTAAAATTACAGTACTGTTTTTCATATCTGATAAGAAATTATCTATTCTATCAGTTAAACACAAATCACTCATCCTGGTTAAAAGAAACACAAATTTATTTTTACAATGATTACTGGTGGGATGCACAAATGAGGGTAGAAGAGCAAGAAAAAAAAGGTGGAGTTGATTGTGGGTGATTAAATGGAAAATGATCATGCATGATCAAAGGAAAACGTAAACAGAAAATAGACTGAAGCTGTGGCAGGAAGGGGTGGGAGTTTAGGGGGGGGGGGGGGAGTTGGGACAGGGAGGCATATGAGATAAGGATAGAAGGGAATGGTGCCTTCGCCGGCCAGAGTGGCCGAGCGGTTCTGGGCACTACAGTCTGGAACCGCGCAACCGCTACGGTCGCAGGTTCGAATCCTGCCTTGGGCATGGATGTGTGTGATGTCCTTAGATTAGTTAGGTTTAAGTAGTTCTAAGTTCTAGGGGACTGATGATCTCAGAAGTTAAGTCCCATAGTGCTCAGAGCCATTTTTTGAATGGTGCCTTCGTTTGATTGTGGAACCACAGGCCAGACAGACACTATTTTACTGTTCCTGGTACTGGTGACTGCATATGCCAACACTAACAGGTAAATGAAGATGTCATCTTGTAATGAATGACTGGTATTGACAGCCATTAGGTGCTAGGTGCAATTATACAGTCTTTGTGAAACTGGTCTGGCCTGTGGTTTTGCAGACGGGTGAAGGCTTTCTTTCTTCTGCCCGTGTTTGGATATTATCTACGGTTTTCTATTTTTAATGACTTGTTTTTTATCTTCATGGAGTATTGTTGAAATAATGTTCGTGTTTGCGTATTCATCCAAGCATGAGACTGTTCGCATTTGTTGAGATATTGTGTAATATAGGTATTGGCTACCTAACAAATTCTGTGATGAAAGTGGGGCTATTATTAATTCATATAGTACAGTGCTATAAAAATTGCAATTACACATTATGATGTGCGTTCCACAGTCTTCTCTTAATGCTGTGATATAATCTCCTATGGCTTTGAGCACCTCACCCATTTATTTCCTATTTAGCTTGGTTCTTCCCTAGCCCGTGCCTGCTCACCTTTCCATTACTCATGCAAAATGTAACCCACCTCCACCATTGCAGTGCATATTCTGCCTGTGTAATTAGGTCAAATCTGTCAAAGAAAACCAGACTTGATACCATTCAACTGAGGCATGTGGTCCGACACGTAGAATGCTTCCCATTCTGTGGTGCAACAACAAGTAAGATAAGTAGAGTCCAAACTGGTCACAGAATCAGATTGATCTTTTGGCCAACCTCGAAAATTAGAGAGACATGATCTATCAAAAATACTCTTAGCCTCAGAGTACTGGGGATTTATAAAATTACTTGTAATTGCGGTATCTGTTATGAAGGGCACTCTATACACACTGTTGCTAATTGTTGTGTTGAACATTGCCACCTTAAGTACAGGAACACTAAAACCAGTAGTTTCCACGAACAGTATAATGAATAAACACAAGATTGATTGTACAGACGAGGATTCCGGGCCATGATTCCAACTGTGTCTGTGATAGGGAAGCAGTAGAAATTAGACTGTATGGTCGCAACTTCAAGAGACACTGGTAACACACCCAGCAATTTATTTATTTATTTGCTCTTGGTTTTAGTCTTAGCTAGATACAAGAACTCAAGTTAATATATCTGAATATAAAACTTAATATTTTAAAACAATTTCAAATTAGCTAGTATAACTAAATCAATACATGGAAACATGCACTTGAGAAAGAAAAACTGCAGAGGAAAACTTTACATAGTTTTACATCTACACCCAATCTCTGCAAGCCGCCATGTGGAGTGTGACAGAGGGTATCTTGTACCGCTACTAGTTATTTTCTTGCCTCGGAGTTTTCAAATTTACGTGGCTTGGAAACCGATGAGATTTTATTCATTTCCTTTCCTGTTCCACTCACAAATGGAGAGAGGGGTATATAACTGTCTACATGCCTCCCTATGAGCCCTAATTTCTCTCATCTGATCTTAGTGGTGATATGTACATTAGTGGCAGTAAAATATTTCAGCAGTCAGCTTAAAATGTTGGTTCTCAAAATTTTCTCGATAGTATTCCTCAAATCGAACATCACTTTCCCTCCACTGATTCCCATCTGAGTTCCCAAAGCATCTCCATAATACTTGCATATTGTTCGCAACAAATCTGCAGCCCACCTTTCCTTTAATCCTGGTGGGGATCCCAGACACTCCAGCAGTACTCAAGTATGTGTCGCACTCGTGCCCTATGCACACAGACCTTTACAGATGAACTGCACTTTTCCAAAACTCTCCCAATAAACTAAAGTCAACCATTAATACCTTACCCTAACATGCCTGTTCCATTTCATATCGCTTTGCTACATTATGCTGAATTATTTAAAGAACTTAACTTTAATGCAGTATTTCGAACATTACACAACAGTTTTTCCTACTCATCTGCATTATATACATTTTTCTACATTAGAGCTAGCTGCCATTCATCACACCAACTGGAAACTTTGTCTAAGTTATCTTGCATCCTCCTAAGGTCACTCAATGAAGACATCTTTACATACACAACAACATCATCAACAAACAACTGCAGATTGCTGCACACCCTGTCTGCCAAATCACTTACATATACAGAGAATAATAGTTCTATCGCACTTCCCTGGGGCACTCCTGATGGTACACCTGTCTCTGATGAATACTCACCATCATTGACAATATACTGGATTCTATTTCGTAAGAAGTCTTCAAACCACTCATATATCTGGGTACCTATACTGTACGATATTCATCATCCAATACGAGTGATGGCACTGCAAGCCATGCTGGACAGCAACACTAATATAGCCTATGAATGCAGAGAATGTCATCTTAGCATATGCCATCTCCATGATGTCATCGTGATGTAATTTAGCCAACAGCACCTGTGCTGTCGACTGGGCATAAAAGCGTGAACCTCACCAGTTTTATGACAGTCAGACTTAGTCTACACCTACATCTATACTCCGCAAGCCTCCCAACGGTGTGTGGCGGAGGGCACTTTACGTGCCACTGTCATTACCTCCCTTTTCTGTTCCAGTCGTGTACGGTTCACGGGAAGAACGACTGTCTGAAAGCCTCCGTGCGCGCTCAAATCTTTCTAATTTTACATTCGTGATCTCCTCGGGAGGTATAAGTAGGGGGAAGCAATATATTCTATACCTCATCCAGAAACGCACCCTCTCGAAACCTGGCGAGCAAGCTACGCCGCGATGCAGAGCGCCTCTCTTGCAGAGTCTGCCACTTGAGTTTATTAAACATTTCCGTAACGCTATCACGGTTACCAAATAACCCTGTGATGAAACGCGCCGCTCTTCTTCGAATCTTCTCCATCTCCTCCGTCAACCCGATCTGATACGGACCCCACACTGATGAGCAATACTCAAGTATAGGTCGAACGAGTGTTTTGTAAGCCACCTCCTTTGTTGATGGACTACATTTTCTAAGGATTCTCCCAATGAACCTCAACCTGGTACCCACCTTACCAACAATTAATTTTATACGATCATTCCACTTCAAATCATTCCGCATGCATACTCCCAGATATTTTACAGAAGTAACTGCTACCAGTGTTTGTTCCGCTATCATATAATCATACAATAAAGGATCCTTCTTTCTATGTATTCGCAATACATTAAATTTGTCTATGTTAAGGGTCAGTTGCCACTCCCTGCACCAAGTGCCTATCCGTTGCAGATCTTCCTGCATTTCGCTACAATTTTCTAATGCTGCAACTTCTCTGTATACTACAGCAACATCCACGAAAAGCCGCATGGAACTTCCGTCCACGCTGACGGTGATTGAGGCTATTTGAAAATCTTGGGATTCTATACAAATTTGACGTGGAAGTTTAACATAACTTTTTAGCCACATGAGTAAAATTATTGTGTAAAACTGATATCTTCGCACCTTACAAAACTCTCTTCAGCGTCCTTGGGAGTCTTACACTTACATATCAATATATTTACTCCCTAATAGTATGTATTGTTAATACCAGGGGTAGTTTTACTATGTTCAGTGAAATGAACTTGCAAAATGCTGGAAGTAAAAATATTGTTCATGTAGACTACGCATCCCCGTCTATGATTCAGGACGGAATTTTATATTCTAATACAATAGTCTAACAGGTTGCTGCTAGACATCAGGCCGAAAACTGGAAATTCTAAGATATTAAAAAAAAATACAAAGTACAAAATTATTTTATGAGCCTCTCCTTCAATAATTAATCACAAGGAAAGGTAATGCTTGGACTCACGGATGCATATGCTGTTTAACACTAAGGTTCACATTAAACAGGATTTTAATGTTACTGTTATATGTAAGGCTGACAATACTCATTGTAAAATTATGAAATGCTTTGTGTGAAGTATGAGATAAGAACAGCACTCTAATAAAATAATATTTCTAATTTTCAGGTCCATTAGTTCCTTCCTCTGGGAAGATGGATATGTTTTGCAAGATTAGGAATGAGAGGATGACCACTTAGACCACCCATGTAGAACACTGGTGTGACCCATTCGTGAGTACTGATCTAATGTTTGGATACCCACCAGGTCAGATTAAAGCAACACATTGAAGTGACTCAGAGGTGGGCTGCTATATAGGTTACCAGCAGGTTCAAATAATGTGCGAGCATTATGAAGATGCTTGGCAAATTAATATGAGAATGCAGGGAAGACTATGTTCTTTTTCTAAAACACGATTGGGAAAATTTAGAATATATGAGAAATCAGGGCTCGTATGGAAGCATATACATACCCTTTCTTCACTCACTCTACTTGCAAATGTAACACAGGAAAGAAAATGATTTGTGGTGGTATCAGGTACCCTATACCATGTATAATTTGGTTGTTTGTGTAGCATGTATATATATCGAAATATCGAAGTAAATTGTGACTACTACATAAAAAATATTAGTTGAAACTGACTGAAAGCTTAGCGATTTATTTAAAATATTTTGTTTCACATTTATCTGTACCTGATACACAGACAACCAGTGACTTGCAACTGTAACAATCACACAATTTGGAGATCTCAGTATTGCCTATTAATAATCAATCATTCGTCTCTTTTTGTCAAAAGATCACATAAAAATGAACTGGATTTGAAGAAAATGTGATTGACATATAGCTTTTTGTTTACAGATCAACAACAATCAAAATTCAAGCATATCGGTAACACAGATTAGGCAAGAGCACATATCTGGGCTAGAGTACTATATTGGATTTCACGCCCGCCCTGCCCCCTTTTTCCTTGAACGCTTGGCTGGAGTAACAAGTTTAATTGCAGTATAATCTGGGGTCTACATTAGGTTGAAAAGCAATAAATGGAGTTGTGGAACTCAGCGAATGAGAAATAAAGGTTGTAGTAACAGACAGACGCCTGACTTTGCCTAATACTTTGTTTGTGCCATATTTAAACGCACTTTCCCATAACTAACACATTTTCATAATAAAAAATAAAGCTACAAGGTCATGCCCAAAAACATATTAGAAAATAAGCAAGCATCCGACATGTGTTTTGATGCATATTAAGTACAGATATCGTACACAAACTGGAAAAAATGTAAGAGGCATTTCACTACATATCCTTTACCACATCTGATCCATTTTCCCACATTTGCTACTGCTTGTATGGGTGCAAAGACAAATTCTTACTGTAAATATCTGAGTGGTAGTTACATTAGTAAGCTGCACTTAATAAATTAAACATTGTCCTGAATGCATAATGTGTGTTACACAATAAAACTCTCTGCCATTCGACCAATAATTCGTAATCAGTTGGCCTCAATCAATCAATCAATCAATCAATCATGTATGACTAGTATGTAACTCCAACAACACTGTGGATTAGTATGTCACATTAATAGAGATTATTCCCATTCAAAGATTGTTTCTACATTTAATTCTTTTTATGGAAGCTTCATTCAAACAATCTGGATTGGCTTGACATTCCAAAACGACAACTGAAGCAAGACTGTATAAAGGCTGCGGTCAAAGGTGATGACAGCACTGACAGCAGCAGAGCTGCTTACAGGTCTAGATACCAGGCAACACTGTCACGCTTTCTGCCTTTCTGATGACATCACGAAGCGATTCCTCGGGGGCCCGTGAGATGCACTTCTGAAACGTTTGTGCTTTACAGGAGGTCTCACGATATACAGCATATGCTTCAGTGTCCCCTGCCAAATGCCTACTAGCAACATACAGTGTTCTTCCGACTGACCACCTGTAAACTTCCACAGCATCCCTAATGTCCTATTAAAAACCGTCACATCCTCCATTGCCTTGTCCGAGAAGCAACTACGAGGGTCGGTCAAAAAGTAATGCCTCCCATTTTTTTTCTACTTAAAGAAATTAAGTTAAGTGAAAAATTTGAATTTGGCGCCATTCCTCAAACCTTCTTCTGCAATCCACTGCAGTAGTAACTTTCTGTGTCAACAGGTGGCAGCACAGCAGAAGTTTGTAAGATGGCCGACATCGATGTTCGTTTGAGACAGCGTTGTGTGATTGAATTCTTGAATGCAGAAGGTGAAACGCCCATACGCATTCATGAAAGACTGAAGAAGGTGTATGGTGTTGTGACAGTGGATGTCAGCACTGTTAGACGATGGGTTCGTCGTTGTAAGGAAGCTGAAGGGCAAACACCGTTGACTGACGAAAAGCGGAGCGGCAGGCCGGTGAGTGCAGTGACTCCACACAACATTCAGCAAGTTGATGACATCATTCGTGGTGACCGTCGGGTGACTGCAGATGAAATGTGTCGCATTATTTCTCTTAGTAAAGGCAGTGTGATCACGATTATTAAACAATTGGGGTACTCAAAAGTTTGTGCACGGTGGGTTCCAAGAATGTTAACCGATCAGAATAAAGAGGCAAGGAAAACAATAGCCTCCCAACACTTGCAGCACTTCCGTTTGGAGGGAGATGAGTTTCTGAAAAAAATTGTGACCGGGGACGAAACATGGGTGCATTTTTTTGAACCCGAATCAAAGAGGCAGTCAATGGAGTGGCGTCACACAAGCTCGCCGAGGAAGAAAAAATTCAAAACTGTGCGATCGGCAGGGAAAGTTATGGCAACAGTTTTCTGGGATACAGAGGGTGTGATTCTGGTTGATTTTTTGGAGCAGGGATGCACAATAAATTCTGTTCAATACGTCACAACCCTCAAAAAACTTAAAGCACGTCTTCAGCGAGTTCGCCCAACAAAATCAATGGCAGATGTTCTTCTTTTGCATGACAATGCAAGACCACACACCAGTCGTCACACCTCTGACGAGATTGTCAAAATTGGATGGGAAGTTTTGCCTCATCCCCCATACAGCCCTGACCTGGCACCATCAGACTTCCATCTGTTCGGGCCACTAAAAGAAGCTCATCGTGGGATTCATTTTGAAGATGAGGAGGCCGTCAAAACATCCGTGCGTCAATGGCTTAGGAAGCAGAGCTGTGATTTTTACCGTGCTGGGATACATGCCCTTGTTCAAAGATGGACCAAAACTGTAGAGATGGGCGGAGATTACATTGAAAAATGACAAAATGATCCTCAATGTTGTGGTTTTCAACCTATGTAATTGCATTTAAATTTCCTGACAATTAAACGTAGAAAACAAAATAGGAGGCATTACTTTTTGACTGACCCTCGTAATTACTGTGAACACTGCCAGGTCGTGGAGCAAAAGACACTGTCAATCCAGACTTACTTTCGTCCGATTCCAACTATGCTGAACGTGACACTTCCCCGGTGTCTACTCACGGTTAAGTTCGAACTTTCTCTGCCTCTCTTTCTCCAATTCGTGTTTTAACACGAGTAGTCAGTGTATTACAGCAGCAACTGCATCCACACTAGTAGAAGCCAGTGTTTCCACCATTTTGCATACTCTTACTTCTACCTTAATTCAACTGCTATAAAAAGAAAAATTCCCATTCAACCCTCCTCCACACACACAAAAGTCTAAGCACAAATTAATTCTTCTGGTGAATCATTGCTCTTCTAGAATCCAGACTGAGAACAGCTACTAGCCAGATGTTCAGTTTGCCTACACACAGACCAAGTAGCTACTACAGGTCTGCCACATGGGAAATTGAGCCCAGACAAATTACAAAATGTACAGCTCACTGGCATGGGGCATGCAGAGGTATACAGAGAAGTTTGGCACTGATTTTTATTCTGCTGAAGAATACACGGCGCCTCTGTCGATCCCTACGATGGTGGTGCAGTATGTGTACATGTGCCGGCACAAACACCAGTGCCGTATCTGCTGCTACAGCACCTGGCTGCTCCATCCTCTTCATGAAATGGCTACTGTCCCGGCCCAGCTCGCATTACCTGCAGCATATGTTGGCCGAGTGTTATGGGACCATTGCTTTTCACAATATATATAAATGACCTAGTAGATAGTGTCGGAAGTTCCACGCGGCTTTTCGCGGATGATGTTGTAGTATACAGAGAAGTTGCAGCATTAGAAAATTGTAGTGAAATGCAGGAAGATCTGCAGCGGATAGGCACTTGGTGCAGGGAGTGGCAACTGTCCCTTAACATAGACAAATTTAATGTATTGCGAATACATAGAAAGAAGGATCCTTTATTGTATGATTATATGATAGCGGAACAAACACTGATAGCAGTTACTTCTGTAAAATATCTGGGAGTATGCATGCGGAACGATTTGAAGTGGAATGATCGTATAAAATTAATTGTTGGTAAGGCGGGTACCAGGTTGAGATTCATTGGGAGAGTGCTTAGAAAATGTAGTCCATCAACAAAGGAGGTGGCTTACAAAACACTCGTTCGACCTATACTTGAGTATTGCTCATCAGTGTGGGATCCGTACCAGATCGGGTTGACGGAGGAGATGGAGAAGATTCGAAGAAGAGCGGCGCGTTTCATCACAGGGTTATTTGGTAACCGTGATAGCGTTACGGAGATGTTTAATAAACTCAAGTGGCAGACTCTGCAAGAGAGGCGCTCTGCATCACGGTGTAGCTTGCTCGCAAGGTTTCGAGAGGGTGCGTTTCTGGATGAGGTATCAAATATATTGCTTCCCCCTACTTATACCTCCAGTGGAGATCACGAAAGTAAAATTAGAAAGATTAGAGCGGGCACGGAGGCTTTCAGACAGTCGTTCTTCCCGTGAACCATACGCGACTGGAACAGGAAAGGGAGGTAATGACAGTGGCACGTAAAGTGCTCTCCACCACACACCGTTGGGTGACTTGCGGAGTATAAATGTAGATGTAGATCCCCAGGCATCTGGAGCATGGCTGGGTATTCCCTCAAGCATTCCTTGTGTTCACCAAGTACAGCACCGAAGTATAGCAGCCAGCAGCTGTCACTGTAGTAAAGCCTCAGCAGCTCCAGTCGCCCACTCAGGACAGCTCAATCAGTGACAGGACAGCCTCAAATCAGGGAGGCCACGATATCGCATCCCAGCTCCGCCCGTGCAGACAGTAGCTTGCAGTCTGTCAGATGATACCACCCGGAAAGCAAAGGATGGCTGCCCCCTGCTGCCCACACCTATGCAGCACGAAGTTTGGGACTTGCCTCACCACGACTGTGGCACATCTCTATAGCAGAGCTGATGGTTCATTCAGTGGACCAGTTGCTGAAATTCATCAGCAGATGGTGGTTGCGGTTGGCCTGCAACAATTGTTATTCTCTCTGGTTCCGGACACAAAGTTTGGTGATGTGACTGCTTGCTTTGAGCCTCTGGGCTCCCTTATTTATACTCCTTTCCTTACACCTCTGGCAGTCTCTCTGGAGGGCACGAGTGGTACGTTCCTTAATAATTATGCTGTTGTAACTGCAACATATGGGTTTTTCATACCATGTCAATGCCCTGTATTGCACCTTATCACTCCACATCGGTACCCAATTTTTTTTATAGTGCCTGTCATCCTATGCATCCTCACCTGTGAGCAGTGTTTTAATCATGCCTTGCAGAACCACTTTTTAGTGTTTGCTACCGGACGTGTTATAACGATATGTTTACGTAAAGTGTATACATAAACATACAGTTATAAATGTCCCCGTTCGTAGTCTCTAATTATAACAATATGTTACTTTTGTGCTGTAACATATAGCTATAATCAGCGGTGGAAACATATTTGCGATCGCCGACCGTGTGCGGCTGTTTCTCGTTGGATCGTCTGATCAGTCGGAAGTTGCATTGCAGAGGAGAGTAAATGCCTATTCAAAATATAATTATTTTGGATAGCTCAACATGAATTTCCTAAGGGACCGTAGTTTATCATGCATTTACCAATAGATCATGGCGCGGAGAAAATATTTCGCCGCATGCAACCTCCGTCCGAACTCGACGAAAGAATTCGTGACTGTGAACTCTCTATTTGGCAGAAACATATAGAAAATTAAATAATTTCATGAATAAGTGAGACATAGATTCTATAGTAAATGAATAGTCCATACACCAGTTCCATTTAACTCTGAATTTATGGCAATTAATAGACGAACTTACACTGCAATGAAGAAATTGACATGGATGCCGTTTTGACTGGCACTTCTCTTAATGAAAACAATTCCTTTGACGTTTTCACATACACGTCGCACAATAAATCTACTGCTAGGCACTTTTAGTATTACACATTTACTTTACACTAGAACAATATTAATTTTGACAATAATAATACGGCAGCAAGACATGCGCGTCCGACACAAGTTACAGGAGACAACAAAAGAATGAGTAACTGTTCATCGAGAATATCTCGTACATCTAAACAAAATGTGTAAAAATGTTCTTCTTCTGTCCGTTTTTCACGCCGCGGTTTTCAAAGTCAATAACTCACAGCATCTCTGACGGCGCTTCGACAATAAACAAGTTACGTCACAGGTCGTTCACCTTTTACATTTTCGCAACATTATTTGCTAACTGTAGCTGTTGCCGAGCGACTGCTCGATTAATGAATGATTTAAAATGATAAGGCAATCACATAATGTTACAGTGTCCATCAGTACGTGAACATCTACTTTCTGGCCACAGCTGTGTAAAATTTTCAAGCACTTACCACATCTATGCCTATACTTTTTTTGAAGCAGCAATTCTTTCTTCTGCTGATTATGGTTTCCAAGAAAATAAAATAGCTACTGATACAAAAAGTGAATTTCTTGATACCACTACATCTTTTTGATGAAAAATTCCCAGCTATAGGTGTCTTTCTTGACCTCACAGTGGCCCTTCATACAGTAGACCACAACATACTCTTACAAAATTTGGATTTGCATGGGTAAGGGGCACTGCCCGTGGCTGTCTCAGCAGTTTTATTGCAGACTGAGCACAATACGTCCACATAAATAAAATCTATCAGGACTCCCAGATGTGGTCCACTTTGAGACGAGTCATTAAACATGATGTGCCATGAGCATCAGCTTTTAGTCCCTCATTACTTCTACTTGATGTGCATGACCTGCCCCCCCCCCCCCCCCATACCCACTAGTAAGGCATTTCCATTTGCTGACTATACTGATGTCCTTACCTCAAATACAGATGAATCCATCCAGTCAGCAGTAGACAGAAATACAACCCAACTAGACTCATGGCTTGAATCAAATGGACTGTTCCTCAGTATGCCTAAGCTTCCACACCATTTACAACAGAACTATCCAGGCTCCAATAGCAATACTAAGTGACAGTAATGTGGAATTCTTGAATTCACCACACCAAATTCTTAGGGATCCACATCACTGACACACATATACGGAAAAACGACATCAACGTGATTAGTTACAAGCTAAATAAACTGTTTCATGCTCAATCGTGGGAGGTGACCTACATCCCAGCATACAAACCATGTATATTATGCTCTTTTCCATTTTGTAATATGCTATGGAATTATTTTTAGGGGTTATAGTACTGAATCAGTGAAAACTTTTAAAATGCAAAAAAAACCTGTACAAAGAACAAAGGAAAACATGAAAACTACTCTCTCTGTCTGTCATCAATACACATTTCTACTACACCATTTTATTAAGCAAAACATCAATAGATTAGATTCACTTTTTGTTCCATAGACACAAAAACTTCATGATTATCATGGGAGTGGAACATGTCAGGAAGAAGAACATGAAAAACATAAAATATTTGACTAGAATACTTACTACCATGTTCATTTGTCAGGTGATTGCTGAAGTAGGTGACTACAATACACTAAACTGGAACAGCTAATATTTACAGAATTAATATGCTGTCAGAATGAAACATTATTACGCACTAATAATAAATTTATCATACACAAAACACCTAATCTCTACTGTTGTGACCAATTGCTGTCAAAACTGAATTCTATCCGACATTTTTACTTAAGCTGGCCTAACAGTCTCTGGTAAGATATTCATCTATAGAGGAGAAGGAATTGCTTACCAGAAGGTCTTTCAAACTCTCTTTAAACCATGCTTTATCTGAAACCAAGTTTTTAATGGTTGCTGGCAATTTATGGAAAATTTTTGTTCCTGAATGTTGGGCCCCTTTTTGGACCAAGGTAAATGATTATAGTTTTTTATGTGGATATTTCCAGAATGAGATTTTCACTCTGCAGCGGAGTGTGCGCTGATATGAAACTTCCTGGCAGATTAAAACTATGTGCCGGACCGAGAGCTTCTGCAAAGGTTGGAAGGTAGGAGATGAGACGAGGTACTGGCAGAAGTAAAGCTGCGAGAATGGGGCATGAGTCGTGCTTGGGTAGCGCAGATGGTAGAGCACTTGCCCGCCAAAGGCAAAGGTCCAGAGTTCGAGTCTCAGTCTGGCACATGGTTTTAATCTGCCAGGAAGTTGTTTTATGTGGATAGTTCTTATTACTAGTATTGATACTATGTACTGAGCTACTGGTTGGAAATAGAGATATATTACCAGCAACAAATTTCATTAAGCAATAAATATACTGAAAAGCAGTGGTTAGAATACAAAGGTTCTTGAGCAGGTTTCTACATAATGTTCTGGAATTTACACCACAAATGATTCTTATTACATGATTTTGCACGCTAAAAACTTTTGCTGGGCTTGATGGGTTACCTCAAAATATGATCCTGTATGACATGCCAGAATGAAAGTATCCAAGATTTTTTATATTTATGTCTCCTACATCTGACAACATTCTCACTGTACACACAGACTTATTTAGACACTTAAGCAATTATGTGGTATGTTCTTCCCAACTTTGTTTCCTGTCAGATAAGCACAAACAATTTCACAGCACTGCCAGTGACACCATAATATTCTCATTTCCTTAAGAGAATGGTGGGGTTCACACAGCGAAACGCTTTTGACAGGTCACAGAAAATGGCAGTAGTCTCTAATAGCTTTCTCTACATCAGAACATTTAAGAAACCCAAATGGTGACTTTGGCAATATATTATTTGCAGTCAGATACTTAACGATATGCTTGAACATAACCTTTTCATATATTTTTGAGAAAGCTGGCAAAAGTGACATAGGTTGATAGTTTGATGGTATCTGTTGATCCCCTTCTTGTAAACAGGCTTAACTTCAGAATATTTTAGCCAGTCTGGAAATGTTTCACTGATAAGAGATTGATTACAGAAACAACTTAAGATAGAACTCAACTCGCACGAGCACTCTTTGATTAACTTTGTTGATATATTATCATACCCACTAGAATACTTACATTTGAAGGATTTTATGATGGATGCTACTTCTCTGGGAGACCTGAGTGCCATTTCTATTTTACTGAAGTTATTTTTAAAGACTGGTCTTGGATACTCAATTGCACTGCCCACCAAACCTGATAACCCCAAGCTGTCAGTAACAGAAATGAAGTACTTGTTTAAGATGCTTGCAATACTACATGCACTTGTTACCGAAGTCTCATTTATTTTCAAAGCTATCTGTTCCCCTTCCTTTTTGGCCCCACCTGTCTGTTTTCACTATATCCCACACAGTTTTTTGTTTGTTGCTCGATGTAATTATCCTTTTCTCATAATAAAGCTGCTTCGATTTCTGGATTACTTGCTTCAATATTTTGCCGTATTCTTTGTAATACAGTACAGTGGTAACATCAGAGCTGTTCCTACATAGTAGATACAGTCTCCTTTTTGTCCCTCAATATCTTTATTCCTTGTGAAATCCTTGGTTTATTGTTTGACTTCTAAGTGATTTGAGTTACCTTTAGAGAAAAACAATTTTCAAAAGTGGAGGGACCTTTATTAGTGAATGCTTTGTATTTTCCATTTGAGTCAGAAGTGTTGTAAACATATATCCAGCTCATGTTTTAGCAATATCTCAATTTTTGGCTTATGTATTACCCTCCTGTACTCAGACTTAACAGATTTTTTTTGTCCTGAGAAGTTTCAAAATGTAACACAAGATGCTGTATGTCGTGATCAGATAGCCCATTTACTATTGGTTTTGTGATAAGCCTTTTTTCCCTAGATTTGCATACAAAGATATTATCAATAGCAATCTCACAGCATTTACATATCCTAGTGGCAAAGTCCACAGTGGGAACTAAATTGAATGAAAGTGTTACTGAGTGCCATAATTGTTCACCGATAAGAGCTTTTCAATAAACCCACATTATTATCACCAGCAACCACTATTTCCTTGTTTTTTTTACTGTGAGAAGGGGCAACTGAGCTTCCATGTTTTTTATGAAAAGGTTAAAATTTCCTGAAGGTGATCTGTACATACCTCTATTATAAAGGACTTATGATAAAACACTACTTATGTTGCACAAGCTTCTAAGTGCTGCTCTGATCAAAATTTATTAATATCAATATTCTTGAAATCAAAACAGTTTCTGACAAACTGACAACTCATCCTTTGTCCATGTTTTCTCTACAGAAGTAAGAAGCTAACTTTAATCATGCAACATTTAACATATCTAGGACAGTGGTCACACAACAGACTGTACAGGAACCTGGAGAGTCCCCATCACGACACAAGGCCAAACAAAGTTAGAAGATTAGTTCCCCATACAACTAAACTGTCTAGTAATGGGGAAACTGTAAGGGAATCAAGCTGAAAAACCATATCCTGAAAAAGTAAAAAATATTCAAGAACCAACAAAATAATTTAAAATACTTGATCATTTCAAACAAACCATTACTTCTAAAAACAAATGAAAGTGCTGGCAGGTCGACAGACACACAAACAAACACAAACATGCACACAAAATTCAAGCTTTCACAACAAACTGTTGCCTCATCAGGAAAGAGGGAAGGAGAGGGAAAGACGAAAGGATGTGGGTTTTAAGGGAGAGGGTAAGGAGTCATTCCAATCCCGGGAGCGGAAAAAAGGACGGGTATACACTCGCGCACACACACACATATCCATCCACACATATACAGACACAAGCAGACATATTTGGTCTTTAAGTATGTCTGCTTGTGTGTGTGTGTGTGTGTGTGTGTGTGTGTGTGTGTGTGTGTGTGTGTGTGTGTGTGTGTGTGTGGGCGCGCGCGCGCCCGCGAGAATGTATACCCGTCCTTTTTTCCCCCTAAGGTAAGTCTTTCCGCTCCCGGGATTGGAATGACTCCTTACCCTCTCCCTTAAAACCCACATCCTTTCGTCTTTCCCTCTCCTTCCCTCTTTCCTAATGAGGCAACAGTTTGTTGCGAAAGCTTGAATTTTGTGTGCATGTTTGTGTTTGTTTGTGTGTCTGTCGACCTGCCAGCACTTTCATTTGGTAAGTCACATCATCTTTGTTTTTAGATATATTTGTCCTACGTGGAATGTTTCCCTCTATTAAAACCATTACTTCTGTAGCATATAGGACTTTCGTGAATGTGATTTCTTGTGAATTATACTGAACATATTTCAGATTATCATACAAAACTAAACTGTTTCATTGGAAATAAAATTGTTTGATTACGACCTGCATTACTACTCGAACTTATCTTACCATTTTAGCATTATGAATACATGGTTAATATATTTTCAGTGTGGTGTAAACTACATAAAACAATGTTCTTTTATCATCTGTTTGAGTTGTGCAATGGATGACTGAGGGGTCACTTGAGATACAATATGATACCCCATTGGAATTACAACAAAGTATCTGTACCTCTCTTACTTTCCTTTTTTCACCATCAGCCAAGAGTCCAATTGAGCCCCTTGGTACTGCCAACTGTATAGTCATGTTTTCTGCCTGTAAATTGCAACAAATGTTTAACATTCCTTCCAATAACAAAATTTGGTAATAAGTCATGAACAAACACACTGAACATGGAGAAAAACCATCCACAATGAGCCACAGGCTTGTTTAACTTCAACAGTTGTATCAACATAGTGTAGAATATTAAACCTTATCTGGATGAAACAAGAGCAGCAACAGCACATATTTATGGTGGGTTTGTGAGGGTTTTGCTGCACCACAAACTGCACCGAGTTAATACAGTTATCAGCTGTGTAGGCAAAGTCCTGAGGGCAATTGCTTTTGACTGAAATGAAAACTTACATCCAAGCCATGCCTGGTGCTCCAATTGGGAGATAGTAATACGCTAGTTAGTGCCTGCACCTGGACACGAGGGAGAAGCGCAGATTATCTGAGCATCTTGCAGGTGGTGTAACAAGGAACATACTGAGGATGGAGTGGGATTACAGAGAGAGAGTGTCTTGAATCAAATTAAAGATGAAAATGACCAAAACTTACGGAACACTTCTGAGAAAACTAAAATTAGCTTGTTTCATCAGAAGACTGGGTGTCTAAAAAATTAGGTAGGGGAGTTTCTTCTATGTCTACAAGATGCAGAATTTCTGAATGTTTAGATTTTCTGCTCCTCTCTGAACACCATGTACCGACTGGGATGGAGAAGTTAAATAATGGAAGTGGTTATAAACGAGTAATATTTTCATGTAGAGTTAAACTGGATAAGGAAGAGTTGCAAAATATGTAAAAATGGAACACAAAGGCAAAAATGTTGAACTAAGCAGATTTTGTGTCGATCGCAACATTGAAGCAAGTGCTTCTGAGTTGTTAATGCAGAATATTACAGTTTTAATTTTAACGGTCAAGGGAACTGTAGACCGTTAAAATTAAAACTGTAATATTCTGCATTAACAATTCAGAAGCACTTGATTCAATGTTGCGATTGACACAAAATCTGCTTAGTTCAACATTTTTGCCTTTGTGTTCCATTTGAATACTTTCAGCTATTTAGGAGAAGACTAGACGCATAGCTGAGCAACGTTAGACAAGAGGAAACAGTAGTTTATTGACATTTAAATGCAGATTACTTAAAATAATGTGGCAGAGAAAATTAAGTGAGCTCACTGTTTGGGTGTCACCATTTGTTTTCAGTAGCTAATTTTTCAACTTATATAGTAGGACCCTACTTGATAAAATTTTTTATAGCCAGTACTGAGGGAAGGCAGCAGAGGATCAAGTAGGTAAAAAGACGAGGGCTAATAGAAATCCTTGGGTAACAGAAGAAATATTGAATTTAATTGATGAAAGGAGAAAATATAAAAATGCAGTAAATGAATCACACAAAAAGGAATACAAACGCCTCAAAAATGAGATTGACAGGAAGTGCAAAATGGCTAAGCAGGGATGGCTAGAGTACAAATGTAAGGATGTAGAGGCTTGTCTCACTAGGGGTAAGATAGATACAGCCTACAGGAAAATTAAAGAGACCTTTGAAGAGAAGAGAAGCATTTGTATGAATATCAAGAGCTCAGATAGCAACCCAGTTCTAAGCAAAGAAAGGAAGGCAGAAAAGGTGGAAGGAGTATATAGAGGGTTTATACAAGGGCGATGTACTTGAGGACAATATTATGGAAATGGAAGAGGATGTAGATGAAGATGAAATGGGAGATAAGATACTGCGTGAAGAGTTTGACAGAGCACTGAAAGACCTGAGTCGAAACAAGGCCCCGGGAGTAGACAACATTCCATTAGAACTACTGATGGCCTTGGGAGAGCCAGTCATGACAAAACTCTACCATCTGGTGAGCAAGATGTATGAGACAGGCAAAATACCCACAGACTTCAAGAAGACTATAATAATTCCAATCCCAAAGAAAGTAGGTGTTGATAGATGTGAAAATTACAGAACTATCAGTTTAATAAGTCACAGCTGCAAAATACTAACGCGAATTCTTTATAGACGAATGGAAAAACTGGTAGAAGCAGACCTCGGGGAGGATCAGTTTGGATTCCGTAGAAATGTTGGAACACGTGAGGCAATACTAACCTTACGACTTATCTTAGAAGAGAGATTAAGAAAAGGCAAACCTACGTTTCTAGCATTTGTAGACTTAGAGAAAGCTTTTGACAACATTAACTGGAATACTCTCTTTCAAATTTTGAAGGTGGCAGGGGTAAAATACAGGGAGCGAAAGGCTATTTACAATTTGTACAGAAACCAGATGGCAGTTATAAGAGTCGAGGGGCATGAAAGGGAAGCAGTGGTTGGGAAAGAAGTGAGACAGGGTTGTAGCCTCTCCCCGATGTTATTCAATCTGTATATTGAGCAAGCAGTAAAGGAAACAAAAGAAAAATTCGGAGTAGGTATTAAAATTCATGGAGAAGAAGTAAAAACTTTGAGGTTTGCTGATGACATTGTAATTCTGTCAGAGACAGCAAAGGACTCGGAAGAGCAGTTGAACGAAATGGACAGTGTCTTGAAAGGAGGATATAAGATGAACATCAACATAAGCAAAACGAGGATAATGGAATGTAGTCAAATTAAATTGGGTGATGCTGAGGGGATTAGATTAGGAAATGAGACACTTAAAGTAGTAAAGGAGTTTTGCTATTTAGGGAGTAAAATAACTGATGATGGTCGAAGTAGAGAGGATATAAAATGTAGACGCAATGGCAAGGAAATTGTTTCTGAAGAAGAGAAATTTGTTAACATCGAGTATAGATTTAAGTGTCAGGAAGTCGTTTCTGAAAGTATTTGTATGGAGTGTAGCCATGTATTGAAGTGAAACATGGACGATAACCAGTTTGGACAAGAAGAGAATAGAAGCTTTCGAAATGTGGTGCTACAGAAGAATGCTGAAGATAAGGTGGGTAGATCACGTAACTAATGAGGAGGTATTGAATAGGATTGGGGAGAAGAGAAGTTTGTGGCACAACTTGACTAGAAGAAGGGATCGGTTGGTAGGACATGTTCTGAGGCATCAAGGGATCACAAATTTAGCATTGGAGGGCAGCGTGGAGGGTAAAAATCGTAGAGGGAGATCAAGAGATCAATACACTAAGCAGATTCAGAAGGATGTAGGTTGCAGTAGGTACTGGGAGATGAAGAAGCTTGCACAGGATAGAGTAGCATGGAGAGCTGCATCAAACCAGTCTCAGGACTGAAGACCACAACAACAACAACTGAGGCTGAAACAATTGACATGTAACTAATTGTTAATGGACAATCTGATAATGATGTTCAATTAATGGATATAAACTATGCAGTACCTTACAGGTTTGAGGCATATTCGTACAAAGAAGTGAGGTGGGGTACAACTTCTTATGATTAAGTTAAAAGAGGCAGTATGGTACGAGGTATATGTGGAACAAGATGTTGAAGTGAAATTCAGTACATTGTACACTAATGCAACCAGTTATCCACAAATACCATTAGAAAAAAGAGAAGTTAAGCTATGGATAACTAAAGTGATTAAAAATTCATGTCAGGGGAGGCATAATATTTTATGGGAAAATATTAAAATGTAAAGAAAAGTACTTATCCTGACAGATATTAATAATGTAGATATAGTTTGTATATTTCCACTCAGTTATGTATTGTAGAACAATTTCACACAATAGTTAGTAGTACTGATATGAAGTATTCATTCATCAATTATCTACTGCATATGCACCATGTTTTTCATTTTAAATCTTGCAAGTATTTTATATTTATTAAAAATTCACACTCAGTACTTGCCACAACTACCTATATGGGTTTAGAAATGTCTGCAAGGGTAGGAGAACTCTCTACTTCTTTTCCTACTTAAAGAATGTGGTGTAACAAAAACTAATTGTTATTTCATTATTTATTGAAGCTAGCATTCTCCCTCACCAACTTACAAGGTAATTCAGCTGACTTACTTAATAGGAATACTTAAATGTATTATAGTAGTAAATTTACAGTCACCAGGCTGATGGGGCAAAATAATGTTGTTCCTATCAATAAAACCACCACTGAAGAACTGTTACAATAGTATTTCAGGCAACTGCGGTTCAGCAGCAACCATAGTATGGCTATTACGTGTAAGTTACTCAAGATTTACAAGTCAGTTTCCTGTGCTCCCTGTTTTCCTCAGGGCATAAATCACAAACATATTTCATTCAGCACAGATCTTGCGTGCCATTTGTGGTTTACGAGGACGAAAATTGGTTGTTCCAGTATTGATTTAAGTTCCACTTATCTATCAGCTCACTTGGTTTCAAAATGGTCTGGGGTCAAATAATCGTGGTGAACTATAGTTAGTTATACTTACACGTTCCATGGACCTCCTTGCACTATCAGTGATGTAGTATGAGTCATTCTGCTTTCAAATCAGGAATTATCACATGGTAACTGATGAGAACATTTTGCTGTATCACTGTGCACCCGTTTTTCTGCTGAAAACAACATTAATGTGGACCAACGAAAGTAATTTTTCTTTCTGGTACTATAATGATGTGGATCACCATTCACTTTCAACTGTGATGATTATTTATAACAAACTTCCCAAGGGAATAAATGTACTGTGTGGTAGTAGTAGTCACAATACCGAATCCTGAAAAGAATGTCTACAAGGTATGTGAGCATCACATATTACTGTTAAAGCTCGTTTTTCAACAAAGATTTCCTTTCTTAAAGATGAGTTACCCAAGAACACTTTTCCATGCGCCACTATTGAATTTAAATTTGTGTCTCGCCTAGATTTGCCATTATTCTAACTACACATGTGGCTGAACTATGTTGTTTTAGCAGCTTTAAAATGTGCTCTTTCCAATTAAAATTCGAATCACTACAGACAGGCATGTAAGAATATTAGGTTTCCAACAAATGTATTATTTCCTCACCATGTGTAACACCAATCACTGGTTTCGTAGCCCAAGAAGACCAGACCTAATTAAGTTGTGTCTTTTTAAAATTAGTGTTTGCTGATCTGATGTCATTAAAGGTATTAAAATTTCCTGTCCATTACTATTATGTTTAAATTAAAATTACTGATAATGGCAATACACAATGACACTTTCTCATCAGTGACATAACTCCTTCTGAACTGTTCGAAAATAATGTAACTTTAAATTAAAAAACTTAACATCTTCCCGTAGTTAACCTTCATTCCTCAGTTTACCATTTTCATTAACGATCGTGTAGAACAACATTTTATACGCGTTGAACCTAATATTTACACTTAAAAAATCTTTTACACTATTGGCATTACATTTGCGTGTCTGTTACGGTTTTCAGGTCTTGTTGCAATTCCTCGTCTAAAGTAACCATACACTACCCGCAAGTAAACAAATAAATTACATACTGCACTATAAACAGATATAACACTGTTTTGCTGGCTGCGTCGTAGGTTGTATTTATTATATCTTTCCAACTTACCACAAATAAAAGCAACGGTTCGTCAAGACTTTCACCTCAACATTATGCAGCGTTGCAGCAGTTTTGGGTCTAGTGAAGCAGGGGATACAACCCGTCGGCTTGACATTGTTCAAAGCCGACGGGTTGTATCCCCTGCTACACTAGACCCGCAGTTTTCCGCACATATTAATCCAAGGTAGAATACTGCATGTGTTTGCTACGTGCTATACTCCTCGGCGTACATTAAATCTTGTGATTTACGTTTATAGGTGAAACTTTTACTTAACTGCATACAACAGAGTTTATTTTGTCTGCTTTGCACATTTTCGTCAGCCGGACTCTGGTTCTTGCTTCGCCTGTGTTTTCAGGAGGAACCCCATAAAGTTTCTCTCTCCTGCGCTGGAGAAACTGCGTTTAAAGGTTTACGAAAGTACACAACATCGCCTATGTTCAACGAGCAACGTATACGACTTCTGGTGCTTCTAATGTTAGGGAACTGACGCCTGATGTGCGCAGTGCAGTCGGCAGAACGCTCCTCGTTCTCAGGAAGCGTATCGAACTGCGATCTGTCGGTGACGCCAAATATCTCTGAGTTCCGGAGCTTCGCTCTAAACGATTCGATTTCAGTCTGCAATTAGAAGCTTTTCAGGTGGACGTTGGAGGTGACAAACATCTCCTTTGCTCTAACAGTAATTTATTTATAGTATGTTGCTATAAACACATATGTCACGTAATAACTTTGAAGGATTACACTTCATATCTAGCATCATTTGTGGAACTGCGTTCAACATATATGTCACATACGTAAAACATAATTTGGATACTTAACAATGATTCTTGACATTTAATTTTTGAAAGGTTCGGGTTAAGTGACCTGAACCATCTAATAATGTCAATCATTTAGGTGTGGTCAGAGTTTTGACCCAGCGAAGACCCTTGATTGACGCTATTAAATATCGATGTTAGATCATGTATGTATACCTTCAAGTAATTGATTGTAATACAACTTGGGCAAAGTATATTGGTTCTTTGGCCCATCCACATCAAGTCATCAATCCTTTTCTGTAGTTATGTTTACCACTACAGACAAACCGATTTGAGTATTTTCCTGTCTCTCAGACTCGTATGACCATTGCTGTCAAACCAACCCTCAGCTTTGGAATAGTTTTCGCATTGACATAAACGTCAAAACCGGTAATCCAAGCTTTCGCAAAGATCCCCTTGGGACAATTTCGAAGTTCAGTGTTGGACACCCTGTTGAGCTTACAGGAAAACGGCCCAGGTCATCTTTACTCTTCTCTTTATTTGCTTCGCTGTCCTCCCAGTTATCAAGTTAAGCTTCTGTAAACATAAAAACTCTTTCTTAGCTTCTATGACATTTTTATATATCTTGCTTGTAAGTTACTTTGGTCTTGCTGTATTTAAGTTTGAAGTTTAGTTTCAAACTAAGTATTTTAGCATCTTTCATTTTCTTGTTGTTGTGATCTTCGGCCCAAAAAGACTGGTTTTATGCAGCTCTCCAAGCTATTCTATTCTGCATCAGCCTCTCCATCATGAAACATATGCTGACCTACATCCTGCATCTGCTTCATGTATTCATCTCTTGGTCACGATCTACTATTTTTACTCTCCACACATTACATTCCAATAATACATTGGTGATCCCTTGACGCCTCAGAAGCTGTACAATCAACTGATCCCTTCTTCTATTCAGGTTGTGAAAGAAACCTCTTGTCTCCCCATTCTGTTCAGTACCTCCTCATTTTTTATGTAAGCTACCAGTCTCATCTTCGGCATTCTTCTGTAGCACTACGTTTTAAAAGCTCCTATTCACATCTTGTCTAAACAGTTTGTTGTGCATGTATCACTTCCATACATTACTACACTCCAGACAAATACCTTCAGAAAAGCTTTCCTGGCCATTTCCAATCTAAATTTTATACCCTCCCTACTTTGGCCATCATCAGTTATTTTCTGCCCAATTAGCAAAACTCATCAACTACTTTACGTGTTTCGTTTCCTAATCTAATTGTCTCAGCATCACCTAATTCAACTCAACTACATACCATTATCCTTGTCGTACATTTCTTGATGTTCATCTTATATCATGCTTTCAAGACACTGTCGATTCTGTTCAGCTGCTTTTGCAAGTCCATGGCTGTCTCTTAGAGAGTTACATCATCATTAACAAACCTCAAAATTTTTATTTCTTCTCCCTGGACTTTAATTCCTACTTCTAATTTTTCTTTGGTTGCCTTCACTGCTTCCTCAATGTACAGATTGAATACCATTGGCGATAGGCTACAACCTTGCCTCACCCCTTTCTCAAGCATTTCCCTCTCATGCCTTTCGACTGCCTTACAGTTCTGTAGAAGTTATAAATAGCCTTTTACTCCCTGTATTTTCCCGTGACTGCACCTGAGTTTCAAAGACAGTATTCCAGTCAACATTGTCAAAAGCTTTCTGTATGTCTACAAACGATACAAACATAATTTTGCCTTTCCTTAATCTATCTTCAAAGATAAATCGTAGGGTCAGTATTGCTTCACATGTTCCTACAATTCTCCAAAATCCAAACAGTTGTTCCCTGACGTCGGATTTTTTTCTCCTTTTTAGAGTTTCGATTCCCCCGAAGAGGGCAGGCTGGCAGTAGCTTAGTACACCACTCTTCAGCCTACAGAATTTGTAAAATATAGGAAGAAGATAATAAACAATAAAAGTAGGTGATCGTCTTTAATGGTGTAACATTCAATGCGCGTCTGATTGTCCCCTATGTCACCTACTGACTTCATTCAGAGACTGAAAAGGTGAGCCTTGCTCAAGTTTATAGGACTTTTTAACTGTTGATCTTTATTGTTTATGGTTTTAAAAATATGTTTGTTAAAAAGGAATAATTTTAGATTTCTATTGTTTAAGTAATTCTTAAGTTATATAGCAAATATTAAAAGTGCAAATATTCTCTGATTGTTACACTTGCTTGTTCTGTGGTTTATACTGAAGGGTGTGACATTAAATGCAAAATCTAAAGTGAAGCGTTGGGGCGAATTAATCCTTTCCCTTATCATTAGCGTTAAAGATAACTCATTGTTTGTCGCAGGTTACTGAAATTGGTTGGGAGAATAGTATATTGATTGACCCCATAGAAAGAGTAGCGGTACATCAGATGGTAGATTTGAGTGTGGTTGTTCCCCTTTGATCAGTGGGGGGAGTTTAAACAAACTGGTTGGTTGGTTGGTTGTGGGAAGAGACCAAACAGTGAGGTCATCGGTCTCATCGGATTAGGGAAGGAAGTCGGCCATGCCCTTTCAAAGGAACCATCCCAGCATTTGCCTGGAGCGATTTAGGGAAATCACGGAAAACCTAAATCAGAATGGCCAGACGCGGGATTGAACCGTCGTCCTCCCGAATGCGAGTCCAGTGTGCTACCACTGCGCCACCTCGCTCGGTTTAAACAAACTGCTTCACTCTTTTGCATTCGCCGTTGACCCCTCTATTTGTCAAGTGTTGCTGTTGTGATATTTCCTGATTGTTATATTTCGGTGAGTTCCGTCATCATGGGCAACTTGATTGCCCTGGGCTCGGCCTGTTAAAAAGGATCAATTGATTTATGAACTCGGGATTCGGCAGCAACACACGCAGGGTGGAATGCCCGAATTAATTGTTAGATTGTGCGGGACATTGCATAACCCGGTTGTAATTTCTGCGGAGTTCATAGGGCAAGTTAGTGACGCCATATGTTTGATTAGCGGGGAAGTTGAGGACTTGCTCCGAAATGTTATGCTTCTCCAGGGGACCTATGTGACTCCTAAACAGAGGGGGTTGGTGCAGGTCCAGTTATGCCACTGGTCCCCACGTATTTGAGATTGGAGGCGTTCTCCTTGAATAAGGAACAACAGGACTTGCTCGAGCGACTAGATCGGAAGATCAATGAATTGCAGGGCAAGACAGGTATATTAGGATTGGAACGAATTCGTGATGGTGATGATGATGAGGAAAGTCTGAGCTCTACCGAGGAAAATGAGCAGAGTTTGAGTGGTCAAGGGCCTAAGATCCAAGGTCCGAGTATATTTGCGAAGTTACCAAATCCCATTATGCATTTGTTCCACGGGATTGTCCAGCTAAATATTGATGAGTTGGACTAAGTGAAGGAGGTCTTGTGGTTGAGCGTAAGTCTTGAAATCCACGCAGATGCTCTGCAAGTCTCCCAATTAGTTATTTTACGTTTGCTATACCCGTTGTGTAAGGGGGTGCTTACTGAGATCCTCTTGGAAGTCTTGCGTGGACAAGCCACCTTGCACCAATTCAGAGAGTGTATTATTAAACACAAGTTGTCTCCGCACGGTTATCAGCATTTGGAAACCCAGTATTACTGGAGGGTCCAAGGACAGACTGAAACATTAGCTCAATACGTGGAGCGGGTGCAGATGGCTGTGCATCCCTTTAATATAGCGGTGGGGGAGCGAGATACTGTTTTGGTATTCGTCCTCTCAATTTGTCCATGAACCGATATCGAAAACTGATTTAACCGATCTCATCAACTCTATTGAGGCATTTAGCTATTCTGATCAATGTTGGCAGGAAACAGCTGTAGGTCCTGATTATGTCAGGATCGCGAAACACCCTGAGATGTCTCATTCCTTATTACCACTTCAATGTAAATGTTACATGTGTGGATCACTCGAGCACTTAGTTCACGATTATCAGGTCGAGCGAACCCCTCATTCCAACAAATGACGCCAGGGGAGAGAGAGGCGCGGGTTTAAAGGGCGCGTTCCTAAGGGGTGTGCCAATGTCAAACTAGTCGCAAAGGCTTGGCTCCCACGTCTGTGTGCTTTTCTTATTCATGAACTGGTCTGTGCATTGCTCGATACTGGCAGTGCTGTTTCCTTACTTGATTACTCTTGGTATTTAGAGTTTCGCAGCCAAGTTTCCCTCCTTGTCTCCCACTACACAGGAATGTCGTACTGTCAATAGGGATAGGTTGCCTCTGGTGGGGAAGTTAAGAGTGAGTATTGGTGTAGGCGGTTTTTCGTGGCCCATCCAGCTTTTCGTTGCTAAAAATTTTTCAGTTAATCTGCTTCTAGGATGTGATTTTGTCCAAAAGGTGGGCTTGATAATTGATTTTGGTGGTAACACCTTCAGTTTTCGGTTTTATCCTCACGAGAAATTCGCGTTTTGTTCTTGTAAGGAATTCCTTGGGTTGAAAACTGTTAATAATATTACCTCCGAATTCGATGTTGGTCACTTGTCTGCTTCACAGCGACATAGTTTGCTCCAATTGTTGGACCACTATCCCCAGGTTCTTACCAATCGTTTGGGGGTTACTGACCGAATCCACTATAAAATTCGGCTGGTTGACGATATCCTGGTATGCCAAGCTCTTTATCGCTTATCACCTCCAAAAATGCGTGTTTTACGAAACGAAATTCACGAGATGTTAGCGAATGATGTTATTCAGCCATCCACATCACCTTATGCTTCTCTGACGTTTTTGGTCCCCAAGGACTTTGGCATGGATTATCAGCTCAAACAGAAAGTATTATTGGAGTCGGTTCCCATGCTTGAGCTCCATAATTGCTTCACCTGGTTTGCCAGAGCCTGTTGGTTTTGGGTGCTTGATCTTAATCAGGCATACCATCAAATTCCCCTAACCGAGTATTTTAAACCGGTAACGGCTTTTGTTACAGATTGAAACCTGTTCGAGTTCAATTGTGTTCCGTTTGGACTTGCCACTGGGGCGGCTGTGTTATCTCGTTTATTGGATAACGTCTTGAGAGATCTTAAATTTAATTGCCTATACAATTATTTGGATGACGTTGTTATTTATAGTTCTAGTTGTGGCGAACATCTCAAATATGTGAGTTTAGTTTTGGACCGTTCGAGACAAGCTGGTTTAACCATCAAATCTAATAAGATCAAATTGTGTCGTCATCAAATTTCCTTTTTGGAACATTTGGTCTCGGCAGATGGGATCAGAATCGACCAGGAACGAACGATTAGTCTGAGACGTTTTCGAGTATCCCAAAATAAGACGGTAATTGCGAGATTCGTTGGCATGGCAGACTACTTTTGTATAATCATGCCCAATTTTGTATAGTTAGCCGCCACCCTTAACAGCTTACGCAGTCAGAACGAAGAATTTCAGTGGGGAGAGAGCCAGCAGGCAGCGTTTGAGGTCTCAAAACTGCCCTGACTAATCCGCCGGTACTGGTAGTTCCTGATTTCAATAAGACCTTTATTCTGCAGACCCATGGGTTCAGGGGAGGCGTGGATGCCGTACTCCTGGAGGACGTCGATGGGGATAGACGTCCTGTTGCCTATGCCTCGCTTTGCCTTTCTGAGACAAAGAACAAATATTCCGTCTATGGATTGGAAGCCTTGGCCGTCCTCTTTGCTTTCGAGAGGTTTAAATTTTACCTGAAACGTCGAGAATTTTGTTTGAAAACAGGTAATCAAGCCTTGATTTGTGTGCTGGCTTGCCCTAGAAAGACCGGATGTATCACACATTGGGCAGTGCGAATTTCAGCATTTCGGTTCCAGGTCAGGCACATACTTGGAGTTGATAACCAGGTCGCGGACGCTCTCAGCTGTGTGTTTCATCACGAGTAAGAACAGCTACCAGGGTCACGATCAATTAATTGTAGGAAGTGTTCTTGGCGAAATCCCAGCATTGTTTGTTGACACCGAGTGGTTCTGGGCGCTACAGCCTGGAACCACGCGACCGCTACGGTTTCAGGTTCGAATCCTGCCTCGGGCATGGATGTGTGTGATGTCCTTAGGTTAGTTAGGTTTAAGTAGTTCTAAGTTCTAGGGGACCTATGACCACAGCAGTTGAGTCCCATAGTGCTCAGAGCAATTTGAACCATTTGTTTGTTGACATGGCTAGTAAACAACAAGAAGATCCTAGGTGGGGTCCCATTAGGAAGGCCCTCCTCTCTGGTAAGCACATTCCGCCATACAGTTTAAGTAAAGTTATCTTATGTAAGCAAGTTGGTAAGACCGGCCAGTCCAGAATTTGTCTTCCTCAGCTGTTGGTGAACCCCATTTTCCAGTATTTTCATAACTACGTTATGGGAGGCATTTGGGGGTGGCTAAGGCTCTGGGGAAGATTACTCAGAAACTCACTTGGCCTCCCATGGGGCGTAAGGTAAGGAGGTTCGTCAGTCACTGTGATTTGTGTAACATGGGCAAACCTAATGATGGCAAACATATGGGATTGTTACAGTCCGAGAGGCAACAGAACCCTATGGATAAGTGCTTTATTGATTATCTCGGTCCCCTTCCTCGCACCAGTGATGGCAGTAAATATATTTTCTTCGTTGTCGACGATTTTAGTCGGTTTGTGTGGCTTTTTTGCAGTCGGGGAATCACAGCTAACCACACTATCAAGCATCTTACTAAAATATTTAGTGTCTTCGGCGGTCCGAAGACTGTGGTTAGCGATAATGCCTCGGCTTCACTGAAATGAAGTATATTACGTTTGGTGGCATGTTCAGCAACAGGGTGGTCCACTTGTTTCTTGGCCATAGTTTGTCGGTGGCCCTTCATGCAGACAGACAACTTGTTGGGTTTCAAAACTACGATCAATGAAGCACAGTGGTTGCAGCCTAGATTGTAGACTGCATGACTGGTCTGACAGGTAGCCCTGCCTTTGATGGGATAGGTGATGTTAGTGACCAGAATGGAGTAGGTGGTGGTGGGCTGATGTATGGGGCAGGTCTTGCATCTAGGTCTATTTCAGGGGGTATGAGCCATGAGGTAATGAATAGGGAGCAGGGGTTGTGTAAGGATGGATGAGTTTATTGTTATATTGTCTAGGTTCGGTGGTCGGTGGAATACCACTGTGGGAGGGGTCAGTAGGACTGTGGGCAGAACATTTCTCATTTCAGGGCACTATTAGAAGTAATTGAAACCCTGGCAGAGAACTTATCCAGCTGCTCCCCTCCTGGGTGGTACTGAGTTACGAGAGGAATGCTCCTCTGTGGCCAGATGTTAGGACTTTAGGAGGTGGTGGTAGACTGGAAAGATAAGGCACGGGAGATTTGTTTTTGTACAAGGCTGCGAGGATAATTACGGTCAGTGAAGGCTTCAGTGAGAACCTTGGCATATTTCAAGAGGGGCTGCTTGTCACTGCAGAAGCGTTGACCACAGGTGGGTAGGCTGTACAAAGGGGACTTCTCCATATGTAACAGATGGCAGCTGTTGAAGTGGAGATATTGCTGGTGGTTAGTATGTTTGATATGGACAGAGGTACCGATGTAACCATCTTTGAGCTGAGGGTCAACATCTAGGAAGGTTGCTTGGTGGGTTGAGAAAGACCAGGTGAATCAAATGAGGCATAAGTTGTTGACATTCTGGAGGAATGTGGATAGGGTGACCTCAGCTTCGACCCAAATACCAAACATGTCGCCAATGTATCTGGACCAGGTTAGGGGTATAGGATTCTGGGTTTTTAGGAAGGATTCATAGGATGGTGGCATGCAGGTGCCCATAGCCATACCCTGGATTTGTTTGTGGGTAATACCTTCAAAGGAGAAGTAATTGTGGGTGAGGACACAGTTGGTCATGGTGACAAGGAAAGAGGTTGTTGGTTTGGAATCTGTCAGGCATTAGGAAAAGTAGTGTTCAATAGCATTAAGGCCGTGAGCATTAGGTATGTTAGTGTACAGGGAGGAGGCATAAATAGTGACCAGTAGGGCACCCTGTGGTAAAGGGACGACAACTGGGGAGAGACAGTGGAGGAAAAGGGGGAGAAGTTGTTAAGGCTCTGGAGGAATGTGCACTACACAGCCGTCATTCCACCACCACACAGTCTTTTTATTTGTCTCCTTTTCGCTACTTCACCCCCCTCCCTACATATCCCCTGCCACCCATCTAGCCTGCAGCACTTCACTGTCTGCCATCCCCACCATAGCATCCCTCCCCCTCCCCGCCTCAGCCTCCTCCTTACTCCCAACCAGTCATCACTCCCATCATGCACTGGTGCTGCTGCTGGCAATGTGGTTTCAATTGCCTGAGGTTGCAGTTATGTGTGTGAGCTGCATTTGTGTGAATGTGTATGTATGTGTGTGTGTGTGTTTGTATTGTTGACGAAGGCCAATGGCCGAAAGCTTTAATTGTGAGAGTCTTTTTGTTGTGCCTATCTGCGACTCAGCATCTCCGCTATATGGTGCGTACCAACTGTACTTCTCATCACAAAATAAGGGAAGAGGTCTTCCTGGAGGGAAATCACAACTTTCATTAAACGGTCCATTTCCACCGCACACGTTTGTGCATCAAGAAGACGGATTTCAGGCAAGGGTAGTACATGTCCCCCTACAGCCTTGCCAAGTGATGGGGACGTGGTGGACATGACAGGAGACATGGCTCAGGATTTAGCTGAACACTTCTTTACTGTTACTACATCAGCCAGACAAGCACCTGATTTTCAGGTGTTCCATAGGACTGCAGAGATGAGGATACCCAATTTCTTCTCGCATAGTGAAGAAATCTACAACCTTTCATTGTCCGTGTGGGAACTGGAATCAGCATTGACTGCAGCCAGAGACACTGTTCCAGGACCTGGTGAGATCCAATATGCCATGCTTTGTCATCTGTGCCCTGAAGCGAAAGGACAGCTCCTCTCTTGTTTAAATCAGATCTGTTTTGATGGACAGTACCTCACGACTTGGAAGGAGGCAATATTAATTCCAGCCTAGAAACCAGGCAAGGATCGTAGCACCCCTAACAGTTACCAGAATGTAGCCGTTTCCAGTTGTTGGGTAAGACTCTTGAACACATGGTCAACCGCCGCCTCGTCTGGCTGCTTGAATCCCAAGGTCACCTGGCCATTCCCAGTGCTGCTTAACACACTACCATTACACCCTTGGCAACATAATTTTACAGGAGACGGCAATACAGCAGTCCTTCTTACGCTGAAAACATTTGGTTTGTGTGTTTTTTGACCTCAAAAAAGCATATGACAGTACTTTGCGGTACAACATCTTTCGCCAACTTCATGAATGGGAACTACATGGACGCCTGCTACTTCTTACCCAATCCTTATTCAGGGTCAGCGTTTTCAATATCACGCTGGTGATGCCATGTCTGCCTGCTATGTTCAGGTGCATGGGGTCCCCAGGGTAGTGTCCTCAGTGTCACATTGTTTGCCATTGCTATCAGTGGCTTCTACTCTTCCTCTGATCTTACAATGACGGCAAGCCTGCTACAGGTGACCATTAGGAGGCTGGAAACCTGGTCCAGGAAAACTGGTTTTCGCTTCTCACCTGAGAAGACTACATGTGTCGTTTTTAATCTCGCTCATCAAACTTTTAACCAACCAGTGTTCACAATGGGCGACAATATTTTTCAAGACACAGTGCGCTTTCCCGGTATATTCTTTAACTCGAAGTTAACTTGGCTCCAACACCTGAAAGACCTATGAACAAAGGGCTTCCGCTCGTTGAATATTTTGAAATGCCTTAGCGGAAAAACATGGGGAGCTGACAGGACCCACCTCCTACTATGTTATAGGGTTTTTGTTCGATCACGTTTAGATTATGACAGTGTGGTCTATGGATGAGCCTGTCTTTCCTACCTCGAGATGTTAGGTGCCGTCCTCCATGAGGGCATTCAGATATTGACTGTAGCCATTCGGTCCCACCCAGTTCTGAGTCTGTGCGCAGAGGCTGGTAAACCACCACTCTGGATTCGGCGAAGTATCCTTTTGGCTCGACAGGTGCTGAAAATCTTAGTGTCACCTCAGTCTTTGACATCTAGTTCTGTGGTGCAACCCACGTTTGAGTGGCTGCTCGGAAATTAGCCCCAATAGGACCAAGCCATTTGGGATACATGCTACAGACTGTCCCAAGGTTCTCAGGCATTAAGATACAGAGCCAAGGGTGGTACGCATTGCTGCCTTGGCATCTTCAGATGCTCAAAGTGATATTAAGCCTGACACAGTACAAGAAAACTTGTACTCCAGATTTTGTTTTTACACCTTTGTTTTCATCCATTTCAAGCATGAACCACAGTTTTATCATTGTGTATACAAATAGATACCAGCAATAGAATCCTCTCGGTTTTTCCTGATAGGGTTTTTATATTGTGTCTTATGGAAAATTTACAAATTATGATGCGGATTGATATGGCATTCTGATGGCACTTGAGGGAGTTCAGAGACATCACTGTACAAGGTTTCTTGTCTGTTCCAACTCTCTTAGTGCACTGCAATGTATCCAGCAGTCTGACAGATTCAGCTCATTCGTAACTCCTTACAGTGGCTCCAACACTGTGGAAAGGAGGTGATCTTTTCCTGGGTACCTGGCCACATTGGGATAGAGGGCAATGACATAGCCAACAAAGCCACCAAGGAAGCATGCTGGGACGGTGCTGTGCAATAAGTGTCCCATCCCGTTACACACCATCATCTCCTATTCTGACAGACGCATCGTGCGTCAATGGGAGACTGAATGGTTGCAGGTGACAGACAACAAACAGTGGTCGCTCAAATCGTCCACTAAGGCTTGGTGGACTTCATGTCAGCCTCACCACTGGCAGGAGGTTCTGCTTACCAGCCTGGACACGGGGATAGCCCTTTAACACATAGCTTCCAACTGCAGTGGGAGGATCCACACATGCTGACTTTTCGTCAGGGTGCTGAGGACCATGATGTCTAGCGCCCTTCAACCTAAATCATCATCATCATGGTCGGTAGTGCCGTGCTGTCCGGGGAGGGCCAGGTGAAGGGACTCGCAGTGTCGTGGGTAGTACGTTCTGCAGCTCGTGCTTGCCCTCTGTTGACGTCAGTCTGTACTATCAATGCCTGGCTGGTCACGTCTGCCATCAGTTGGTGCTCTCTAGCGTCACTCTCTTACAATACATGCAGCAGGCCAAGTGTGGGGTGCATAGACCACAGATAACATAGACTGAATATGACGTCACTTTACTGAAACCGACATCTGTGTCACGTGACTCGGGCCGGAAAGCCGAGCATGACATTAAGCATTTATAGTGCACAATTTGACATTTTTGTTACAGATCAGATGTTGCCCTTGTTACTAGATACAGAAGCAATAACCTTCACATATGAAACCTTGTTTTGTTAGGGGAATTTCCAGCATGAACTTCGGTATGATGCCTACCCTTCCTACCAACTGTAGACTGGCCTTGTCCCCCTCCCTCCCCTTCCCCCTCCTCCTACTCCCAGAGCGCATTAACCTCCTGCCCTCCCCCTGAGTCTCTGCACTCCCTCCTCTGCTACTTTCCTCTCCCATCCTTCCTACCCGGAACACTCTGGCACGCCCACTCCCTGTCTCCCATTCTGTCCCCCACTCTAGCAGCCCTCTTTCCCCTATTTCTTCCCTTCTCCCTTATATCCCTACCCCTGGCAGATCCTCCCAGTTTGTTTCATCATCAGTGCTGTGGTTTTAATCGTCTGCTAGACTTTACCCTCTGGCCTTGCATTCTTTTAAACATTACAGTGTGTGGCTTTTTGCGTAATATGCTTTTTTAGATTTTTATCTCCATTTTTACAGTCACCCCCTTTTGTACACTCTCTCCCATAATGTTCCACCACTTTATATCTATGTTTCGCCATATTTTCTCCGTCATGTTGTTTTAAATGTCTTTTTGTTACCTACTTACTGTCTCTCGGCTGAAGAGCAGCACCTAAGCTGCTGCCAGCCCACCCTAGACGGGTAATTGAAATACAATTAAGAAACAAAATCTTTTGTTTTGTTTCCTACAGATTATGACCAGTGACAAATATCTCAGTTGTGTAAGTGACTTACTTTAAAATACTTGTAGAGGTATTTCCATAAGTTGGAAGTTAGGATGGATGTTGGTCCTTGGATGTAAAACTTTGTGACTGACTAAGATTTTGAGATGACATATTGTAAATATCTAGCTCACTACACCAGCGTAATCAATGTTTTGTAATATATTACGCTTCCTATCGTCATACTGTTTTGCTTTGTGTACTAGATCACGCAAAAGTCGGAAAACATACTTGCTTATTTTGTGTAAATACCTGACATTATGCACATAAACGAATTTCCTTTCCTACATGCGTTTACTAAAGCACTTCACACACATACTTGTGGAGTCGTTAGAGAAGTAATGCTGTATTCGGAACTGTTATTTTGTCCTCCACTGCTGTGGAAGCCGTGAACTACAGGGATTCAAAGAGCAGAAAGAAAATTAAGTTTTCACTAAAGAACAGTCGTTCTGTCGCTTGTTAAAAAAACTGTCAATAAGTTTCAACTTGTAGAAATGATAACCACTGCTTTATTATCGGGAATTTCGGAGAAACTACGTTAACTGAACTACTATATGAGTAAGAGTAATAGCAGAGTTTGTTGATTTGTGAAAATCTATGCTTGTTTCAGCTATAAAGGAGAAAAACTGTAACTGTCAGCTCCACTTCACACAGTGCGTAATGACAGAAACTCGGCTTTCTGCCCCGAGATGTGACGTGGTTTGTTTCAAGCGTTAACGTGGCAGAGATAGGGACATGGGCAGCCTATGTTATATTGGGTCTACGGTGGGGTGTCAGCCGTGGCACCTCCTACAGGCCTCTGCATCCCTGGTGCCCCATAACAAATCGCAACGGAACAGAGAAGCATCGTTATCCCACTTTATCGGACAAATTTGAAAGATAAGCATTGTGGGAAGTCTTGCTGGGATCAATTAATAAACAACGGTATACCTCAATTGCTTATAGATCAGACGTCCTTACCATAATGAGGGGATATCATCGATTTCATTCATTACATTTATATGCGACACATTTCCTAACTTCGGAAACCGTTTTTCGTTTTCGCATTTACATGTCACGGTCTGAAGGGCATTTGCCAGATCAGTTAATATGGCGTCTGGAAAAAAGCTGATCCAGTTTTCCATTTAATCAACCCAATCGTTATTTCTCTTCACTGAAATGTTACTGTAGACAGATTCCCACTCTGTCTAAAATTTCTGATTTTTCTTTGCTGCACAATAAGTCCATAATAACCGAATAGTCTGAAAACAAGACGTAACTTGGCAATTCAATCACATTTCAAAACCACTTGCGTTTGAAAAATCGATTGCGGGATTGGGTAACTGGCAACTAGGGGGTGGATTTCCAGAATCAATTTGGAAGTGTTACATTGTTGCCCAGTAGGGGTTTTGGGAAAACGCGTAACGAAATCCGTTTTTGGAAGCCCCATGTAAACGAGGTGATTGAGGTTACGGTAAAACTGAAACGCCATGGGGGAGGAACAATTTTGATTTCGGAGAAATATAGGAACATGCGAGGCAATATTGCCTTCATGACGTATGTTTGAAGATAGGATAAGGGAAGGCAAACCAACATTTGTAGCATTCGTAGACTTTGTGAAAGCTTTTGACAATGTTGACTGGAGTACAATCTTTGCAACTCAAAAGGTGGCAGGGTAAAATAGAGGAAGTAGAAGTATATTATAACTTGTGCAGAAACCGTACTCAGTTATAAGTGTGAGAGGAATGAAATGGTTGCAGTGCTTGAGAAGGGAGTGACACAGGGTTGTAGCCTACCGCTGATGTTAATCAATCTACACATTGAACGAGCAGTAAAGGAAACCAATTAAAGTTAGGAGTAGGAATTAAAGTTGAGGGAGAAGAAACGAAAACTTCGATGTTTGTCAGTGATGTTGAATTTCTGTGAGAGACAGCAGAGCTCTTAGAAGAATAGTTGAACAGAATGGCCAGTGTCTTGAAAGTAGGATATAAGATGAAAATCAACAAAAGCATGACAAGGACTATGAGACATGGTCGAATTAGATTCGGTGATGCTGAGGGATTTAGATTTGGAAACGAAACAAAGTAATTGATGAATTTTGCTATTTGTGCAGTAAATTAACTTACGATGGCCAAAGTAGAGAGAATATAAGATGTACACTGGCAATGACAAGCAAAGCACTTCTGAATAAGAGAAATTTTTTAACATTGAATGTAGACTTAAGTGATGGGAAATCTTTTCTGAAAGTATTTGCCTGGAGTATAGCCAAGATGAAGAGGATGACACAGACCAGTGTAACTTGAAGAGCTGCATAAAACCAGTCTTTGGAATGAACATCACACCAAGAACACGAAAGAAGCTAAAATACTAAGTTTGAAACTAGGCTTCAGATTCAAATGCAGTAAGAGTAAAGTAACTTTCAAGCAACATAGCCATAAATATCGTAGAAGTCAAGAATGAGGTTTTATGTTTACAGATTCTGAAGCTGACAATTGGATGGTCAGGAAAGTAAATAATGAGAAGACTGAAAGTAGCTTGGGCTGTTATTCTGTAAAGTTTCCAGCACTGAACTTCCGAAAGGTGAATCTTGGAAATACTGGGATTACCAGTTTCGACTTTTAGCAACGAGATTTGCCACTGTACTTTACTTAAATCTTAAGACTATTGAAATATTTAGAGTTGTTCTGACAGCAACAGGGGTGCGACACAGGAAACTCTATAATCTGGTTCGTCTGTATTGCTACTCATAATTAGAGCGGTAACGGAAACGGACTGGGTGTGTGCGGGACACGAAATCACACCTATGTTTCAGAACACGGTACGAAAACTTGGCCCACCGTGTAGCACAACACTCCCTTACCCGTACCACCGAGCGAGGTGGCGCAGTGGTTAGACATTGGACTCGCATTCGGGAGGACGACGGTTCACTCCCGCGTCCGGCCATCCTGATTTAGGTTTTCCGTGATTTCCCTAAATCACTCCAGGCAAATGCCGGGATGGTTCCTCTGAAAGGGCACGGCCGACTTCCTTACCCATCCTTCCCTAATTCGATGAGACCGATGACCACGCTGTCTGGTCTCCTTCCCCAAAACCAACCAACCAACCAACCTTACCCGCCACTCCACGGTAAGAATTCAAACTAGTGGTGGGCAGGAAATCGCGTATCTGTTAGAAATCACAGTGATTGAGAAGTCACAGATATCACAATAACAACTTTACAAAATCTAACTGCGATATCAGTCACAGTTAGCAGTCAGAAGTAGCATTTCACATTCAACGCCGTGAGCCATCTGTGGGCCGAATTCCATACTCCTTTCTGAGATTTCAGTGACAAGTCGCGGTTAGAAGTCGCAAGTAGCAACTAATAATCGCAGTTAACAGTGCCACCTGTTGGCCAAAGTTCGTACTACGCTCATCTCTGCGACCGGCGGGGTCAGGGATTTTCTCTGCCTCGTGATGGCTGGGTGTTGTGTGCTGTCCTTAGGTTAGTTAGGTTTAAGTAGTTCTAAGTTCTAGGGGACTTATGACCACAGCAGTTGAGTCCCATAGTACTCAGAGCCATTTGAACCATCTCTGCGACACGCTGTCGAGTCCAACTGCGATTTCTGTGACAAGTCGCAACTAAGAGTCGCAAGTAGCAACTAAAAAGCGCAGTTAAAAGTGCCATCCGTAGGCCAAAGTTCGTACTACGCTAATCTCTGCGACACGCTATCAAGTCAAACTGTGATTTCCGTGACAAGTCTCAACTAAGAGTCGCAAGTAGCAACTAAAAAGTGCAGTTAGCACTGCCATCTGTTGAGCAAAGTTCATACTACGCTATTCGCTACCGAGTCAAACTGCGATTTCTGACAAATCGCAACTAAGAGTCGCAAGTAGCAACTAAAAAGCGCAGTTAACATATTTTTCTTAGTGTCATCTGTTGACCGACGTACATACTTCGTTATGAGAGCCTTGTGCCTCACGAGATCGATGTGCTGTGTGTGCATATGATGGGCTTATTTCAATAGTGGTACAAGTCCATTTTTGTTCATTTTGAGATACAGTCGTAAAGTTAAATGAGCGCTGAATAATCTGCTCTTGACCGGTTCACCGCTTGGTGCAACCAGTGGTTGCTCAAGGTCAATCCCTCCAAAACCCAGGCGATCATTGTAGGCAAAACAACCCCTTCCTTCCGCCTCCTTGATTTCTATCTCACCATCTATGGCCGTCCTATCGCCCTCACTCCCACCCTTAAGTACCATGGCGTCACCCTCGACCGTCGCCTCTCCTGGACTCCCCATCTCCGGACAATCCGAGCCAAGGCACGCTCCCGACTCCGTCTCCTCAAGCTCCTTTCCGGCCATACGTGGGGTCTGGACCCCTCCACCATCCTCCACACCTATAAATCCCTCATCCGCCCTATCCTTTGTTACGCCCATCCGGCCTGGGTCTCCGCCCCCCCTACCTTTTATAAATCCCTCCAAATCCTTGAACGCCATGGTCTCCGCCTCGCCTATTGCATCCGTCTCCCCTCCCCCACGCGGATCCTGTATGATCTCCTCCCCTTTCCCCACCTCCTCCTTCTCCTTGAGAGGATACGGATCCTGTACACCTCCCGCACACTCGATCCTCCTCATCCGCTTGTCTCACCCATCCTCTCCCACCCCCGCCCGCTGCCGCGCCTGTATTCCCACGTCCCACCCGGTCTCCATCTCTCCACCATCCTTACCCTCTCCCAAGGTGGCTTCCGCCAGCTCCCCCTCCCTGATGATGTCCTCCTCCCCTCCATCTACCCCTCCTACCAACTTTGATCATCCCTCCCTCTTCCTGTGTCTGTTCCTGTGGGCACTCCATCCTCCCCTTCTCCCCACTCCTCCCCCGGGCCTCCCCTCCCGTGTCCCTCTACTCCTCCTCCCATCTCCTCAGTCATTGGCATCTTTGTTCTCCCCTCTCCACCCTCTCCCGCCCCCCTCACCCCTCTTGGCAGGTCCCCGGACTCGCACACGCTACGTGGACTTTTGCGCGCCGGAGATCATCGCCATTAGTGTCTCGTGTGTGTGACGTATTTTGTGTTTTTAGTGTCCGCTGTCACGCTTCTACGTTCACTTGTGCTGTCGGATTCATCAGTGTTATGTGCGCTGTGTCAACATGTTTTCAGTGTCGTTATTGTCGAGTGTGAACGGCTCCGTGTTTTTTGTGTATCTGTGACCACTGTTTTTTGCCCGTCACTATGTTCATTTTAATTCTCCATTGTTGTACTGTTATTGTCAACACTATGGCTGAAGAGCGGCGTAGCGTGCCGCTGCCAGCCTACCTGATTGATCAGGTGTTAAAATAACAATAAAGAAAGAAAAAAAAAGCAAAAAAGAAAAATCTGCAGTAGGCAGGACTGGCATAACAGAGGATGGGACGGATTAAGGATTTGTAGGTGTGGAGGATGGTAGAGGGGTGCAACCCCCATGTCCGGCCGGAGAGGAGTTTGAGGAGTCGGAGGCGGTTGTGGGCTTTGGATTGGATGGAGCGGAGATGAGGGATCCAGGTGAGGTGACGGTCCATGGTGAGGCCAAGGTAGGTGAGGGTGGGGGTGAGGCGGACAGGACGGGCGCAGACAGTAAGGGAGAAATCCAGGAGCCGGAAGGAGCGAGTGGTACGACCTACGATGATTGCCTGGGTCTTGGAAGGGTTGAGTTTCAGGAACCACTGGTTACACCATGCAGCAAAAAGGTCAAGGTGATTCTGGAGAAGGTGTTGGGACCGTTGGAGGGTAGGAGCGAGGGCGAGGAATGCGTTGTCATCAGCATATTGCAAGAGGTGTACCGGAGGGGGGGGGGGGGGGTTGGGGCACATCTGCCGTGTACAGGAGGTAGAGGAGAGGGGAGAGGACAGAGCCCTGGGGCACACCTGCAGAGGGGTAGAAGGTGTAGGAAGTGGCATTATGGATGGTAACATAGGAGGGGCGGTGGGAGAGGAAGGAGGCCACCAGACGGATGTAGTTGATAGGAAGGGCGTAGGTTTGGAGTTTAAACAGGAGACCGGGATGCCAGACATGGTCGTAGGCCTTTTCGAGGTCAAGGGAGACAAAAATGGCGGAGCGACGGGAGTTAAGCTGGAGGGAGAGGAGATGAGTGAGGCGAAGGAGTTGGTCATCAGCAGAGAAGGAAGGTCGAAACCCACATTGGGTGTTTGGAAGGAGGTGGTTTTGGCGGAGGTGGTGATGGATGCGCCGGGAAAGGATGGATTCCAAGAGCTTGCTGAACACCGATGTGAGACAGATAGGACGATAGGAAGAGGCATCAGATGGAGGCTTGTTGGGTTTGGAGAACATCAGAATACGGGAGGTTTTCCACAGGTCGGGAAAGAAGCCAGTGGCAAGGATGACACTGTAGAGGGTTCACGCTGCAGAAGGTTGTCCAATAAGTAGAACGCTAAAACACAAAAGATGCTAGGTTCGAAGTATTGTCCTCATTAATTGTTAAGAGAATTGCATGGCTGTAGTATCAGACTAAAAGCAAGTAATTTTTAAAGTGAACAAAATGTTTCTTACTTCTAATGTGTCCCAGAAAAAACTTCCAATAGCAGACTGAAATCAAATCGCTTACAGCAAAACACTCGTCGGGACTGTTGCTTGGCGTCGCCGACAGATGGCAGCTCGACACGCGTCCTGGGAAGTATGGCCGTTCACTCGACCGCGCCTCTCGCTACAGTCGGCAGTGCTCGAATATTTGTAGCCACACAGGTCGTACACATTGTTTGTTTACAGTGGAAGGTCTAGTGTATTTTCGTAATGTTCGGTAAACCAACAGTGCTTTCCCCAGACTAGGAGCGTGGGAAACATATGGCGTTCCTTCTGAAGGGACAGATGCAGCAAGAAGTCCTCCTGCCGAAAATGTGCGAAGCAACCTGGTAGCAGCCAAGAGAAACTCTGTTGTGTGCAGTATGTACAACTTTCACCTTTAAACGAAAATAACAAAGTTTAAGGTACTCCTAGGAGTACAGCACATAGTAAAGACACGAAGCATTTCAAGTAACTCCTGCATGATGTTGTGGGGCTGAGGTCTTGACGAACGGTTGCTTTTCTTTGCGGTAAGTTGGAGAGATGCAATAAATACGACGTATGACTGAGCCAACATAACAGACTGTCATGTCTCTTTATAGTACGATGTCTAATTCTTGGAACACGCTTTTATCATTTGTTTACTTGCGTTTATTGTATTATTAAAGGAAACAAGGAACGTCAACAAGATATGAAAGCCATAACAGGAATCCAAATGTAATGTTTTTACATTACAGCAAACGATTTCAATTGCATATAGCAGGTACATCACCTGTGCAAAATGTTGTTCTACATGACAATTAACTAAAATTGCACACCAAGGAATGAACGTTATCTACGAGGTTCTTAATGAAAGGTTAAATTATTTTCAAGATCAACAAGTAGTATGTCACCGATGAGAAAGTGTCATTGTGTTTTACACTGACATTGAGTGTAGCCTCTAACAGTAATATTAATAAAGTTCTGTTGTTTTACATTTGAACATGTCATTTTGCTTCTAAAGACAATTGTCATGTTCACTTAGGAAATTTGAGGACGTTCAGTGACATCAGACATAAGGAGATCTGGTAACACTGATTATAAAAGGACACAACATATTCAGTTCGGCCATGTAGAGGGTTGGATCCCCTCCTTCGAAAACATCAGATTGCAAAGCCTGGGCTACTCTCAGGATGGAATCTCCGTCTTTGAAGATTGTGTGTGTGTGTGTGTGTGTCTGTCTGTCTGTCCGTCCGCCCGCCGCTTGCTGCTGTAGCTGTTCGTCCGTCCGTCCGCCCGCTTCCTTGCTGTCCATTGCCGTCGCCGTAACAGCTGCCGCCGCCGCCGCCGCTGCTGTCTGCTGTCCGTCCGTCTGTTCGTCGCCGACCATCGCCGCCGCCGCCGCCACCGACGCCGACGCCGCCGCCGCCTGCTGCCCGTCCGTCTGTCAGTCGCCGTTCGTCTGCAATGAGTACTCCGTTCTCCACTGTCATCGACACCTCCCCCTCCACCTCTCCCACAGTCACTTCCTGGAGTGCCGCGTTGGCCTCCCTCCTCACACCTCCCCTCCCGTTCCCTCACTTACCCATCCCCCTATCTCCTCCACTGCTATCTACCCACACCTCTACACCCTTACTCCAGCCTCCACACCCTCAACAGCTACCACTACTACCCCCGCCCTCACGTACGCTTCTGTTGCCGCCTCTGCTGCCGCCCCCCGGGTGGTCGGCTTCCCCTCTCTCACCCACCCTGTCACTTTGTCATCTGCATCTCCCGCACGCATCACGTCGCGCCGAGCCACCATCACCACCACTGAACCGGCTGCTTCTCCCGGTGCCTCTACTACGCTACAGGGATCTGCCACCCGCCACCTCCCTCTCCTCCCCATTCCTCTCCCCTCCTCCCAGCCTCCAGTCTCCAAAAAACCCCAAAAGCGCGTCATTTCCGACCCTGCTCCCGCCACTTCCCACAAAAGGTCAACACCACCTCCCCCTCCCCCTGCCGTCTCCATGGACACCACCCCTCCTCCTGCCACCCATACCTCGGCCCCCACCCTCCACACCTTTGTCCTGTCAACTCCCGATCCTAAGTTCCTCAACGCTCGTACCCTCACCATGGAGATACGAAAGTACTTACCTGGTGCTCCCATTTCCCAACTCATTCCCCGCAGGGACTCTGTCCTTATCAAGTCCCCTTCCCCATCCTTTCACACAGACCTCCTGCGAAAACTCCCATGAGTTATGTTTGGCCCCCACGCCTCTCTGACACCCTTCCTTTCCGCTTCCACTCCTCGTCAGCCCCAGCCTCCCCATCGCCCTCCCCCCCACCTACACTGCTGTGATCACCAAGCTCAGCCCAGTGATCACAGAGGATGAAGTGTTGGCAGAACTGAACTCCCACCCGGACTTGGAAATCCGCTCTGCCCGCCGTATCCCCAATTCCTCTGGTCCCACCTACCTCATGCGGGTGTTCTCTGAGTCCGCCCCATCCATTGACCATCTCCTCACCCAGGGTGCCCTGATATACCACCATCGCCACCCTGTCGAATACTCCAAATCCCCTCCCCAATCCTATCGTTGCCAGCGGTGCCTGATGTACAATGACCACCTGACTCCCAACTGCAAACGCCCCCCCCCCCCCCACCTGTCCCCATTGCAAGGCCTCCCACTTTCTTAAGAACTGCCCCAACCTCGCTGCTCCTCCTTCCTGTAATACCTGCAATGGCTCCCATCCCACCTACTCCCACAAGTGTAAAGCCAAACCCCCTCCAGCCACCCCTGAGCTTACAGTCCCAGTTCGTCCTGTCGATCCCCCTGTCCATCCCAACAATTCCCTCCGTCCACCCCCCATGGCCGAGGACATCATCCGGTTCTTTACTGTTGTACTCCAAAACATTCATCCTTTTCAGCGCCCCCTTGCCGCTTGCTCCATTTTCCACCTGAACACCTTTGCCACCTACTCCCACAACCAAGCCCACTTCACCTTCACCCGCCTCAACACCCTAGTTTAAGTCTTTTCCCTTCCCTCTCTTCCCCCCTTCCTTCCCGCCATGGTATGGCACATGTATCGCATCCTCTTCCAGAACATTCGCTCCTTCCGCCCCAACAAATACATCCTCATGCACACTCTCTCCCACCACCAGGTCGACACCTTCCTCTTGAACGAAACCTTTCTCGAGCCCCACCATTCTATCCGCACCTCTCCCTACGCACTGACGCCCCTGGTCCTCGTGCACAGGGTGGAGTCGCAATTGGCCACCTTAAGCATATCCCCATCTGGCCACAACATATCCTCAATGACCCCATTAAACACCTTATCCTTAGCGTCTTCTTCCCCTCCCTCACCATTACCTGCGCCACCATCTATGTCCGCTCCACTGCTCCTCTTCCTTATGACTTCATCTCGCACACTGACCGCACCTTCTCCACCTATGTGATTGCCGCCGACCTCAACATCCATAGCCGCACTCCTGCTGCCCTTTGGCGGTGGCATCAGTTCCTCTTCACAACCCAAGATGACCTTGTTCCCCTTCCCCAGCACACCCGACCCGAAAGTGACACCACCCCCAATGTTGTCATTGCCTCCGCCAACCTCCTTGGGCGTATCGCTGTCGCTGTCCTTGACCCCACAGGTAGCGATCACCTCGCTGTCCTTCTCACCATAACGTCTGCTCACCGCCCCCCTCTGGCTCCGCACCCTGCACCCCCTCCCAAGGTCGTCCATGACTATCACCGTACCAACTGGGATGCCTACCGGGACTCCATCTCCACCCAGGTCGAAAGCCACCCTCTTTCCTATCGCCATCCTGACGACGTCATCCACGCCTCGTCCTTCCTTCAGAAGGTAATTACTGACGCCGTGGAGGCCCATGTTCCTACTAAAACCATCCACCCACGCCGTCCCACTCTTCCTCCGTGGGCTGTCCTCCTCCTCCGTGAATCCCGCCGCCTCTATCGCTCTTTCCTGTGCACTCTTGACAGGGATACACTCCAATGTCACCGGCAAATACAGCGACACGTACGGAACCTTATTACAGCAACGAAACGCTGAGACTGGCGCCAGACCTGCACACGACTCAACACCACCCTCCCTATCAATTCCACCTTCCATCGCCTTACTGGTTCCCTTTCCACTCCCCACTACCCCCTTCTCCATAACGATCACCCCCTTCCTGACAACCTCAGTAAGGCCAACCACTTCGCTTCCCACCTTTCCGAGGTCTTCTCCATCCCCAATGATCCCCACTTTCATTATTCTCTTTTCCCCACCGTCATGGAACGTGCCGATACCTCGGTCGCTCCACTTGCTCCTAGTCTCCAGTACTTGGTGCAGTTGCCCCCCTCCAACATAAACACTCCCATCACAGCACAAGACATTAAACTTATCCTCCGGTCCAAATGCAACACAGCCCCTGGTCACAGCTGTGTCACCTACCGTCACCTTCGAGAAAGTCCCTATTCCTTCCCGACTGTCCTCGCCCATCTCTATAATGTCATCCTCTCTACTGGCTTCTACCCTGACCTGTGGAAGACCTCCCGCATCCTCTTATTCCTCAAACCCAACAAACCCCCTTCTGCCACCTCTTCCTATCGTTCTATCTGCCTCACCTCTGTCTTCAGTAAGGTCCTTGAATCCATCCTCTCCCACCGTATCCATCAGCACCTTGCTCAACACCACCTCCTCCCCCTTACCCAGTGTGGCTTCCGACCCTCCTTCTCTGCTGAAGACCAACTCCTCAACCTTGTTCACCTTCTGTCCCTCCAGCTCAACTCCCGTCGCTCCGCCATTTTTGTTTCCCTTGACCTCAAATGCCTATGACCGTGTATGGCATCCCAGTCTCCTCTTTAAACTCCAAACCTACGCCCTGCCTATCAATTTTGTCCGTCTGGTCGCTTCCTTCCTCTCACACAGTCCTTCCTATGTCACCCTCCACAACACCAACTCCCGTATCTTTTATCCCACGGCTGGCGTCCCCCAGGGTTCTGTCCTCTCCCCTCTCCTTTATCTCTTGTACACAGCTGATATGCCCAAGCCACCCCCACCAGTCCACCTTCTCCAGTATGCTGATGACACCGCCTTCCTGGCTCTCTATCCTACCCTTCAACGGTCTCAACGTATCCTCCAAACCCACCTTAACCAGTTCACCACTTGGTGTAACCAGTGGTTCCTCCGTCTAAACCCCTCCAAAACCCAGGCAATCATCATAGGCCACACCACTCACTCCTTTCGCGTCCATGATTTCTACCTCACCCTTTATGGTCATCCTATCCAGCTCACCCCCACCCTGAAATACCTTGGCCTCACCCTCGACCGACACCTCACCTGGACCCCTCATCTCCAGACCGTCCAGCAGAAAGCCCATTCCCGCCTCCGCCTTCTGAAACTCCTGTCTGGCCGGACATGGGGCTTGCATCCTTCTACCATCCTCCACACCTACAAATCCCTCATCCATCCTATCCTCTGTTATGCCAGCGTTGCCTGGATCTCCGCCCCCACCCGCTTTTACAAGGCCTTCCAAGTCCTTGAACGCCATGCGCTCCACCTTGCCTTCCGTATCCGCCTTCCTTCCCCCACACGGCTCCTGTATGAACTGATCCCCTTCCCCCACCTCCTCCTGTTCCTCCAACATCTCCGCATCCTTTGCATTGTTCGCAGGCTTGATCCCCCCCACCCTCTGGTTTCCTCCTTCCTCTCCACCCCCCGCCTGTTGCCGCGCCTCTATCGCTGTATCCCTCCCTCTCTCCACCTCCACACCCTCCATCTCCTTCATCAGGGCAATTTCCTACGCCTCCCCCTCCTGGATGACGAACTTCGCCGTGACATCTACCCTTCCTTCCAACTATAACCTGGCCTTGTTCCCCCCCCCCTCCCCAGGGCCCCCTTTCCCTCTTTCCTCCTTCTCCCAGAGCGGATTTTTCTCTGTCCCCCCCTCCCCTGAGACCCTGCACCCCATACTTGCCTCTCTCCTTCCCACATCCCTCCCTACCTGGCCCTCTTCCGCGCGCCCCCCGGTCACCTCCCCCATCTATTCCCCTCCCTCCCTTCTTCAGGTCTCCCTCATCTCCTTGCACCTGGCAGATCCTCTGTTTTGATCATCGTCAGTGTGCCACATCAGTGTTGTTTAGTGCTGTTTCTCCTGTGCGTCAAGAGGTGTGATTTTAATTGTGTCCTGCCTTGAGGTTCGCCGTCAGTGTTTGTTACGTGCTACACCATCCGTCGATACCTTTCATGCTCCAGTCATACTGTGCCTTGTGCTCTTTTAATTGTCGCAGTGTGTGGCTTCTTGTGTGTGCTACTTTTAAACAGTTTTAAAAGTTTTTTTTTAATCTACATTTTACGGTCACCCCGTTTTCCGACCATTGCCTTCCATGATGTTCCCCCTTTTTTATATCTATGTTCACCATATTCTCTCCTTTGTTCTTTTTAAATGTCTTCTATTGTTTGTTCTATGTCTTTCAGCTGAAGAGCAGTGCATATGCTGCTGCCAGCCCGCCCCGGTGGGAAATTGAAATACAATAAAGAAAAAAAAAAAATCAGTTCGGCACATGTAGCGGTACTGCATCAGTGATTAGTGTAACACACAGTCATAAAATATAAATAGGGTGGAAAACTAAAATTCTTACGTGTCTGTAGCAATGAAAATTTAAATTGGAAAGAGGACATTTTGAAACTCCTAAAACAGCTTAGCTCAGTCATATTTGCAGTTAGAATCAATGCAAATCTTGCGGACAGACTAATCTATAAGTTGGCACATTTTTAAACACGGTTTTAAAAATCAAGGAATGTCTTAACTCACCAGTGAAATTCACATTTGCATCGTTTGGTTTGCAGAAGAGAAGCTGTCCGTACAGGACACCATACGGTAGGTCCTGCAAAATCATATACTGTAAAATCACGGTTAGAAGCAAAACGAACAAAAACTTCCTGTAGTTCGCACTTCTTTAAATCATTTATAACCTAAATACTTCATTTTTAAACTTTTGCTGATCATCTCCTTCTACAGGAAACTGATTTTAAAATTAGCACAGATTGTGTTGCCTCTTGGATTACTTTCTGTTACTTTTTCTCATACTGATGTGAAATGATTATAAAAGAAATACAGGCTGGCCAAGGGAGAACTACAAAACGATATTACGTCGCCACCGATATCTTTGATTTCAAATGAGTGAGAGTCGTATAAGTCCAGAGGTGAAGCCACAGCACTGTCTCTTACAAATGTGCAGCTCCCTCCACCTATGAAGACTTTTGTTGACGAGTGATGCACTAGTCTGAATTGTCATAACGGAACTGATTCTCTTTTGAGAGACCTCATGAAGTGTTCAGCAATTCGCAGCATTTGGGAATCTGACGGTTCACCGTTGATAGTCATTAAAAGTTCTAACTCGTTCAGCTTATTCTTAAGCTGGTATATGTTATGAAAATAGATCTTGGGCAGAGTAATTTTTCACACTAATATACACTACACGAGAAGATTGTGGCACTGTTTCATTAGTTATAACAATGTCTGGATTTTTTTATAGCATTACTGCAACTTTGCAATTTATTGAAGTTGTTATATCTGATCTTTTTTTGGTTTTGTAGCAAAATTCCTCCTCCTTTGTTGCAGGAGCCCTTGGCTTTGTGTTAGCACTTCCTGCGGCTGATGTTCTGGGTGCCTGTGCTGTGGCTGATAACGTCTGCTGTTGATGGAGTCGTTGGAGTTGCTGATGCAGATGGTGTTGCTGCTGCTAATTGCGGAAAATTCTGCCTTAGCTGTCCTTCATGGAATTTGTTTGTGGTGCTGTTGAAGTTGCTCTTCTTGATGGTTTCATTCAACATCAGTTTCTTGTACAGAATCCACTTCTGCATATAAGGGAGTCAGTGAGAAACTGTCCTGTAGTCTTTATTTGCTTCTGTCGCTGTTTCCTGTGCTATCCTTGTTAGCGATATATGTGATGATAATACTGTTTACTTCTGTTTGTGTTGCTGTTAGCAACTCGTCACTTCTCGTCAGATGTTTTTCTTTATATGCGTGGTGCGTCTTCTATTGACTGGACATGTTCGAAACTACAGACATCACACACGTAAATACTTAAACACTGTGACAGCCTTTAAAGATTATTTCCGTGCGTATGCACTCTCTCCCTCTCTCTCTCTCGCCAAAACTTTTGGGGTAATCGGGGTTTGGCTGAACATGGTGGGCAGGGGCGCTACACAAGTAGTGTGCAACAGAACTGGATGAAACCCATGCTTCGATAGCTGCAACAGTTAAGGCAACTGCTCATTTAAAGTGAGAAATAAGAGTCTGACCGACCGTCTAGCACAGGTCTTCACTTCTTGCCATTTAATTAATTTTAGTCTATCTGAAGCTGATTTCATGATTTCTGTTTCGTCATGTGAATGTTTTATGTGCAGAAGGTAGTTTAGGCTGTATTGTTGTTATTACTGGTGTTGCGGAGATGGGCATTTATGTAAACTGTGAGTAATTCCGAAATTTTTCTTGTCATTAAACACTAAGTGAAGCCCATATTTTTTGTAGCCACTTGATCTGAGGAAGACATAGACGTCCGCTATAGTAGCATGGTTATATGACAACACTGCTCCTACTAAATAGCTGTTCATTGGAGAAATTGTGCCTTTCCATTCTGGTGTGTCATGTCTGTACGGAATAGTGCATACAATCATTTTGGTGTGCATCGCCATTTTAAGGATGTCTGTCGTCACCATTTTTAAGTCTGTGGCTGCATTCATCATACCATACAGGCTGCCTAAAAGGTTCAGACTGGCGGTCTTTTAAGACTTTTGTGTTCCTCTCGATGTTACGTGCAACGTTCTTCAATTGCGCAATGATAATTAGAAGCTGATTTGATTTTGCTTTTTGTGAAATTTTATGGCCTTAGGAGAATTAAAAACCACATTCATTTAGCTTTTAATGCAGTTTTAGGCCACAGGACGATTAAAAACCAATCCGGTTTTGCCTCAGGACAGTTAAAAACCCATCCAATGCTGTACGACCTTGTGTAGGGGATGGGCTTAACTAACAGCGCCACATCAGTTGACTGCTGAACTTGAGCAGTCGTCCACATTGTACAGAATGGTTCGGGTAATGTGCAACACAAACCACAGCCGTCGTTTACGATACATCAGTCATTTGTAGTTGACTCCATTTAAATTAACACACTTACAGGGCCTTCTGTTGGTAAAAAGTTTCTTTACTCGCTGTTCCTTGACGTTTTCCTTGTGTCAATAACATGCTGTTCAAATTTGACATCATGCTGAGCAGTCGCTCTCATGTGGCAGCGTTTTGAAACTGGAACTTTAATTACAGACACCCTGTATGTAAACAGTCTCGCATGCAGTATATAGCTGACAGAATTAGTTCTTTTTGCAGAAGACACTGGTATTGTTATTAATCCAAGCGTACATACAGAAACAAAAGAATGGTAAACATTCTTAAAAGTATCATTGGCTGGTTTTCTGTGATTGGTCTCGCCCTCTAAAAAGACGCGATATATCCACTACTTCTCATCTTGGGCTGCTACACCAATTACGAGTGTAACACATAGTTGGAAAATAATCAATGAGGTGGAAACTTCACAAGTGTCCTTATTGATGAAAATATTGACCGGAAAAGAACATTTTGGAGCTCCCAAAGCGACTTAATTCAGCCACATTTGCAGTTAGAATCATTGCAATTCTTGGGAAGAGGCACATCAGTAATCTGACATATTTTACATGTATTTATTCATTAATGTAATATGGAATAGTGTTCTGAGATAACTCATCTTTAACAAAGAAAGACTTCATAGTCTAAAAAAGTGCTGTAAGAATAATATATGGTGCTCAACCGTGGTTATCACGTAGACAGCTGTTTAAGGCCAGATTGTGGCATCACAGTATTGTTTATATGCCCTCATGAAGCTACCTGTACATAGGCCACAGGAGGTCAAAAGTAAAAATGACGTATACGATTAAAACACTAGAAGAAAAAAGGACGCTGATTCATGCACATTAAGGTTGCCTTTAGCAAAAAAGGCGCGCACAATGGTGCAACAAAAAATATTGATGACTTACTCAGTCATACAAAAAGTGTGACAGAGGGCAAAGTAAAATTTGAAAATAAAGCTATAAAGATTTTCATGACAACTCGTTCTGTTGAAGATAAGAATTTCTATTATTGTGGTGGTACGAACTGCTAACTCTTATCTGCTTGTCTTCACCTTTATTAATACAAATAGTAGTCAGTCGTCAGCGTGTCGACGTATTTACAAAATAATTTGCGACGAAAGTTTTAAATGATTTGCTCCATATCATTACGTTTTATGATGCAAATAATCCATGGAATACTAGGGTAAGTGCAACTTTCAGTCTATCTGTGTTCTTCACGTGCACTGGATTCCGGTTAATTTGAAAAAAAAAAAGATTGTTTTTCACAAATCCAATCGTGCAAGAATAACTCTGATACCAGGCATAATATCTCACACCTCGAGACGTCACGTGATCGCTGAGGAAGCCTGAGGAATCACACTGTGGGACCCTGTGGGGGGGAGGTGCACGGGATTATCAAGCAGCTGGACAAGCTTCAACAGGGGAAAGGGAGGATACTGTGTTCTCTCAGTTGCTACAGAGGTGTCGAGACGGAGGTTTTGTAGCAGTTTTCACCACGATTAAGCATCACAACAACTTCAGAGCGGCGAACAAGATAAAACGTCGACTGAGCGTGGCACTTGTGAGAGCGAGGATTCGACATATGCGCCTCAGGCTAGATGTGGTAGCCAGGGAGCTTTCACATCTTCACCTGTACATGACAGTCTCCTTAGAAGCTGAAGACTGGGACGGGGTAGCCAGTGTCTCTCGGTCTTGGCCTGTAGCGGAGAGTGCCAAGAGGATTGCCTCAGAACACCAGGCTGTCAAGTTTGTCAGCATGTGTAAGAAAACACAGCAGGAGGAGGATTCCCATATAGTGATTAACCACTTTGATGTCATCACTTTGAAAGTACTCAGCAGCAGATCCAACTTTTGCAGCAACTCCTAGAACTGCGCTCTTTTCACACACTTTCACCAAATGTGGCAGAAGAAACTCGATGGGAAGCCAGCAGGGTGGTCACCAGGACAAAACCTACAAACTGGAACATATCAAGTGATGAGAAGCGTGCACTCAATAGGCATCGGGAAGAGAATAGCATCATGTTGTTTACAACAAAGGAAGGGATATCTACAGTCTTTTTGCTGCAGACTAATTATGATCAGAAGCTGAGTTAGTTGCTGCAAGGCCCTGGTTACAGACTTTTGGAACGTGACTCTACAGACAAAGTGAACAAGAAGACTAGGGCTCTTTTCAAGACCTGTGAAGGTTATTAATTACCTATGAGAGTGCCACTGCCGCACAGATTATATGAACTGCTGAAAGTACACAAAGAGAGTGTGTGACCACACTAAATTGTCAGGAGCATTGGTAAATCAGTGTACCCAACAGCCAAGCACTTGAAGAAATAGCTACATACTTCTGGAGAATAGTATTCATTACATCTGCCTCTTCGGGGCATTCTTGCAACATCTCAAGCAACCACATATCATAGGTAACTGATACAATTGTCAGCTTTGATGTTGTACCTCTGTTCGCTAAGGTACCAATGAAACTGATTCAGAGATATTTGATGATGCTGTGTTCAAATTTTCAGGCATGTACTGAACTCAACTCACTTTCTGTATGGGAGCCAATATCGTGAGGAGACAGGAGGTGTAGCCATGGGCAGTTCTCTGTCTCTAACGATTACCAATATGTTCATGGAGAAATTTGGAGAAGAGGCATAGCTAGATACAAATCTACTTACTTCTTTAGGTATGTGGATGATAAAATTGGGATCACGCCACATCGGAGGGAGAAGTTTGAGTTTTGGAACATACGAACTCACAGCACCCAAAGATAATGTTCAGCATGGAACTGGAAAAGGATGGCCATCAGCTGTTTTTGTGTTGTTGTTGTTATAGTCTTCAGTCCAAAGACTGGTTTGATGCACCTCTACATGCTACCCAATCCTGTCCAAAGTTCTTCATCTCTGAGTAACTACTGCAATCTACATCCTTGTGAATCTGCTTAGTGTATTCATCCCTTGGACGCCCTATGCGATTTTTTCCATTCACACTTCCCTCTAGTACTAAATTGGTGATCCCTTGATTGCTCAGAACGTGTCCTACCAACCGATCCCTTCTTCTAGTCAAGTTGTGCCACAAATTCCTCTTCTCCACAATTATGTTTAGTACCCTCAGCATTAGTTACGTTATCTACCCACCTAATCATTAGCATTCTTCTGTAGCACCAGATTCCGGAAGCTTCTATTCTCTTCTTGTCTAAACTATTTATCATCCATGTTTCACTTCCATATGTGGCTACGCTCCATACAAATACTTACAGAAACGACTTTGTGACACGTAAATCTATACTCTGTAACGTAGCGAATCAATATGCGATAAATTTACTGCTGTAAGCTACTTTGCAGAGCAGCCCGTAGCTTTGGAGCCATTGACTGTGAAGGAGACAGCCAGTTGTGTCTTAGCAATGGCTCATTCGCACCTGTCGCTATGCTAGCCGTGGGAAGCGGTATCTGTGTCACTCCGAGTGACTGAATATTCAAACCCTTAAGAATCTAAATAAACTACATTAAATATTATGTAATACTGTTTAAAGTCGATACACTGCCTTTTGTTATTCAAGAGAATATGGTGTATAAATTTCAGCCTTCTATCTCTCATAGTTTCGGATTTAGAAGAAATTACCTTAAACACCCCAAACCGACACTTAGACTAAAAAACTCAAATAGGAATAATAACAATTTGGCTTTTAGCATCATTTGAAATCATTACTGGAGTTCACAAAATGTCAGGCCAATTTATTTGGATTTTCATATTAAAAATGTTAACTACTTTTCATTTTCATTACATTACATACAGAAAAGATTATTATTTAATTAATATCTATTTGTTTTGTTGTTGTGGAATGAATGAGAATGAGTGAGAGTGTGTAAGTGGGACATATGTAGAAATTAAATATCGTATATTGTACCATATTATGTAACTGTGTAGTGGAAAAGTTGTGTTTTCCCCTCATTTCTGATGACGTATGTCTAAGAGTACTTGCTTTTGTAAGAGGGTATCCAGAATAGCTGTTTGCAGAGTAATAGTTTTCTAAATAAATTCCCAGATTATTTTTCTTTTCGTTTGGTTTTATTAAACATTATATTAATATCTGCATATTGAAATGATGTGAATGCAACTGGGAATAGTGATTGGCGTAGGACAGTTTTGGCGCGAGAATGATCTCGAATGATTGTACTGATTGGCTGGTCATGTTGATCAACTAATCAGAGTTTAGCGGTTCCCGCGTACTGCCAGGTAGTTACAGGCTGTGGAAGGAGCCGCATTGAGGAGTCGCTGAGTAGCTATTGATTGGTCAGGTCATGATGAACGTGTTCATCTGCATAATGTGTAAAATGATGAAGTTATTGGAATTTCGCGTCCGGATTGTGTTGCCGTAGAAGTAGTTGCATCTACGGACAGTTTCGTGAAGTTCGGAAGTTCTAGAATTGTTTCGTTGGAAAGATAAACGCGTGTGAACTTTTGGCCTTTGTAAAAAAATTCCGCGTGGCATGTTTCGTATCCGTATATGGAATATTTGGCGAGCAATTTCTTTAATAGAAATCCACTGACAAGGACTGAATGTGAAACTCACATATTGTAACGGAGTACTGACTGTCAAATCGCGTAATTCTTCGGGTTGGACTTAAGCACATTTCTGGCTTCCTTGCGTGTGTACTGGGTTGCATGAACTGTGAACTGCGGACAGTTATATTGTTCGCTAATTACATGTGGGCTTATGGCAGGTATTTTTTTAAAAACTGAAATGGAATAAAAGACTCGCTTCAAAATTTTGACATTTTACTGAGAGAACGAAGCAACCACTTTCCGCTCGAAATGTACGAGGGCAGTTCAATAAGTAATGCAACACATTTTTTTTCTCGGCCAATTTTGGTTGAAAAGACCGGAAATTTCTTGTGGAATATTTTCAAACATTCCCGCTTCGTCTCGTATAGTTACATTGACTTCCGACAGGTGGCAGCGCTGTACGGAGCTGTTAAAATGGCGTCTGTAACGGATGTGCGTTGCAAACAACGGGCAGTGATCGAGTTTCTTTTGGCGGAAAACCAGGGCATCTCAGATATTCATAGGCGCTTGCAGAATGTCTACGGTGATCAGGCAGTGGACAAAAGCACGGTGAGTCGTTGGGCAAAGCGTGTGTCATCATCGCCGCAAGGTCAAGCGAGACTGTCTGATCTCCCACGTGCAGGCCGGCCGTGCACAGCTGTGACTCCTGCAATGGCGGAGCGTGCGAACACACTCGTTCGAGATGATCGACGGATCACCATCAAACAACTCAGTGCTCAACTTGACATCTCTGTTGGTAGTGCTGTCACAATTGTTCACCAGTTGGGATATTCAGAGGTTTGTTTCCGCTGGGTCCCTCGTTGTCTAACCGAACACCATAAAGAGCAAAGGAGAACCATCTGTGCAGAATTGCTTGCTCGTCATGTGGCTGAGGGTGACAATTTCTTGTCAAAGATTGTTACAGGCGATGAAACATGGGTTCATCACTTCGAACCTGAAACAAAACGGCAATCAATGGAGTGGCGCCACACCCACTCCCCTACCAAGAAAAAGTTTAAAGCCATACCCTCAGCCGGTAAAGTCACGGTTACAGTCTTCTGGGACGCTGAAGGGGTTATTCTGTTCGATGTCCTTCCCCACGGTCAAACGATCAACTCTGAAGTGTATTGTGCTACTCTTCAGAAACTGAAGAAACGACTTCAGCGTGTTCGTAGGCACAAAAATCTGAACGAACTTCTCCTTCTTCATGACAACGCAAGACCTCACACAAGTCTTCGCACCCGAGAGGAGCTCACAAAACTTCAGTGGACTGTTCTTCTTCATGCACCCTACAGCCCCGATCTCGCACCGTCGGATTTCCATATGTTTGGCCCAATGAAGGACGCAATCCGTGGGAGGCACTACGCGGATGATGAAGAAGTTATTGATGCAGTACGACGTTGGCTCCGACATCGACCAGTGGAATGGTACCGTGCAGGCATACAGGCCCTCATTTCAAGGTGGCGTAATGCCGTAGCATTGAATGGAGATTACGTTGAAAAATAGTGTTGTGTAGCTAAAAGATTGGGGAATAACCTGGTGTATTTCAATGCTGAATAAAACAACCCCTGTTTCAGAAAAAAAATGTGTTGCATTACTTATTGAACTGCCCTCGTATTATAAGAACTTACAGGATAGCTTGCTACCAGAGTTTACACGGACTTAGCAACGTAAGTATTGATGGCGTTTTCTTGAAGGCTGTTTTTACGTCGTCAGCGCTGTACATACTTATGCAGAGAAACGGGCTGGTGATCTGCTGCTGTACTGAGGCAGGTGGAACAATCATCAGTTATTTTGCTCCCCAAATAGCAAAACTCATCTACTACTCTAAGTGTCTTACTTTTGGAGTGTACAGTACGACGAACGAGCAAACATTAATAACCCCGCCCCGACGCAATTGGTGCTTTTTCGGCCGGGAAAATCAATACTAAAGATCGGATGTGTAGGTACTTTACAAAAGCAGCAGTTTCAAGTCAACTCGTGAAGTATTCACATGTGTGGGTAAAAAAACTATAATAGGACAATAGGCGCGAGTAAAATGAACTATCGTCTAGAAACGGCAGCAAGTGGAACGAGGTGGCAAGCGACGTCAGCGGCGGCTGAACTTCGAGAGACGGCGTTTCTGCAGTAGCAGCCAGTGAGCAGCCGTGTATGGAGTGCTGACCCGCAAAACTGGATCGGTGGAAGCAGGGCCTGGCGTACGGACCCGCTGTTGCATCCCACCGTGTCAAAGACACGAAGAAAAACAGTTTTGTGTGTGTGTGACAAGAAACTTTGCAAAATGGCTGAAAATAATCAGTCGGTAGTAGATGAGAAACTGAAGGTATATTTGGGAAATGTAAACTATGAAGATGCTTCCATGATAACAGGTTATTTCAGTTTTGACATATCACAAGCTAATTATAGTGGTTTACCTGAGCCAGTGTCTTCTAATTATGGAATCGAAAACGAACTGGGCAGGGTGAAAGCCGATGCTAAATTTAGACCTGTAACTGTAAAGAAAAGAAACAGGAACCAGTGTCAGTTGTGGGGAAATCAAGGGCTAGTGTGTCGGAAATGGTAATGAATATTATGGCAAAAATGAATGGATTGAGCTCCGAAATTAAAACGTCATAAAGTTCTGATAAAGTCGATAAGATAAATAAATTGGGTGTTGAGATGGATTCCAAAATGAATAAAATGGGGTCTAGGCCTAATATCGACACTAAAATGAATAAATTAGGTTCATATATTAAAACCTCATTAAGTTCTGAAATAAATGAATTGCATTCTGAAGTTGATCAGGGTATTAATAATTTGTCAGCTGAAATGGAATCCAAAATGGAAGATAAAATTTCGAATGTGAGAGATTCGTGGAAAAATGACCTGCCTTTGTTTAGCAATAATGTTAAAAGAGAAGTTAATCAGGTAAATGTAATACTGCTATTGTAACAGTGAAAAGTGAACTAACTTCACAGATCCAGCAAGTTGCTGAGAACAACCAGCAGTTAAAGCAACAATTACATTCAGAAATAGATAAAATTCAGGAACAGATTCAAAATGTAGAAAAATGCTGTGAGGATAGTCATGTTGTCTTATAAAGTAAAGTTAAATGGGGAAAAGATGTATGTGCAAAGTTTGGTTTGCAAGTTGCTAGTAAAATTACCAACATAGAAACTGTTGTTGTTGTGGTCTTCAGTCCTGAGACTGGTTTGATGCAGCTCTCCATGCTACTCTATCCTGTGCAAGCTTCTTCATCTCCCAGTACCTACTGCAACCTACATCCTTCTGAATCTGCTTAGTGTATTCATCTCTTGGTCTCCCTCTACGATTTTTACCCTCCACGCTGCCCTCCAATACTAAATTGGTGATCCCTTGATGCCTCAGAACATGTCCTACCAACCGATCCCTTCTTCTGGTCATGTTGTGCCACAAACTTCTCTTCTCCCCAATTCTATTCAATACTTCCTCATTAGTTACGTGATCTACCCATCTAATCTTCAGCATTCTTCTGTAGCACCACATTTCGAAAGCTTCTATTTTCTTCTTGTCCAAACTATTTACCGTCCATGTTTCGCTTCCATACATGGCTACACTCCATACAAATACTTTCAGAAATGACTTCCTGACACTTAAATCTATACTCGATGTTAACAAATTTCTCTTCTTCAGAAACGCTTTCCTTGCCGTTGCCAGTCTACATTTTATATCCTCTCTACTTCGACCATCATCAGTTATTTTGCTCCCCAAATAGCAAAACTCCTTTACTACTTTAAGTGTCTCATTTCCTAATCTAATACCCTCAACATCACCCGACTTAATTCGACTACATTCCATTATCCTCGTTTTGCTTTTGTTGATGTTCATCTTATATCCTCCCTTCAAGACACCATCCATTCCGTTCAACTGCTCTTCCAAGTCCTTTTGCTGTCTCTGACAGAATTACAATGTCATCGGCGAACCTCAAAGTGTTTATTTCTTCTCCATGGATTTTAATACCTACTCCGAATTTTTCTTTTGTTTCCTTTACTGCTTGCTCAATATAACAGATTGAATAACATAGGGGAGAGGCTACAACCCTGTCTTACTCCCTTCCCAACCACTGCTTCCCTTTCATGTCCCTCGACTCTTATAACTGCCATCTGGTTTCTGTACAAATTGTAAATAGCCTTTCGCTCCCTGTATTTTACCCCTGCCACCTTTAGAATTTGAAAGAGAGTATTCCATTCAACATTGTCCCGGGGCCTTGTTTCGACTCAGGTCTTTCAGTGCTCTGTCAAACTCTTCACGCAGTATCGTATCTCCCATTTCATCTTCATCTACATCCTCTTCCATTTCCATAATATTGCCCTCAAGTACATCGCCCTTGTATAGACCGTCTATATATTCCTTCCACCTTTCTGCCTTCCCTTCTTTGCTTAGAACTGGGTTTCCATCTGAGCTCTTGATGTTCATACAAGTGGTTCTCTTATCTCCAAAGGTCTCTCTAATTTTCCTGTACGCAGTATCTATCTTACCCCTAGTGAGATAAGCCTCTACACCTTGCATTTGTCCACTAGCCATCCCTGCTTAGCCATTTTGCACTTCCTGTCGATATCTTTTTTGAGATGTTTGTATTCCTTTATGCCTGCTTCAATTACTGCATTTTTATATTTTCTGCTTTCATCAATTAAATTCAATATTTCTTCTGTTACCCAAGGATTTCTACTAGCCCTCGTCTTTTTACCTACTTGATCCTCTGCTGCCTTCACTACTTCATCCCTCAAAGCTACCCATCTTCTTCTACTGTATTTCTTTCCCCCATTCCTGTCAATTGTTCCCTTATGCTCTTCCTGAAACTCTGTGCAACCTCTGGTTCTTTCACTTTATCCAGGTCCCATCTCCTTAAATTCCCACCTTATGGCAGTTTCTTCAGTTTTAATCTACAGGTCATAACCAATAGATTGTGGTCAGAGTCCACATCTGCCCCTGGAAATGTCTTACAAGTTAAAACCTGGTTACTAAATCTCTGTCTTACCATTATATAATCTATCTGATACCTTTTAGTATCTCCATTATTATGGAGGGTGAGAAGTTAGAGAGGTGTTTTGATTTGTTTATAGTGGACAGGATGTTAAAAGCCGACGCTGCTAATGGAGTGAAAGAGGATCCAGATAAGGTATGTGCACTTTCCACGGAAGGGGTATGTTTTGACAGGCGTGAAGTACTGCAGAATTTGTTAAAAGACCCTGAGTCTGTAAACAGAAGAGAATATATTGGGAACCTATCATTGAAGTAACTGTATTTAAAGAAACGTTCCTTGTTTAATAGATACTCGTTCTGAAGTTTGTGCAGTGTCTCAGAATTTTGTTAATGCTCTCCCTGAAAGTAAGAAATTGTCATAATGACAGTGAGGGAGAAGTGGCCGAGCGGTTAATGCGCTGCAGTCTGGAACCGCAAGACCGCTACGGTCGCAGGTTCGAATCCTGCCTTGGGCGTGGATGTGTGTGATGTCCTTAGCTTAGATAGGTTTAAGTAGTTCTAAGTTCTAGGGGACTGATGACCTCAGCAGTTGAGTCCCATAGAAAAAAAGTAAGTAAGTAAGACAGTGAGGGGGCAGAAAATTAATGTGGCTACTGGGAAAAGCAAGAAGGTGGTTAAACAGGAAATATTGTTACCAATCATTCTAAGTGGAGTACAAATAGAACTAATTTCTTTGATTGTTAATGGACTCAGTGTTCAGATGTTGGCAGGTGTCGAATTCTTACGTAAATATGAAGAATGGTTTAATTTTGGGACAAATGATGTGATTATTAGAGTAAACGAAAAACTGGTAGTTAACCCCTTTATAGGATAAAGACAATGTGTAGACGACGAACAAAGTGATATTCCGATAAGATACTGCAGGGCCGCAAAGTTGATTGATGGTTACAATGAACATGGAGAAAGGAAGGAAGTGAATCCTTCTGAGATGAAAAATGTCAGGATTAGGATCGAGGAAAAACTAAAGGAATTAACGGAATTGACAGAAGTACAAAAATTAGGTTTGAGACAAATTTTGAACAAGCATTGTGAAGTGTTTTCTGACCAACTCAGGTTAGTGAGGGATTATGAGTGTTAAAGAGGCTGCACATTTTTTCCGAAAACCATTCGCTAATCCAGAAGTACATAAGGAAGCAGTTCGAGACTTGATACAGAAAATGCTCGAATGGGGAATAATAGAAAAAACGATTAGTGTATATAATAACCCATTGGTGGTTGTACCTAAGAAGGATGACACTATTAGGCTTGTCTTAGACGCTAGGGCATTGAATAAAATTATATTACCAGAGAGTGACAGGCCTGAAAATATTGAGGAGCTATTACAAAAATTTAAAGGGGCATTTTTTTTTACTTCTATGGATGTAAAGTGTGGTTACTGGAATCTATCTTTGGCTAATGAATCTAGAAAATACACAGCATTCCTGTTTGAAGGGCGATGTTATCAACATAAGGTGGTGCTTTTTGGTATAAACATCAGTGTTTATGCTTTTGTTAGGGAAATTTCACAGGTTTTAGGGGACCAATTATTAAAGAGGATTACTGTTTATGTGAACGATGTATTGCTCTCAACTCTCACTTGGGAAGAACACTGCCTATTGAGAGACAAAGAATTAGACGCAATTAAAATGGGGGAATGAAACTGAAAGTGGACAAAACAGAATTTGTTAAGAAAGAAATTAAATTCTTGGGATATATAGTTAGTGGTGAAGGAATTATGCCCGCTCCAGGAAAGATAAAGACTATCAGTGATTATGCTGCACCAAGAACTTTTAAGGAATTAAAAGAAACGTTTGGGTTTTTGGGTTTTATCGCAAATTTGTGTCTGGGCATTTATTTAATGCGCCTTGTTTGAAGGAATTACTTAAGAAAAAATTTCCCTATAAGTGAACCCAGGAGTGTCAAATAGCATTCGAAGAACTTAAAGAAGCACTGGTGAATAGTCAAATGTTGAACCATCCTGATATTTCTAATCCTTTTTGTCTGGGAGCAGATCCATGTGGTTACGGTCTGGGGGTGGAATTATTCCAGATCGAAACATTGGGAGAAGAGCAGGTCCATAAAACGATTGCATTTGCAAGTCGATCGTTGCAACAAGCATAGAAGAATTATAGTATTTCTGAACTGTAAGCATTAGCCGTTATTTTCGGATTGCAGAAATTTGATCAATAGCTTTTGGGACATAAAGTTATAGTTTTTACTGATCATAGTGTTTTGATCTATTTAAATACATGTCAACTTAAACTCAGCAGACTGAGGAGGTGGTCTATGTATTTACAGCAATTTGATAATGCAATGAAATACATAAAAGGTTCTGAAAACATTGTGGTGGATGCTTTATCCAGAAGCCTAATAGAAAAGGAGCAGGAGGTAGATCCATTAAGCAACTGGGAATGTGGTGAAATTGGTTAAAAGCAGGATAGGTCACCCTGATTTTCCAAAATTAGCTGAATATTACCAGATACACAAGGATATTCTGTTTAGGAGAAGAAAGAAAATGAATGAAGATCGGCGTATTTGTTTCCCAGAACAACATGTAGATTTATTAATTGATTTTTTACATGGGAAAAAAAGCACTCCATCGTCAGGTCACGAATGGCCTACCGGGACCATCCGACCGCCGTGTCATCCTCCGAGGAGGATGCGGATAGGAGGGGCGTGGAGTCAGCAAACCGCTCTCCCGGCCGTTATGATGGTATTCTAGACCGAAGCCGTTACTATTCGGTCTAGTAGCTCCTCAATTGGCAGCACGAGGGTGAGTGCACCCCGAAAAATGGCAACAGCGCATGGTGGCTGGATGGTCACCCATCCAAGTGCCGGCCACGCCCAACAGCGTTTAACTTCGGTGATCTCACGGGAACCGGTGTATCCACTGCGGCAAGGCCGTTGCCTATTTGTACATGGGAAATATGGACACTACTGGGTCCATAAGTGTATTGCTAAATTATGCAAGGTAGTGGGACTTATGACCACAGCAGTTGAGTCCCATAGTGCTCAGAGCCAGAGAGCAAGGTAGTGGTTTTTGACAACATGTGGTGTAGAGTTCAAAAGAGGCTAGAATCCTGTGACAAGTGTCAAAAAGTACGAGCAAGTAAGAGAATTATACAGGGACATATGTACTCTGTGGAACCTCAGAATAAACTAGATTTAGTAGCTGTGAATCTTTTCGGCCCTCTGCCAGTTTCAAGGGAGGTTGTGAATATGTGTTTGTATTGGTGGATGGATTTTCAAATTATGAGAGGTTTTATCCTATTAAGAAGGCTAATTCCAAAGTAATTGTGAGTAAACTGGAGAAAGATTATTTTGCAAACGTTGGGATGCCGAAAGCCATTTTATCAGACAATGGGACACAATTTATATATAAACGATTTGAAGAATGTTTGAACAAGAGAAACATAGAAAGTGTTAAAATTTCGGTCTATTTTCCACAAGGGAATATGTGTGAAACGATAATGAAAGAGCTAAACCATCTCTGTAGAACAAGCTGTCACAAGAAGTACACCTCTTGGGCTAATTACTCAGCATATTTCGAAGAAGACAACGCTTTCTATCGGCAAAACACTTACAGGACCCAACAAGCTGAAATGACTGGCTACAACTACGTTTGTTGGTCCCCTTTTGGAAAATTATTGTGCAGTTTAGGATCTTTACCATATGGCATTGACTGAGGACACCCAAGAAATTCAAAGAACGCAGCTCGTTTTATATTAATGCGAAATGGACTCGTTGGAAGAGATGTTCATTAACACGAGCGTATTTCGACGAAACCTTAGTCGCCAGCTGACTTCTCAAATGGTTCTGAGCACTATGGGACTCAACTGCTGAGGTCATTAGTCCCCTAGAACTTAGAACTAGTTAAACCTAACTAACCTAAGGACATCACAAACATCCATGCCGGAGGTAGGATTCGAACCTGCGACCGTAGCGGTCTTGCTGTTCCAGACAGCAGCGCCTTTAACCGCACGGCCACTTCGGCCGGCGCGGATTTCTCAAAAAGTAAAAATACTTTCATAGCGACAGACTATGGTGGTAATGAAATAAGAGAGATTAGAGATTGCACAGAAAGATGAGCGTGTTCGTTTTCCCCGCGCTCTGTTTGAGAGTGGAACCATAGGCAAATGGTTCTAAAGCAGTTCGATGAGCCCTCCGTCTGGCACTTAAATGTGAACTGCAGAGTAGTCATGTAGATGTAGGTGTAATACTTCTCCAGACTACTGGAAGGTGCGTGGAAGAAGTTACTTGGCCGTTGTACCACTGTTAGGTAGAGTGATGTTGTTGGACCACCCCCTCCTCCCCCCCCCCCCTTAACACAACTTGACATTTTGATTGTGGCGACAGTTTGGTCAGTAGCATAGCTGAAGTCTAGGTTAGGATGAGAAGTAGTAATCTGGTTGAGAGTAGATGAATGCCAACTAAAGGTTGTGGTGGCACATGACCTATAGTTAGCCTCAACAGTTAAATATGCACAACACGCTTCTCATCATAAAAAGTAGAAGTGCAGGGTAATTTCAGAAAATCTATATTAGATAATGGACAATGTTCCGACAAGTATTTTGATACGTATTATAGGCATATACAGTACTTCAATTAAGACAAATGCAGAGGTGTGGGCGTTCACTACTTATCTTACAGATACCTTTGCCAACACCACAATATATATGCAAACTTTTTGCGTGTGTCTCCAAGTATTGCAGTTCGGCTTTTAAATGGAATATCTGTACTTCCCTCTCTCTTCGTTTGCATATGATCAATGTATAACCGAATCTTTATCAAGAATTTCTTGGCAGAAAATTTAGGGTTATGGAACGGCTTTAACAACGACAGAGTGCAAATTCCAATGTGCTGTCAGAAGTTAGTCACTTACCAATTTGAAAACGCATAACTAGTTGAAAGAAACAGCGAAGACGTAATCAGTTTTCACCCTTTACAGGCGACAACATGCGAGTTCCGTTGCACTGAAAAGGATCACCAAGCCAGAAATAGCAGTAAGCACGAGGAATGTCGGTTATTACTGAAGCAATACCTTATTAGTTATACCAGTATTTTTCATCTCCAGTTTAACCTGACACACAATACTGCTCAAAATAACCAATATCAGAAATAAAGAACTTTCGATTTTTGATTGTTACCATTTCGAGCAATAAACGTAGACGTCGAATAAATATTCAAAAATTCTGACTCTTATGCATTATTCGTTCCAAGGTACACACAATCGTTATATCAAATGAAATAGGTAAATGAAAGAATACTTAGTCCATCCACAGTCCGCTGCTTTTCTCGAAAAGCAAGGAGGGGTTGACTACTTACTGATTTAAGTTTTTAAATGATTAGTGTTGCCACAACTTACTTTCTATTTCATTATTTCATAGAAATGACAAATAATAATGCTTTGTGTAAAATTTGTAGCGTTTTGCTTTGATTATCTCGAATGCAAAACCAATTTTTCGTCAAATATGTCTTTAATAATTAAATGGAATTTGAATGCAACTGATTTTTGACAAAACCAAAAAAGCTCTTACAAAAAAACTCAAGTGAACAATTCAGATAGTAGCCAAAATTCAGCATTATGTAGTAACACTTACGTGACAGTAGTTAACAAAACAATAATTAATTAATCCACTGGACAACATTTAATATCTGTTCATTAACACTTGCTCCCTAATGTATTGATCTGCAAGACGAGCTAATCAATATCATTGGAAGATGATACAAACCTGTTATAAGCCAAACTCGTTTTTTAAAAAAAGTTTATTTAAAAATGCAATATTTTACCACCACTGATATGGCAAACAGACATATTAATTTCACAATTGGTTATCGGTAAAAAATAAAAATACCTGTTATAATCGTGATCAAAAAAATACCGGAAAAATAAGTTATACGTAACTAGAATACTGGTATCCATCTTAACCAGACGGTTTTTTGCATCTTTCGTTAGCACACTTACTTGTCAGCGCCTGTCAGATGCTACTTGTAACTAAATACTGTGATGAAAGGCCGTGTTACTTTGGTACGATGCTGCAAGCAACCGGATGTTAACAGAAGTAATGTCACAGACCAGGACGCCACGTTCACATCTCAATTACTTAACATGCTCATCGTGATTCACGAGTATACATGAACATGATTCACGAATGTACAGACAACGCCCATCAATACTTGTGAATATTGGTATGCAGGACATACACCACTCATTTAATGACTGAATTGAACTTGATTCACTAGTTCGCAAACCAAGCCCGACAAAAATTTCAGACTTATTACAAACAGACGGTTGAGTACCACGAAGTTCGAAGCTGACATATTTATAGCAGTCACCATGGGACAAGATAACGAGTATGAGACATTTTTGTCGTAAATCGCTCAAGTGCAAGATGATTCATATGTATGTTATCAAATAATTAAAAACGCATAGCCGTTCAGATGAGCTGTAGTTGTACTATTCTATCATGAAACTTTAAACTGCGGTAGTAACCTACTGCCACGATAGGCCATTAGCGAACGGCGAGGCGGCCACGAAGCTTTCGTTTGACGCCACCAACAGATGGCAGTGCGGTAGCTGAACGACAGCGGCAATCGTTTTTCGCGGTGGCGCGGCTGCTGGAGGAATTGGTGTTTCCACCTGGAAGCGGTAGACGCTAGCGGCAGCCAATGGCTGCTTTGTTGCAATATACTCTTCCATGTCTTTCACGATTCATGTTCACTTTTTTCACCGTGAAGAGACTGGAAGAACTACAGCCCATGATGTTCACGGTCTCATTATGTGGTGGATGATATTTAGAAAACCAATGGCCACAGAACAGAAACTTTCTCTGGCTCTAATATCAACTTTTAATATTGACAGTTGCAGTACCTAAATACAGGTCACTAGAATGATAATACATTACCTTTTACACAGCAGACATGGATTTATTATTGAAGACGAATTACAGTTGATCCTCAGTGTTTGCGATATTGAGATCATATATTCTTACTGCTTTCCATTAGTCAATGAACTACTATGACCATACACAGCTCCATCTATAAATTGACATTAACGTTGTCACAACGAAGGTAACATATTATTCAGATAGTTAAGGAACAGAAAAATTTAAAATGTAATGAGAGACTGGAATTCTGCAGCAAAGACCGGAAGAGAAAACAGTACAACATACGCTCGGGGTAAGGAATAAGAGCGGAGGGCAACTGGCAGATTTTTGCACAGAGAATACCTTCATCATCGCTAAAATTTGCTTAAGAATCATGAAAAGGGATGCATACTTGGAACAGTTTTCGAAACCAGATTTTTAATTGTATTGCACGAGCAGATGCTGACTGACGATAATTTGTTATAAAGTGTAAAATATAACCACAGAGGTAGCAGAAGGTAATAAATTAAGGTGCTGCAACGTGAATAAGTTGTCGATACCCTTAAATGGATCATTAGGCAACGATTGACAGAAACACAGGAAGGAAAACACCACGAGACGAATGGGTTCCTTGGAGAGAAGTAGTGAAGACAGCAGAAGTAGAAAATGGAAAAACGGCACAACAGACATCCTCAGGCAAAACACGGTGTACTGAATTTAACTGACAGCACGGGAAGATACTAAACGAAGTAATACGGAACACAGATGTCTATAAAGATGACTTGGACCGAAAGTGCAAAACCGCAAATCACGAATAACTAGGAGAATTCAACAGTCTTAAAGTTTCCTCTTACCCTTCTTGCTTCGCGATTTTGCACTTGGGAAAGATAAAATGACGTATATAGGAAATTTAAAATTAGAAAAGCTTACGGGCGAAGAGGTGCAACGGTGTAAATATCAAGAGCTTAGTTGGCATGCCAGAACTGCGCATGGAAGTGAAAGCTGGAAGCTGTAGGGTGGGAGTATATTGGCGAGGGGCGCTATACAAACGAACTTGAGCACAATTTTCATACCTGGGATAAATCTGAACACGAGAGACAGTACTGATCCTTGCACTTGTCTCAGTAGATAGACAGAAGAGAAACAGACCTATGTCTTTAGGACTTCTAGATTTAAAGTAAGCTCTAGACGGTGATAAAACACAGGGACACAAGATTTTCTGTAAATAGTACAGAAACTGGACTAGAGTTGTAGGAGTTCAAGGACTCGAAAGGGAAGCAGTAGCTGAGACAACAGAAGCAGAGAGGGTATAAAATGCAGACTGGCAATAGCTAGAAAAGTGTTTCTGAAAAGGAAAAGCTTGTTGACATTGATTATAAATTTAAAAGCTGGGAAGTATTTCACGAAGATATTTGCATGGAGTATAGCGTTACATGTAAGTGAAACGTTCTGCCGAGAAGACAAGGGATGATTTTGAAAGTGACGCTACAGAAGGATATGAAAGACTAGATATGTTGATCGCATAAGTAATTAGAACATACTGATGCTAACTGGGGAGAATGAAACTTCGGCACAACTTTTCTAAAAAAAATAAGTTCGAGGACCACTGGCTGGCCAGTGCTGTCCAAGTTTAATGCTCCGGTATAGCTGTTGTCCCGCATTATCGCTCAGTCTATATGTGCGTGTAACAGAGCATAAAACGTAACCTTATGATCGTACTTCACTGTACTGGTCTCAGCTTGGTTTCCGCTCCACGTGAAACGAAACCCAATTATGTTGAAGCAAACGTGCAATAATTCATGGCGTAATGGTTTCATCAGTTTTATTCTTATGATGAACAGATTATAATTACGTTGTGCTGTCTTCCAGCATCGTCATTATATCAGACCAGCGAGTGCGTTGATAGACGACATTCTTTGGAGGCAAACGACCGATCAGAATACTAGACGCTTCGCATTATAACATTGCCCCGATTTTGAGAGAAAAACATAGATAAAAATAATCTCAGGTACGTATGAATTAGAATGTGAATGATTAAACTGCGAATGAACGCTAACAGTGTTCGGCCATGACCCCCAAACAATGCCACAAACAACTTCTCTCTGATGCAGCCCGAAACTGGACTAAGAAGCGCATACTAAAGTCATGTGTAACGTGAACAGCAAGGAAAGGGATCCACAAATGAAACACGGCTACTTAAGATGAAATTGACATAATTATTTCACAAAAGCATACAAGTGGCACCAGACAGCTCTCTTGGTACCGGAGGACAAAAGGCAGAGAGGGAAAACAAGTCGCCTTCCCCTTTTCTTATATCGTTAGACGAACGAGCGTACCTACTACATTTTGTTTCATAGAATATCTTTCCAATATTTTAACTCAAAGAAACTTCTTTACAGGAAGCGAGCGACCGCTATGGTCTCTAGCGTTAAAAGGTTTTCTGGCTTTTCACAGTTAACCAAATATAACATTGATGATGATAATTTATGGCAATGTTTGCCGACAAGATAAAGAATGCACCCTATAACACTAGATTGCGTACTCACGGCAGTTCTCCTTGGCCGTTTTTTGGTACGACTTGGAAAGAGAGAAAAATCATCAATTAATGATCGCCGATGCGTCGGTTCTCGATTGTGTTCAGGAGACGTACAGATTGATTGCGCGAAAATAGTTTCTCAAATGACCTCTTAACCCGGATTGCTTTCACGCAATCAGACTCTTCAATGAAATTACCTAAGGGACCTATTTGAATAATAAAAAAAATGCAAAACAGTGAAATTTTGTAAAAAAAGTTGTCAGATCGGAAATTGAACACATTAATAGTCTCCCAAATACAATCGAGACACCGCGATAAAGAGCGAACCTGTAACAAAGTTCATTTAAACATAAACATTATTTGTGGTTAATTTAAAGAAAAGAATAAGCATCGATTTTCTGTACAGTGAAGCATCAATATATTCTCAAAGAACAAAGGCGTTAAACTATAAACATAAACAAATTTACAATATATACAAAACTTACATTTTTACGTTTTTCTCATACGTGGAACAGTCCAACAATCGCTGCTTTTGTATGTGTGATATTTTGTAAAAATTAAATGTCCTGGCGTGCGCGTAAGTATTTTTATCGTCACAAAGTTTACAAAAGCGTTTTTGTTTTCTTGGTGATAACGTGGTTTTTCACACTAAATGAAATATAACTTGTAGCGGTGCTACACAACACGTCTTAACAAGTCGGCAACCAAACATCAAAGGTAATGAAGTACATGTTAACATATCGGCGACCAGAAGTACAACTAACTATAAAGACTCTAGAATTTTCCTAACAAATGATAAATTGTTCTTTCTTCTGTTTCGCAGCTTCTTGCTATCAAGCGCTGCGGCAATGATTTTAAATATCTGCGCCCAGAGAGTCATAGTGTACCTTTTAAGAGCTGGCCGCGCGTCTTGGTATAGGCGCACGTTATAAACAAATTTCATTTCTTTACTCTCGCGTTGTCATGCTTAGTATCATTACAAACTACAGCTCGGTGGCTATCCTTTTCTCATATGCAAAATGTCTGAAATCCAATAATATCACATTGCTTCCCGCGTGAGGAGCGATGACTCCGTCAGGATCATCGCGACTCACGCGTAGTCGTGATATTATTGCTTTCGTGAAACAAGTTAGCAGGCCTATTACTTGCAAAAATTCTTTACAATAGATTTTACACACTACATCAGCAAAGTGGTTAACATACAGAGTATCAGGTAAGTATTTTCGTACGACTGAAATTGATAGTAATTTGTCCATAGTGTAACTACATGACAATTGAACTGTGCTCTTTCTAATGTGTTGTACAAGGATAACAAATGTGCATTTCTCGGTAAAAGATAATGAAATTAAAGATACACATACATAGATACATTATACATGGCATAATAAATATTAAAAAATAACAAAGAAATAAATTACTTGACTTCGCAGGAAGTCTGGGTGCTGTGTACACTCGTGAAAAAAAAAATGTTACAAAAAATTGACATTCTTGTTTTATAATGACATATTACAGGAATATTTTTGTCGTTGTTTCGTCGAAGATTTCTTGCAGTAAATACGTAGCACTTTACTTATTTGTGGCTTTCATCACCTGCAAAAAAAAAATGTTTCACTACACTTGGGTAGGTATGAGTTGCACTAGGAGTGGTAGAACTTCGGGTATAAATGATAGCACTGCACTTGAGTGGGGAAATTGATTACATTTTCACAATGGAGGAAAAGTAGGGCATCACTTTCACTGTGGAAGTTGGAGTAGTTGTCGGGGTGTGATGTTGCGTTGGAAATACGTCGTGGGTCAGGAACTGGAAGATTGGTTCTGCAACATGTTGAGCCGTATGGTGGCGGTCTCTATTTCACTTGACACATGTCCGTGCTTCCATTTATGTTTTTGTACATGAAAAATACAGAAAAAAAATTTGTATTAGAATGTGCTTACTTACTAATAACTTAGTCTAAAAGAAAATTGGATTAGGTAAGGATAACAATTGTTTATGTACATAAGGTCTCATTCTCTTAGGAGTGTTTAGTTCCCATATTTATCTATTTTTCTGTTTTTTTTTTTTTTTTTTTTTTTGGTTCGACACGTTTTCGTCATTACTCAGCCTGGTCAGTAAATTCGGTAGCAAATGTCAAAATCGAGCTTAAGACTCTTCCGATTAGTGTCTTTATAATTTCACAAGGTACATGAGTGCTTAATTCATTGCTTTATCATATTTTATTTTGAATGAATTTCAAACACATTTGGCATCCGCGCTCGTTGTGCAAAGAAAAATTGATTGTTGAGCGCTCAGCGTACACAGTGTTACGTCCGTTGGTCACAATCACGTGATAATAACTTGACAGTTCCCCAACGCTAGCAGCAGTATTCTGCGAGGAGCAGAGCGTTTGGTGTCTACTAGCCGTGGTGTCAGTTTTTACACAGTTTTTCATCGACTCTGGATTACGGAAGCAGCCAGATGCGGCGACTCCCGCAGCTGTTTCGAAGAATGTGTCCGTGGAAAGGCGTACAGTACCGTTTGTGGTAAGTACAACACTTATTCACTTTCACTCTTCGGCTTTCTACATCGCGGTTTCGTGGTACAAGTACATATAACTTTACGTCACACGTGTCCTTGGAGTTATCACTTTTTCAGTTCACACGTTATTATTAATTCGTGTTCACATTTATTTGGTCGTCATGTTAAGGTTCACACGCACCACTTTTATACGTGCCCATTAATTACTTGTCTATAGTCGGTTCACACGCAGCAGCGTATACGTGTCCATTTATTACTGACTGCATTATTACTACAAAGTACAGTTAACATTTAGTATATATATCATGTCTAAAAATTATTTACAAAAATATTTAGTCTCTGTGACTACAAGGCCTGACGAAAAGCGTGTCTCTTGTTCGTAGTTTGTGCTTCCAAGGCACTTTAGGTTTACACTTTGTTCGAAATCTTGTTATTCTTTTCTTTTTACAATAGTTACTCTTTTCTGAAGTTCAGCTCTTTTATTTTCTCTCCATTACGTCGTTAGTTTGAAGACATAGCCAATGTGGCTTCGTTTACGTGATGAACAGTTCGTGTTCAAACTACCATTAGGGAAATTAGGAAGCTTGGTGTTCCCTGTCGTGCAATTGCACATAACAAATCTTAACTGAACTCGCAATTTGCGGAGAATAAGCATAGCCCGTCGACAACCAATGTGTCACGACTATCCATTCGTATAGCCTGTATGTATCACTCATGCAACCAGCCCGTAAAATTCACTTCTCTACTGGATAAGGTAGGATGGTAAGGATACTGGTTAGAGGAAAACACAAAAGACTTTTATGGAGTGAAGAGATTTGAAGACACAGTGTTAATGACGTATGATATGATGAGCTTAACATAAATTATCATCTTAGTTTTTCATGACAAATAGTATAATTAAATCGATACAGTAGTTTCCCTGTCGTCTGATCCAGCTCTCTAAACAATTTTCTATGCATATCTAAAATTACTTAAACCATGCATTAGCAGTGAACTGTGTCTGTTAACTATCTTCCGTTCCATGTATCGTAAAATTGGTTTTCTAAAAGAAAATCGTCATACCTCGAGGACCTGAAATAGATGTTTCTAGTACCAAATCAGTTTATTTATAAATGATCTTTGTAAGTATTTCAGCTGCACTGTGCCGTAAGATTCTTATGTGCGTATACGGTTTTCTCCGTATTATAATAAAATAATTGAGTTGCGCACTTCTTTCCTGCTACCTGGATCGTTATTGACTTACTTGATTCTTGTATGCTAAGCTGCTGCTTTTTTTGCCTGCTGCCTTTCTTAGGTGGTCTCATAAAATTTGTTGTCACACACTCCTTATGCATAACATAACATTTACCTCATTAGAGTAAGCGTCCTCAATCAATTTTTTTTTTTTTTACCTACGAGCAATTATTCTGGTCTGAATGATCATTTTCATTTATTTCATTCAAGAGGAGATAGCTTTGCTATACTTAAAACTAGTGGTGGCAGGTGGCACTTAGCACGTCCCTACTATAATATTTACTTGTCAGCTCTTTCGGCTGTAGCCGTTCATGGCTCAATTAACTTAAAACTAACTTACATCTAAGGCAAATCTTGCTCTCCTACAATAAATGTGTTTTACTTAAGGTGCTCATATAAATTACTTATCTTGCTGTGGCAGGTCAACAGGGTGTTAGTCCTGTGCATTACTCTTACATACGTTGGTACTTCACACATAGTATGACAACTTCTAGTGTGTGTATATTTTATTTTAGCAGCTTAACTTAACAGTTATTTTCAATGGTTGACTCTGTATTTCTTCAAGTCTGCGTGATGAAACAATCCTTTTATTCGTCCAGATACAGGGTCAGCTAATAGATAGCAACCAATGTGCGGCTTTCTTAAGATAATATTTGGTCCTTCATACAAGTGCTGCCACTTGCGATTCTTATGATGAATCAAAGATGATTTGAAGTGGGTCTTTAATAGCACTCGTTCATTTATACGATACGATAAGACTTTGCTAATGTGTTTGTCATGCGCCTTTTTTCTAAGGTTGGCATGAGTGGTTAAAGATATGAGAGCTTATTGGTTCCGCAGCTTCCCCGTGGAGGCCTAAAGAAGCTACCAATGGTTTTCCGACTGGGGTGGAGCTGAAATGTCAGTTATTTTTACTTGACTAGTATTTTGTGACCTACCAGGTCGAAAATTTGCGTTCGTATCCCATACGACTTGTGCATCTCTTGATTGCGTGTTATTTGACATCGCGTTTTGTGCTTGGTTCGCCTGTGTGTAGAAAATGGTCGGATTTCCTTGGCTATTATGATCGGCGGTGTCAGGAAAAGCATGCGACGAATTGTCCTGTCTATTGTTCCTGAACTGTTGGTTGGGTTGGTGAGAAAATGTCGCATTTTTCGGCTGTGAAAAATTCATTTGGTGAGAGGGAGTGAAGTGACTCGGCTGACTGTACTGTTGTGGTCTGTTATAATTGTTCCATTTCTTTCCCTTGTGACGATTTCCATTATTCGTCTTGTTGTTCTGGTACTGGTAATTACCGTTGTGATTTATCGGTGAATTACCGTATTGCTGTTGTGTGTTTTGATAAATCGGATTGTATCTATTCTGGTGTGGATATTTGTTATATTGTTTTCCATTACGGCGGTTGAAACTGTTATGATTGCCGTAAGGCTGAGCGTTTGGTTGTCCCATGTTATGTTGGTACGACATTCCATTGACGCAATTTGTTATGTGCTGCTGCGGAGCGGGCGGTCCATTATTATAATTATTCCGCGCGCTCGCACGCACATCCTCATAGATCATATCCAAATTGTCAAGAACAGAAAGAAAGGCTTCTAGGTCTTCTTCACTCACATTAACTAGTTTTTCTCTTATTGACACAGGAAGTTTTGACTTTAAGATCATGATTACATCTTTGGTTGAAATGGGCGTGTCCCAATACTGAATTTTACGTAGATATTTTTCAAAATAACGTCTCAAACCTCCTCCTTTGGTGTTGAAAGGTTCGGCGTTGTAAACCTCCTTTCGGAGTCTTTGTTGTATACCTGAACTCCAGAATTTACTCAAAAAATGCTTTTCAAAATCTGCATAGGTGTGACATTTATCTATTATTTCTGTACCCCAAATTGATCCTTCACCGTTTACATAGCCTAAAGTGAACTGTATCCGCTGCCTGTCGTTCCATGATTCCGGAAAAGCACCTGTGAATGATTTTAGAAATACCATGGGATGTATATTTCGTTTTTCAGGTATAAAAGGCTGAAAAACTGTGTTTTAGCACACTCTCGTCTCGCATTAGTTCTAGTTGATCGGCATGACTACGTGACGTAGAAGTTTCGTCACGCGTATTGTTTACTGTTGGTGAGAATTGTACCTGACACTCGGGATATTGACGATTATCGTGTTCTGGCGGTAGCGAATACTCACTTTGATTGTCACCTTGCAATTCCGTAACTTGTCGTTTCAGTTGATCTATATCATTGCGTAGCTGACGTTTCCATTCCGGAAGATCGTGGCTAAATGCTCGTCTGATTTCACCTAATTCACTGGTTAAAGTGTGACCAGAAGTACCGGGAGCGGTTAAGATTTCTGCTGTAGCAGATTTAACCGTACTGTTCTTTGGATTGCATCCACTCTTCAAATTCCCTATTAAGTGTATTGCTTATACCGGTGTTGACATCTGCGATCTTCTTGTCAATATTGACATCGGATATTTGCTGAGCAAGGTCTTCGACTCGCTCGCCAACGTGGTTGACACTTTCTGTCGATTGGCTTACTCTCTTTGAAACATCACTGTAATGTTTCAAAGAGTCACTCGCAGTTGATTTACACACATCTATTTGGGCCTGCATATCTATGAACTTGCTACCAATATTGGTCTCGGCGGATTCCACCATCGAAAGAAAACTATCAATTTTTGCGTGTACGCTTGCGTTTAGCTCGCTTGCGTAAGCAGTGGTAATGGCTTTAATTTTTTCCTCCATGGTGTCATTCTAATTTTTGATTTGTGCTTGGATGTCCTCTATCCTTGATTCTAAACTGCTGAACCTGCTGTCACTTTGATTTGCTAACTGACTGATTTGCGTTCCAAGATTGTCACTTTGGTTTGTTAACTGACTGATTTGCGTTCCAAGATTGTCACTTTTGTTTGTTAACTGTGCCATTCGAGTGTCAAGATTACCCATGTGAGCTTCAATGTTATCACTCTTGTTTGTAAGCTGTGCCATGTTTGCTTCAAAACTGGTTTTCATATCAGCAAACAATTTTAGTATATCTGACAGCGAGCATTCACGTGACTGCGACGCGGTCTGTGGCGCCGGCAGCTCACGTGTCGCTTCGTCGTCTGTTGTTCCCCCACTACGAGATTCAGGTTTGTTTACACCCGCGCGCGGTCTAAGTTGCCTTGGTTGCTCATCAGCCATCGTAAATTTAAAGTAGTTACACTGCACGAGCTAAAAAGATAATTTTTTTTTTAAAATTATGATTTTCACTTGTCAGGTGCGCCAAGGATTTCGCGTCCTGATTTCTCAGATATTGCTTGCGCGTTATAAAAAAAATTGAAACTCTGACACACGAAAATGCCAATATGGCAACGGGAGTGATAAAATAAATGAAAAACACTTATAGAGCACTGAAACTGGTACAGATAGCGGCCATTGTGATTCACTAAAATACACAACAATGGAAATTCTTGCTAACTATTTCTAACTATTATAAGCGAAATGATGTGATAGAGGCGGATCTAATAGCAAAAGGAAACAGAAATTTGGAAATTAAATTGCTTGAGGAAAAGGAAAAAAAGCGTAGAGTGTGAATGTCACGAGCCAACTGAATGCTCGGTACGCAAAGCTTCAAACGTAATGAAAAATCGTACTCACATTAGTTGTCTTGCGCGCTGCTATTTATTGCTGTTGTGGATTCTTACTGCGATTTTCTGCATATGCGTCCTTTTTTTATCACTGTTTTAGGCTTCCAATTTTCTCCAGATGGTAGCATGAAAATAAAAAGGAACAAATTAGTTTTTTAGTTAGGTCCCTGTTCGGGCGCCACATCTAGCGTTAAAAGGTTTTCTGGCTTTTCACAGTTAACCAAATATAACATTGATGATGATAATTTATGGCAATGTTTGCCGACAAGATAAAGAATGCACCCTTTAACACTAGATTGCGTACTCACGGCAGTTCTCCTTGGCCGTTTTTTGGTACGACTTGGAAAGAGAGAAAAATCATCAATTAATGATCGCCGATGCGTCGGTTCTCGATTGTGTTCAGGAGACGTACAGATTGATTGCGCGAAAATAGTTTCTCAAATGACCTCTTAACCCGGATTGCTTTCACGCAATCAAACTCTTCAATGAAATTACCTAAGGGACCTATTTGAATAATAAAAAAAAATGCAAAACAGTGAAATTTTGTAAAAAAAGTTGTCAGATCGGAAATTGAACACATTAATAGTCTCCCAAATACAATCGAGACACCGCGATAAAGAGCGAACCTGTAACAAAGTTCATTTAAACATAAACATTATTTGTGGTTAATTAAAGAAAAGAATAAGCATCGATTTTCTGTACAGTGAAGCATCAATATATTCTCAAAGAACAAAGGCGTTAAACTATAAACATAAACAAATTTACAATATATACAAAACTTACATTTTTACGTTTTTCTCATACGTGGAACAGTCCAGCAATCCCTGCTTTTGTATGTGTGATATTTTGTAAAAATTAAATGTCCTGGCGTGCGCGTAAGTATTTTTATCGTCACAAAGTTTACAAAAACGTTTTTGTTTTCTTGGTGATAACGTGGTTTTTCACACTAAATGAAATATAACTTGTAGCGGTGCTACACAACACGTCTTAACAAGTCGGCAACCAAACATCAAAGGTAATGAAGTACATGTTAACATATCGGCGACCAGAAGTACAACTAACTATAAAGACTCTAGAATTTTCCTTACAAATGATAAATTGGTCTTTCTTCTGTTTCGCAGCTTCTTGCTATCAAGCGCTGCGGCAATGATTTTAAATATCTGCGCCCAGCGAGTCATAGTGTACCTTTTAAGCGCTGGCCGCGCGTCTTGGTATAGGCGCACGTTATAAACAGATTTCATTTCTTTACTCTCGCGTTGTCATGCTTAGTATCATTACAAACTACAGCTCGGTGGCTATCCTTTTCTCGTATGCAAAATGTCTGAAATCCAATAATATCACAGGTCGCAGGTTCGATTCCTGCCTCGGGCATGGATGTGTGTGATGTCCTTAGGTTAGTTAGGTTTAATTAGTTCTATGTTCTAGGCGACTGATGACCTCAGAAGTTAAGTCGCATAGTGCTCAGAGCCATTTGAACCATTTGAACTTCTTTACGAAATAATCCATAAACAACTAGAAATACATCATCTTATTAGTACATCGTTTCTTTCAATTATATACAAATTTATTTTTATACGTAAAGTTATTTACGATATTTTCAGGCGATAATTAAAACTAGGGCTACTTCTTTATACATTTGTAACGTAACATTTCAGGACGCTATCTGAGCGTTCGTGAGGAGATGCCTCGTGACCACATGCGGTTGCCAGTGATGAAAGACAATGCAGCGCTGTGGACGATCGGAAATACATCCACCTACGTTATTGAGAACCGGGATGCTACATTCTCCGAATATCTGTCCGACGTTGAAGGGGAATATTTTCGGCTGGCGCGGGATGACAATCATCGGAAAACATTTGGCAACATGCTGCATATCATGATCATGGAATCCCCGCAAGTGCTCTCCATTGCGCCACTTAACACATAATCGACAAAGCGTAAAAGCAGACGCTATAGAAGAATTCCTTACAATGCTATAGCCGTTTCATGTTGGTGATAGAGGTGCGAGACTAGTAGTAGAAGTTGACAACACAGGAGAAACAAGTACATGGATCAAAGGCACGTCATTGAAAATAGAAAAAAATGAAAAAAAATCACTATCGACTTTCAAACATTTTTAAGATGAAGCTATAGCGATAAAAGATTGCTTTTATTTAACTAGAAGAACAAAAAATTCTTTTCATGCAGATATAGTTAATTTTGCCCACTATGTCCCGATGTCGAGAAGAGTGTTTCTTTTTTTTTTTTTTCCTTGTCGGTGATGAAATATGTGGTGTCACCGTCAGACACCACACTTGCTAGATCGTAGCGGTCCGTTAGTATACGTCGGACCCGCGTGTCGCCACTATCAGTGATTGCAGACCGAGCGCCGCCACACGGCAGGTCTAGTCTAGAGACACTCCCTAGCACTCGCCCCAGTTGTACAGCCGACTTTGCTAGCGATGGTTCACTGTCTACATACGCTCTCATTTGCCGAGACGACAGTTTAGCATAGCCTTCAGCTACGTCATTTGCTACGACCTAGCAAGGCGCCATATGCAGTCACTATGTCTTCTGAACAGATAATATTGTGAATCATGTACCGTCAAGAGAGACGTTCATCATTAATGGATTAAAGTTAAGTATCAAACTAATTACGTCAGCTTTCTGAATTCTAATCCCTTCTCATGTTCCAGACCTCACGTCAGTATAGTCATTCCCTCCTCACGCCTGCCTGCGTCATCTAAAACGCGTGCATTTCGGCCTCCTCTAGCAACACGGTGTTGACTCTTCTGCCAACACAACAAAATACATTTCATTCAATCAAGCATGATATATGCTTAAGTTCATATGTCATCCTTACTATGACAATGGAGGCTATCGTCGAAAGTTCGCGATTTTATCCCGCATTAAGCGGTAACAAAACCGAGGATGTTTTACATATAAGTGCGTCGCGAAAGACTTTCTCATAATGCTTAAATTCAGTTCGCTATTTATGTTCAACTAAGGAATTTTGTTACTAAGTCAGACAAACAACGAAATCCTATTTATTTCTCCATTTCTATATCATTATTTAAAATCACTACATGTGTGTATATGGGAGAATTACTCAAATTAGTAGTTACCTTACTATATAGCACGGTGTGAAACGTGCAGATACATTTTACACTGTGAGAGGGGAAAAAGAAGAAAAAGGTGCACCACAAACAGCTTATGCAGATTGGTCAAAAATTGAAAAGAATACAGTTATCGACAAAAAATGCAAAATTGTTAACTTTGGTGGCCGATGAATGAATGTGTGACGCTGCAGAGAATTTCAATGCGCTACTGGCGAAGCTAGTAAACGAGGGACATGTCGACAGCAACAAATACAGTCTTTACGAATTTTGTTCTGTGTACTCTTCTGGACAGTAACTATGCCTGGCAGACAGGCACGTGGACACTATATGCAGATGTCATCATTTGGGAGACTTGTTGGGCTCAGAGAAGGCAGTTGGAGTAATCGGCGAATCGCGCGACATCTGGGAGGGAGTGATGCCACTATTTTCCGATGTTAGTAGGAATGATAAACAGTGGCCAAACACAGCATAAAGAAGGACGTGCTTGACATCGAGAGATGACAGAACGTGAGGTCAGAGCAGTCATCAATGAGGCACTCAGAGCCCCGGATTCACCATTATCGTCGAGCTGGCGTGCAACTGGTGCTTCAGTTTCTGCAGGGACCATTAACAGGCGGCTCACAGAAAGGGGGCTGTGTTCACGTCGCCCCTTACGCCGACTACCAATGAACCCTGTACAGCATCAAGCTCGTATGCAGTGGTGTCAGGCACATTCGGCCTGGAATCTCATTGAGGTGAGTAGAATTGTCTTCAGTGATGAGTCCCACTTCGAACTGAGCCCCGAAGACCGACGAAGACTTGTCTGGAGATGCTGCAGACAGTGGTGGGATGGCAGGCAGACAGTCCCGCCATACGGGAGGACAACCAGGAGTTATTGTCTCGGGTGCTATTACATTTCCCAGTAAGACCCCTTTAGTTGACTTCTGTGGAACACTTACAGTGCAGCGGTGAAGTCGACGATATTCTATTCCCAGTTTTGTTGCCCTCCACGGCCTGGATCATCAGGATAACGCCCGATCGCAAACGTCGAGAGTTTCTACTTCTGGCCACTCCCCACCTTGACCAGCAAGGTCACCAGAGCTCTATCAACGTTTCGAGCATTATTAGCAAGGCCCATCTGTCAGTATGGTATATTGATGATCTAACATACCAATCATTGGCTTCCTCAGTTTACAGAGCTCATTTTCTTGAATAAATTATCAACTTTTCCTGGAATTGTGATGATTTGTTTGTCTGTACATGTGTATCACATCCACCGATATCCGTCCCATTCAAATAATTCCTTCGCGGTATGTCGTTGTTTTTGTCGCAGAGTGTACGGTAAATTAAGAGCAAAAAAAAAGTGTCAACTTTTCTGTGGTGAATAACACCTCGGTGTTGTGCGGTAAAATGCTATTTGAGAGCAGAGCGTTGTGGTACGTTTCACTGAATTACAAAAAGCGATAGGAATTCGAAATTATGCAATATATGGCTACATTGATTTGGAACGAAAGATACATTATTCAAACGAGTGTGCTAGACTAGATGAAGTAAATATACATTTCCCTCATAGTGGATTACTTAACATAGAAATGGTATGTAACATTATTTGGGAGGAGAAGCAAGTGTTTTTTGTAGTGCATCTAGCAATGTCATGGGTTTCAGATGTAATACTAGCAAGACTAATACACACCGAGTGCAAAAAATTTTTTTTCTTCCTCCTGTCTTCGATTAATACTGCTTTCTTGTGAAGGTTATGTTATTCGTAATAGAGTTGTGTAAGGGCTTTAAATTCTATATCACATAACGTTTTAATACGTATTTTCATGTGTTAGCATACTTTTACGTCTGATCAGTTTGAGATGAAGCTGGGAGATGGTGTTAAGAAACTATATTTCACACCTGAGACAGTGGCGTAGTTACATAGTTCGGCAGCAAGCACGGTGTTTTAACTTGTCAGACACATGTTGATGGGTAGCTCGTGAATGAGTCGTTCAAATGAATGCTTCACTCCAGTGAAGTGTGAACTAACCACGCAATTTCGATGAACTGGTACTTCAAACTCTTCACAGATAGCACAATCCACACTTTTTTCTAGTACGTTCACTCACTCTCTTGCCCTCTCCCTCTCCCGCTACATCGGCCCTACGTCACTCATTCTCCCTTCGCTTCAGTCCTCCCTCTACTGCCTGTCGACGAATCGCGCGGTGTTTGTGGAAAACGATAGGTTTGTGAGGGGTTGCGGCGGTGAGGGGCGAGGGGAAGGCAGCGTCAGCTGCTTCCTGCAGTCCTGACGTCATTACCCGTGTCTATTTGTGCAGTTATACTTCCCGTCTACCGTTGGCAGCGCTTGCAGACAAATGAATATTAAAGATACAAACGAAGAGGCTGGCTGTGTGAGTACGCACAGCCAACATGAAAATAAAATGCTTACCTTGTGAGTCTGGAACTGAAGCATGCGTGGAATCCACACTTGAAAGCGTTCCTGTAGGAATGTTTATCTCTTACACATTATTGAAATAATTATACTAAATGTCAATGTCAATTTGAAGATTGTCCTAATTAAATTTTAAAAAACACATATATATTTATGAATAAACATTAACGGATTTGGCGAATGTTCAGAGATTTCCGTTTAAAAAACATGATTTGTTCCACTTTTTTTTTTCCCCGTCAGTCGATTTCTTCTGTCAGTTATAAGGTGTCCTGCCTTCGAGAACGCTCTTTCAGACGGCGTCGAGGTTGCAACAATACACGGTCGTATTTTTCCAAGTTCAAAGAGCGAGGGGTATACTGACAGCCTTGTCTCTGTAGTAGGGGCTCTTGTAAATATTTGTGCACCTCCAGTATTGCAGCAGCTCTCGGGTGTGGATTACTCTGCAGCCTGGAAAACACTTCATCAAATTCGAGCCAGAGACTAGAAGAAGATTCAGTGGTTCGAACTGAGATTGTTGCAGTAGCAGTGGACGTGTTCGTCACAAAGTTCTCACAGTGCCTGATAAAGTTTAAATTCACGTTCTCAGCAGAATTTTTATTAGAAAAACCATGTAATTTGAACCGGGGATCCAATGAAGTTGCTTCTACGAAAATGGAATTTTCCTCTATATTTCGAAATCGTCGTTTTAGGTCTTCAGCTAACTTTTCGGACAACTGTTGCACGTCTACATGAATTTCAGTGTTATTAACACACCTGTAACACCGTTTTTTCAACGAGAGTATAACTTTAGAAGCAGTGACAACATTTTCACCTGACATTTCCTCGGTGCAGTGTTTGAAAACTTTCAACAGGTCACAGGCCTGTGTTACACTTGCAATGTCCTCTGCAGTCAGATTTGGAAGATCCGGATAATTCAGAGTGTTAACTTTCATTACGGAATTCTTAACCTCGATTATTCTTCACAGCATATATTCTTAACCTCGATTATTCTTCACAGCATATATTAGGTTGAATTCCATCTTGTAACAGTGTTATGTTTTAGTGTCAGAACTGGCTCTTTTAACTGTACCTGCATCTTTTACAGTTTCGTGCAGGCCTGCGAGCTTCTTTTAAAAAATTCAACAATTTTTTTTTACTTTATTCAGAATGGGTTGAATGTGCGGAAGCCCATTCTGAACAATTAAATTGAGTGTGTGTGCAAAGCAGGTGATGTTTCCAGGCTGTGAGTCTTACAGCTGCCACAATATTAGCAGCATTGTCACTAACAACACGCACGACTTTTTCTCGAATGCCCCATTACCTCGTGACACGTCGCAGTTCTTCGGAGAGTTTTTCTGACGCGTGCTGTGCCTTTCGTCGTATTTAAAGCACTCTAGGAGGGAAGACGCCAGCTCCAGGCCTTTAACGTAGTGTGCTGTCACCGACAAATAACTCTCATTTGTGGTTGAAGTCCACCCATCCATTGTCAGCACAACCGCTTCCGCAGAATTAATTTTGACTCTCACAATTTCTTTCATCATGGCGTACTGTTGTTGTAGTAGTGCATTGGAAATGGTCTTCCGAGCTGGTATTCTGTAAGCATCATTCAGTTTGCTTACGAAACTTTGGAAATGTTTGCTTTTCACTATGCTGTAGTGCAAATAATCCTTTACAACAGTCTCCAGAAGTACGAAATCTCTCTCCTGATTTCTTTTGTCCGAAAGAGGGTTCGGGAAATACATAGGTAATGTTACGTGATATTGATGTCTGCTGTCTGATAATGAAGTGACACTATTATTTTCTGGTACCGACTGCTGTTCGCTTCTGGCAATTGCTGATGTTGGTTCTGGATTGTCCGCGTTATTTGTCCAAGAAAATCGGAAGATGTAGATGCAGGGGCGCTAAGCGCCTAACTGACAATGACACTGTTGGATGCAGCACTCGAACATGACGCGCTAGATTAAATATATTTCCTCCTTTATCTGAAATACACTTAGAACAACAGCTGCACTTTGCTTTCCCATCACCTAAATCGGCGAAGAAACCCCAAATTTCACTACTTTTAGGCGATCGCGAGTTGCTAGCCATTGTATAAGAGTGAACAGACACAAAAACTGCTTTCCGAATAAAATAAAGAGGGATTTTACCTGAAATCGCACCAATGACTACAGGTCACAGTTTATGTTTGGAATTTGGAGGGTTGTTATTCTCAACAAAAATAAAATGTACAGGAAAACTTCTGGATAATTACTTAACGTAGGTATATAGACTTTGTAACAGTGGGAAACATGCTCATTCTATTTTGCATAAAATTTTAAAAGGAACATAAAATTGGACTGCATTTCGTTGGTAGCCCTTGTTTTCAGTCCATGAATACAACAAATAAGGTTTCACTTGGCAGATAAAGACTTTTTTGGGCGCTTCATGAGAAAATGTCGAGCAAGATTAAATGTAATACCTTCTTTATATGTGACAGGCTTGTCTGTTTATCTTTCCTTTATCCCCTTCGATCATGCTCTATTTAAGTTAACTCAGACACTGTAAGAGCGTAAAACGTTGCGTGCACGTTACTGCATAGATCGGCCATCTGTTGATAAAATTATGAAATATTATGAAGCTTTATTGTACGAGCGAGGCAAAGCAAGCGTAGCCGAGGCTGAGCGGCGAACTGGACAACTTCGCCATGCTTTCGTACTTCATTAATGAACTACTTCATTTGGACGCATCACCGCACCGAGTGAAACGAAGTTGTTCACGGGTGTGAACGACTTCGACCCATTTCTGCTATAACCCCATGGATACCTCACGTTTTACATCTTCCTCAGGCCCAGCACATATAACCGGAGCCTTCCAAAAATTAATAATAAACTGTTTTCTTAATGTGAAATATACTTGTAGGATTTTTTTTTTTCTTTATTGTGATTTCATTCCCCTGCCCCATATGGGCAGGGGAGGGCTGTCAGCAGCACAATCCGCCGCTCTTCAGCCGAGTGACATGACAATTAAAACAAGAAGAAAATAATACATGCATAAGGAGGTAAAAAAGGGGAACATAAAACAATATGAGGGGAGAAAATGGAGGTAAAAATACACTGATATGTAGACGTTCATTGGGGACAGTTAAAAAAGTCACCAGAAAGTTAAAAAAAACACAGTTGGCGATTCTTAAAACACAGAGAAGTCACTGGATGCGCAGTTACAGTTTAAAAGTCGGCCACAGTATTAAAAACACTCCGAAACAACACACTTAAAACCCATTTGGAGCACACACGACGAAGAATAAAACTACCAGGTGGGACCTGCCGAGGGAAAGGTCAGAGAGGATGGAAAAGGAGGGGAGAGCACGGGGCAGCTGGGGAAGCGGCGGGATGAAGGGAGGAGGGGCAACCGTGGGTTCACGAAGAGGCAGGAGACACATGGGGCGGGAGAGGAAAAGGGAAGACAGGGCAGGAGGGAGCGCAGAGACACTGAAAGAAGGCACAAGAGATGGAGGGGGAGTAGGAGGGGAAATCCGCTCAGAAGGAGGGAGGAGAGGGAGCCCTGAGGAGGAGGCAGGAAGAGGGGGTCAGAGTTGGTAGGAAGGGTAGATGTCAGAGCGAAGCTCATCATCCAGGAGTGGGAGACGGTGGAAGTTGTGTTGGGAAAGGAGATGGAGGGTGTGGAGATGGAGAGAGGGAGGGACACAACGGTAAAGGCGTGGCAACTGGTCGGGAGTGGAGAGGGAGGGAGACACCAGGGGGTGAGGGGGATCAAGGCGACGGACAATATATAGTGTGCGGATGTATTCAAGGAAAAGGAGAAGGTGGGGGAAGGGGATGAGGTCATAGAGGATGCGCGTATACTTGTAGATAGAGATGGGGCCCCTCCACGCCCGCACCAACGTGGTGACCAAACCAAAAGTTCTACTGTCACCTCCGTAAAACATGTTAGTTATCTAGTAAGTGGATCACAGGATGCTGGGCTGTGATGTTGTCCGTGCGTCTGGGTAAGGCTACGCATTAACACGGTCCATCAGGTGATAGATAGTGGACGAAACGCGAGTGAGGGTAGCGATTTGAAGAGCAGAGGGAAAAAAGTGCCATGGCTCGTGCCGTGGGAAAAAAAACCTCTGCGACAGTGGGATGGGTAGTAAGAGCAGTAGTGGCTTACTAGCTGCGATAGCTCATGCAAGGTTGGATTTGTTAGTATGGGTATCATGCATCATTACCGTGACAAGCGATGGCGATGTATCCCAGTGGCTGCAGCTGCTACATTCCTGGAACATTCAAGATCGTTATACAGTAGTGGGAGATCGGCCATAGATCGTCTCACTGTGTGGGGGATCTGTGGAGCTTGTTTGCATGCGGTGTACGGTACGGCTTCCCTGTGTGGTGCCAGTTATTCGGCAGTGTATTTCAGCTGGATATCCAGTAATAGCGTCTGATTAACAGGGGCTCGCCTGTGCCGTTATGTTTGCGTATGCTTGGCCATAGATGTTATGCCCTTACAAGTATGTCTTTTGGTCTTTTATGTTTCCATCTATGGTTATGGTCGTAGTTCCCCAGATTCAGAATAAACGGGTTCTGCGAATGTCTGGAGTTTCTGTATAGTCTTGTGGTGAGTTTGTGGATTACCTCCGTGAGAGTCTCAAGTCGGTATTCCCGGTGAAGGTCCGCGATGCGTGTGTATCGTGGAGCATTGCTTATGATTTTGAGTACTTTGTTTTGTATGAGCTGCAGACGGCGCAGGCGTGTAGGCGCAGCGTATCCCCAGACAGGAGCTGCGTACGTCATCAGGGGTCGGATAAGTGTCATGTACATGGACCTCGACACCCTTCTGTTCAGTGTGCTACGCCTGTTGAGCATAGGATAGAGCTGTTTGAGCCTCGCGCTAGCTCGGTTGGTCATGTGTTGTATGTGGTCCCCCCAGAGTAATTTCCGGTCCAGCCAGACACCAAGGTATTTGACTTTCTCGCGGAAACGTATTGGACGTGCATGTAGGGTTATTGGTCTGCAGTAACGGTGTTTGCGCAGTTGCTTCGGTCTTCTAGTGAACAGAACGGCTTCACACTTGTCGACGTTTACTCTAACACGCCATTTCTCCAACCAAGGCTCGGCCACTCTGAGTGCAGTCTGTAGGCGTGACGTAATGTTTGATGGTTTCCAATCTTGCGCAAGGATGGCTGTGTCATTCGCGTAGATTGCCATCATTGTGTTGTGTGTGGTTGGGAGATCGTTTATGTAGAGGTTAAACAGTAGGGGCCCTAGGATGCTTCCCTGGGGTACTCCCGCGTGTATACCGTGTCGTGTTGATTGTTTTCCCTGCACATCAGTGTTGAAACTCCTGTCTGTGAGGTATGAGTGTATTAGACGCAGCAGCCCGTCGGGGAATCCCGCGTCGCTGAGTTTGCGGATGAGGCCGTTGTGCCATAGACGGTCGAAAGCCTTTTCGATGTCCAGGAACACTGCCCCTGTAGCTTTGTTTATGTTGAAACCATGTGTTATATGTTCAACGACCCGTAGGAGTTGTTGTGTTGTGGAGTGGTGATTCCTGAAGCCGAATTGCTCCGGTCTCAGGATGTCATTTGTTATGCAGTGCCTAGTGATGCGTTTGAGAATCACCTTCTCAACAATCTTACTGAGCGAGCTCAGAAGGCTGATGGGTCGGTAATTTTGTGGGAGGCTGTGGTCTTTCCCCGGCTTCCTGAACATCAGGACCTTGGCCGTCTTCCAAAAGGCGGGGAAGTGTTGGTGTTTTAGTAAGGCATTCGTTATGTGTGTTAGGTACTCAGTTGCTTTATCCGTGAACTCCTGGAGGACACGGTTTTGAATGCCATCATGACCAGGGGCTTTCCTAGCGGCGGAATGCATTATAGCCCAGGAGACTTCGGCTGTGCTAGCATGTCGAATGTCGTCGCGCGATGGTTGGGCTAGAATGCGTGTAACCTCTTGGTCAGAAGCAAGTGTGAACACTGGATCTGATGGTACCAGGTTCGGTGCGAATGACGCTGCGAATGTTCGGGCCATTAGTTCTGCTTTCTCTTCCGCTGAGTATGCAGGTCCGTCGGGCCCTTGAAGCGTTGGGGTGTATATTTTCTCCCTGGTGAAGTGTCGGGCTAGTTGCCACACGCCAGGTCGTATGGTGTCCAGCCCTTCGAGTTTTTGGTTCCACTGTTGTGTTCTATGTGTTTGTATTTTATCATGTATGATGCCCTGTAGTCTGTTAATGTGCCGTTTGAAGTACGGACGCCTGGTGCGCTGCCATTGTCTCCTGAGGCGATTCCTCATTGAGATTAGGCCCAGGATTTCCTGGGGCAGGGCCGCACTGCGTTGTTGTGAGGTGCGATCAGGTATGGTGCCTGCCATTGCGTCCTGGACGGCGTTAGTGAGGGTTTCTACTGCCTCGTCAATTTGTGCTGTTTCATTAATTTCGTGTATAGGTGGGATGTGGCTATCGAGCGTTTGCTTGAACCTTGTCCAATTCGCACGCCCGTAGTCCAACATCTTGCGTTGTTCCATGTGCTGCAGTGTTTCCTCAATGTATAGTATTACAGGTTGGTGGTTTGAGGGCAGATCGTTTTCAACGGCAACGTTGAGTGTCGTTGTAATGCCCTTGATGAGGGCCATGTCTATCACGTCTGGCCTGAGTCCCCTCTGATAGGGAATGTGCGTCGGTTCAGTCGGCGCTAGTATAATGTAGTTTCTGCCAAGTGAATGTTCGTACAGTTTTTTGCCGTTGGGATTTCGTATACGTGAATTCCATTCTGGGTGTTTTGCGTTCAGATCTCCAGCGACTATTACTCGCGGTGAGATGTTGAGTAATGTGCTGACATCACGTGTTGAAATGCCTACAGAGCTGTTGTATACCGATATCAGTGTGGTGTAGGCTCCGTTGAACTTGACTCTGACGGCCGTAGCCTCGATTTTTTCCAGTTCAGGGAGCTCTATGTTTGTGTGCTCAATGTCTTTGTGTATGTCGATTGCAGTTCCACCTGCCACGGCGTCGCCCGGTCGGTCGGTACGATAGACACAGTAGCCAGGAAAGTTTAATTGTTTGTGCGGTTTAAGTTTAGTCTCGCTCAGTAGCGCGACAAGGATTCCCTTGCGCTCCATGAACGCGGCAAATTCTGCCCTTTTGTTGTGGATCGAGTCTGCATTCCAGAACAGGATCCGTGATAGTGTGTGCGGGTCTGCGTTATGGGCCAGGTGTGGTATATTATTCATGTAAGAGTGTGAAAGAGTGTTGTGATGGCAGTGTGTATGACAGCCCAGTATTGCCCGGGTTCGGCGCTCATGAGCTGGGTGATGAGTGTAGTGACGGCCATCAGCACCTTGGTAAGGATTTCAATGGTCGTGTGTCAGGGGAATAGTGTTTCCAATATTCCCCCAGGTGATGTGTTGGTGTTGGGTGTGGCAGCCTGAGGTGCTGTTGTGGGGTTAGCGGCCGCTTGTGCGGGTATTGGTGTGTTGTTTGGGGCGGCATTTGTGTTTTGTAACAGAGGTTGTGGCGCCTGCGTTACTTCTGTGGTGAGGGGGATGGTAGTGTGAGTTACAGTCTCGGTGTCTTGTTGACTGTTTTCCTGTGTGTTGCTGTTCTGTTGTTGCTGTGTGGCCTGTTGTGGTGATTTCGTGTTCCCCGCCCTGTGTTTGCGTGTACGTCTATTCCTCCTCTGGGCTTGGGGTTCGGGGGGTTCTTGTGTGGATGTGTTTTCCTGTATATGGTGCGTTTCTTCGCAGCTCGTGATTTCCGGGAGTGGGGTCGTGTTGTTTGGGGGCATAGGTGTTGGTACCGATGCTTGTTGGGTTTCAGGTGTTGTCTGTGGCTGTTGTGTGGCTGTTGCAGCGGTTGTTTCACGTGTGTGTGTAGGGCGCTGAGGTTCCGCAGCCTGTGCCGTTCCGCCAGGGCGTGCAACCGTGGCAAACGTTACGCCGTTCCTTACTGGGTTCGGCGCTGGCCTTGGGCGTGGTATGTCGTACAGTACCCTGCTTTTGTCTTGTTTTCGCTTCAGCGCCTGTTTGTATGAGTTGCACTGTCTGAAGTTGGCCGCATGGGGCCCACCGCAGTTGGCACAGCGTCGCTGGTTTGGTTGTGTTTGTGTGCAAGTGTTGGATCTGTGGTTGCCAGCGCATCCGCGGCAGCGAGTTGCCAGGCCGCAGCGGAGGGCCGAGTGGCCGAACCGCTGGCAGTTGTTGCATTGTTGCGGGACGTTGGGTGGTTCGTAAAGTTCTACACGTACGTCCATCCGCAGAAAGCTCTTTATCTGCAGGATGGCGCGGGAATCAGCCGTGTCGGCTAACTCAACCATGTAGTGTGGTAGCGGTGCGTGTGTACGGAACCCTGTCATCCGGGAGGCACTTTTACAGTCGAATCCCAGATAACAAAGGGCCGCATGTACTGTCTCGTTGGGGGTGCTGGGGTCCACTCCCTTGATCACGTACTGCTGGGTTCTCTCGTCCAGCGTTCTGTACGTGTAATGTTCGATCTTCCGATCTTTGAGGAAGGTCAGAAGATCTTTGTATTCGTTGTCTGTGGCAACGTACAGTGAGGCCCTATCCCCCGAGTACTTTGCGTGTAATGTGCTGTTTATGTGCCTCTCTGCGAATGCAGTGTTAAGGGCACTAAGGTTCCCGTAGTTTTGTATAACAACTGGGGGGAAACCAGTCTTGTGTTGTGTGGGCACTGTTGTGGCTTTGTGTGCTTTGTTGTTGTTCGCCACAACTGTGTTTGCGTTTTGTTGTGTGTTAATGTTGCTAGCCTGAGGTGAGCTAGTGGGTGTAGGCAACAGCGCCTTTCGGTTGCCTAGCGAGTGTGGTTGCTCGCTTGTTTGTGCTGGTGTTTTTTTGGGTCTGCGTTTTGGGCCCTCCACCTGCCAGGGCTCTGTGTAATAGTTTTCTGTGTCCACATCCGCCGTCGCTGCCTCGATCTCTTGAGGCTGCGGCGTCGGTGGGAGAATGGTGCATGACTGTCCAGTGACAGGTGAGTGTAATGTGATGCTAAGTGTACTTGTTTTTGTGGGAGAGACGTCCGCCCCCAAAAGTTCGGTGATTAGCCGGCGCGACTCGAGCTGCTTTTGCGCTTTCGCGCCAAGCTGTCGAGCGTCGCCAGCCGCTCCCTTGCCTTCGGTAGCGGGCGGGGCGCGAGTTCCGGCGGGTGCAGTCGATCCTCGCGCCTCTTGTGTTGCAGTCTTGCTGCGGGTGACAGCGGGGGAAGTGCTAGTAGCGTCCGCCATCTCGCACTTAGGATTATTTATTGGGTGGGAAGGGGGAAACGACAATTTTACTTTTCTCGAAAGGCGAGAGAAGTGTTGCTTGTTCCCTATGGAAGTGGGTGGTCCCTACTTTACGCTAACATACGCTGTTCGTGCAAGCGCGGCACCTAAAGGAGGTGCGGAAGAAGAATGGCCTGCAGCACGCGGGCTTGGTCCCGTGAAGGAGCCCTGGTACTGCCTCAGAGTCCCTAAAAGAACGTGAGAATCACGTTGGGGGCGTTGGGTAACCGGAGGCTACCGGGAGCTGCGAGCCGAAACTCTTTCGCGGCAGTCCGCGACTGGTTGCGCGGCTTTGCGTCGAAGGGGAGCGGGCTCAACCCTTCGGCACTCGGCCGGTAGCCGCTGGGCGGCTGCGCCGGGAGCGGCTGATGCGCACTCCCCGGGCGACTGGCTGCGGAGCGCTGGTAGCGGCCGGCTGGCGCGCGGCCGGTTGGGGGGGGGGGGGGGGTAGCGGGCGAGCTACGGCTGCTGGCGGTCGGCGGCTGCGCTGCGAGGTCCTCTCCGCTCGGCGTCCACGCGACGACTCCTATATGTAGGAGAACGTAGTCTTATATGTAGAACGCTAAAACACAAGTGATGCTAGGTTCGAAGTATTGTCCTCATTAATTGTTGAGAGAATTGCGTGGTTGTAGTATCAGACTGAAAGAAAGTAATTTTTAAAGAGAACAGACTCTTTGTCACTTCTAACGTGTCCCAGAGAAACTTCCAATAGCAGAGTGAAATCAAATCGCTTACAGAAAAACACTGGACGGGACTGTTGCTTGGCGTCGCCGACAGATGGCAGCTGGACACGCGTCCTGGGAAGTATGGCCGTTCACTCGACCACGCCTCCCCCTACAGTCTGCAGTGCCCAAATATTTGTAGCCACACAGGTCGTACACGTTGTTCGTTTGAAATGGAAGGTCTAGTGTAGTTGCATGAAGTTGTGGGGCTGAGGTCTTGACGGTAAGTTGGAAAGATGCAATAAATGCGACGTATGACTGAGCCTACAAAACAGACTGTCATGTCTCTTTATAGTACGATGTCTAATTCCTGAAACTCGCTTTTATCATTTGTTTACTTGCGTTTGGCGTATTATTAAAGGAAACAACGAACGGCGGGATCTTCGGCGGTACACCGAAAGGTTGCCGCCCTTCGATAGTGCGATTTCAGCGCTCATCGAAGTGCTAGGTGTTACAGGTGCCAGCCAGCCAGCCAGCCGCGGTCCAGCAGCAGCAGCAGCAGCAGCAGCAGCAGCAGTTCTCGGTCCCAGCCAGCCAGCCAGCCAGGCAGCCAGCCAGCAGCAGCAGCAGCAGCAGCCGCCGCCGCCCCGGCCCCGTCCGTGGCAGCAGCGTTCCTGCCGTCGCCGTCGCCGGCCCCGTCCGTGGCAGCAGCGTTCCTGCCGTTGCCGCCGCCGTCGCCGCCGCCGTCGCCGCCGCTGTCGCCGCCGCCGTCGCCGCCACCGCCGCCGCCGTCCGTCTTCGCCGTTTCCCAGTTTGTGTCCTGTCCTTTTTCGTGCTGTCTGTTTTCTTCCTGTCGTCATGTCCGCCCCCACCACCACCGTCACTACTACCACCACCGTCATTGTCTATACATCCCCCTCCGCCGCCTCCACCACTATAACCTGGTGTGGCCAGTCACACCCCCCTCCTTCCATCCCACCTCTCCTCACCCTCCCTTCGCCCTCGCTCTTTGTCGCCCCCTCTCCCGCTTCTTCCTCTCGTTCTGATCCTTTCCCCCCGCTCCCCCAGCCTGTCACTGCAGCTCCGGCTAGGGTGGTGGCCCGTCGGGCCACTGCCCACGGCCAGCTCTCCCCGTCACCTTCGCCATCACCGCCACCACCGTCTTCATCGTCGCCGTTACCATCGCCGTCACCCTCGCCTGCACCGTCACCGTCACCATCTCCGGCGCCGACTGCTGCGTCTACACCGGGACCTGTCCCTTCCCACCACCTCCCCATCGCTCCCGTCCCTCCTGTCACCACCCGCCCTTCTGCCGCCATCAAACGCCCTAGTGGCACCCCCGCTTCCTCCGCCCCCAAAAAGGCCCCACCCCGACTTCCATCCCCACCCCAGGGTGCCATGGATGTCTCCCCACCAGACCCCACTCCCCCCTGTTCTCATCTCCTCCCCCAGCCCAACCCTCCATTCTGACATCCTCTCCCGCCTCCCCATCACCCGTTTTGGTCCTAACACCTCCCTTACCCCTGCTCCTTCTCCGTCTCCTACCCGCCAACCCCAACCCCCGCATCGCCCGCCGACCCTCACCGCCGTGATCACTCGGCTCAGCCCGTCGATCACGGAGGAGGAGGTGCTGGCGGAGCTCAAGGCCCATCCCACGCTGGAGGTGCGGGCGGTCCGCCGCATTTTCAACGCGGCCGGCCCCACCCGACTTATGCGGGTTTTCTCTGAGGATGCCCCCTCCATTGACCGACTCCTGAAGGAGGGTGCCCTCCTCTTCAATCAGCGGTACAAGGTCGACCACTCCCGTTCCCCTCCTCAATCCCTGCGCTGCCAGAGATGTCTGCGCTATAATGCGCATCCAACAGCTGAATGCCGCGAGGCCCCCACCTGCCCGCATTGTCGGCAAGCGCACTTCCTCCGGCAGTGCCCTAATCTCCAATCCCCTCCCTCCTGCAATACCTGCAACCTCCCCCATCCCACGTACTCCCAAAAATGTAAAGCCCGACCCCCTCCCACCACTCCTGAACTCACCGTCCCTGTCCGTCCCCTGGACGCCCCCACCCCTCCTGGCAATTCCCTTCGTCCCCCCCCCCCACTGCTGAAGACATCATCAGGTTCCTCACCATCGTCCTCCAGAATGTCCATCCCTTTCAGCGCCCCCACACCCTACAACAGATCTCCCTCGCCGCCCATTCCATATTCCACCTTAAAATGTTCGCCACCTATTCCAATAACCAGGCCCATTTCACCTTCTCCCGCCTTGACACCCTCGTCTAAATCCTTGTCATGGCGCGACAGCATCGTATCCTTTTCAACAACATCCGCTCCCTCCCCGCCAACAAGAACCTCTTTCTCCATACCCTTGCCTCCCACCGCGTGGACGCCTTCATCCTTAATGAAACCTTCCTCCAACCCCACCACACCGTCCACACTTCGCCCTACCTCCTCCACCGCTCCGACAATCCCCTCCCAATTGCGCGTGGCGGAGTTGCCATTGGGCACCATCGCCAGATCCTCGTTCGGCTCCAACCTCTCCTTCCCGACCCCACCGAACACCTGATCCTTAGTCTCTTCTTCCCTGGCCTTACCGTTACCTGCGCCACCATCTATGTCCGCCCTAACGCCCCTATTTCCTTCGACTTCCTCTCCCACATTGACCGTCCCTTCTTCTCCTACGTGATCGCCGCCGACCTCAACATCCATAGTCGTTCCGCCGCCCAGTTACGGCGGTGGCATCGGTTCCTCTCCTCCCTTCAAGGCGACCTCATTCCCATCCCCCAGCACACCCGTCCCGAATCCAACTCCACTCCTGATGTTATCCTCTCCTCCCCCAACCTCCTTGGCCGCATGACGGTGGATGTCCTGGAGCCTATTGGTAGCGACCATCTCCCTGTCCTCCTCACCGTTTCAGACGGTCGTCGCCCTCGCCCCGACCCTCGTACTGACCCTCCCCCTAAGTATGTCCATGACTATTCCCGTGCCGACTGGAATGCCTACCGGGATACCCTTTCCGCCCAGGTCGATAGCCACCCTCTCACCTACCACCACCCGGACGATGTCACCCAAGCCGCCTCCTTTCTCCAGCAGACCTTGTCTGAGGCCGTGGAGGCACACGTCCCTACTGTCGCCATCCACCCCCACCGTCCTACCTTGCCCCCACAGGCCGTTCTCCTCCTCCGTGAATCCCGTCATCTCTACCGTGCCTTCCTCCGCACGCGTGACCTGGACACACTACGACGCCACCGGCAACTCCAGCGACACATTCGTAATTTGCTCGCGGCTAAGAAACGCCGGGACTGGCGGCAGACATGCACCCGGTTAAATGCTACCCTACCAATCAAATCGTCCAAGTTCTGGTCGGCCTTCCGTCGCCTTACTGGAACTAAACCCTCCCCCTATTATCCTCTTCTCCATGATGATCACCCTTTCCCTGACTCCCTTAGTAAGGCCAATCACTTTGCCTCCTACCTCTCCGATGTATTTTCCATCCCCGATGATCCCCAGTTCGATTACTACCTCTTCCCGGATATCCGCGATCGAACTGACACCTCTTCCCCTCCCCTCGCTCCTGGTTTCCAGTACTTGGACAACATTGCACACACGGAACTCAATGCCCCTATCACTACACAGGATCTCATTGCTACACTCCGCACGAAACGCAACACCGCTCCTGGTCACGATCGTGTCACCTACCGTCACCTTCGTGAAGCTCCTGTCTCTTTCCTCTCCACCCTGGCCAGGCTCTACAATGTAGTCCTGTCCACCGGTTACTACCCCGACCTGTGGAAAACCTCCCGTATCCTCATGTTCCTTAAACCCGGCAAACCACCGTCCGCCGTCTCCTCCTACCGCCCCATCAGCCTTACCTCGGTCTTCAGCAAGGTCCTGGAATCTATCCTCACCCGCCGCATCCACCAGCATCTCCGCCAGCACCGCCTTCTTCCCGTTACCCAGTGTGGCTTTCGGCCGTCCTTCTCTTCCAACGACCTTCTCCTTCACCTCACTCCTTTCCGAACAGCTTAATTCCCGTCGCTCCGCAATCTTCCTCTCCCTGGACCTCGAACGTGCCTATGACCGCGTATGGCATTCCGGTCTCCTCTTCAAGCTCCAAACCTTCGCCCTTCCCATTAACTACGTCCGTCTGATCGGCTCCTTTCTCTCCCGCCGTCCTTCCTATGTCACCATCCATAACGCAGATTCCTACACCTTTTTCCCCTCTGCCGGTGTGCCCCAAGGCTCTGTCCTCTCCCCCCTTCTGTACCTTTTGTACACGGCGGACATGCCGCCGCCGCCAGCCCCCGTCCACCTTCTCCAGTTTGCCGATGACACCGCCTTCCTTGCCCTTGCCCCCACCCTGCAACGCTCCCAACACCTTCTCCAATCCCATCTTGACCGGTTCACCGCTTGGTGCAACCAGTGGTTGCTCAAGGTCAATCCCTCCAAAACCCAGGTGATCATTGTAGGCAACACCACCCCTTCCTTCCGCCTCCTTGATTTCTACATCACCATCTATGGCCGTCCTATCGCCCTCACTCCCACCCTTAAGCACCTTGGCGTCACCCTCGACCATCGCCTCTCCTGGACTCCCCACCTCCGGACAATTCAAGCCAAGGCACGCTCCCGACTCAGTCTCCTCAAGCTCCACTCCGGCCGTACGTGGGGTCTGGACCCCTCCACCATCCTCCACACCTATAAATCCCTCATCCGCCCTATCCTTTGTTATGCCCATCCGGCTTGGATCTCCGCCCCCCCTCCCTTTTATAAATCCCTCCAAATCCTTGAACGCCATGCTCTCTGCCTCGCCTATCGCATCCGTCTCCCCTCCCCCACGCGGATCCTGTATGATCTCATCCCCTTCCCCCACCTCCTCCTTTTCCTTGAAAGGATACGTATCCTGTACACCTCCCATAAACTCGACCCTCCTCACCCGCTCGTCTCCCCGATCCTCTCCCACCCCCGCCCGCTGCCGCGCCTGTATTCCCACGTCCCGCCCGGTCTCCATCTGTCCACCCTCCTTACCCTCTCCCAAGGTGGCTTCCGCCAGCTCCCCCTCCCTGATGATGTCCTCCTCCCTTGCATCTACCCCTCCTATCAACTTTGACCCTGCCTCACCCCCCACTTCCGGTGTCCTTTCCCTTAGGCACCCTCCCTCCCTTCTCTTCCCTTCCCTTCTCTTTCCTTCCCTTCTCTTTCCTTTTCCCACGTCCCCTCCCTCCACCGCTCTTCCCCCGGGCTTCCCCTCCCCCTTCCTCCCTCCCTCCTTTCCTCCCTCCCCCCTTTCTCCCCTGCCTGTGGCGTCTCTGCTCTCCCCTCTCGCTCTCCCACTCCCCTTCCTCCTCCTCCTCTCTTGGCAGGTCCCCGGACTCGCACACGCATAGTGAACATTCGCGCGCCGGAGGTCATCGCCATTAGTGTCTCGTGTGTGTGTCTTCGTTTGTGTTTAGTGTTTGTTCGCCGGAACGCCGCCACTGTTCACGTGTACCATCGCCATCATCCCTGTTTTGTGCGCCGTGTCCACTAGTGTCAGTGATGTTTTCTCATCAGGCGTGAACGGCTCCATGTTTTTTGGTTTTTTGGTGTCTACATTGTTTTGCCCACCATTTTTGAGTGTATTCTCTGTGTCCCCTCTATTTCTTACTTATTGTAAATCTCAAGGCTGAAGAGCGGCGTACTCAGCTGCTGCCAGCCCGCCTTGTGTAAGGTGATAAAAATTACAATAAAGAAAAAAAAAACGAACGGCAAAAAGATGTGATAGCCATAACAGGAATTCAAATGTAATGCTTTTATGTTACAGCAAACGATGTCAATTGCATATAGTAGGTACATCACCTGTGCAAAATGTTGTTATACATGACAGTTAACTGAAATTGCACACCAAGGACTGAACATTAGCTACAAGGTCCTTAATGAAAAGTTAAATTATTTTCAAGATCAGCAAGTAGTATGTCACCGATGAGAAAGCGTCTTTGTGTTTTACTCTGACATTGAGTGTAGCCACTAACAGTAATATTAATAAAGTTCTGTTGTTTTACATTTGAACATGTCATTTTGCTTCTAAAGGCAATGGTCATGAACACTTAGGAAATTTGAGGACGTTCAGTGACATCAGACGTAAGGAGATCTGGTAACACTGATTATAAAAGGACACAACATATTCACTTCGGCACATGTAGCAGTATTGCATCAGTGATTAGTGTAACACACAGTCAGGAAATATAAATAGGGTTGGAAACCTAAAATTCATACGTGTCTGTAGTGATGAATATTTAAATTGGAAAGAGGACATTTTGGAAAACAGCTTAGCTGTCACATTTGCAGTTAGAATCAATGCAAATCTTGCGGAAAGACTAATCCATACGTTGAGACATTTTTAAACACGGTTTTAAAAATGAAACTGACATTTACATCGTTTGGTTTGCAGATGAGAAGCTGTCAGTACAGGACACAATACGGTAGGTCCTGCAAAATCATATAATGTAAAATCACGGTAAGAAGGAAAACGAACAAAAACTTCCTCTAGGTCGCACTTCTTTAAATCATTTATAACCTAAATACTTCATTTTTAAAATTTTGCTGGTCATCTCCTTCTAGAGGAAATTGATTTTAAAATTAGCACAGATTGTGTTGCCTCATGGTTTACTTTCTGTTACTTTTTCTAATACTGATGTGAAATGATTATAAAAGAAATACAGGCTGCCCAAGGGAGAACTATAAAACGATATTACGTCGCCACCGATATCTTTGATTTCAAATGAGTGAGAGTCGTGTAAGTCCAGAGGTGAAGCCGCAGCACTGTTGTTATACATGACAGTTAAAATTGCAGCTCCCTCCACCTCTGAACACTTTTGTTGACGAGTGATGCACTAGTCTGAATTGTCATAACGCAACTGATTGTATTTTGAGAGACCTCATGAAGTGTTCAGCAATTCACAGGATTTCGGAATCTGACAGTTCACTGTTGATAGTCATAAGTTCTAACTCGTTCAGATTATTCTTAAGCTGGTATATGTTATGAAAATAGATTTTGGGCAGAGTAATTTTTCACACTAATATACACTTCACGAGAAGATCGTGGCACTGTTTCATTAGTTATAACAATGTCTGGATTTTTTTTTATAGCATTACTGCAACTTTGCAATTTATTGAAGTTGTTATATCTGATCTTTTTTGGGTTTTGTAGCAAAAATACTCCTCCTTTGTTGCAGGAAGCCTTGGCTTTGTGTTGGCACTTCCTGCGGCTGATGTTCTGGGTGCCTGTGCTGTGGCTGATAACTTCTGCTGTTGATGGAGCTGTTGGAGTTGCTGATGCTGATGGTCTTGCTGCTGCTAATTGCGGAAAATTCTGCCTTAGCTCTCCTTCATGGAATTTTTTTGTGGCAATGTTGATGTTGCTCTTCTTGATGGTTTCATTCAACATTAGTTTCTTGTACAGAATCCACTTCTGGATATAAGGGTGTCAGTGAGAAACTGTCCTGTAGTCTTTATTTGCTTCTGTCTCTGTTTCCTGTGCTATCCTTGTTAGCGATATATGTGATGATAATACTGTTTACTTCCGGTTGTGCTGCTGTTAGCAACTCGTCAGTTCTCGTCAGATGTTTTTCTTTATACGCTTCGTGCGTCTTCTATTGGACACGTTCGAAACTACAGACATCACACACGTAAATACTTAAACACTGTGACAGCCTTTAAAGATTATTTCCGTGCGTATGCACTCTCTCTCTCTCTCTCTCTCTCTCTCTCTCTCTCTCTCTCTCTCTCCAAAACTTTTGGGGTAATCGGGGTTTGGCTGAACATGGTGCGCAGGGGCGCTACACAAGTAGTGTGCACAGAATTGGATGAAACCCATGCTTCGATAGCTGCAACAGTTAAGACAACTGCTCATTTAAAGTAAGAAATAAGAGTCTGACTGACAGTCTAGCACAGGTCTTCACTTATTGCCATTTAATTAATTTTAGTCTATCTGCAGCTGATGTCATGATTTCTGTTTCGTCATGTGAATGTTTTATGTGCAGAAGGTAGTTTAGGCTGTATTGTTGTTATTACTGGTGTTGCGGAGATGGGCATTTATGCAAGCTGTGAGTAATTGCGAAATTTTTCTTGTCATTAAACACTAAGTGAAGCCCATATTTTTTGTAGCCACTTGATCTGAGGAAGACATGGACGTCCGCTATAGTAGCATGGTTATATGACAACACTGATCCTATTAAATGGCTGTTCATTGGAGAAATTGTGCCTTTCCATTCTGGTATGTCATGTCTGTATGGAATAGTGCATACAATCATTTTGCTGTGCATCGCCATTTTAAGGATGTCTGTCATCACCATTTTTAAGTCTGTGGCTGCATTCCTCATACCATACATGCTGCCTAAAAGGATCAGACTGGCGGTCTTTTAAGACTTTTGTGTTCCTCTCGATGTTACGTGCAACGTTCTTCAATTGCGCAATGACAATTAGAAGCTGATTTGATTTTGCTTTTTGTGAAATTTTTGGGCCTTAGGAGACTTAAAAACCACATTCATTTAGCTTTTAATGCGGTTTTAGGCCACTGGACGATTAAAAACCAATTTCATTTAGCTTTTTATGCGGTTTTGCCTCAAGACAGTTAAAACCCATCCGATGCTGTACGACCTTGTGTAGGGGATGGGCTTACCTAACAGCGCCACATCGGTTGACTGCTGAACTTGAGCAGTCATCCACATTGTAGAGAATGGTTCGGGTAATGTGCAACACAAACCACAGCCATCGTATTAGGATACATCAGTCATTTGTAGTTGACCCCATTTACATTAACACACTTACAGGGCCTTTTGTTGGTAAAAATTTCCGTTACTCTCTGTTCCTTGACGTTTTCCTTGTGACAATAACATGCTGTTCACATTTGACGTCATGCTGAGCAGTCGTTCTCATATGGCAGCGTTTTGAAACTGGAATTTTAATTACGGACACCCTGTATGTAAACAGTCTCGCATGCAGTACATAGCTGACAGAATTAGTTCTTTTTGCAGAAGACACTGGTATGGCAATTAATCCAAGCGTACATGCAGAAACAAGGGAATGGTAAACAGTGCTCTTAAAAGTATCATTGACTGGTTTTCTGTGAATTGTCTCTCCCTCAACTTTAAAAAGGCGCGATATATTCACTACTTCTCATCTTGGGCTACTACACCAATTACGAGTGTAACACATAGTTGGAAAATAATCAATGAGGTGGAAACTTCAAATTCGTCCTTCTTGATGAAAATATTGACCGGAAAATAACATTTTGGAGCTCCCAAAACGACTTAATTCAGCCATATTTGCAGTTAGAATCATTGCAATTCTTGGGAAGAGGCACATCAGTAAGCTGACATATTTTACATGTTTTTGTTCATTAATGTAATATGGAATAGTGTTCTGAGATAACTCATCTTTAACAAAGAAAGACTTCATAGTCTAAAAAAGTGCTGTAAGAATAATATATGGTGCTTAACCGTGGTTATCACGTAGACAGCTGTTTAAGGCCAGATTGTGGCATCACAGTATTGTTTATATGCCCTCATGAAGCTTCCTGTACATAGGCCACAGGAGGTCAAAAGTAAAAATGACGTATACGATTAAAACACTAGAAGAAAAAAGGACGTTGATTTATGCACATTAAACTTGCCTTTAGCAAAAAAGGCGTGCACAATGGTGCAACAAAGAATTTTGATGACTTACTCAGTCATACAAAAAGTGTGACAGAGGGCAAAGTAAAATTTGAAGATAAACCTATAAAAATTTTCATGACAACTCGTTCTGTTCAAGAGAAGAATTTCTATTATTGTGGTGGTAGGAACTGCTAACTCTTATCTGCTTGTCTTCACTTTTATTAAAACAAATTGTAGTCAGTGGTCAGGATGTCGACGTATTTACAAAATAATTTGCGTCGAAACTTTTAAATGATTTGCTCCATATCATTACGTTTTATGATGCAAATAATCCATGGAATATGAATACTAGGGTAAGATGCCCAGAGTAAGTGCAGCTTTCAGTCTATCTGTGTTCTTCACGTGCATTGGATTCCGGTTAATTTGAAAAAAAAAAGATTGTTTTTCACAAATCCAATTGTGCAAGAATAGCGATGATACCAGGCATAATATCTCACACCTTGAGACGTCACGTGATCGCTGTGGAAGTCTGAGGAATCACACTGTGGGACCCTGTGGGGGGGAGGTGCACCGGATTATCAAGCAGCTGGACAAGCTTCAACAGGGGAAAGGGAGGATACTGTGTTCTCTCAGTTGCTACAGAGGTGTCGAGACGGAGCTTTTGTAGCAGTTTTCACCACGATTAAGCATCACACCAACTTCAGAGCGGCGAACAAGATAAAACGTCGACTGAGCGCGGCACTTGCGAGAGAGAGGATTCGACATATGCGCCTCAGGCTGGATGTGGTAGCCAGGGAGCTTTCACATCTTCACCTGTACATGACAGTCTCCTTAGAAGCTGAAGACTGGGACAGGGTAGCCAGTGTCTCTCGGTCTTGGCCTGTAGCGGAGAGTGCCAAGAGGATTGCCTCAGAACACCAGGCTGTCAAGTTTGTCAGCATGTGTAAGAAAACACAGCAGGAGGAGGGTTCTCATATAGTGAGTAACCACTTTGATGACAACACTTTGAAAGTACTCAGCAGCAGTTCCAATTCTGCAGCAACTCCTAGAACTGCGCTCATTTCTGGTTTCATCAGTACAATGGACCAAGAAGCCACACACTTTCACCAAATGTGGCAGAAGAAACTCGATGGGAAGCCAGCAGGATGGTCACCAGGACAAAACCTACAAACTCGATCAAGTGATGAGAAGCGTGCACTCAATAGGCATCATGTTGTTTACAGCAAACGAAGGGATATCTACAGTCTTTTTGCTGCAGACTAATTATGATCAGAAGCTGAGTTAGTTGCTGCAGGGCGCTGTTTACAGACTTTTGGAACGTGACTCTACAGACAAAGTGAACAGGAATACTAGGGTTCTTTTGAATACCTCTGAAGGTTATTAATCAGCTATGAGAGTGCCACTTCTGCGTAGATTATATGGACTGGTGAAAGTACACAAAGAGAGTGTGGTCAGGAGCATTGGTAAATCAGTGTACCCAACAGCCAAGAACTTGAAGAAAAAACTGTTCCTACATACTTCTGGAGAATAGTATTCATTATATCTGCATCTTTGCGGCATTCTTGCAACATCTTAAGCAACCACATATCATAGGTAACTGATACAATTGTTAGCTTTGATATTGTACCTCTGTTCGCTAAGGTACCAATGAAAGTGTCATTGGAACTGATTCGGAGATATTTGATGAGGCTCTGTTCAAATTTTCAGGCATATACTGAACTCAACTCACTTTCTGTATGGGAGCCAATATCATGAGGAGACAGGAGGTGTAGCCATGGGCAGTTCTCTGTCTCTAACGATTACCAATATGTTCATGGAGAAATTTGGAGAAGAGGCATAGCTAGATACAAATCTACTTACTACTTTAGGTATGTTGATGATAAAATTGGGATCATGCCACATCGGAGGGAGAGGGGTAATGAGTTTTGGAACGTATGAACTTACAACACCCAAAGATAATGTTCAGCATGGAACTGGAAAAGGGTGGCCACCAGCTGTTTCTGTGTTGTTGTTGTTATGGTCTTCAGTCCATAGACTGCTTTGATGCAGCTCTCCATGCTACCCAATCCTGTGCAAGGTTCTTCATCTCTGAGCTGCTTAGTATATTCATCCCTTTGACGCCCTATGCGATTTTTTCCCTTTACACTTCCGTCTAGTACTGAATTCGTGATTCCTTGATGGCTCAGAACGTGTTCTACCAACTGATCCCTTCTTCTAGTCAAGTTGTCCCACTAATTCCTCTTCTCCACAATTCTGTTTAATACCTCTGCATTAATTATGTGATCTGCCCACCTAATCATCGGCATTCTTCTGTAGCACCACATTTCGGAAGCTTCTACTCTCTTCTTGTCTAAACTATTTATCATCCATGTTTCACTTCCATACATGGCTACGCTCCATACAAATACTTTCAGAAACGACTTCCTGACACTTACATCTATACTCAGTGACGTAGCGAGTCAATACGCGATAAATTTACTGCAGTAAGCTACTTTGCAGAACAGCCCGTAGCTTTGGAGCCATTGGCTGTGAAGTAGACAGCCAGCTGTGTCTTAGCAATGGCTCATTCGCACCTGTCGCTATGCTAGCTGTGTGAAGCGGTATCTGTGTCACTCCGAGCGACTGAATATTGAAAGCCTTAAGAATCTAAATAAACTATATTAAATGTTATTTACACTGCCTTTTGTTATTCAAGAGAATATGGTATATAAATTTCAGCCTTCTATCTCTCATAGTTTCGGATTTAGAAGAAATTACCTAAAACACCCCAAACCGACACTTAGACTAAAAAACTGAAATAGGAATAATAACAATTTGGCTTTTAGCATCATTTGAAATCATTACTGGAGTTCACAGAATGTCAGGTCAATTTATTTGGATTTTCATATTAAAAATGTTAACTACTTTTCATTTTCATTACATTACATACAGAAAAGATTATTATTTAATTAATATCTATTTGTTTTGTTGTTGTGGAATGAATGAGAATGAGTGAGAGTGTGTAAGTGGGACATATGTAGAAATTAAATATCGTATATTGTACCACTACTGTGTAGTGGGAAATTTGTGTTTTCCCCTCGTTTCTGATGACGTATGTCTAAGAGTACTTGCTTTTGTAAGAGGGCAGCCAGAATAGCTGTTTGCAGAGTAATAGTTTTCTAAATAAATTCCCAGATTATATTTCTTTTCGTTTGGTTTTGTTAAACATTATATTAATATTTGCATATTGAATTGACGTGAATGCAACTGCCAATAGTGATTGGCGTAGGACAGTTTTGTCGCGAGAATGGTCTCGAATGATTGTACTGATTGGCTGGTCATGTTGATCAACTAATCAGAGTTTAGCAGTTCCCGCGTACTGCCAGGTAGTTACAGGCTGTGGAAGGAGCAGCATTGAGGAGTCGCTGGGTAGCTATTGATTGTGTGGGGCGGCGTGTGTAGGAAATTATGGTTGCTGTATAAATGTTTGAAGAATGTAAAATCCAGTCCTATTATTTAGAATGTTATTAATGCTGTCTTTCGCCGTTCTCAACACTGGCTCTCTAATTACACTTTAGCAACCAGAAAGTGATTTAACAAAACGTGAAGCCTGTAATTAGAATTCCTAGTGCCCACTTCATCTGAGAATACCATTATAGCTGCAGCTTATAGCTCTGAGGAATTAGGAGATTGTCCGGGATTTATAAACAAAAACGATATTCCAAAATAGTTGAGTATATTCTGAAAGTCACAGATGAAAAACACAAGTATCCATACAACCTAACTAACAGAGCAGTTCGGAGTCTAATGCGCTGATGCAACTATAAATGTCCGAATAAAATGTTAAAATGAATGCTCGCCATAATTTGATGAAAATATTTCATTAAACGCCACGCTAAATAATTGGTAGAATGTCTGTCCCGCGACGGCACGTGAAAATACGACAATACGCAAACTGAAGCTAGATAATTAAAGTCAACCCAGAATTAACACTTCACTCGTAAATGATTTCATGGTTATGCGTATCTCGAGTAACTTAATACGGCATCCGAGGCTGTTTGTAGCAATGATACCGACGCGACGCGACTCCCGACACAGATGGCGTGTTATTCAGCGTCTGGAGAGAACTGGGGCCTTGCTTCCTCGCGCAGCGTTCTTATATATAAAGCCGCGGTGCGGACGGCTAAGGGAACGCCGGATCAAATCGGCTCTCCCGACTAGCCGCTGGGCTAGTAATGCACCACTTTAAGTTACCTAATAAATCATAGCTTCTCTTGCTGATGGCCGATGAAGCTCTTAATTTAAATGTGCATTCAGCACGCAGTTAAGTATTGATAATAAAATTTTGATGTGGCTAAGTTAAATAATTTGGGCGAGAGAATTAATTTAATTACACTGCACGCAGTAGATGAGCTCTGAACTAGCCCTTTAGAGATACGCTATCGCTATAATTTTATAGGTATTCAAATGAAACTTATCACATCTTCATAGTCATAGCGTATCTCCAACTTACTTAAATATAAACATCCTAACCTTATTTATTAGCCTACTTAATCTATCTTGCTTCCTTAAGTTTTGAAACGAAAACCAGAAAATCATGAATTTCCACTAAAATCTTAATTTGTGAAATCCAAAGTATTGTTTTTATTAAATTATTATGAAAGATGAATCTAAATATAAATTTTGAAGTCTCTACCTCTTTTCTGTTGCGCCAATGATTTTTACAGAAAACGTCCAAATTTCGGAAATGGTTGAAGTTATCGAACTGATATTCAACACACATTAATTTAGTATTACTCCTGACATGCTAGAAAAGTTTTAGGTTATTTGCTTGATTTCTAAAGTATTGCGCAACATTTATGACGTCAGAGCTTGTTACAGCAGACTGGCTGGCACACAATGGAAAGACTGATGTGAATTTACCACAGCGTGAGTAGGCTGCTTCCCTACAATTGGTCAGGTCATGTTGAACGTGTTCATCTGAATAATGTGTAAAATGATGAAGTTGTTGGAAATTCGCGTCCGGATTGTGTTGCCGTAGAAGTAGTTGCATCTACGGACAGTTTTGTGAAGTTCGAAAGTTCTAGAATTGTTTCGTTGGAAAGATAAACGCTTGTAAACTTTTGGCCTTGGTAAAAAATTCCACGTGGCATGTTTCGTATCCGTATATGGAATATTTGGCGAGCAATTTCTTTAATAGAAATCCACTGACAAGGACTGAATGTGAAACTCACATATTGTAACGGAGTACTGACTGTGAAATCGCGTAACTCTTTGGGTTGGACTTAAGCACATTTCTGGCTTCCTTGCGTGTGTACTGGGTTGCATGAACTGTGAACTGAGGACAGTTATATTGTTCGCTAATTACATGTGGGCTGATGGCAGATATTTTTTTTTTAAACTGAAATGGAATAAAAGACTCGTTTCAAAATTTTGACATTTTACTGAGAGAACGAAGCAACCACTGAGGCAGGTGGAACAATCATCTGTTAAACGACGAACGAGCAAACATTAATAACCCCGCCCCGACGCAATTGCTGCTTTTTCGGCCGGGAAAATCAGTACTAAAGATCGGATGTGTAGGTACTTTATAAAAGCAGTAGTGTCAAGTCAACTCGTGAAGTATTCACATGTGTGGGTAAAAAAACTATAATAGGACAATAGGCGCGAGTAAAATGAACTATCTTCTAGAAACGGCAGCAAGTGGAACGAGGTGGCAAGCGACGTCAGCGGCTGCTGAACTTCGAGAGACGGCGTTTCTGCAGTAGCAGCCAGTCAGCAGCCGTGTATGGAGTGCTGACCAGCAGAACTGGATCGGTGGAAGCAGGGCCTGGTGTACGGGCCCGCTGTTGCATCCCACCGTGTCAAAGACACGAAGAAAAAGATATGTAGCGTTCTACCTAGAGTTTTGTGTGTGTGTGTGACAAGAAACTTTGTAAAATGGCTGAAAATAATCGGGCGATAGTAGGTGAGAAACTAAAGGTATATTTGGGAAATGTAAACTATGAAGATGCTTCCATGACAACAGGTAATTTCAGTTTTGACATATCACAAGGTAATTATAGTGGTTTACCTGAGCCAGTGTCTTCTAACTATGGAATAGAAAACGAACTGAGCAGGGTGAAAGATACGTAGCGTTCTACCTAGAGTTTTGTGTGTGTGTGACAAGAAACTTTGTAAAATGGCTGAAAATAATCGGGCGATAGTAGGTGAGAAACTAAAGGTATATTTGGGAAATGTAAACTATGAAGATGCTTCCATGACAACAAGTAATTTCAGTTTTGACATATCACAAGCTAATTATAGTGGTTTACCTGAGCCAGTGTCTTCTAATTATGGAATCGAAAACGAACTGAGCAGGGTGAAAGATACGTAGCGTTCTACCTAGAGTTTTGTGTGTGTGTGACAAGAAACTTTGTAAAATGGCTGAAAATAATCGGGCGATAGTAGGTGAGAAACTAAAGGTATATTTGGGAAATGTAAACTATGGTTCAAAAATGGTTCAAATGGCTCTGAGCACTATGGGATTTAACATCTGTGGTCATCAGTCCCCTAGAACTTAGAACTACTTAAACCTAACTAACCTAAGGACATCACACACATCCATGCCCGAGGCAGGATTCGAACCTGCGACCTTGGCAGTCGCGCGGTTCCGGACTGCGCGCCTAGAACCGCTAGACCACCGCGGCCGGCTGTAAACTATGAAGATGCTTCCATGACAACAGGTAATTTCAGTTTTGACATATCACAAGCTAATTATAGTGGTTTACCTGAGCCAGTGTCTTCTAATTATGGAATCGAAAACGAACTGAGCAGGGTGAAAGCCGATGATAAATTTAGACCTGTAACTGTAAACAAAAGAAACAGGAACCAGTGTCAGTTGTGGGGGAATCAAGGGCTAGTGTGTCGGAAATGTTAATGAATATTATGGCAAAAATGAATGGATTGGGCTCCGAAATTAAAACGTCATTAAGTTCTGATAAAGACGATAAGATAAATAAATTGAGTGTTGAGATGGATATCAAAATGAATAAAATGTGCTCCTAATATCGACACTAAAATGAATAAATTAGGTTCATATATTAAAACCTCATTAAGTTCTGAAATAAATGAATTGCATTCTGAAGTTGATCAGGGATTTAATAATTTGTCAGCTGAAATGGAATCCAAAATGGAAGATAAAATTTCGAATGTGAGAGATTCGTGGAAAAATGACCTGCCTTTGTTTAGCAATAATATTAAAAGAGAAGTTAATCAGATAAATGTAATACTGCTATTGTAACAGTGAAAAGTGAACTAACTTCACAGATCAAGCAAGTTGCTGAGAACAACCAGCAGTTAAAGCAACAATTACATTCAGAAATAGATAAAATTCAGGAACAGATTCAAAATGTAGAAAAATGCTGTGAGGATAGTCATGTTGTCTTATAAAGTAAAGTTAAATGAGGAAAAGATGTATGTGCAAAGTTTGCTTTGCATGTTGCTAATAAAATTAACAACATTGAAACTGTTGTTGTTGTGGTCTTCAGTCCTGAGACTGGTTTGATGCAGCTCTCCATGCTACTCTATCCTGTGCAAGCTTCTTCATCTCCCAGTACCTACTGCAACCTACATCCTTCTGAATCTGCTTAGTGTATTCATCTCTTGGTCTCCCCCTACGATTTTTACCCTCCACGCTGCCCTCCAATACTAAATTGGTGATCCCTTGATGCCTCAGAACATGTCCTACCAACCGATCCCTTCTTCTGGTCAAGTTGTGCCACAAACATCTCCCCAATCCTATTCAATACTTCCTCATTAGTTACGTGATCTACCCATCTAATCTTCAGCATTCTTCTGTAGCACCACATTTCGAAAGCTTCTATTTCCTTCTTGTCCAAACTATTTACCGTCCATGTTTCGCTTCCATACATGGCTCCACTCCATACAAATACTTTCAGAAATGACTTCCTGACACTTAAATCTATACTCGATGTTAACAAATTTCTCTGCTTCAGAAACGCTTTCCTTGCCGTTGCCAGTCTACCTTTTATATCTCTCTACTTCGACCATCATCAGTTATTTTGCTCCCCAAATAGCAAAACTCCTTTACTACTTTAAGTGTCTCATTTCCTAATCTAATACCCTCAACATCACCCGACTTAATTCGACTACATTCCATTATCCTCGTTTTGCTTTTGTTGATGTTCATCTTATTTCCTCCCTTCAAGACACCATCCATTCCGTTCAACCGCTCTTCCAAGTCCTTTGCTGTCTCTGACAGAATTACAATGTCATCGGCGAACCTCAAAGTTTTTATTTCTTCTCCATGGATTTTAATACCTACTCCGAATTTTTCTGTTGTTTCCTTTACTGCTTGCTCAATATACAGATTGAATAACATCGAGGAGAGGCTACAACCCTGTCTTACTCCCTTCCCAACCACTGCTTCCATTTCATGTCCCTCGACTCTTATAACTGCCATCTGGTTTCTGTACAAATTGTAAATAGCCTTTCGCTCCCTGTATTTTACCCCTGCCACCTTTAGAATTTGAAAGAGAGTATTCCAGTCAACATTGTCAAAAGCTTTCTCTAAGTCTACAAATGCTAGAAACGTAGGTTTGCCTTTCCTTAATCTTTCTTCTAAGATAAGTCGTAAGGTCAGTATTGCCTCACGTGTTCCAGTATATCTACGGAATCCAAACTGATCTTCCCCGAGGTCGGCTTCTACTAGTTTTTCCATTAGTCTGTAAAGAATTCGTGTTAGTAGTTTGCAGCTGTGGTTTATTAAACTGATTGTTCGGTAATTTTCACATCTGTCAACACCTGCTTTCTTTGGAATTGGAATTATTATATTCTTCTTGAAGTCTGTGGGTATTTCGCCTGTCTCATACATCTTGCTCACCAGATGGTAGAGTTTTGTCAGGACTGGCTCTCCCAAGGCCGTCAGTAGTTCCAATGGAATGTTGTCTACTCCCGGGGCCTTGTTTCGACTCAGGTCTTTCAGTGCTCTGTCAAACTCTTCACGCAGTATCGTATCTCCCATTTCATCTTCATCTACATCTTCTTCCATTTCCATAATATTGTCCTCAAGTACATCGCCCTTGTATAGACCCTCTATATACTCCTTCAATCTTTCTGCCTTCCCTTCTTTGCTTAGAACTGGGTTTCCATCTGAGCTCTTGATGTTCATACAAGTGGTTCTCTTATCTCCAAAGGTCTCTCTAATTTTCCTGTACGCAGTATCTATCTTACCCCTAGTGAGATAAGCCTCTACATCCTTACATTTGTCCTCTAGCCATCCCTGCTTAGCCATTTTGCACTTCCTGTCGATATCATTTTTGAGACGTTTGTATTCCTTTTTGCCTGCTTCATTTACTGCATTTTTATATTTTCTCCTTTCATCAGTTAAATTCAATATTTCTTCTATTACCCAAGGATTTCTACTAGCCCTCGTCTTTTTACCTACTTGATCCTCTGCTGCCTTCACTACTTCATCCCTCAAAGCTACCCATTCTTCTTCTACTGTATTTCTTTCCCCCATTCCTGTCAATTGCTCCCTTATGCTCTTCCTGAAACTCTGTACAGCCTCTGGTTCTTACAGTTTATCCAGGTCCCATCTCCTTAAATTCCCACCTTTTTGCAGTTTCTTCAGTTTTAATCTACAGGTCATAACCAATAGATTGTGGTCAGAGTCCACATCCGCCCCTGGAAATGTCTTACAATTTAAAACCTGGTTCCTAAATCTCTGTCTTCCCATTACATAATCTATCTGATACCTTTTAGTATCTCCATTATTATGGAGGGTGAGAAGTTAGAGAGGTGTTTTGATTTGTTTATAGTGGACAGGATGGTAAAAGCCGACGCTGCTAATGGAGTGAAAGAGGATCCAGATAAGGTATGTGCACTTTCCACGGAAGGGGTTGTTTTGACAGGCGTGAAGTACTGCAGAATTTGTAAAAAGAGCCTGAGTCTGTAAACAGAAGAGAATATATTGGGTAACCTATCATTGAAGTAACTTAATTTAAAGAAAAGTTTCCTTGTTTAATATATACTGGTTCTGAAGTTTGTGCAGTGTCTCAGAATTTTGTTAATGCTCTCCCTAAAAGTAAGGAAATAGTCATAATGACAGTGAGGGGGAAGTGGCCGTGCGGTTAAAGGCGCTACAGTCTGGAACCGGAAGACCGCTACGGTTGATATTAGAGCCAGAGAAAGTTTCTGTTCTGTGGCCATTGGTTTTCTAAATATCATCCACCACATAATGAGACCGTGAACATCATGGGCTGTAGTTCTTCCAGTCTCTTCACGGTGAAAAAAGTGAACATGAATCGTGAAAGACATGGAAGAGTATATCGCAAACAAAGCAGCCATTGGCTGCCGCTAGCGTCTACCGCTTCCAGGTGGAAACGCCAATTCCTCCAGCAGCCGCGCCACCGCGAAAAACGATTGCCGCTGTCGTTCAGCTACCGCGCTGCCATCTGTTGGTGACGTCAAACGAAAGCTTCGTGGCCGCCTCGCCGTTCGCTAATGGCCTATCGTGGCAGTAGGTTACTACCGCAGTTTAAAGTTTCATGATAGAATAGTACAACTACAGCTCATCTGAACGGCTATACGTTTTTAATTATTTGATAACATACATATGAATCATGAGCGATTTACGACAAAAATGTCTCATACTCGTTATCAGGTCCCATGGTGACTGCTATAAATAAGTCACCTTCGAACTTCGTGGTTCACGAATACAGGATCACCCTATTTAGATATCCCTACCCCCCAGACTTCATTGCCCATGCCATTCAACGAACACACCCACACAACAAAGAACTCATAGATAAAATTAGAAAAAGAAGAGTGTAGTAAATACAGTGAAGTGAAGTGGCCCATTATCTCCCTCCAACTCTCTCCAACCACCCCAGTGAAGTGAAGTGCAACGACTCTCCACTAACCATCGAACACATAACCCATAATAAGTTAGAACAAGTTAGGAATAGAACCCAACAATTAAACTATTAGTCAGACACACTCTGAACTAGAGCAGTAGGTTAGACTATATAAACAACTCTAGACAAAAACTCTAAACAGAGACGAACCAATTTACCAATAGAATATTATTTAGTATAAAAACCTAGCACAATAAACACATCTCAACAGACGATAACCCAGTGCCATCCCGACTGGGGTTTTGGTGGTTTCCCCCAGTTGTAAGGCGAATGCCGGGATGTGGAATTCCACCGCTTAGACATAAGAAAACTGACTACAAAATGGCATGAGCCAAAACATACAGAAAAACCAAGTAGGTAGGCTTCCCCACTGAACTAATAAATAGTGTCCCAACAGCACCAAACAACCCCAGGCTGAGAAGGACCCTAGTCCTCAGCAGCCGCCACTACTCGAAAGGGTATGGCAATCCTAAAAAAAAAACAACCCACTGGTCCTTTTCAGTCTGAAATTTTTGTCGGGCTTGGTTTGCAAACTAGTGAATCAAGTTCAATTCATTCATTAAATGAGTGGTGTATGTACTGCATACCAATATTCACAAGTTTTGATGGGCGTTGTCTGTACATTCGTGAATCATGTTCATGTATACTCGTGAATCACGATGAGCAGGTTAAGTATTTCAGATGTGAACGTGGCGTCCTGGTCTGTGACATTACTTCTGTTAACATCCGGTTGCTTGCAGCATCGTACCAAAGTAACACGGCCTTTCATCACAGTATTTAGTTACAAGTAGCATCTGACAGGCGCTGACAAGTAAGTGTGCTAACGAAAGATGCAAAAAACCGTCGGGTTAAGATGGATACCAGTATTCTAGTTACGTATAACTTATTTTTCCGGTATTTTTTTGATCACGATTATAACAAGTATTTTTATTTTTTACCGATAACCAATTGTGAAATTAATATGTCTGTTTGCCATATCAGTGGTGGTAAAATTTTGCATTTTTAAATAAACTTTTTTTAAAAAACGGGTTTGGCTTATAACAGGTTTGTATCATCTTCCAATGATATTGATTAGCTCGTCTTGCAGATCAATACATTAGGGAGCAAGTGTTAATGAACAGATAATAAATGTTGTCCAGTGGATTAATTAATTATTCTTTTGTTAACTACTGTCACGTAAGTGTTACTAAATAATGCTGAATTTTGGCTACTATCTGAATTGTTCATTTGAGTTTTTTTGTAAGAGCTTTTTTGGTTTTGTCAAAAATCAGTTGCATTCAAATTCCATTTAATTATTAAAGACATATTTGACGAAAAATTGTTTTTTAATTCGAGATAATCAAACGAAAACGCTACAAATTTTACAAAAAGCATTATTATTTGTCATTTCTATGAAATAATGAAATAGAAAGTAAGTTGTGGCAACACTAATCATTTAAAAACTTAAATCAGTAAGTAGTCAACACCTCCTTGCTTTTCGAGAAAAGCAGCGGACTGTGGATGGACTAAGTATTCTTTCATTTACCTATTTCATTTGATATAACGATTGTGTGTAACTTGGAACGAATAATGCATAAGAGTCAGAATTTTTGAATATTTATTCGATGTCTACGTTTATTGCTCGAAATGGTAACAATCAAAAATCGAAAGTTCTTTCTGATATTGGTTATTTTGAGCAGTATTGTGTGTCAGGTTAAACTGGAGATGAAAAATACTGGTGTAACTGATAAGCGATTGCTTCAGTAGTAACCGACATTCCTCGTGCTTACTGCTATTTCTGGCTTGGTGATCCGTCTCAGTGCAACGGAACTCGCATGTTGTCGCCTGTAAAGGGTGAAAACTGATTACTTCTTCGCTGTTTCTTTCAACTAGTTATGCGTTTTCAAATTGGTAAGTGACCAACTTCTGACAGCACATTGGAATTTGCACTCTGTCATTGTTAAAGCCGTTCCATAACCTACATCTACATTCATACTCCGCAAGCCACCCAACGGTGTGTGGCGGAGGGCACTTTACGTGCCACTGTCATTACCTCCCTTTCCTGTTCCAGTCGTGTATGGTTCGCGGGAAGAACGACTGTCTGAAAGCCTCCGTGCGCGCTCTAATCTCTCTAATTTTACATTCGTGATCTCCTCGGGAGGTATAAGTAGGGGGAAGCAATATACTCGATACCTCATCCAGAAACGCACCCTCTCGAAACCTGGCGAGCAAGCTACACCGCGATGCAGAGCGCCTCTCTTGCAGAGTCTGCCACTTGAGTTTATTAAACATCTCCGTAACGCTATCACGGTTACCAAATAACCATGTGACGAAACGCGCCGCTCTTCTTTTGATCTTCTCTATCTCCTCCGTCAACCCGATCTGGTACGGATCCCACACTGATGAGCAATACTCAAGTACAGGTCGAACGAGTGTTTTGTAAGCCACCTCCTTTGTTGCTGGACTACATTTTCTAAGCACTCTCCCAATGAATCTCAACCTGGTACCCGCCTTACCAACAATTAATTTTATACGATCATTCCACTTCAAATTGTTCCGCACGCATACTCCCAGATATTTTACAGAAGTAACTGCTACCAGTGTTTGTTCCGCTATCATATAATCATACAATAAAGGATCCTTCTTTCTATGTATTCGCAATACATTACATTTGTCTATGTTAAGGGACAGTTGCCACTCCCTGCACCAAGTGCCTATCCGCTGCAGATCTTCCTGCATTTCGCTACAATTTTCTAATGCTGCAACTTCTCTGTATACTACGGCATCATCCGCGAAAAGCCGCATGGAACTTCCGACACAATCTACTAGGTCATTTATATATATTGTGAAAAGCAATGGTCCCATAACACTCCCCTGTGGCACGCCAGAGGTTACCTTAACGTCTGTAGACGTCTCTCCATTGATAACAACATGCTGTGTTCTGTTTGCTAAAAAATCTTCAATCCAGCCACACAGCTGGTCTGATATTCCGTAGGCTCTTACTTTGTTTATCAGGCGACAGTGCGGAACTGTATCGAACGCCTTCCGGAAGTCAAGAAAAATAGCATCTAAATTTTCTGCCAAGAAATTCTTGATAAAGATTCGGTTATACATTGATCATATGCAAATGAAGAGAGAGGGAAGTACAGATATTCCATTTAAAAGCCGAACTGCAATACTTGGAGACACACGCAAAAAGTTTGCATATATATTGTGGTGTTGGCAAAGGTATCTGTAAGATAAGTAGTGAACGCCCACACCTTTGCATTTGTCTTAATTTAAGTACTGTATATGCCTATAATACGTATCAAAATACTTGTCGGAACATTGTCCATTATCTAATATAGATTTTATGAATTTACCCTGCACTTCTACTTTTTATGATGAGAAGTGCGTTGTGCATATTTAACTGTTGAGGCTAACTATAGGTCCATCTGCCACCACAACCTTTAGTTGGCATTCATCTACTCTCAACCAGATTACCACTTCTCATCCTAACCTAGACATCAGCTATGCTACTGACCAAACTGTCGCCACAATAAAGATATCAAGGAGTGTAAAGGGTGGGGGGGAGTCCAACAACATCACTCTACCTAACAGTGGTACAACGGCCAAGTAACTTCTTCCACGCACCTTCCAGTAGTTTGGAGAAGTATTACACCCACATCTACATGACTACTCTGCAGTTCACATTTAAGTGCCAGACGGAGGGCTCATCGAACTGCTTTAGAACCATTTGCCTATGGTTCCACTCTCGAACAGCGCGCGGGGAAAACGAGCACGCTCTTCTTTCTGTGCAAGCTCTAATCTCTCTTATTTCATTACCAACATAGTTTGTCGCTATGAAAGTATTTTTACTTTTTGAGAAGTCAGCGCCGGCCGAAGTGGCCGTGCGGTTAAAGGAGCTGCTGTCTGGAACAGCAAGACCGCTACGGTCGCAGGTTCGAATCCTACCTCGGGCATGGATGTTTGTGATGTCCTTAGGTTAGTTAGGTTTAACTAGTTCTAAGTTCTAGGGGACTAATGACCTCAGCAGTTGAGTCCCATAGTGCTCAGAGCCATTTGAACCATTTTTTAGAAAGCGTTTTCTTCGAAATATGCTGAGTAATTGGCCCAAGAGGTGTACTTCTTGTGACAGCTTGTTCTACAGAGATGGTTTAGCTCTTTCATTATCGTTTCACACATATTCCCTTGTGGAAAATAGACCGAAATTTTAACACTTTCTATGTTTCTCTTGTTCAAACATTCTTCAAATAGTTTATATATAAATTGTGTCCCATTGTCTGATAAAATGGCTTTCGGCATCCCAACGTTTGCAAAATAATCTTTCTCCAGTTTACTCACAATTACTTTGGAATTAGCCTTCTTAATAGGATAAAACCTCTCACAATTTGAAAATCCATCCACCAATACAAACACATATTCACAACCTCCCTTGAAACTGGCAGAGGGCCGAAAAGATTCACAGCTACTACATCTAGTTTATTCTGAGGTTCCACAGAGTACATATGTCCCTGTATAATTCTCTTACTTGCTTGTATTTTTTGACACTTGTCACAGGATTCTAGCCTCTTTTGAACTCTACACCACATGTTGTCAAAAACCACTACCTTGCATAATTTAGCAATACACTTATGGACCCGGTAATGTCCATATTTGCCATGTACAAATAGGCAACGGCCTTGCCGCAGTGGATACACCGGTTCCCGTGAGATCACCGAAGTTAAGCGCTGTTGGGCGTGGCCGGCACTTGGATGGGTGACCATCCAGCCACCATGCGCTGTTGCCATATTTCGGGGTGCACTCACCCTCGTGCTGCCAATTGAAGAGCTACTAGACCGAATAGTAGCAGCTTCGGCCTAGAATACCATCATAACGACCGGGAGAGCGGTGTGCTGACCCCACGCCCCTCCTATCCGCATCCTACTCGGAGGATGACACGGCGGTCGGATGGTCCCGGTAGGCCATTCGTGACCTGACGACGGAGTGCTTTTTTCCCATGTAAAAAATCAATTAATAAATCTACATGTTGTTCTGGGAAACAAATACGCCGATCTTCATTCGTTTTCTTTCTTCTCCTAAACAGAATATCCTTGTGTATCTGCTAATATTCAGCTAATTTCGGAAAATCAGAGTGACCTATCCTGCTTTTTACCAATTTCAGATTGTCATCTTTATTTTGTTCCCATCTGAGACTTTTACAGATGCACCCTCTTGGTCCCTCTTCCTGCAGTTGAATGACTGTGAGCAAAATTTCACCACATTCCCATTTCGTTAATGGATCTACCTCCTGCTCCTTTTCAATTTGGCTTCTGGATAAAGCATCCACCACTTTTCAGAACCTTTTATGTATTTCATTGCATTATCAAATTGCTGTAAATACATAGACCACCTCCTCAGTCTGCTGAGTTTAAGTTGACAAGTATTTAAATAGATCAAAGCACTATGATCAGTAAAAACTATAACTTTATGTCCCAAAAGCTATTGATCAAATTTCTGCAATCCGAAAATAACGGCTAATGCTTACAGTTCAGAAATACTATAATTCTTCTATGCTTGTTGCAACGATCGACTTGCAAATGCAATCGTTTTATGGACCTGCTCTTCTCCCAATGTTTCGATCTGGAATAATTCCACCCCCAGACCGTAACCACATGGATCTGCTCCCAGACAAAAAGGATTAGAAATATCAGGATGGTTCAACATTTGACTGTTCACCAGTGCTTCTTTAAGTTCTTCGAATGCTATTTGACACTCCTGGGTTCACTTATAGGGAAATTTTTTCTTAAGTAATTCCTTCAAACAAGGTGCATTAAATAAATGCCCAGACACAAATTTGCGATAAAACCCAAAAACCCAAACGTTTCTTTTAATTCTTTAAAATTTGTTGGTGCAGCATAATCACTAATAGCCTTTATCTTTCCTGGAGCGGGCATAATTCCTTCACCACTAACTATATATCCCAGGAATTTAATTTATTTCTTAACAAATTCTGTTTTGTCCACTTTCAGTTTCATTCCCCCATTTTAATTGCGTCTAATTCTTTGTCTCTCAATAGGCAGTGTTCTTCCCAAGTGAGAGTTGAGAGCAATACATCGTTCACATAAACAGTAATCCTCTTTAATAATTGATCCCCTAAAACCTGTGAAATTGCCCTAACAAAAGCACAAACACTGATGTTTAAACCAAAAAGTACCACCTTATGTTGATAACATCGCCCTTCAAACAGGAATGCTGTGTACTTTCTAGATTCATTAGCCAAAGGTAAATTCCAGTAACCACACTTTACATCCATAGCAGTAAAAAAAAATGCCCCTTTAAATTTTTGTAATAGCTCCTCAATATTTTCACTCTCTGGTAATATAATTTTATTCAATGCCCTAGCGTCTAAGACAAGCCTAATAGTGTCATCCTTCTTAGGTACAACAACCAATGGGTTATTATATACACTAATCGCTTTTTCTATTATTCCCCATTCGAGCATTTTCTGTATCAAGTCTCGAACTGCTTCCTTATGTACTTCTGGAATAGCGAATGGTTTTCGGAAAAAAATGTGCAGTGCAGCCTCTTTAACACTCGGAAAACACTTCACAATGCTTGTTCAAAATTTGTCTCAACAGTTGCAGTACCTAAATACAGGTCACTAGAATGATAATACATTACCTTTTATACAGCAGACATGGATTTATTATTGAAGAATTACAGTTGATCCTCAGTGTTTGCGATATTGAGATCATATATTCTTACCGCTTTCAATCAGTCAATGAACTACTATGACCATACTCAGCTCCATCTATAAATTGTCATTAACGTTGTCACAACGAAGGTAACATATTATTCAGATAGTTAAGGAACAGAAAAATTTAAAATGTAATGAGAGACTGGAATTCTGCAGCAAAGACCGGAAGAGAAAACAGTACAACATACGCTCGGGGTAAGGAATAAGAGCGGAGGGCAACTGGCAGATTTTTGCACAGAGCATACCTTCATCATCGCTAAAATTTGCTTAAGAATCATGAAAAGGGATGCATACGTGGAACAGTTTTCGAAACCAGATTTTTAATTGTATTGCACGAGCAGATGCTGACTGACGATAATTTGTTATAAAGTGTAAAATATAACCACAGAGGTAGCAGAAGGTAATAAATTAAGGTGCTGCAACGTGAATAATTTGTCGATACCCTTAAAGGGATCATCAGGCAACGATTGATAGAAACACAGGAAGGAATACACTACGAGACGAATGGGTTCCTTGGAGAGAAGTAGTGAAGACAGCAGAAGTAGAAAATGGAAAAACGGCACAATAGACATTCTCAGGCAACACACGGTGTACTGAATTTAACTGACAACACGGGAAGATACTAAAACGAAGTAATACGGAACACAGATGTCTATAAAGATGACTTGGACCGAAAGTGCAAAACCGCAAATCACGAATAACTAGGAGAATTCAACAGTCTTAAAGTTTCCTCTTACCCTTCTTGCTTCGCGATTTTGCACCTGGGAAAGATAAATGCCGTATATAGGAAAATTAAAATTAGAAAAGCTTTCGGGCGAAGAAGTGCAACGGTGTAAATATCAAGAGCTTAGTTGGCATGCCAGAACTGCGCATGGAAGTGAAAGCTGGAAGCTGTAGGGTGGGAGTATATTGGCGAGGGGCGCTATACAAACGAACTTGAGCACAATTTTCATACCTGGGATAAATCTGAACACGAGAGACAGTACTGATCCTTCCACTTGTCTCAGTAGATAGACAGAAGAGAAACAGACCTATGTCTTTAGGACTTCTAGATTTAAAGTAAGCTCTAGACAAATCGGTGATAAAACACAGGGACACAAGATTTTCTGTAAATAGTACAGAAACTGGACTAGAGTTGTAGGAGTTCAAGGACTCGAAAGGGAAGCAGTAGCTGAGACAATAGAAGCAGAGAGGGTATAAAATGCAGACTGGCAATAGCGAGAAAAGTGTTTCTGAAAAGGAAACGCTTGCTGACATTGATTATAAACTTAAATGCTCGGAAGTATTTCACGATGATATTTGCATGGAGTGTAGCGTTATATGTAAATGAAACGTTCTGAAGAGAAGACAAGGGATGACTTTGAAAGTGACGCTACAGAAGGATATGAAAGACTAGATATGTAGATCGCATAAGTAATTAGAACATACTGATGTTAACTGGGGAGAATGAAACTTCGGCACAACTTGTCTAAAAAAAATAGATTCGATTGACAGGACATGTTCTGAGGTATCAAAGGATCGTCAGTCTGATAATGGAGCCGAAATTGTAGAGGGACACCAGGGCTTAACAAAGGCAAGCAGATTCGAATGGATGTAGGATCAGGAGTTATACAGAGGTTAGGAGGCTATGCCCGCTCACCCACCGTCGTCGCAACTGCACTGATATCGCTTCCACACTTCCGCCTTCGGCAGCGGAGCTGATCTCAAGTTTGTGTATATATATTGTCCCATCTAGTTGAGAACCAGTCCCTCCCGTGTGGGTCGGGCATAAAACATCTTTGAATCACATTGTGAATCTAATTGTGTGAATTAGCAGTTGAAAATTGATCTTTTTTTTCCAGAGATATTTCATTCACTTTCAACGACGACGGATCCAAATACAGTGATTTTATTTAACACTCGGGAGTAACATAGCAATCGGGTTCGAGTCTATTTTTTCTAATGTTTGTTCCCCAAAATAATCTGATTTAGTTACCTTTATTGTCAATATGTCTTCGTTATAACCTATTATCCGTTTGTAACAGATTGATCAGCTTTTCGCATAACACTTGAATGTTCACAAATTTAATTGTCTATGTACTAACTGATTTTTGGAATTTATAAAACATGGAGAAAGTCTCGTATATATTCTGTTTTATTGACACTATTCACTTCTTAAATTAATGAGAGATGGCACTGGAGAATCGATGGATGAGTTGATCCTAGTGTGTGTCGTTTCGGTATAATAACTGTCAGTCCGTACCACATTCCTTCGCGTTACTATCACCAAAGATATGATTTCCCATGAAACTCTCCTTTACGTTTAATATCTGACAAATCACAAATATGTCTCTGATTTTGCAATGTCTAAGCTTCTTAATTCTCACGACACGGTATTAATTATACGTTCGAGTTCTTTAAATGTCTGTTCAGCACAAATTTAGTGTTTTCACGGGGACTATATCTCATGTCTCGTTTATTTCCAGAATCACGTTGACAACGATCGGCAAAGATATTAGTACGATAAGGTCCAACTATTTTCTATATATGTAGGTAGTATCTGTTCCCCAAAGAAGAGATACCATTGATGACCGTGCAACTTCTCTAGAATGATATAATTAGACACGCTAGCTCCAAACAGGCGTTGATCTACGTGTCCCAAATTAAGTATGCAAACACCTGTTTGCAGCTAGGGTTCGATTTATCATTTCAATTATTTTCCGCCCAACATCTCAAAATAATCTACTATCCACCACTCCAATGTCTTATCTTATTTTTAGAATGATATTTAATTAGGTTTATAATCCCTAACTTCCACCTACCACAGAAGACTGCGAACATGCACCATTGAAAACATAGACTCAAAAGAGCTAAAAATGCTGTGCATTGGTTTATATATTACATTCTAAACGAAACGCAGCTCTCTTATGTCTTCCTTGGATTCCCTTTGTACTACTTCACTTTGTAAAATTTTAGCTGACTATTACTTCGAAATACTACTACCGATTTTTGGTTCGTATGTCATTTCGTATTACAGAATTTAATCTAATATTCGTTTCCGTATAGCCACTCTCCAAAGAGCAGTTACAAGGCTCACCATTCGTCAGACAGGTCAGTATCGTATTTGTTTGCTGAATGTCTTAAGTATAGGCTCTAGTAACATATCACTTGTCATAGACGAGGGTCACTCAATACATTTCTTTTTCCTGAAAACAGATTCTTATTTTCGATTCCCAAACCCCATGCTATTCCTCACTCTTCCGGATACAAAACTTTTGAACATGATTTTCTTTCAATGGGGCACCTTACTGGGAGGTCCAGTATGCCAGCACGGTACCACTCTACTAGTCAACTTCGGAACGAACGTCCTGCTGCGTCAGTAACCTCCCCATCACCCACGCACTGCTTCCCATGGAGTGCAGCCTTCATTAGGCCATTGGCTATTGATTGGTCTTGTGTTTGACAGCGAGGAAACCAGCAAACACACACCTCTGGGAACACTAACTGGTGGACAAGTGTCAACACTAGAAGCAGACATGTCCAGTTGTCCAGCGAGGTGTTTGATTTTGATCCGTCGATCACCTCGAATGAGTGTGTCCACACGTTCCAACATTGCAGGAGTCACAGCCGGTCGATAGCCACCCCCTCACCTACCACCAACCTGGTGATGCTACCCACGCCACAACCTTTCTCTAGCAGACCTTGTTTGAGGCCGTGGAGGCCCACGCCCCTACTGTCGCCATCCACCCGCACCGTCCCACTTTACCCCCACAGGCCATCCTCCTCCTCCGTGAATCCCACCATCAATACCGTGCTTTCCTTCACACGCGTGACCCGGACACACTAAGACACCACCAGCAACTACGATGACACGTCAGAAACTCGCTCGCAGCTAAGAAACGCTGGGACTGGTGACAGACATGCACCCATCTTAATGCTATCCTTCCTATCAACGCATACTGGTCAGCCTTCTGCTGCCTTACCGGATCTAACCCCCCCCCCCCCCACTACTACCCACTCGATCAGGATGACCAACCCTTCCCTGACAACCTTAGTAAGGACAATCAATTTGCTTCCTCCTTCTCCAATATCTTTACCCTCCCTGACGATCCCCAGTTCGATTACTCCCTCTTCCCAGATGTCCATGATCGAACTGACACCTCTGTCCCTCCAGTCACTCCTGGCTTCCATTACTTACACAACATTACACCCAACGAACTCAATGCCCCCATCACTACTCAGGATATCATCATTTCACTCTGAACGAAATGCAACACCATTTCCAGTCAAGGTTGTGTTACCTATTGCCACCTCCTTGAACCTTCCGCCTTCTTCCTCTCCACCCTGGTCAGGCTATATAATGTGGTCTTTTCCACCAGCTACTACTCCGACCTGTGGAAAACCTCCCAGATCCTGATGTTCTCAAACCCAACAAACCGCCATCTGCTGTCTCCTCCTACCATCCATTCAGCCTTACCTCAATCTTCAGCAAGGACCTGGAATCAATCCTTACCTGTCGCATCCACCAGCATCTCCACCAGCACCACCTCCTTACTGCTACCTATTGTGGCTTTTGACCATCCTTCTCTGCCGATGACCTTCTTCTTCACCTCACTCATCTCCTCTGCGAACAGCCCAACTCCCGTTGCTCCGTCATCTTCCTCTCCATCGACCTTGAGCGTGCTTAAGACTGTGTATGGCATTCCAGCCTCCTATTCAAGCTCCAAACCTTTGCCCTTCCTATCAACTATGTCCATGTGATCGGGTCCATTCTTTCCCAACGTCCTTCCTATGTCACCATCCATAACATGGATTCCTACACATTCTAGCCCTCCACTGGTGTGCCCCAGGGTTTCGTCCTCTCCCCTCTTTTTTACCTTCTGTACACAGCGAACATGCCACCACCTTCACCTCCATCTACCTTCTCCAGTACACAATCAACACCGCCTTCCTTGCCCTCGCACCCAGCCTGCAATGCTCCCAACACCTTCTCCAATCCCATCTTAACCGGTTCACGACCAGTGGTTGCTGAAGATCACTCCTTCCAAGACCCAGGCGATCATTGTAGGCAAAATCACCCCTTCCTTCCGTCTCCTCGACTTCTATATCACCATTTATGGCTGTCCTGTCACCCTCAAGTATCTTGGCGTCACCCTTGATCGTCACCTCTCCTGGACCCCCCCATCTCTGGACAATCCAAGCGAAGGCACGCTCCCGACTCTGTCTCCTCAAGCTCCTTTCTGGCCGCACATGGAGTCTGGACCCAACCCCCCACCATCCTCCACACCTATAAATCCCTCATCTGCCATCCTATGCTACACCCACCTTACCTCGATCTCTGCCCCTCCTACCTTTTATAAATCCCATCAAGTCCTAGAACGCCATACACACTGCTCCGCCTCGCCTATCGCATCTGTCTCCCCTCACCCACACAGATTCTGTATGACCTCATTCTGTTCCCACACCTCCTCTTTTTCCTCGAATGGATATGGATCCTCTAAACCTCCCGTAAACTTGATCCCCCTCACCTGCTTGTCTCTCCCATCCCATCCTCTCCCACCCCAGTCTGCGCCTGTATTCCCACGTCCCACCTGCTCTCCATCTCTCCAGTCTCCATACCCTCACCCAAGGTGGCTTCCACCAACTCTCACTCCCTGATGATGCCCTCATTCCCTCCATCTACCCCTTCTACCAACTTTGATCCTCCCCCCCCCCCCCGTTTTTCCCCTAGGGCACCCTCTCCATTCTCCCTTCCTCCCTCCTCCCCCTGGGCTTCCCCTACCTTCTTTCCTTCCCCTCCCTTCTCTACCCCTGGCATCTGCACCCTCCCCTCTCCCTCCTCCCCCACATTTTCCCCTTTTGGCAGGTTCCCCGACTCGTACACGTACAGTCAACATTCGCGCGCCGGAGATTGTCGCCATTGTTTGTGTGTGTCGTTGTGTTAGTGATTCAGTGTTTCGTCACTGTCCTCCTTCGTTCACATGCGCCATTTCTGTCGTCTGTGTTAGTGTCAGAGTGCTGAACGTTTTTATTTGGACGCTGCACCTGTTAATGACATCATGTATTTTAAATTTGTGTATCTACTGTTGTCTATCCACCGTGTTTCGTTTTCCGATGTCTCCAATTGTAACTGAATTTATTCTGTGGCCAAAGGGCGGTGTAGTCTTGCCGCTGCCGGCCTGCCTTATATGAGGTTTCGAAATGACAATAAAGGAAGAAAGAGTCGACAGAGATGTGGAAAGACGTGTGTTGTCTATAAAATGTACATAAGTGAAATAAGTCTACTGATCTCTACTCTAAATAACCAAAACTAACTTTCATAACCTCCCCCCATGAACCACGGACCTTGCCATTGGTGGGTAGGCTTGCATGCCTCAGTGATACAGATGGCCGTACCGTAGGTGCAACCACAACGGAGGGGTATCTGTTGAGAGGCCAGACAAACGTGTGGTTCCTGAAGAGGGGCAGCAGCCTTTTCAGTAGTTGGAGGGCAACAGTCAGGATGATTGGCTGATCTGGCCTTGTAACACTACCCAAAACGGCCTTGCTGTGCTGGTACTGCGAACGGCTGAAAGCAAGGGGAAACTACAGCCATATTTTTTCCCGAGGGCGTGCAGCTTTACTGTATGGTTAAATGATGATGGCGTCCTCTTGGGTAAAATATTCCGGAGGTAAAATAGTCCCCCATTCGGATCTCCGGGCGGGGACTACTCAGGAGGACGTCGTTATCAGGAGAAAGAAAACTGGTGTTCTACGGATCGGAGTGCGGAAAGTCAGATCCCTTAATTGGGCAGGTAGGTTAGAAAATTTAAAAAGGGAAATGGATAGGTTAAAGTTAGATATAGTGGGAATTAGTGAAGTTCAGTGGCAGGAGGGACAAGACTTTTGGTCAGGTGAATACAGGGATATAAATACAAAATCAAATAGGGGTAATGCAGGAGTAGGGTTAATAATGAATAAAAAAAATAGGAGTGTGGGTAAGCTACTACCAACAACATAGTTTCGTCAGTACATACTGTACTTCCTCGATTCACCACCAATTGGCCCACTTGAAGGAAGGTAATGTTGACTTAGGTGCTTGTATTGACATGCGACTCATTGTTCTACAGTACTAGCATCGAGCACATCAGTGCGTAGCATCAACAGGTTAGTGTTCATCACGAACGTGGTTTTGCAGTCAATGCAATGTTTACAAATGTGGAGTTGGCAGATGCCCATTTGATGTATGGATTAGCACGGGGCAATAGCCGTGGCACGGTACATTTCTATCGAGACAGATTTCCAGAACGAAGGTGTCCCGACAGGAAGACATTCGAAGCAACTGATCAGCATCTTAGGGAGCACAGAAAATTCCAGCCTATGACTCGCGACTGGGGAAGACCTAGAACGACGAGGACACCTGCAATGGACGAGGCAATTCTTCGTGCAGTTGACAATAACCCTAATATCAGTGTCAGAGAAGTTGCTGCTGCACAAGGTAACGTTGACCACGTCACTGTATGAAGAGTGCTACGGGAGAACCAGTTGTTTCCGTACCATGTACAGCGTGTGCAGGCACTATCAGCAGCTGATTGGCCTCCACGGGTACACTTCTGCGAATGGTTCATCCGACAATGTGTCAATCCTCATATCAGTGCAAATGTTCTCATTACGGATGAGGCTTCATTCCAACGTGATCAAATTGTAAATTTTCACACTCAACATGTGTGGGCTGAGGAGAATCTGCACGCAATTGTGCAATCACGTCATCTACACAGATTTTCTGTGAACGTTTGGGCAGGCATTGTTGGTGATGTCTCGATTGGGCCCCATATTCTTCCACCTACGCTCAATGAAGCACGTTATCATGATTTCATACGGGATACTCTACCTGTGCTGCTAGAACATGTGCGTTTACGACACAACATGTGGTTCATGCACGATGGAGCTCCTGCACATTTCAGTCGAAGTGTTCGTACGCTTCTCAACGACAGATTCGGTGACCGATGGATTGGTAGAGGCGGACCAATTCCATGGCCTCCACGCTCTCCTGACCTCAACCCTCTTGACTTTCATTTATGGGGGCATTTGAAAGCTCTTGTCTACGCAACCCCGGTACCAAATGTAGAGACTCTTCATGCTTTTATTGTGGACGGCTGTGATACAATACGCCATTCTCCAGGGCTGCATCAGCGCATCAAGGATTCCATGCGACGGAGGGTGGATGCATGTATCCTCGCTAACGGAGGACATTTCCTGTAACAAAGTGTTTGAAGTCATGCAGGTACGTACTGTTGCTGTGTGTTTCCATTCCATGATTAATGTGATTTGAAGAGAAGTAATAAAATGAGCCCTAACATGGAAAGTTTCCTGAAAGTTTGGCCGTACCTTTTTGTAGCACCCTGTATATGTATGACCTGCTTACACTGTGAAGCTTTCTATGTGGGAATGACCAGCAACAAACTGTCTATTCGCATGAATGGACACAGGCAGACAGCGTTTGTTTGCAATGAGGATCACCCTGTGGCTAAACATGCCTTGGTGCACGGCCAGCACATCTTCGCACAGTGTTACACCCTCCGGGTTATCTGGATACTTCCCACTAACACCAACCTATCAGAAATCCGGAGATGGGAACATGCCCTTCAATATATCCTCTCTTCCCATTACCCACCAGGCCTCAACCTCCGCTAATTTCAAGTTGTCGCCGCTCATACCTCATTCAACATCATCTTTGCCTCTGTACTTCCGCCTCGACTGACATCTCTGTCCAAACTCTTTGTCTTTACATATGTCTGTATATGTGCGGATGGGTGTGTGTGTGTGTGTGTGTGTGTGTGAGCGCGCGTGCGCGTGTATACCTGTCCTTTTTTCCCCCTAAGGTAAGTCTTTCCGCTCCCAGGATTGGAATGACTCCTTACCCTCTCCCTTAAAACCCACATCCTTTCCCCCTCTTTCCCTTTTTCCTGATGAAGCAACCGTGGGTTGCGAAAGCTTGAATTTTGTGTTTGTGTGTGTGTGTGTGTGTGTGTTTGGGCCTCTATCAACATACCAACGCTTTCGTTTGGTAAGTTACATCATCTTTGTTTTTAGATATATTTTTCCCTGTGCTTGGGAAGTTGGTGAGCACTTTGTGTGAGGTATCATGTATAAATCATCCATTAAATACTGCAAATGACTTGTGTATTGAAAACAGCTTCCGCAACTTGCGTATAATGCATTAAAGGTTTGTAACTTCGAAATAGAGCTGCTCTCGGTCCTTACAGGTATAAGAGGGCAAGTCAAAAATAATACAAGCTATTTTTTTTAGAAAGAAAGTTGTTATTTTGGAAAACAACATTGCAAGTAATATAGTTAGTTACTCTAATTAATCTCCTTTGTCTTGTGTGAACCCTATAACATAAATCTCCAATTGTTTTGTCTAGTAATTAACAGGCTTTTGCGAAAACAGACTGCAGTGCCATTTGGCAGGTGATTTTGTTAGTACACGAACCCTAAACACATCACTACACACCAGAAATTAATTGGATATCATCAGAACAAGATTATTTATCTTCTGTGCTGAATAAAAATAATAACCTGACAGTATTGCTATATCCCAACCAATTTATTTTTTCCTGGTGTAACTGACAAGTTTAGAATTTTTCACAATCATCAATCAATCATCAATCAATCATCAATCAATCATCATCAATGGTAAGACAGAGATTTAGGAACCAGGTTTTAAATTGTAAGACATTTCCTGGGGCAGATGTGGATTCTGACCACAATCTATTGGTTATGAACTGCAGATTGAAACTGAAGAAACTGCAAAAAGGTGGGAATTTAAGGAGATGGGACCTGGATAAACTGAAAGAACCAGAGGTTGTAGAGAGTTTCAGGGAGAGCATAAGGGAACAATTGACAGCAATGGGGGAAATAAATACAGTAGAAGAAGAATGGGTAGCTCTGAGGGATGAAGTGGTGAAGGCAGCAGATGATCAAGTAGGTAAAAAGACGAGGGCTAATAGAAATCCTTGGGTAACAGAAGAAATATTGAATTTAATTGATGAAAGAAGAAAATATAAAAATGCAGTAAATGAAGCAGGCAAAAAGGAATACAAACGTCTCAAAAATGAAATCGACAGGAAGTGCAAAATGGCTAAGCAGGGATGGCTAGAGGACAAATGTAAGGATGTAGAGGCTTGTCTCACTAGGGGTAAGATAGATACTGCCTACAGGAAAATTAAAGAGACCTTTGGAGAGAAGAGAACCACATGTATGAATATCAAGAGCTCAGATGGAAACCCAGTTCTAAGCAAAGAAGGGAAGGCAGAAAGGTGGAAGGAGTATATAGAGGGTTTATACAAGGGAGATGTATTTGAGGACAATATTATGGAAATGGAAGAGGATGTAGATGAAGACGAAATGGGAGATAAGATACTGCGTGAAGAGTTTGACAGAGCACTGAAAGACCTGAGTCGAAACAAGGCCCCGGGAGTAGACAACATTCCACTAGAACTACTGATGGCCTCGGGAGAGCCAGTCATGACAAAACTCTACCATCTGGTGACCAAGATGTATGAGACAGGCGAAATACCCTCAGACTTCAAGAAGAATATAATAATTCCAATCCCAAAGAAAGCAGGTGTTGACAGATGTGAAAATTACCGAACAGTCAGTTTAATAAGTCACAGCTGCAAAATACTAACGCGAATTCTTTACAGACGAATGGAAAAACTGGTAGAAGCCGACCTCGGAGAAGATCAGTTTGGATTCCGTAGAAATGTTGGAACACGTGAGGCAATACTGACCTTACGACTTATCTTGGAAGAAAGATTAAGAAAAGGCAAACCTACGTTTCTGGCATTTGTAGACTTAGAGAAAGCTTTTGACAATGTTGACTGGAATACTCTCTTTCAAATTCTGAAGGTGGCAGGGGTAAAATACAGGGAGCGAAAGGCTATTTACAATTTGTACAGAATCCAGATGGCAGTTATAAGAGTCGAGGGGCATGAAAGGGAAGCAGTGGTTGGGAAAGGAGTGAGACAGGGTTGTAGCCTCTCCCCGATGTTATTCAATCTGTATATTGAGCAAGCAGTAAAGGAAACAAAAGACAAATTCGGAGTAGGTATTAAAATTCATGGAGAAGAAGTAAAAACTTTGAGGTTCGCCGATGACATTGTAATTCTTTCAGAGACAGCAAAGGACTTGGAAGAGCAGTTGAACGGAATGGACAGTGTCTTGAAAGGAGGATATAAGATGAACATCAACAAAAGCAAAACGAGGATAATGGAATGTAGTCAAATTAAGTCGGGTGATGCTGAGGGAATTAGATTAGGAAATGAGATACTTAAAGTAGTAAAGGAGTTTTGCTATTTAGGGAGTAAAATAACCGATGATGGTCGAAGTAGAGAGGACATAAAATGTAGACTGGCAATGGCAAGGAAAGCGTTTCTGAAGAAGAGAAATTTGTTAAGATCGAGTATAGATTTAGGTGTCAGGAAGTCGTTTCTGAAAGTATTTGTATGGAGTGTAGCCATGTATGGAAGTGAAACATGGACGATAACTAGTTTGGACAAGAAGAGAATAGAAGCTTTCGAAATGTGGTGCTACAGAAGAATGCTGAAGATAAGGTGGGTAGATCACGTAACTAATGAGGAGGTATTGAATAGGATTGGGGAGAAGAGAAGTTTGTGGCACAACTTGACTAGAAGAAGGGATCGGTTGGTAGGACATGTTTTGAGGCATCAAGGGATCACAAATTTAGCATTGGAGGGCAGCGTGGAGGGTAAAAATCGTAGAGGGAGACCAAGAGATCAATACACTAAGCAGATTCAGAAGGATGTAGGTTGCAGTAGGTACTGGGAGATGAAGAAGCTTGCACAGGATAGAGTAGCATGGAGAGCTGCATCAAACCAGTCTCAGGACTGAAGACCACAACAACAACAACATCAATTCCACTTTGCTGATAAATCTAAATCCAATCTTTGACATCGCAATGCAACACAAAATATGACAATTGAGACCAGGAGTAAGATAGAACTAAACTAAGACAGGTGATGTGACAAGAAGTCGTACAAGAAGTGTGTGAATGTATTATATAATTGGAACAGTACTGCACAAAAGCTGAATAGGTCACTTAGTGAAACACTGTCAGACGACGAATGAAGTATTTTAATATTATGCATTTTGATATAACCCATCAGCAGATATAAGATGCATCGAGTTGTACAGATGAACTGAACTTGTATTTTACATAACTGCCTGTGACAGTTGCGTGTGTAACATACAAGTTCAGAGCATCTGTACACATTGATTATCTGATACTGATGATGGGTTATCCTCAAATACACAATATTAAAGTCATTCCTTCACCATCTGATGACTTCTTCTAACTGACTTGTCAGCATGGCAATTCCCGTAACAACAGATGAATATGAATAATTTCACATATGACCCCATTTCAGCAGAGAACATGGACCTCTTTTAAATAAACTGTTTCCTTAAAGGCAGAACCTTTTTTGGCCAGATTTTGTACGATGAATATTTTTAACAGTTAATAATACAATATGTGAGTTTTCATTAAAAACAAATTAATATTACTCACCTACAGTAGTGGCGACTCTAATGCTAAGGATGTTTTGTTGTATACAACAGGCACCATTCCAGCTCATACTGAAGACTAATAAACTAAAAGTCGTGTACTTTATGAACAATCAGTTTTGTTAAATGAAATTGTTTTCATTAATTCCTTTCTTTCACGAAGTAATTATGGTACCACTGTACAAAGATTAGTGTTGAAAAGTACATGTATGTTTACACAAAGAAATTGTGTATCACAAATTCCATTAAAGCTCGGTCCACCTCCTGAGAAGCTTCCGTTAGCTGACCCGGCACAGAGCTTCTTGCAGGAGCTTCTTTGACGGACTGGGAAGGTGACAGTCATTTGGAGCCAGGTCAGGACTGTGTGCCGTGAGCTACAGCAGCTCGAAGCAGAGCTTTTGTGTGCAATAGATTCCTTTCCCAGCGAAAAGACACATTTGAAAATTTTTTCTCTGCTCTTCACTTTGATTTTGGGTTTCTGATCTCGTAGTAGTGTCATCATCCTCTGTTTGAACTAAAGGAGAGTAATGAATCAACAGTGGACCTTCCATATCACGAAAGTCATCAGCTTTCCTACAGAAGCTTGCCTCTTGGTTTCTTGCATACGCATACACTCGCAACCCACGTACAGTGCACGGTGTAGCTACTCTGTACTATCGTTTGCGACCTCCTTTCCTGTTCCCTCTCGCTTACAGAGTGAGGGAGAAGCAACTGTCTATATGCCTCTGTATGAGCTCTAATTTCTCTTATCTTCATGGTCTTTACACCAAACGTATGTCAGTGGCAGAAGAATTGTTCTGTAGTCCACTTCAAATGCTGGTTCTCTGAATTTTTTCAATAGCGTTTCACAAAAAGAACGTCATCTTCCCTTCAGGGATTCCCTTTAGGATTCGTGAAGTATCTTTGTAATACTCTTGGCTTGTTCAAACCTACTGGTGACAAATCTAGCAGCTCGCCTCTGAATTGCTTTGACGTGTTTCTTTAATTTGAATTGATAGGGATTCCAAACACTCGAGCAGTATTCAAGGATGGGTTGCACTAGTATTCTATATGTGGTTTGCTTACAGATTAGGTACACTTCTCTAAAAGTTCACCCAATAAACAGAAGTCTGCCTTCCCTACAATTGTCCTTAGCTGCTCGTTCCATTTCATACTGCTTTGCAATGCCGTGCCTAGACATTTAAGTGACATGACTACACCGTGCAGAATACTACTAATGCTGTTTTCAAACATCAGGCCTATGGGATTGTTTTCTTAATAGTCTGCATTAATTTACATTTTTCTACATTTGGAGCACGCTGCCACTCATCAGAAATGACTTCATGTTACCGATCACCACCTCTCTCAGTGAAAGCATCTACTGTTCACGTGATACATAGGAATGTCAGAAATCGTACTTGCCTGCCGTGCAGCTGCCTGCTGGGCTGCTGCTACATTTCAGAGTTAATGGCCTGACTAATTTGGAAAAAAAACCCAAGGAATAGCATTTGGAAGTGCAGGAGTTGTGGTATGCTAATTATTTAGTAACACTGCTTTGCAGAATACTCGGGAAATCCACAGAAGGTGTAAAACAGGTGAGGTATTATGAAATGGCAATTTTGGAAAATTTTTGTACCAGTTTATCACTGATTGCAAATGGACTGCCACTTCTCCCATCTTCACGAACATTTGTCCTTCCTCTCTCAAACAAAAGATGCTGTTGACAACAGACTAGGCCGATAAGAATACTAACAAAAAATAATAACTGATCTCATTTAAAAACATCTGTTTAAACCATTATGGATTTTTACTTCACCATGTCACTTGCTGGACAGCCCTGATAAATGTTCTTAGTAGTCATTTGCTGGCAATCCTAAGTTATCGCACCAATGTGTATCCAGTTTGTCAAGTTCCTTTTAAGAAGATCATGCGTGTCGTTAGACCTAGAGTTGTTGCTGCTGGCATTATTTGTTTTCTGGAATCCTGCTGCAAATGTGGAGCAAAATATAACACTTTTTATAACAAAGTGGTCAGACTTGAAAAGTATTTATATTTTTCTCACCACTTTAAATTGTTACACTGAAATCAGTAACACAAATGAAGTAATCATAAAATATTTTCTGATGTTTATTTCTGTACAAAACAACTTTTCTGTCCGTTAGTCAGCTATTGCTGACTAACACCTCAAATAAGACTTAGTGCATAAAAACACCTGCTCAGCGGCCTTGGTCGTGTGTTCCACATCTCGCTACCTGCAATTCTATCACTACTGCAATCATGAAATCCTCCGACGGCGTGTTTTCTTCCTTCGCGCCCACCTCTTCGACTGAGATGTTGCCACAGCTCGCTGAGGACCTGAAAATTTTCAAAGTTCCATCTATGATTTGCGGACAGACGCTTCAGAAATGTGGTAAAAATTGATCTCAAACGAGCATATTTCTGTAGTCATCTTGAAGGGTCATAAAGACTTCATTAGTTCTTTTTCAACTCGCGAGGGGACCTTAAAGACTGCTTGCCCTCTTCCGTTTTCTTCATACTTGCAGAATTGAAGGTCAGTGCCCAGACCCAATTTTCCTAAAGCAGTCTAGTGGTGACGGTGGGGGAGGCAGGGACGACCTACCTTTGAAGATTCGGAGAGTTTCGAGCATTGTTAATTGTAAGAAATTTGAGCATATTAAAATATTTGCTAATAGCTGAATGCATAGTGTGCAAGTCTTGTGAGCACGATAGCACTGGTTTGATTATCACTACTAGCAATTATATATATCAGTAATACAGTTCAGTGTGTGGAAATTATAAAGTATTTCATTTGCTATTTGATGTTAGGCATTTTTGTACCAAATTATAATTTATTTTGAACACTCATTTTGATGTGATAGATAATTAAAAATAACTCGATGTCATTTTTTACTAAAAAATTGTGGCTCAATGTCCATTAACATTTCCATTTCACAATAAATATAAAACTTACTACTAGGGGAACCATGCAAAACTTTTGCAGTTTTATGATAATGACAGTATCTGGAATAAGTGTAGTCACCGGGATGAGGGTAGTTGTGGGAATGAAGTGAAACCATTTTTAAAAATGAACTGAGCAATGTGAAATAATAATCAAGAATTTATGATACATCCTTGCATATACATTTCCATGTGTCCAGAAATGTGTTTTGCGTTCGGAATGCTCGTCACAGCTTGTATGATGGGGAGAGATCAGGGACTGTCAGCAGGGCAACATAACCTATAACTTTAACTTCACAAACATTTTCACTTACAGTAAGTATGTTAAGGCACAGTAGCAATAGGTAAATCACAATTCAAAGTGACAGTGATGAATGTGTTTGTCATTTTGAGCGTTATATTCATTTAGTAAAGTCAACTTATAGGACAGGCAGATGGTTTGGTTTGGTTGGTCTGGGGGATGGAACCAAACAATGAGGTCATCGGTCCCATCGTATTAAGGAAGGATGGGAAAGGGAGTCGGCCTTGCCCTTTCAAAGGAACCATCCCGGCATTTGTCTGAAGCGATTTAGGGAAATCATGGAAAACCTAAATCAGGATGGTCGGACGTGGGTTTGAACCATCGCCCTACTGAATGTGAGTCCAGTGTGCTAACCACTGCGCTACCTCGCTCGGTCAGGCAGATGAAATGGACTACCGCAGTAGTCAATTAGTATCTATGAGAATGCTGTACACAGATTATCCAGTAATGGGTACTTTAAGACAAATCAAACTGTATTTATAATAAGATAATATGAAAAAGGAGTCTCTTATTCATGATTAATTATCATAAATTATAGGTATGAATCTGGGCATCCGTGATGCACTTTGCCTATTGTAGTTAACTCTTTTATGTTAAAAATTTTCCACAACTATTAAACTTAAGTGCAAAATCACTATGCAGTATCAATAGCCAGTTAAAAAACCTTTCTAACAATACCTCATTAATCCCTGTACATTTAGTATATGTAGAGAAAAAGGGATATTGAATTGAGAAATTAACTAGTGAGAATCGAACAAATGACTTCACAATCACAAGACTTCTATTCACCTACTGCTGGAAGTGTTTTGTAGTTATAATGACTTGAAAATCTTCTAATTTTCAAAGGTGATTGTGTTGTACTGCTTTAGGAATTTGATGTTTGGGTGCTGACTTACAAATCCTGCAAGTATGAAAAAAAAAAAAAAAAAAATCAAAGACGACCAGTCCACTTGTCAAATGATCTCAGCAAGCCTATTCTGGGGCATCTGTACATTCTAGCATAGTAACGATCAGAACTCAATAAAACCAAAGTACCCGAGTATGAAATTTTGTGCTTCCGTGGTCCCAATGAACGATCTGCTACAGCTCTCATGTTCTGTAAGCAAGATTTTGATGTTACAACTTGACCACTGTGCAGTTAAAAATAAATGGTTTGAGTTGCTGACCTCATCTTAGATCAAAAGTGAACTAGCAAAGTTTTTGTAACCTCTCCACATTACAAGATTAAATGTTAAGCACAGAAACACACCTCAGATCACAGCCTAAGCCCACATAAACAGCCATCTGTGGAAACCCGCACTGTATACTCGAGAAATGTTCTTCACCGACACATATCACGTAGTGCATGTGGGCTTAGATTCAAGGGGAGCACAAATGATAGAAGTATTATGAAACCAAAATAGTAACTTTACTGTAAAATAAAAACAGAGTACAGGAGGGCAATGATAATCCAGCATGCTCAGGGGTCTGTCAATGCTGGATTATAAAATGTGCTGGATTATCAAGGACATTTTAAAAACCTCATTTTACAAAAAGTGATATAAGCAAAACCTATTGTTTTAACTCAGAAAAACAAGCAATTATTATTTATTAAAAAGAACTTGAGAGACTATACAAAAAATTAAAAGCATGTACTACTTTTCTATAAAAACAAAATTCAATTAAAGAACACTGTACTGCTCTATTAAATCAGTTTAAGGCTCAAAGTCTCAGAAAAGTTCAATGTACATAAACAATTTTTTATACACCAGTTATGAAATGAAATATCTACAATGGGTATATACAAATAAGCACCACTGATTTGAAAAGATCCAGAACAAGGCAATTAATAAAAATTGTTACCAATAAACTGGCGCAGTTTAATTAGCATCACTGGTTTTAGGAAGAGCACAGATATCTCACGTTATCTAGGATGTGGAATATGTTGGACTGGTATCTAACAATGATGGCTTCCGAGTCCTCAGGAACAATGCAGGAATGTTAAACTGTTTCTTGGATTTAACACTAAAAAAAAAAAAAGGTAATGATGTGCTGATTTATAACATCAGAAACGTAGTACTTTTGGCCGCTCTCACCAATTTTTATGAAAATGTTTAAGGATTCTGAAGCCCCAGGCCAAAAAATGTGAATTGTTGGCATTTCTTCTTCATCACTCTCAGTTTCTAGTGCCTCCCATGGGTTGAAAACACTTTGTAATATCACAAAATCAGTCAACTCTTCTTTGATAGCTAAATTTCTGTCAATGTTTATCTATTTGTCAACTACTTCCGTTGAAAATGCACGCAGTTGATCAGTGAATGCAAGATTTATCACTCATGCAATTTAAGAGTGAATACTTGTCGACTAATAATTATTTACACTGCGTTCCACCTCGGCTCCTTTAACCAGCTTAGGCTATAGTTTTCTCCAGATGCTGTGCAATGTAGTATTTTTAACATACGTCCAAGCAATTTCAGCTGGGAAAATAGCATCTTTGATGTTACAATTGCTTTAGAACTCTTTGACACTGCAATCTGAGCTTAGCAGCTGTTGCACAAAAATACCACTGTACCAGCACTTGAGATTCTGTATGATCCCTCCATCCATTCCGGACTATCGGGTCCGGCGATTATCACAGTATTACTGTAGTACCTAAAGTAAAGACTATCTGCTTTTGGATATCCTTTCTCTCCCGCCCCACAAACTTGACATCAACCAGCCCATAATTTCACCTGCCACCCGTTATCAGCGTACTCCCAAAACCTTGACACATACACAAGCTCCACGTCAAATCACAACAAAACTTCAGCCACCTCCCCACTACCTGTTCACTCTTGTCTTTAATAGAAAACTTCTCTTTCTTTATTTATCACATCTTTCTTCTCCACACACTCCTCTTTTTCTTTCCAAAAGCTTGGTTCAGGACCCTCATTCACATTTTGTCCGTGCCACTCCCCCTCCCACAATCATCCTCATCTACTGCTCACCTCCTACAACTTAGTGCAGCGAAAACAGTGCTCTGGATTTTTTAAGTGTACCATGATTTAAAAAGGAAGACTTCCAACTTTTACTTTAAATCTTCCAACCATAACAATAATCTGAAAATCATATATACAGGGTGGTCCATTGATCGTGACTGGGCCAAATATCTCACGAAATAAACATCAAACAAAAAAACCACAAAGAACGAAACTCATCCAGCTTGAAGGGGGAGACCAGATGGCACTATGGTTGGCCCGCTAGATGCCGCTGTCATTGGTCAAACGGATATCAACTGCGTTTTTTAAATAGGAACCCCCATTTTTTACTACATATTCGTGTAGTACGTAAAGAAATATGAATGTTTTAGTTGGACCACTTTTTTCGCTTTGTGGTAGATGGCGCTGTAATAGTCACAAACATACGGCTCACAATTTTAGACGAACAGTTGGTAACAGGTAGATTTTTTAAATTAAAATACAGAACGTAGGTACATCTGAACATTTTATTTGGTTGTTACAATGTGATACATGTACCTCTGTGAACTTATCATTTCTGAGAATGTATGCTGTTGCAGCGTCATTACCTGTAAATACCACATTCATGCAATAAATTCTCAAAATGATGTCCATCAACCTCAATGCATTTGACAGTACGTGTAACGACATTCCTCTCAACAGCAAGTAGTTCGCCTACCGTAATGTTGGCACATGCATTGATGCATGTTGTCAGGCATTGTTGGTGGATCACGATAGCAAATATTGTTCAACTTTACCCACAGAAAGAAATCCGGGGATGTCAGATCCGGTGAATGTGCAGGCCATGGTATGGTGCTTCGACGACCAATCCACCTGTCATGAAATATGCTATTCAATACTGCTTCAGCCACACGTGAGCTATGTGCCGGACATGCATGATGTTGGAAGTGCATCGCCATTCTGTTATGCAGTGAAACATCTTGTAGTAACATCGGTAGAACATTATGTAGGACATCAGCATAGACTGCACCATTTAGATCACCATCGATAAAATGGGGACCAATTATCCTTCCTCCCATAATGCCGCACCATACATAAACCCGCCAAGGTCGAAGACGTTCCACTTGTCGCAGCCATCGTGGATTTTCTGTTGCCCAATAGTGCGTATTATGCCGGTTTACGTTACCGCTGTTGGTGAATGACGCTTTGTCGCTAAATAGAACACGCACAAAAAATATGTCATCGTCCCATAATTTCTCTTGTGTCCAGTGGCAGAACTGTACACAACATTCAAAGTCGTCACCATGCAGTTACTGGTGCATAGAAATATGGTACGGGTGCAATTGATGTTGATGTAGCATTCTCAACACCGACGTTTTTGAGATTCCAGATTCTCGCACAATTTGTCTGCTACTGATGTGCGGATTAGACGCGACAGCAACTAAAACACCTACTTGGGCATCATCATTTGTTGCAGGTCGTGGTTGACGTTTCACATGTGGCTGAACACTTCCTGTTTCCTTAAATAATGTAACTATCCGGCGAACGGTCTGGACACTTGGATGATGTCATCCAGGATACCGAGCAGCATACATAGCACACGCCCGTTGGGGATTTTGATCACAATAGCCATACAGCAACACGATATCGACCTTTTCCACAATTTGTAAATGGTCCATTTAACACAGGTAATGTATCACGAAGCAAATACTGTCCGCACTGGTGGAATGTTACGTGATACCATGTACTTATACGTTGGTGACTACTACAGCGCCATCTACTACAAAGTGAAAAAAGTGGTCCAACTAAATCATTCATATTTCTTTACGTACTACATGAATGTGTAATAAAAAATGGGGGTTCCTATTTAACATGAGGGGGGACCCAAAATTAACTGGAATCGTAATGCTGCACATTGTGTACTTGTAGTAGCAGTTTGCACCGCCAGAGGGTTGTAGTAAGAGCTCTGCCGAGTCATTCTGCCACACGGCGTCACCCAACAGTGGAAGTGTGGTTTCTTTGGCAGTTCTTTGAGTGTGCATACAGTGCAGACGTGACACGAGGAAATGGCTAGTTCTTACAAACAAAGTGCGGCAGTGAAGTTTTGTTTCTTGCTCGGCAAGAACACAGCAGAAACTGTTGATGATTCAGACAGCCTACAAAGACCTTGCTCTTAGTAAAACGCAAGTGTACGAATGGTTTTCTTGGTTTAAAAAGGGAGAAATGGTGGTTGAAGATCAGCCCTGTTCCGGTCGACCTTCAACTGCTCGAAGCGAAGACAACATCGACAAAATCCGTGATCTCATCAGTGAAGATCGATGCAGGCCAATCGACCAACTCAAGAACTTGTCTGGGAGCTCAATTCAGTGCATCTTGACCATCGATTTGGGTATGCAAAGATTTGCAGCAAAATTCATGCCGAAGCTTCTTACCAGAGATCGAAAGCTTCTTACCGGAGATCAAAGGGATCGTTGCATTCAAGCCTGTCTCGAAATGAAGGACACGTTCAACAGTCATGGTGCTATGGTTACGATCCAGAAAGTAAACAGTCATCACAATGGAAGTCACCTGGCTCACCTCAACCAAAAAATGCTCAACAAGTGAAATTGAATGTGAAAACGATGTCGATCTGCCTTTTTTTTTTTTTTTTTTTTTTTTTTTTTTACATCAACGGGATCATACACTCTGAATTTGTCCCTGAAAACCAGACAGTAAACCAGCAATTCTATTTGGAGGTTATGAAACGACTTCGCAGAAGTTTGTCGCGAAAACGTCCAGCTTTGTGGGATTTTGGCGTGTGGTTCCTGCATCACGACAACGCTGCCGCGCACACAGCTTTCAGTGTTCGCCAGTTTTTGGCCTCAATGAAGACGATTACCTTGACCCACGCACCCTATTTGCCGGATTTAGCACCCTCGGACTTCTTCCTATTCCCGAGGATGAAAAGAGACTTGAGAGGGAAGCGTTTTGCGGATGTGGAAGACGTAAAACGCAATGTCATGAAAGTGCTAACAGGTATCAAAGAGGACGAATTTAAAAGGTGCTTTAACACTGGAATGAACGTTTGGAAAAGTGTATTAATGCTAATGGAGAGTACTTCAAAGGAGATTAAGGTTGTATTTGAAAACAATATAGTATATGCTTTCTAGAAAGAAATTCCGGTTATTTTTGGGCCCTCCTATATATATTTTTTTACAAAACTATGCTCAAGACGAGCATTCCTTGGGTTTCAGGATTTTAGACAGATGACGTCGACATCATGCCACAATGTTGCAGCTGACAACCGGGCAGCCACCTTCGAATGAGTTATATACCAAATGTTGCCAAGTTTATGCCTGAGATTGGTGTGCATAGATCTCAGCTCCACTACCCCCTCTGTTGAATGTTGTTATCATCTCGGCCACACAAGCAAACAGCAGGGTTAAAATTGAGAGGCAAAGGTGAAAACGTTAACTGTTCATAGATATGGCACTAGGAGTAAAATTTCGTCTTTGTCAAGAAATCAAAGAAATCAACTGGTCCCATGTATTATCCAGTCCAAAACCACCATTACAATTAATAAGAACTTCTGCCGAATGTGTTTCCAAAGAGTCTTCAATAGCTGAATCCCAGAATGTACTCATCATGTCCAAGCTTTTTGTGGCAGAATAACCTACTAAATTTCCTGTGGAAATAGAGGGCTCAGCTATGGCGGATTTACTGGGTTTTTCAAAAAATTCCGCAACATTCATAATTTCACACCAATGGTCTGTTGGAGCAAAATGTGGTTGGCATCCCTGCAAACGCCTGTGTTTACTGTATAACTGCCAGAAGTTTTATTGTTGTAGGTCTGTTAGTTACTGTTCACTGCTTTATTGAGTAAAGCGTTGTGTTGCACAGTTTGCAAATTTCAAGACGGCAGAGTTAAGAGGACAACGTGTCTGCGTGAAATTTTGCATGGAACTCGAGAAAACCTTTACAGAGACACAATAATTGATGCAGGAAGCCTACAATGATGAGTACTTAAGCCGTCCTCAGTCTTATCAACGGTTCACACAGTTTACAAATGACCAGACGGAAGTCTAAGATGCCCTTCGACATCTACCGACAGTGCTCACGTCTGGAACATCGACGAACTTGTGCGTGCCATTTGAAGACTGACTATCCGTGAGGTTGCAGAAGAATATAACATTTGAGTTGGATCGTGTCATAAAATCCTGACAGTGCATCTCAAAATGTATCGTGTTGCTGCCTAGTTCGTCCCACGGCTCACGAGTCGAGACCAGAAATACCTTTGCCTTGCGATCTGTGAAGAGCTTTTAGATCGTGCAAATGAAAATAATTGGTGATGAGACATGGGTCTATGATTAGGGTGTTGAGACCGAGGTTCAAATTTCACAAGAGCTCAGGAAAGGTTCTCCAAGACTAAAACAGCTTTTCAGGTCAGGTCAAATGTCAAAGCCGTGCTGACAGTTTTCTTTGACTTTGCAGGATTAGTTCATCACGCCACCTGTTAATCGGTGGTACTATCGAGACGAGCTGGAATGCCTGCAAGAAAATGTGAGAAGGAAACGGCCTGAAATGTGGCGAGACAATTTGTGGCTTTTGTGTCGTGATAAAGCAGATGCACAATCGTCCCTGTTCGTGTGCGGCTGTTGCACAAAACACGAAATCACAGTGCTGCCTCATCCTCCTCACTCTCTAGACCTGGTCCCTGGGGACTTTTTTTATTTCCAAAGTGTCCTCTGATGAAAGGACAAGATTTGCAACAATAGACGAGATAAATGTAAATCCACAAACGGTACTTCAGGCGGTCCAGGAAGAGGAAGTGCAAACAGTGTTGAAAGTGGAGATCAATTGTGGAGGGAGTATTTCCGAAGAGACAATGCACAATAAGTAAAAGTATGCGCAGAAAAAGGATTTTTCTGAACAGACCTCGTACGTCAATTGTGTTCCGCACACATTTTATGCATTCTGCCTGTGGTCTGCATAGTGTGGAGTTTGTCACACTGGCATCCAATTCACCTGAAGAAGGTTGCTCGGTTGGCAGCCAAAATATCGTGGCAAGATGTTGCTGTCGTCTGGCCGCAATCCCGACACCTCACGGAATACGCTAGAATGCTTTGACAATACTCTCAGCTGAATAGCAGCATTGTTCTGCTGCTAAGCCACCGTCACTCATCAGGAAGATGGAATAAAATGGAAATTATGGACCTTTTTATTACCAAAAGTAATGGCAAAGTAAAGATTAATCTTATTTGGACATATCTACTGAATGAATGAGATCAGGCTAACACAGATCATGTATTTCTTGTCAGAAAAGTCAACAACAGTACAGATTACAGAAGTAGGCAAATAACTACAGTGTGATTGGGAATATTAAAATAAATGTGTATGTCAATAAAAGTTACATAAAACACAAAAATGGATGGAAGCTGGTAGATGTGATGTACAACAATTTCAGAAAAAATAGAGGATTTATTGATGAGAGAGAGCGTCACAAACTGAGCAAGTCAGTAACGTGTCAGTCCACCTCTGGCACTTATGGAATCATATATTCAGCTGGGCAATGACCGACAGAGATTTTGGATGTCCTCCTGAGGGATCTCGTGCCAAATTCTGTCCAACTGGCATGTTAGATGGTCAACATCCTGAGATGGGTTGAGGGTCCTGCCTGCAATTCTCCAAACATTCTCATTCGGGAAAAGATCTGGCAACCTTGCCGGCCACGGTAGGGTTCAGAAAGCACGGAGACCGGCAGTAGAAACTCTCATTGTGGGCAGGTGAGCATTATCTTGCTGAAATGTAAGCCCCGGGTGGCTTGTCGTGAAGGGTAACAACGGGGCACAGAATATCACAGACGTGCTGCTGTGCTGTATGAGTCTCACAGATGGCAACCAAAGCGGTCCTGCTATGAAAAGAAATAGCACCCCAAACCATCACTCCTGGTTGTCAGGCCGTATCACAGGCAACAGTCAGGTCGGTATCCATTAGCGTCCGGGACATCTGCAGACACACCTTCAGCCTGTAATCTCACCGAATGGAATAGGATTGCCTTCAGTGACGAGTCCTGCTTCGGAACTGAGCCTCGACGATTGGTGAAGGTGTACCAGGGACGCTGTGGCCGGCAGTGGGTTACCGACCTGAATGTGACCGCCAGTTTTTTTATTAGTGCGCTGGGGCAAGCAAACTGACTTTCACTTTTTTTTTGGAGGGGAAGTGGTGGTGGTGGTGGGGGGGGGGGGGGAGAACCTACATTACTGGCCATTAAAATTGCTACACCACGAAGATGACCTCCTACAGACGCGAAATTTAACTGACAGGAAGAAGATGCTGAGATATGCAAATGATTAGCTTTTCAGAGCATTCACACAAGGTTGGCGCCAGTCGCGACACCTACAATGTGCTGACATGAGGAAATTTTCCAACCGATTTCTCATACACAGACAGCAGGTGACCGGCTTTGTCTGGTGAAACGATGTTGTGATGCCTCGTGTAAGGAGGAGAAATGCGTACCATCACGTTTCCGACTTTGATAAAGGTCGGATTGTAGCCTATCGCGATTGCGGTTTATCGTATCGTGACACTGCTGCTCGCGTTGGTCGAGATCCAATGACTGTTAGCAGAATATGGAATCGGTGCCGTGCTGGATAACAACGCCCTCGTATCACTAGCAGTCGAGATGACAGGCATCTTATCCGCATGGCTGTAACAGATCATGCACCCACATCTCGATCCCTGAGTCAACAGATGGGGACGTTTGCAAGACAACAACCATCTACACGAACAGTTCGACGACGTTTGCAGCAGCATGGACTATTAGCTCGGAGACCGTGGCTGCAGTTACCCTTGACGCTGCATCACAGACAGGAGCACCTGCAATGGTGTACTCGATGATGAACCTGGGTGCACAAATGGCAAAACGTCTTTTTTTTGGATGAATCCAGGTTCTGTTTACATCACGATGGTTGCATCAGTGTTCAGCGACATCGAGGTGAACGCACATTGGAAGCGTGTATTCGTCATCGTCATAACTGGTGTATCACCCGGTGTGATGGTATGGGGTGCCATTGGTTACACATCTCGGTCAGCTCTTGTTCGTATTGACGGCACTTTGAACAGTGGACGTTACATTTCAGATGTGTTACGACCCATGGCTATACTCTCCATTCGATCCCTCCGAAACCCTACATTTCAGCAGGATAATGCACGACTGCACGTTGCAGGTCCTTTCTGGGTACATAAAATGTTCGACTGCTGCCTTGGCCAGCACATTCTCCAGATCTCTCACCAACTGAAAAGTCTGGTCAATGGTGGCCGAGCAACTGGCTCGTCACAATACGCCAGTCACTACTCTTGATGAACTGTGGTATCGTGTTGAAGCTGCACGGGCAGCTGTACCTGTACACGCCACCCGAGCTGTTTGACTCAATGCCCAGGGGTATCAAGGCTGTTATTACGGCCAGAGGTGGTTGTTCTGGGTACTGATTTCTCAGGATCTATGCACCAAATTGCGTGAAAATGTAATCACATGTCAGTTCTAGTATAATATATTTGTCCAATGAATACCCGTTTATCATCTGCATTTCTTCTTGGTGTAGCAATTTTAATGTCCAGTAGTGTATTCACTGATTTCCTCTCACATAAATGTAAATTAGGCATAGATCTTTCAGTGAAGCTGTTAAGCACACAGTAGGGTGGGAAGGGGTGTTAGGCAGTCAGTGCTATGCGTCGTCGTCACCCCACTCACTCCCCCCATCAGTCTTCTGACTGGTTTGACGTGGCCCGCCATGAATTCCTCTCCTGTTGTTGTATAAAGAGAAGCAATTCAATAACATTAAAAATTAAATATGAGCCTAAGTTTATACGTCCAGCTTCATGGAAAGAATTTTGTTGTTTTAATTTTGAAAACGAAACAAAGAACTCAGGAACAACATGGCTAGAAAATAAGAAATACAAAAAGAGAACACGAGATGAAGTTCTCATGTGATACCAGAACACAATGATGAACAGTAAATAAGTGACAGCTTCAAACAGGAAAGATAGTTCTTTAAAAATATTTTGCGACTATGGGCCCAGCACAAAAAAGGTCGTTTACTTCTCTTTGGCGATGTCCTCGTAGAAACGGCTGCAACTGTGTGGCGGGAATCAGGGGTCGCCGATACCTGGGGCTGCGGTTGTGGCACACCAGACTGTTTCGGCAGACCGAACAGTTTCGGCACGCTGAACGGTTTCCTGAGCGCAGCCCGTATGTGGCCGAGGCGATGCCGCATGAGGTGCTCCAGCCGGTCGAACGCCTCGCCACAGTCTCCGCAGGTGTGCTGTGCCCTCAGTGTCCAGACAGGTTTCGGTTTGAGTTTCACCTGTTTCGCCTCCCGCACCTCACGCCAGATTGTGGTACGGCCTGTGTGTGTCAGGGTGTGCATCTGCATCTGGCCCTCAGTAGGGAACTGTTGGCTGCAATACCCGCACTGGAAGCTCTTTGTCGGCACACGTGACACATCCGTTATCTCCACACATTCGTCGTCGGTGTCCCCGTCGGGGGCAGCTCCGTCATTCTCGGAAATTTGCACCACTTCGTCACTGGCTGTCAGGCTGTAGAGCTCTCCGCTATCGACACCGGTCGTGGGCTCTCGTGCGATTCTGTAAAAGGAAATTGAAAAGGTGTATCTTAAATTATGTTCAGTGTCTCAATTTTGTAAATTTATGAGGGTAGGACATTAAATAAGTTGCAAAACAGGATAGAGGTAGTAACATTCGATGTAACTTCGTGGAATTTATTTCACTTTTCCACATATTCACCCTGGACATTCATTCAGACAGATATCCCATCTCTTTATAGTCGGTAGAGTGCTTACCCACAAAATGCAAAGATCCTGGGTTCGAGTCCCAGTGCGTTAATCTGCAACAGAGTTTCGTATCGTCGTACACTCCACTGCAGAGTCAAAATTCATTGTGGAAACTGCTCTTCACAAGACCTCGATAGCTGGCAGCAATGAAGACTTTTAGTTGTTGTCACAGCCAATGTGTCTGGGCATGACATCTATTATGGTAAGTTAGTTGGCTGCCAAGTCTTCCATTGTAAGGCAACACTATTAGTCATCAAATACTCAATACAGCTGACAACATTAATGATTAGTTGGTTGAAAACTCAAAAAAGATGGTAAAGATTTCACTATTGAGTTGAATGACGCTACAGACAGCTAAGACGATGCACAGCTAGCTTGTTACGTGCCGTGTATATGTGACGACAAATTTCATGAAGAACTTCTTTTCTGGAGGAAAATAACTCTTGGAACAAAACCAACAGACCTCTTTGGAATACTTTGTTCTTTTATGGGAGAAAACAACATCAACTGGGAAAACTGTGTAGGCGTGTTTACAGATGGAGGTTGTAGTAAGGCTGGCTGTTACATCAGATTGCAAGCTCTGATTCTCATGTTATTGGGGCACACAATTTATTCATCGAGAGAAACTGCCATCAAAAAGCACGAGTCCTGTCCTTCGTGTGGTTTTGCAATCAATTACCAAAGTGATGAACTTCACATAAGTCGAGATGTTTTCAACAAACGTGAGTTGATGTGGGGACTGAGCATTTTCACAATTTGTTACAGTGACTCTTACTGGCTTTCACACGGTAATGTCTTGCAAAGGGTGTACGAACTCGGGAATGAACTTTTTACTATCGAGTTCCGCGAAGTTTGCAAACTGTGTTTTCAGCTGGTGAATCTTCCTGATACTGTTGAAAAACTCTGTTCACCGAGTGTATCCAGGGTGCATATGTGGACAAGGAAAAAAACCTTCCCCAATTTTTCCCGGTTAAAAAATACACCTTTTCCCCGAGTGAAAATACTTTCTTTTTCCTGTGTGTTGGTGACAGTATACTGCCCGAGCTATAAAACTTGTTAATCCTCTGAATGGCTAACGTTTTACACATCATTGGCATAGAACGTCCCGCCGCCCCTTAAAAAAAGGTCTTGGAAAGATCTTTGATGATGGTTCAAATGGCTCTGAGCACTATGGGACTTAACATCTATGGTCATCAGTCCCCTATAACTTAGAACTACTTAAACCTAACTAACCTAAGGACATCACACAACACCCAGCCATCACGAGGCAGAGAAAATCTCTGACCCCGCCGGGAATCGAACCCGGGAACCCGTGCGTGGGAAGCGAGAACGCTAGCGCACGACCACGAGCTGCGGGCTCTTTGATGATGTGCAGCTACATGTACACTGCATATTTTTGTAATTACGATAGTGTAAATTCGAATTCCACCAAACACAGAACATTAGTTTCCAAACCATTGAAATCGAGATTGCGGTGTCCTTTTGTAACTCAGACTGTTCTGCAAATGCGCCTATCTGGCAGCTCGGGCATCCCAGAAAATTTTTTTGCGGTTAGCATCTGGCTCGAAGTAGCTGGAGAAGGTACTGCTCCTATGCGACTGAAATGTGCACGCGCACGATCCCGCTGGCAATTGCTCAAACGAACCTAATGTAAACAGTTGTGACGTCATGCTCATTAGAGGCAGCTCGTTGCTACGACATATTGCAGTCTTCATCATAAGGCCTTAACACATTACGCTGTTGACAGACGCTCGTGTGGGCACGGTGTTTTGTTGTTGCAAATGGCTCATTTCCTATGCAACTAAAGTTTTATTTTGGTATTTTTCTTTTGTTTATGTTTTATTGCTGCAGTATTATTCTGCAGTAGCGGGATACAGTAATATTCTATGTTAGAGTATCAGTCCTTGCCAGTCAAAATTACAAATTTAACTGAAAGTTAAAACCACGAAAAATTCCCGTATTTTCAAATAATTCCCGGGTTTTTCCCGGATGAAAAAATTCCCAGGCTTTTCCCGGATTCCCCGGGGAGTATACACCCTGGTACCCCTTCAATGATACCACCATTCTGCAACTGTCACACAAAATGTCAGCCCTAGGAAAGAAACTGTTGTTGTGGAAGAAGAAGTTGGATGATAAAGATATAAGTTACATTCCCACTGCTCTTAAAAAGGTTTTAGAAGACAATAACTTCCAGCTGAAAGAAGAATTGAAGTCTGTGTTTGTGGATTACTTAATTGAGCTCAGTGATTAATTTCTGAAATATTTTCCAGAAGAAGTTGATCAAACCAACTGGATCTGAGATCCTTCATAATAGAACTCTCTTACCACTGAAGAACAACAGCAATTTATTGATATGTCTTCAGAATCCACACTAAAATCCACGTTTGCTTCCACATCACTGCTGGAGTTTTGGCACACAGTGAAGTAGGAGTATCCACAGGTACAAGGCCCTACAAGTTTTGATACCTTTTGCAATGTTCTACTTATGTAGGGTAGATCTTTCAGCACTGGCAGCCATCAATACAAAATACAATGCGGACAAAGAGACGGGAGTCGCAGTTTCCATTCTTGTGCCGAGATTGGACGGACTGATGATAAAGAAGAAATCTGAACCTTCTCATTGATTTCTCTGCAAGATGAAACAACATATTAATTTGATTAAGATGTGTTATGTCAACCGTTAACAAAGAAAGAACAACTCTCTCTCAACTTATGTTTAGCCCACACTTAAGAGTTGGATGTCTTGTGCGAAAGGAATGACATGTGTTCATATTCAGGTCAAGAGAGATGTGGGTCCCAAAAGTTTGAGTCAGAGTACACTCAGTACTGTCAAATGGGGTGAAGCTGACCGCTGGGGTTGAAGTTGACCGAAAAGTTCAAAATACACTGTATATTAAATAACTACATGTTGGTGATGAAAATTCCTTTATTTCAATCTTCGTTGATCCATTATGGAACATGGGACGACGGCTAGCATGAACTTCTTGATACAACAATTTACCAACAGCTGTATGATTTGTACCAGTTTCGGCATTACATTGATGCCATCTTCAGGCCCCACTCGTCATAGTCGCAAAATCGCTATACACGGAAGGAGCCATATAACTGGATCCGTGAATCAATCGTCCTTTATTTTAGTCTACTTAATGTCCAGAAGTTCTTAATTCACGCAATGGCAAAATGTACAGTGTTCTGAACTTCCAAATGAATACTAATTGTTTTCAGGAGGAAAAATCCAGAGCATCGAAAGGACGGTAAAAAAAAAAAGGGGTCAAAATCTGTTTTTTCAAAGTGTAGGGGGAAAAAGTGAGACTCTGGTCATAGAAAGTATAAACTATTGGAAGCTCATAACATTGTCACGATTGGTAAGGGTTATGGCCCAATGCCGATGACAAGTGGCATCTTTTATAATCTACTTCCTGCTAAATCATATTCTGTGAAGGGAGGAAAATGCCACGGAGATAAAAGCAGAAAAAGGATATGGCACTATTGTGTAGACAAAACATTCATGGAAGTGAAAAGTTTATGTCACTATTAATGCACAGGTATTTTCGAAACATGAAAACTCTATTTTGTACTTCAAAGTACAAAAACTTTCTCAGGTGCTTAAATGCCGTGAAGAGTGTTACAAGACATAAAAATTTACTTATTATTGACCTATGCCCAGAACCTCCCTAGGAAACACAATTTCCGAGAAATGTAAACATTGTGTATCTTCTCCTGAACTGCACTAGTAATCTGCAGTCTCTGGACCTGTGCATAATACGCTCTGTTAAGGGGAGTACATACAGCCTACCGTATTTACTCGAGTCTAAGCCACACTCGAATCTAAGCCGCACCTGAAAAATGAGACTCGAAATCAAGGAAAAAAAATTTCCCGAATCTAAGCCGCACCTAAAATTTGAGACTCGAAATTCAAGGGGAGAGAAAAGTTTTAGGCCGCATCTCCAAATCGAAACAAAGCTGGTCCACTGTAATATGAGACAATTTAGGTCAAATGAATGACGATACAGCTACAGTAGTTTGGTTCGAGTTGTAAGCTTAGCAGTTAAGCTTTACCAGGTAGCCATTGCTATGCGTCAGGCGCTCCGTCCGTATTTATACGGGTACCCTTCCTTTTTCACGTGCTTCGTCTCGTTTGAATTGATTGCTTATTTTGCTTCAATCTGATAAGTGCAGTTTTCTTTGTTATAGGTGTTTACGTCACTCTAAGCTGAAAATGCATTACTGTACTGTGTCATGCACTGTTTGTCGCATTCTGATAGTGCGAGTTTACGGCCTGTCACTGCTCGCGGCATGGCTTGCTTTTGTGCGCGCTACCGCTGCTTACAAAAAGAGAGAGGGAGAGAGAGAGAGAGAGAGAGAGAGAGGAATCGTCTCATTAGCGAAACAATGACAAGAGATTGCTACTTGTTGTTACTTACACTGCTGCTTTCTTTGATAATGATCAACAAGAAACAAATAATAGACTGCGTATGATAGAAGATGTTCTGAACGAAGAGTTTAGCGAAAATTTTTCTCCGTTTGAAAATCTTTGCAGGTGCCTCTTTTGTACATTACATTCTGCACAGAAATTAGAGTCATCTTAGATTTAAAAATCTAGTCAATTGCCCCTCGCTTCATTTCTGACTGTATCACTGTTTAGCATAAGAATAATACGAATATAAACATGACATGATATGTATATTCTTCCGCGTTTGCTGTAGTCTCACTCTAGTTTTGTGGTTTATTAAGCAGACAGGATTTAAATGAGATATCAGCAAACATGAAACAATACATGGCAAAATGTTTATATTAGTATTATTCTTATGGTGACGAGAATACTGCATGTGATTCACAATTTATAAAAGTTCCTATTAGCAACCATCTCTTCTCACAGATAGGAAAAAATTCAGAACGTAGAGTTGGCCATATTGACAAACATCCTAAACATTCTTGCCAGTCGGGTTTTCGTAGTACATTGAAATGCTGCTACATTCGAATATGAACAATACGGAATTTGTATTTACTTCATTGGAAAATGTATGAAAATGCAGTGGTCGAAACTCGGCGCGGAGAAAAAAAGCTTGTCTTCCACCTTTCTTTTTTTTCTTTTTTTTTTTTTTTTTTTAATTTATTTACTGACCCAGAGGTTTTGGCGCCAGTATTTATCTTTGTGCCTACAAAGCATGCCTCTGTAGCACTACATATATATTCGACGGCAGAACTAAGTTGTGGCGGCACCCACCGACATTTTTAAGAACTTCCGCTTGCTTTGCACTCGATTCTAAGCCGCAGGCGGTTTTTTGGATTACAAAAAACAGAAAAACAGTGCGGCTTAGATTCGTGTAAATACGATATACCTACAGTGTTAAATATGCAATACTGATGAGATAGAGATCTGAAATTTTTGGGAGTATAGTTTCACTCCTTTTCACATTACTGATCCAGAATCATAATGTACAGACAAATAATTACGTGGTTATAATTTTTTTTAAATTTATGTTCAATTTTTTTTAAATCCACTTTTGCTTCTGTTAGTAAAAAACCATTATAGGTAGAAATGTTTTTGTGGTCCAGGAGCAGCAGTATACTAGGAGGTAACATAGTGTAAAATTAGATATATGTATCTGTAATAGTTCCCGAGATAATGGGTCAAATATTTAAAGAAGTAATTTTTCGGAAATAAAGTTTAAATGTTTCATTTTATATTAACTCACACATTCAGGCATGCCAGTTCCTAGAAACAGCCAGGTTCATGATCAGCATTGTCTGGATCCTGTCTTGCTCATCCTGCAAACCTAAAAGCTTCTTGCTTTTCCTGCATCTTGCTTCTTTAGTCACTTCCTTCGTTGCACACTGGGCTTTCATACTTCTGAGTCAATCCATTCGCTGGAATGCTTGCAGTGTGTTGGCTCCTGGAGTGATACCAAGCTGCTCAAGTACCCAATTCTTCCCTTTTACCATTGTGGGAACAAGACAGCGATCAATGAAGTGCATTGTTTGTTTTCTGGATGAATGGCTTATTTATAGTTTTTTTTTTTTTTTTTTTTTTTTTTATAGCTGTACTTCATCTACATCTACATAATTACTCTGCAATTCACATTTAAGTGCTTGGCAGAGAGTTCATCGAACCACAATCATACTATCTCTCTACCATTCCACTCCCGAACAGCGCGCAGGAAAAACGAACACCTAAACCTTTCTGTTTGAGCTCTGATTTCTCTTATTTTATTTTGATGATCATTCCTACCTATGTAGGTTGGGCTCAACAAAATCAGCCTATGACTCTACCTCTCCACTTGTGTTGTATACTCGTAGCAAATGACTTCCATCCCAACTCGCGTATCATATCTGCCACACTCTCTCACCTATTACGTGATAATACAAAATGAGCTGCCCTTTCTTGCACCCTTTCGATGTCCTCCGTCAGTCCCACCTGGTAAGGATCCCACACCGCGCAGCAATATTCTAAGAGAGGACGAACGAGTGTAGTGTAAGCTGTCTCTTTAGTGGACTTGTTGCATCTTCTAAGTGTCCTGCCAATGCAATGCAACCTTTGGCTCGCCTTCCCCACAATATTATCTATGTGGTCTTTCCAACTGAAGTTGTTCGTAATTTTAACACCCAGGTACTTAGTTGAATTGACAGCCTTGAGAATTGTACTATTTATCCAGTAATTGAATTCCAACTTTGTTGTTGCTGTTGTGGTCTTCAGTCCTGAGACTGGTTTGATGCAGCTCTCCATGTTACTCTATCCTGTGCAAGCTTCTTCATCTCCAAGTAACTACTGCAACCTACATCCTTCTGAATCTGCTTAGTGTATTCATCTCTTGGTCTCCCTCTACGATTTTTACCCTCCAATACTAAATTGGTGATCCCTTGATGCCTCAGAATATGCCCTACCAACTGATCCCTTCTTCTAGTCAAGTTGTGCCACAAATTTCTCTTCTCTCCAATTCTATTCAATACCTCCTCATTAGTTATACATTATCCAAGTAAAATAAATATTTCTAAGTATATGTGGGTTTGATTTCTGACCTTCATAATTGGTGACCCTGACGTGATATGAACATGCAACCTTCTGATCTGGAGTCAGATGCACTACCGTTGCGCCACGGAGTCTCGGCCAATAGGATCCGAACTTAGCCAGAAAAGGTTGCCACATTGCGTAATCTACCAAAGGCAACAGACTATAAGCACCGTAGATGATTTTCAGTCATAGTAAATTTTTACAGTCGTCATTTGCCAGTAACAGCTGCCACCCATGTACCACTAATGGACGCGCTTGCGGGTAAGAATCCAAAGCACAAGAGACTATTAAAATGGACACCTGAAATGAGTAAAGCTTTCAGCCAACTCAAACCATCCTTAAAGACAGCAGTTATTACACCTTTCGACCTGTTTGAATTTTTGTTTATGCCATTTGGACATAAAAATGCAGCCCAAACCTGGCAGAGATTCACTGACACAATGTTACAAGGCCTGTCATTTTGCTTTGCATATCTATATGACATATATTAATATATTCAGCTGATGCACAAGTTCACAACAATTCAAGTACTCCTACATTCCAGGTGCTCCGCTCTTTAAGGGGGGTTGTGTGGGATCAAGAGGCCGACCAGTGAAGTGCACTGTTTGTTCTTTGGACAAGTTGCTGATTTCTATGGTTTGATGTTTATTCTTGGTTTTTAATTTTTTTGTTTGTTCAGAGCTGTACTTCTGATGTTAATCCAGGTAAAATAAATGTCTCTAAGTATACGTGGGTTCGATTTCTGACCTACACCATCATTAAACGTTATCACAGTGTCACAAACACCCAAGAATAGAGTTTTAATTCCTACAAACACATTTTTTGTTATGTGGGTCCAAGTTACATTATTTAAAGACTCATTGCGGTTTTGCATTTGATTATGGAGATATTTGAAAAGGTCAGGATAAGCTAATTCTCTATACATCATTTTAATAGCTTCCATCACTGCAGAAGTTTTGCTGTTATCTTGCCTAAATAATTCTCTGGACCCACTGCCTGAGCTTAGCAGTACTTGCACCATGAATCAGCACCAGGTGGGCAAAGACGATATATGGGTGTATCATCAGTGCATAATATGTGGAAGAATGTAGCCCGCGCTGCTCTTTTCATCCCTTGTAGGTCGTGTGTATTGTTTCTTACTGCCCTTTCATAATAATGCTGGGGTTCAAAGTTTTTTTCTATAAGTCTTCCTTTACCATTTATAGTGTCCACAAATGCATATGCAGTACCACCATTTCTGTTTACACACTGCATCTAATCTCGTAACATGAACATTGACTTAAATTCAAGGGGTCATCATCAGTTATCTGCTATATTAGCAGGTCCTTTGCCTCTCCATTTTCTTCGATACATTGCTTCCTTCATAAGGCTGCTGTACGTTGTACCGTCCATCATGTCATCCAGTATCTGGAATCTCTTCCTTCCTCGCTTCCTTTTCCCTTCTACATAACCTTCAAAAACTGTTTTTATCAGTTCGTCATTCTTTCTTAATATAGGCACAATCCAATTTTTCTTCTTCTCTTTATTACATCTAGTAACTGTATTTTCTCTCCCACTCTTCTCAATACCTCTTCATTTTTTACGCTGTCCATCCAACTTATTGTTTCCATCCTCCGCCATGTCCAGATCTTAAAAGCCTCCAGCCTCTCTTCCTCATAGTCCATGTTTCAGCGCCATATAGAAGAACACTCCAAACAAGACATTTTATGAGTCTCTTCCTGAGTTCTCTGTCCAGACCGCTGCAGAAAATTCTCCTTTTCTTATAAAACACCTATTTTGCCATTGCTATCCTTGTTTTAATTTTTGTGGTGCACTTCCAGTCGGTGTCTATCCTGCTTCCAAGATACTTAAAATTTTGCACGTGTTCTAGTATTTCTCCATTCAGCATAATTTTTACTTCCTTATTTCCTCCTAGTGCCAATTCCTTTGTTTTCTTTGTGTTAATTTTCATTCCATATTTTTTTCCATTAGTTTCAATGGTGCACACCAAATCCTGTAATTCTTTTTCCCCTGTGGCTAGAAGCACCATGTCATCAGCAAACCTCAAACACCCTACTCTCCTTCCTCCAATTTCTATGCCTTTGTCATCTAATGAGCATTGGTCAATCATATTTTCCAAGTAGAGGTTGAAAAGAGTAAGTGATAGACAGCACCTTTGTCTTACTCCTTTTCCTAGTCCGATCCAGTTTGTACTTTCTCCTCTCACTTTAATTGAAGCTTTTTGATTAAGATATAATGAGTTTACAAGTCTTCCGGTTTTCCAGTCCACTCTCTTTTCCCTCATTATAGTCGCCAGCTTGTCCAAAACCACATTGTCAAATGCCTTTTCTAGATCTCTTCCTTTTTCAATAAACCTTTCTCCCAAGATTTGTAGGAGCCCCACTGCATCTATGGTGCCCGTATTCCGTCTAAAGCCAAACTGCTCCTCGCCGAGATTCTCCTCTATTACTTTTTCAAGTCTTTTATTAATTATTCTTAACATCACTTTGGCTGCATGTGAAATGAGGCTGATTGTCCTGTGATCGCTGCATTTCTTGGTTCCTTGTTTTTTCGGTAATGGCATCATTACTGTTGTCAGGAAGTCCTCAGGCCATTCATCACTGTCATATATTTTATTACATAATCTCAATATTTCTCTTATTCCATCTTGGTTCAAGCATTTTAATATTTCTCCCAGTATCATATCTGTACCTACCGCTTTGCCATTTTTCATTGCAGCTGTGGCAGACTTTACTTCTTCCATTATGATGGTTGGTCCTTTCTCGTTTGAATTCAAGGAGTAAATAGCTGAAAATCACAGCTTTCTAGACTGAATAGTTCCAGAGATAGAGATACTTCAGGAAGTTGGTGCAGAATGACTGAATTTTTTTTACACTGGCACTATTAACTTTGAAATAATAAAAAATACAATTCCAATTGGAATTAATTGGCAAATGATGCATCAAATTATTCAGGAGAGATCAAATATTAAGAGATAATAAACAGAAAATTTCACTTTTTGACCAATTTCACCATTCGTACTTCCCTTAAAGCCAAATAGAGTAGCAGTTGTGTAACATCCTATTTCATTCTTTGGGAGAAAGGAAGGAACTGTTGGGGCTCAGTGTTGTACATATGTTTGTAGCTGCCTGGAATTCTGTAACACAACAGACTGTGTTAAGCTGTTCCACAATGGCTGGCTGCAGTATATCAGGTGCAGTTGAAGACAACATTGTTCCAGAAGAATGGAGTAACAAAACTAATATTTCTGAAAACACAACATTCTAGGATGTCGTTTGTTGTGATGACGACATCCTGACTTTCATAACTGAGACTGATGCAAGTAAAATGCTTATTAAGGATTACAGGTAGGAGCTGGCAGTGACAAATACGAATGAGACAAAGAACAGGAGGGCTTTGCATCACGTTTCACAGCTGTCGCGCAAGGAATTTATACTGTTAGGAACTTGTTTCTCCTCTTTTGATTTAGATAAATCAATTCTAGCTTATGTCAACCAGCTACAGTGACAACTTCTTTCACTACAGTATGCTGGAAGGACAAAGGAAACAAGACTAACTGATTTAGAAAAGAAAGATGTATTCTGTGAAAAGTGTAATAACTACACAGCTCTAATGGGGAAAAATATAAAAAAATCTTGTTGCCAGTGATATTTGAATGTATACTGGGTATATTTGGCATGCTGAATCAGAAAACATATTTCCCCAATTGGCTTTAGTTTCTTAGCTACAGAGTATTCCCATTTACAATCAGCAAGGCGACCTGTGCCACATAGCGATGACATTCCCATACTGGTGTTCACCACTCTGCCACAACTACCTCCTGAAGATGATGGTGATTTGCAGGACTTCAACACTAGTAGTAGTGAATCTGAATACGAAGGAAGTTCCACATGACATTAGCTCTTCAGTCAGGAAGAGCTTAATGATTTGATAAGAGACCTTGGACTTTATAAACAATCTTCTGAACTCTTGGCGTCTAGACTAAATGAGACAAATTGTCTACAACCAAAACTACAACCACAACTTACCGGACAAGAGAATAAGATCTACTTCCGTACTTCAGTCAAGGTGCACTTGTTTACTGCAGTGACATCCCTGGTTTACTACTAAAAGTGGGACTACCAAAATATCAACCTCAAGACTGGATGCTTTTTATCGACTGCTCAACCCGTAGCATAAAACGTGTTTTGCTCCATAATGGTAACTGCTATGCATCCATTCCAATTGGCCACTCAATGAATCTTCATGAGGAATATGAAAATATCCAGAACATTCTCCACAAACTCCGTTATACGGGGTGTTACAAAAAGGTACAGCCAAACTTTCAGGAAACATTCCTCACACACAAAGAAAGAAAGTATGTTATGTGGACATGTGTCCGGAAACGCTTACTTTCCATGTTAGAGCTCATTTTATTACTTCTCTTCAAATCATATTAATCATGGAATGGAAACATACAGCAACAGAACGTACCAGCGTGACTTCAAACACTTTGTTACAGGAAATGTTCAAAATGTCCTCCGTTAGCAAGGATACGTGCATCCACCTTCCGTCGCACGGAATCCCTGATGTGCTGATGCAGCCCTGGAGAATGGCGTATTCTATCACAGCCGTCCACAATACGAGCACGAAGAGTCTCTACATTTGGTACCGGGGTTGCGTAGACAAGAGCTTTCAAATGCCTCCATAAATGAAAGTCAAGAGGGTTGAGGTCAGGAGAGCGTGGAGGCCACGGAATTGGTCCGCCTCTGCCAATCCATCGGTCACCGAATCTGTTGTTGAGCAGCGTACGAACACTTCGACTGAAATGTGCAGGAGCTCCATCGTGCATGAACCACATGTTGTGTCGTACTTGTAAAGGCACATGTTCTAGCAGCACAGGTAGAGTATCCCGTATGAAATCATGATAATGTGCTCCATTGAGTGTAGGTGGAAGAACTAAAATGAGCTCTAACATGGAAATTAAGTGTTCCCGGACACATGTCCACATAACATCTTTTCTTTATTTGTGTCTGAGGAATGTTTCCTGAAAGTTTAAAAAAAATGGCTCTGAGCACTATGGGACTTAACAGCTGTGGTCATCAGTCCCCTAGAACTTAGAACTACTTAAACCTAACTAACCTAAGGACATCACACACATCCATGCCCGAGGCAGGATTCGAACCTGCGACCGTAGCAGTCGCGCGGTTCCTCCTGAAAGTTTGGCCGTACCTTTTTGTAACACCCTGTAGTCAACACCAGTGGCCTATCTGTGTTGATTTAAAAATTATTAACTTTTTGCTTGGACAGGAAAATGGATACACAAAATTCCCTTGCTTTGTTTGCATGTGAGACAGCAGAGCAAATCATGATCACTGGGTAAAAGTTTCATGGTCATCAACAGATAGCTTTACTGTAGGAGGAGCTAATATCTCAAAAGTACCATTCTGTGACAGGGACAAAATCATTCTTCCACCACTTCATGTCAAGCTTGGTCTAATGAAACAATCTGTGAAAGCACTGGACAAAAATAGTGGCTGTTTCCCAGGACTCGGTAATGAAAAATTAAAAGCTGCAATATTTGATGGTCTCCAAATTCGGAAGCTATATATGATTTGGAATTCATTAAAGTTATGAATGGCATTGAAGTGTCTGCCTGGAGCAGTTTTGTCTCTGTTGTCAAGAATTTATTGGGTAACTACAAAGCACATAATTATGAGGAACTGGTGCAAGACGTGCTCAGAAACTTTAAAAGCTTGGGGGCTAATATGAGGATTAAGATTCACTACCTCCACGGCCATCTCAATAGATTTCCGGACGATCTCGGTGGCTACAGCGAGGAACAAGGTGAAAGATTCCATCAACATTTTCAGGTGATGGAAGAACGATATCTAAGTAGATGGGACAAGCACACGATGGAAGACTACTGCTGGAATCTCCTGCATGACTGTCCTGACAATCGACACAAGAGAAAATCATACAGGTGGAGTTTTTCCATACGCTAATTGTAATGTTTTTAAAAGACTGTCTGTTTTTTCTGTTCTTCTTCTAATACGAGGGTTGACTGAAAAGTAATGCTTCCACCTTCGTAACTCTTCAACAGTTGGCAGCATAGGTATGCGGCAGGTACTGGCTTGTTCCATAGCCTCTTCACTACATCTGCAGTTGATACGAGTACTGTGCGTCCTTGGGCGAGTAAGTCTAAAGATATTGAGGCGGGAACATCTGACCTGCCTGACAAACAAAGAGTGACAGCAAGCACCGAGTTTCACAAGCAAAATGTTGACAGACTGATTCAGGACAATCACTGTATCACTCAGACAGAAACTGCAAGCACTATCGGCATTTCACAGGAACATGTGGGTCACATTATTCTTCGGAAGATCTGTGCACGATGGTTACCCCAGATGCTGACTCCTGAAATGAAAGTGCACAGACTTGAAAATTTCCAGGAACTTCTCTCGCATTATGAGAATGAAGGTGATGTCTTTCTCGATTTAACTGTGACAGGACATGAAACTTTGGTACACCATTATGATCCGGAGATGAAACATCAGTCTGTGGAATATTGACACAAAGACTCACCCAGATAAAGAAATTCAAGACACAGCCATAAGCTGGAAAAATCCTGGTCGCACGTTCTTGTGAAATGCCGATTGTGCTTGCCATTTCTCTCTGAGTGATATGACGATCATCTCGAATCAATCTGTCAACATCCTGCTCGTGAAACTCAGTGGTTGCTGTCACAGGATGTCCAACTCTTTGTTTGTCATGCAGGTCAGATGTTCCCGCCTCAATATCTTTACTCTTACTCGCCCAACAATGCACATTACTCACATCAACAAAATCGCCATAAACTGCTCTCCTTTGGGGTGACACCTTCTGCTGTCAAGAATTCAATGACTGCACGTTGCTTAAATCGCATTGACCTACTGTCTGCGCAGGGTTCCATACTTTACACAGCAACGACACAACCTTTTAATGCTAAGGCTTCCCACCAACTGAAGCTGTAGAGAAGAGGCTTTAGAGCTGCACATTTTTAGACTGAAGTCAGCTGATAGGTATACCTGCTTAAAGGAAGTCCCTCTAACTAAGGGCTCACCTTCCGAGGATGTAATGTTTCCAAGTAGAGAAGGAATTAAAGGAATTAGCAAGTTTCATTAAAATATAAGATGTATTAGAGATAAAGTTAGTGAACTGCTTATAGATGTTGACTCTGAAATTATTGGTATATCAGCACTCCGTCTTCAGGCCACAAGTGGCCCATAGGGACCATCCGACCGCCGTGTCATCCTCAGTCGAGGATGCGGATAGGAGGGGCGTGTGGTCAGCACACCGCTCTCCCGGTCGTTAAGACGGTTTTCTGTGACCAGAGCCGCTATTATTCGGTCGAGTAGCTCCTCAATAGGCATCACGGGGCTGAGTGCACCCCGAAAAATGCCAACAAGCGCATGGCTGTCCGGACGATCACCCATCCACGTGCCGGCCACACCCGACAGTACTTAACTTCGGTAATCTGACGCGGAACCGGTGTGTCCAATGTGGCAAGGCCGTTACCCATTGGTTTATCAGAGCACCACTTCAATAATTCGACAATTCAGAGGCTTCCTTTACCAGGATACAGATTAGCTGGCTGTTTCTCAAGGAGTTCCTTGCAGGGTGGGGGAGTGGCTATGTACGTAAAAAAGAGTATTCCATTTGAGTCCACAGACATAGTACGACACTGCACTGAACAGATATTTGAATGTTGTGCAGGGGCAGTTGAATTTAGTGAAACTAAACTTCTAAATTGTTGTTGTTTATAGGTCCCCTAACTCCGACTTCAGAGCATTTCTGCTGAAGCTAGAGAGGATTCTTGATTCACTTTTTAGGAAGTACCAGAAATTAGTTATATGTGGTGACTTCAATATTAATTTTGTATATGATGGTGCAACAAACAGGATGTTGGTAGATCTCCTAAATTCATATGATCTGATGCAGACTGTGTTTTTTCCAACTAGGGTGCAGGGGAACAGTAGCACAGCCATAGACAATATTTTTATTGATTCTCCATTACTAGATGGGCATTCTGTTAGTAAATGCGTGAATGGCCTTTCTGACCATGATGCACAAATTTTAAGGCTTCTGTACTCAAACCAATGTCGTATTTAATTAAAACTATGAAGGAAAGTTAATCCAACAGCAATAGAGAGTTTTTTAAACCTTGTCAAGGAACAAGAGTGGCAGAATGTTTATAGTGCCGATAACATAGATGATAAATACAATGCTCTCCTTAACACGTTTTTATACTCTTTCATAGTTGCTTTCCATTACAACATTCTAAAACTGAGCGAGGTGGTGCAGTGGCTAGCACACTGGACTCGCATTCGGGACGACGACGGTTCAATCCCGCGTCCGGCCATCCTGATTTAGGTTTTCCGTGATTTCCCTAAATCGCTCCAGGCGAATGCTGGAATGGTTCCTTTGAAAGGGCACGGCCGACTTCCTTCCCCGTTCTTCCTTAATCCGATGAGACCGATGACCTTGCTGTCTGGTCTCCTCCCCCAGAAGCAACCCAACCAATTCTAAATGGAGTACTAGCCCAGGTGGCTGACTAGTGGGATAAGAATATCTTGTAGAACAAAGCGGGAATTATCTCAAAATGTTAGAAGTAGTCCCAATCAAGCTACAGTAGCCCGTTACAAACAGTATAGTAAGGTGCTTAAAATGTTATTAGGAAGGCAAAGAGTATGTGGTATGCAAACAGAATAGCTAATTCACAGGATAAAATTTAAACCATAATGGTCAGTTGTGAAGAAAATGTCAGGTCAGCAGCACAAGGTCGACAATATAAAGTCAGTTCGCAGTAAAAATATTTCTGTTACTGTTAAATCAGATATATGTACAGTATTTAAAATCATTTTCTGAGCATTGCTGGTGAATTAAATAAAAAATTTAGTTTCTACAGGAAATCATATAACTTTCTTGCAAATGCCTTTCCGAGATTGATGTCTGAAATATCATCTGTGAGACAGACAAGATGGAGATTGAGTCAATAATTAAACCACTGAAGACTAAGGACTCTCATGGTTATGATGGAGTGTCTAGCAGAATATTATAGTACTGTGCTGCACATGTTAGCCCCGTATTTAGCCATATTTGTAATTTTTCCTTTAGGAATGGTCAGTTTCCATGAGCGATTAAAGAACTCAGCAGTAAAGCCGCTTTATAAAAAGGGAGAAAGGGATAATGCAGATAATTTTACACCTATTTTCTTCTCAACAGCTGTAAACTGCCACGCAACGACAAATTACCAGCCCCAAGATATCAATCTCTCGAGAGACAAGTTTTTCCTAAAACATGTCACTACCGGCACAGTACACAACGCAATTATGAGAATCTCTTCCGAGGCAGTAGGAAATGATGGAGTGAGCATTGGCATGATCAAGAACGTCGTAAACACTATTACTCCAGTTATCACAGACATCTTCAACCTGTCTCTTGTCAGTAGTACATATCCTACTGAGTGGAAGCAAAGTTTAATTCAACCTATACCCAAGACTGACAACCCTAAGTCGCCAGGTGACTACAGGCCTATCAGCATACTACCTGCAATATCTAAAGCCCTAGAATACATCGTCCATGAACAGCTGACGGATTACCTCAAAACTCATAACATCCACGACAAATATCAGTCAGGCTTTCGAAAGCACCATAGTACAGCAACTGCATTAATCAAAGTAACTGATGACATTAAACATGCTATGGACAGACGTGAAGCTACCATCCTAACACTGCTTGACTTTAGCAAGGCTTTTGATACAGTTGACTTTGATATATTACTAATTAAAATGAAGCAGCTGAATTTCTCAAACAGCGCAATACACTAGTTCGACAGCTACCTCAAAAACAGAAGTCAACAAGTCATTTGTGGGTCGGAAAAGTCATCATGGAAAAACGTGCGCTCAGGAGTTCCCCAAGGCTCCGTCCTTGGTCCATTACTCTTCTCACTGTACATTAATGATATTTCTTCAGTGATTCACTCCTGCAACTACCATCTATATGCCGACGACATCCAACTGTACATAAGTACAAGCCCCAAGAACATTGCTGACGCAGTAGCGAGTATGAATGCAGATCTCTGCTCTGTTTCTCGATGGGCACAGAACCTAGGTCTGAAACTAAACCCCAAGAAATCCCAGGTCATTCTTATATCTCATCCAAAGTTAATCAGCTGGTACTTTCGCGAAACAGTCTCTCAAATATTCCTCAATGGTACCCAACTACCATACCAAAAAACAGTAAAAGGCCTTGGAATAATCTTGGATGAACACCTAAACTGGGAAGAACAAACAGTCACAGCTTGCCGGAAATCGCTCTCCTCCCTACATGCAATCCAAAAATTTAGAAAAATATTTCCAACCCATGTTAAACAAAAATTAGTCCAAACACTAGTCTTGCCTAATCTTTACTACTGTGATGCAGTTCAACACGGCACAAATAGTGAAAATTCGAGATGACTCGAGCTAGTGATGAATGCTTGCGTTAGATACGTATGCAATATACGGTTGTATGATCATATCAGTCCTTCATACTCCCAGCTAGGTTGGATACGCCCACATCAGGCACGCGATGTCCACACGATGTGCTTACTTCATCGATTTCTTAGCCACTGGTGCCCCCAATACTTATATTCTCACATTAAACACCTATCATCATTCCACAACCGCAATACCAGATCGGATACGTCTGGGATCTTGGCTGTACCTTTACATAACACAAAATCTTTCTCTGTGTCATTCCCCATCTCAGCCATACGACTATGGAACGCGCTCCCCTGTGATCTGCGTCTTATACAGAACCACTCAACATTCAAGAGGGAACTCAAGACTTACATATTAGGGACGGTGTAGCCACCATTGTTGTGCCCCTCTCATCTTTTTCTTTCTCCTCTCCATCATAGCTTCAAATTTTACCATTCTATTTCTCTTCCTCTAACCTATCTACCTCTTCTATATCTCTTTCATCCCATTCTATCGTCTTATGTCTCTGCTTGATGAGAATAACTCACAAGCTGCAAGAATATAACGAGAAAATTCCCAACTAGCAATAGGACTGACATTCATAAAAGAAAAATACGTTTACTTTCATATACCTAGTCATTATTATTATTATTATTATTATTATTATTATTCGTGATTGTTATAATTATTTTTTGATTGTTATAATTATCATTGTACTACTTTTATAATTTTTTTTCTTTAACATTAATACTGTATAACATGTTATATGTCCTTAATGTTCTGTAGAAACTGAAATTTGTTGAATCTGAGTATGCCTGGTTAGGTGTAAGAGAGGGCCTGAAGGCCCTAATCTTGCCAGGTAAAATAAATGCGTAAATAAATAAATAAATAAATATTTCTATGTCATCAGTGTTTGCAAAAGTTATTGAAAAAGCTGTGTATGTAAGGATAACTGATAATTTTATTTCACATGATTTGCTATCAAATGTACAGTTCAGTTTTAGAAGTTGTTTAACAACTGAAATTGCAGTATTCTCTTTTCTCTGTGAGGTACTGGATGGGCTAAACAAAAGGTTTCGAACGCTTGGCATATTTTTTGATTTAACTAAGACATCTGATTGTGTTGATCACAAAATATTGCTCCAGAAGTTGGACCATTACTGAATACAGGGAATAGCTCACAATTCGTTTACCTCTTACTTTAGCAACAGGCAGCAAAAGGTCATTATTCACAATGTTGATGACGGTTGTGATGTGGGGTCTGAGTGGGGTACTCTCAAGTGGGGGGTGCCCCAGGGATCAGTGTTGGGGCCCCTCCTGTTCCTTATTAATATAAATGATATGCCCTCTAGTTTACAGGTAACTCTAAAATATTGCTGTTTGCTGATGATACTAGCTTGGTAGTAAAGGATGTTGTGTGCAACATCGGCTCGGTTTCAAATAATGCAGTACATGGCCTTAGTTCATGGTTTGTAGAAAATAAAGTAACGCTAAATCACAGTTAAGACCCAGTTTTTACAGTTTCTAACACACAATTCAACAAAACCTGACATTTTAATTTCACAGAATGGGTGTTTGATTAGTGAAAGTGAACAGTTCAGATTTCTAGGTGTTGAGATAGTAAGCTGTCGTGGAAAGCACATGTTCAGGATCTTGTTCAAAGACTTAATACCCGCCATTTTTACTATTCAAACAGTATGAGTGATCTTCGACATGAAAATTAGAGTACTTTGTTTATTTTCATTCGCTTAAGTTGTATGGTATTATATTTTGGGGTAACTGTTCCCGTTCTAAAAGGATATTTTTGGCTCAGAAACTGGCAGTTTGGGCAATAAGTGGTGTAAGTTCACAAACCTCTTGTTGACCCCTGTTCATGAGCCTGGGTATTTTGACATTGGTTTCTCAATATATATATTCCTTGCTGTCATTTCTTGTTAACAATATTAGCTTATGCCCAAGAAGCAGCAGCTTTCACTCAGTTAATACTTGGCAGAAATCAAACCTGCATTTGGATCAGACTTCCTTAACTCTTGTGCAAAAAGGTGTGCGCTATACTACTGCATCCATTTTCAATAAGCTATCACTAGAATTCAAAAATCTTAGCAGTAATCCACGCACTTTCAAATCAAAACTGAAGAGTTTCCTCATGGGTCACTCCTTCTGTTCTGTCGAAGAGTTCCTTGAAAAATTAAGCTGATTCTCATTGTATTGTTGACTGTGTTTACTTAAACTTATGGACTGACTTTTTTCAGGTTCATAAACATTTATTTTTATTTGTTATTACTTTTATCTTGTAATTTCATGTACTGACACATTCCATGACCTTGGAGATTTGTTCCTCAATTTGGTCCTCCAGAACTTGACGTGTGTGTGTGTGTGTGCGCGTGTGTGTGTGTCTGGGGGTGGGGGTGGGGGGGTGGGGGGGGTGGGGGGGGGGGGAAAGAAGCCAGTAACTGCCACATACCAATGCTGCAAACTGCTAAAGAACTACGAAAGTGGAGGCATTAGTTTTCAGTCAACCCTCGTACATGCTGAATCAACAATGAAACTGCATTTTTTGATCCTTTTTATATGTTTCTTGTATCCCAATTGATATTTTGAATGTTTGTTTGTTTGTTTGTTTATCTACATATTGTATATTACAACAACAAATTGAGCCAATGTAGCAAAATGAGTGACATATTCAAAATCGGGGCCATAAAGTTACCCTAAATTCACTGTCAATTAATTGGCAACAAAATCACTGTTGCCCAGTGTTATTTATTGTATTTAAATTTGTAGCACAGTATATCAGTAGCTTTTAAATTAAATGGCACTTTTATCACCTAAACATGCTTCAATTAAGATTCTGGCAAGACCCTATTTAAGGAAAAAATATTTGCATCCCCAGAGATTAAGTAACAAGGGGTTTTACGATAAATGTGTGAATAATTTTTGGGTTGTGTAAGTCATACTTTGGATTGCAATATTCATCACATATTGGAAATAAGATCAATATGATTTTATTATTCTGTATACCAAAAATGTCACACGACAGAGAAAACCTTGTTGCACCTCTGAATTCAGCATCCTAAAACTGGGCAAATCTACCCACACAGAAACCAAATGCAGAAAAAAAGTTTCAATTTGTTGACCTGATGTGACTAGGGATCAGTTGCTGAACTCCACTTTTTGTACTGGTGTTACTATGGCATAATTCAGTCTTTCATTAAATACACGACTCATTGACGGATTACAGAGGTAATCAAATCATGGCCCTAGTGAGTCTGCACAAGGTATTTAGTACTTCCACCAAGACATCTCTACAGCCGGAAGAGTTATTGCTATTTAGTGACCAAATGAATTTTGTGATCACTGTAAAAGATAATATGTCAAAACTGTTGTCAATTTCATTGTACCTTAAATGAAACGCAAGAGCTATTCTGTAACATTCAGCTTTTTAGGAGCATAGAATAAGGAAAACAGTATAGAGTTTTTTATTTTAAAAAAGGTTAATCAGATTCTAATTTTCCAAATGACTTTATACCATTACTTTGTGTATATGACAGAGTCAGCTAGTGAAGGACACCTGTGGAAGAGCCCTTCTCTAATTTGGATGCTCGAAGTTGCCGTTTACTGACCTACATGTTAGTTAAAATGCTGTGAATGGTTGGAAAATTTTCTCCTAAATGAAAGAAACTGTTGTTAAGTTGTTCTGGCCCACAGTTCAATGACGAAATATTAAAAATTCTGGAGGTGTGCACTTCACAGTTTCTGTGGCATGCTGACAAAGAGATTTTGAGAAGAAAGACAGGTGTAATATGGCAAGTTGCTACAAAGAACACGCAACGGTTCTGACAATACGATGTGGAGGCATGTCTTTTTGATAGAAGTAAAGATTATGACAATAACAACAAATATGATAGAGTAGTCAACTAAATATGCTCTATGATAGAAGAGGATAGGTCACAGACAACAGTGGAGGAAACTGAAAATAAAAACTTTCTATTCACAGCACTGCCACGGAAGAGAAGTGCTGCTAATAGCGAGCACATTTATTTACCACACATATACTTATTTGGCAGACTTCGATTCACCAGTGTAATGGAATCTTAAGACGAGCCGATAAAATCTCAGAAGAAGCAATTGCTTTTCTCATCACTGTGTTTCGCTTCATTACTTTCTGTTGCACGAGGTCCGGTATGAACCGATAATTATATTCGCTCAACTTCAATTATTCGTCCTCTGAAATAAGTTATTTCTGAAGAAATGTCACGCTTCCCTTTCCTCCCCCACTTTTTGTCAATAATGATCACGGCAAATAATGTAACAGCGACAGAGAAAGCGAGAATTGCCAATTTGCTATCGGCACTCAGAGTCACGATAGCTAATTCTGCATATGCAGTATTGTGTGCTTCGTGGCCTGTCTGACCACTCACAACTTTTACCGTTCACTTTACCACACAATAAGTTGCGCACTTCGAGGAACAGATACTTACGAAATCGCCCGGCAACTGAGCTTCACGTCGAAAGAAAATCAAAGGCGGTCAGTCTGTGGATTCCCTTGTGAGATATGAAATACCCAGAAATTGAACTTGCAATACCGGGGAAAAAGCCACTCAAAGTTCATTCTGATTTAGTGAGTACTGAAGTACTCCAGCTTCTCGAGAATGGTGAGTTTAGTAGACTGTCCCCTGGCATGAAGAACTGTTTGTCAGAACCAGTCCACAATGAACATAACCTCTCCCATATTTGTAATGTGTTCAAATATAGTAGCTGCACATTTTATGCAGCCATTCTTTATTTGGTAAGAGTCACTCACTTCACTACGTTGACGGATATGGCTCTTTCGTCCTCCCAACACTAATTCACCTTTCTCCTCTTAGGCTAGTCCTCACTGTCCTTAAATGAATACATTTTAAAACTATTTCAGTGAAAAGACATTAAAACTCTCATACAATCAATGTGTCACTAGCTAAATAGCAATCCCACAGATGTTAATGACTCGTGATAAGTACCAAATTCTGCCTCACTTGCTACAACAGTCTCATCATCATCTCACACACTTCCTCGCCATTGGGAAGGTCTATGTGGTGTGCGTACTGTAAGACCTTCGGTACACACACCATCAGATTATTTGACTTGTCGCTCTAACAAAGTAGGCGAGTATCAGCAATATGTCTCATGGTCTTATCGTGGCGTGTTTATCTTCTGCCGTTAGGTCAGACGATAGAAATGCCACTTGCACGCTTAGAGTAGCAGATTGACAGTGACCAACTTTAAACAGAACTTGATTAATTTTCACACACATTTATTAAAATAGTAAAAAGCATAAACCTTATGTAACTTGATTCTGGATGCTATTTCGAATTGACAATCTGAAGTTCCTTTGGTCTTGGTACGTTAATCTTATTCTCTCATATCTCTGATACTTGACAAAGTGTCTATACATTTCTCTTCATGGCTACGTACAGGAATGTGACAATCTTATTAGGCACAGACTGAAACTTGATTATAGACTGGTACAGACTGGTGCAGCCAAATGCAGACTGGCTGATCGGAGTTCTGTACTCTCGTGGTAATACCTCGCGTGTTCAGGTATCACTGCGCGAGTGTGATCCGCGAGGAGATAAGGTTCTAAGTTAGCAGCAATCTCATTGGCTGCGTTACATATTAATACGAGGATCGGGGGAAGCAGAATTTGGTCCGTCTCTAAGGCAGCGCCATCTCGTAGTGCGGAGACGGACGAGCGCTGCACCTGCGCTGTTGTGCTTAGCGGGGCGTGCTCTAGTGGGAAAGTTGTGTACGTGCTGACTACGCGCAACTATGTACACAACAGTCTGATAGAATCACAAGCTTCTACTCTCCTCTCTGCTGCCGCACTGACACAGTACCTTTCTCCGTTCCTCTACTTTCAGTCAATCGCCCCTCAACTCTCTGCTCAGTCTCTCATCGTCCATCTTCACCTCGAACATCTTCCTAGTCATCCTCATCTCATCCATTCCATACTGTTTTCAATTCTTTTCCCTCAATTTTTTTGTAGTATCATCCAAAAATTGCAGTGCCATAAAAAGGTACGCCCCTTGCACCGATGACACAGACGTTCACATCGTCTCGCCAAATTCCGCAATGGCAATTGGTAGGCGCTGGCAAAGCCACGGCCTCTCTTTTAGTGCAGCAGTGCCACTGTGTGGGTGTCGAAACACAGACGGGGAGAGGAGGGGCCCAGTCCAGTTCGTGACCTTCAGTCGAGCAGACGACATCGTCTAGCCAGAACACGTGGCAACTGAGCTTTTTATCATTAGGAATACAATAATGAACAGCTAGTATGTCTCTTGAAATGGAGTCTCTATGGATCGCACTAGTGGAACTGGCATTTTATGGGAGTCACGAATACAGCGTATATTGCAAACAGAGCTGCAAATTCTTGTTTGTTTTATAGTAAATACAACAAAAACAGATTTCATGTGCCGATTTATGTCGATGATGGTCTAATTGTTGGCAATGATAAAGAAGAAATTACAGCTTTTCTGAACAATTTTACAATGTGCATTTGATGCAAGGTGGAGCCCTTTGACAATTTTCCTGGGATAAAAATTAATCAAAATGAAGATGGAGCAATTACGGTAAGTCAAGTGAAATATGTGAAACAAATATTGGAAAGATTTTGAATGGCAGAATACAATACGATTTCAACTCCAGTTGGAGATGAAGAAAATTATTAGGATGAAGCAGTTTCGTCATCCGTCCCCTATCACAAGGCAGTCAGATGTCTTACGTATCTCACAATATCAACTCATCGAGACATAACTTTTGCAATGAATAAAGTTGCTTGAGCTGTGGAAAACCCAACCAGTGAGGACTGGAATTGGGCGAAACACACTTATGGCTTTATTTATGATACGAAGAAAATTTGAGAATTTACAGTGGTCCTAATTTCACTGGGGACAAGTGGACAAAACATTCGACAACCAGCATTGTGGCAAAGTACTCTGGTTGGGTAATATCATGGACAAGTCAATTAGAGAAGGTGGTGGCGACATCTGCAACTGAAGCACAAATTATTTCAGCAAATGAAGCAGTCAAAGAATTAATTTGGTTACGTGATTTATTAAGTGACTTAGCTGACATGCAGGGACAACCTCCAACACTTTACACTCACAATGTCAGCACATTAAAATTGGAAAAAAAAAACACCTGAATATCATCGTCAATTAATACATGTAGAGGCCCTACACTTCTATACTCGTGGAAGATTTCTGAATGGTGAAAATATGTTGGAATGTGTAGATGAAAAGAACCAGTTAGTGGATCTTCTGACAAAGCCTTTTGTAGCAAGCAAGGCAGAATTTGGTACTTATGCGTGCAGAGATTGGCATGTAGGAAGTCAAACAGTAATCCCTTACTTGTTTATTTGACTGCTATTATTAAAAATTTTTTAAGGTGGTGTTGCAATAAATGGAAATGATAAATGGAAAAATGTTTTAGTGTTCACTGTAAAGTCATATCCCTCAATATTTATTTAAATATCATTATTTTAATACAATCTCTGAAGTTCATTTTTAGTAATGAAGTAAAGCTGTATGTGGCTGTGCCCTGAGAAAATATACCGTTCATAAATCAAACTGTGTCGTTCAGATTTAAAAATTCTTGTAATAAGGTGAATTAATATTTCACGTGTTGTAGTTCCACTCCACCAGCTCCCAGAGCAATCAACCTGCACTTCCGAGGTACAATTCTTTCATTCCAAGTACAGCATGCTTCACTACAACTTTACTTGTAGGAGCCTCACAGGTTTTGCTTCTGTATATAGAACCATATGCTTTTCCTAAATCCAGGAAGACCGTCAGTAGATCCCTCTGGTACTCAGAGTGGCATTCCTGCAGCTGTTAGTTGCACCACTGTAGACATGAAATCTACTGCACATCTTCCTGGCCCGAAGCCACACTGTTCTTCTCTCGACACATTTTTCGCTGTTCTCTGGATTCGCCTCCCCTGAATCTTCTCACAAGTGGAACATCTACATCCACATCATCATTGTTGTTGTTGTTGTTGTTGTTGTCTCCAGTCCTGAGACTGGTTTGATGCAGCTCTCCATGCTACTCTATCCTGTGCAAGCTTCTTCATCGCCCACTACCTACTGCAACCTACATCCTTCTGAATCTGCTTAGTGTATTCATCTCTTGGTCTCCCTCTACGATTTTTACCCTCCACGCTGCTCTCCAATACTGAATTGGTGATCCCTTGATGCCTCAGAACATGTCCTACCAACCGATCCCTTCTTCTAGTCAAGTTGTGCCACAAACTCCTCTTCTCCCCAATTCTATTCAATACCTCCTCATTAGTTATGTGATCTACCCATCTAATCTTCAGCACTCTTCTGTAGCACCACATTTCGAAAGCTTCTATTCTCTTCTCGTCTAAACTATTTATCGTCCACGTTTCACTTCCATACATGGCTACACTCCAAGCAAATACTTTCAGAAATGACTATACCCGATGTTACAAATTTCTCTTCTTCAGAAACGCTTTCCTTGCCATTGCCAGTCTACATTTTATATCCTCTCTACTTCGACCATCATCAGTTATTTTGCTCCCCAAATATCAAAACTCCTTTACTACTTTAAGCATCTTTTCCTAATCCAATTCCCTCAGCATCACCCGACTTAATTCAACTACATTCCATTATCCTAGTTTCGCTTTCCTTGATTTTCATTTTATACCCTACTTTCAAGATACTGTCCATTCCGTTCAACTGCTCTTCCAAGTCCTTTGCTGTCTCTGACAGAATTACAATGTCATCGGTGAACCTCAAAGTTTTTACTTCTTCTCCATGAATTTTAATACCTACTCCGAGTTTTTCTTTTGTTTCCTTTACTGCTTGCTCAATATACAGATTGAATAACATCGGGGACAGGCTACAACCCTGTCTCACTCCATTCCCAAGCACTGCTTCCCTTTCATGCCCCTCGACTCTTATAACTGCCATCTGGTTTCTGTACAAATTGTAAATAGCCTTTCGCTCCCTGTATTTTACCCCTGCCACCTTCAGAATTTGAAAGAGAGTATTCCAGTTAACATTGTCAGAAGCTTTCTCTAAGTCTACAAATGCTAGAAACGTAGGTTTGCCTTTCCTTAATCTTTCTTCTAAGATAAGTCTTAAGGTTAGTATTGCCTCACGTGTTCCAAAATTTCTACAGAATCCAAACTGATCTTCCCCGAGGTCCGCTTCTACCAGTTTTTCCATTCGTCTGTAAAGAATTCGCGTTAGTATTTTGCAGCTGTGACTTATTAAACTGATAGTTCGGTAATTTTCACATCTGTCAACACCTGCTTTCTTTGGGATTGGAATTATTATATTCTTCTTGAAGTCTGAGGGTATTTCGCCTGTCTCATACATCTTGCTCACCAGATGGTAGACCTTTGTCATGACTAGCTCTCCCAAGGCCATCAATAGTTCCAATGGAATGTTGTCTATTCCCGGGGCCTTGTTTCGACTCAGGTCTTTCAGTGCTCTGTCAAACTCTTCACGCAGTATCCCATCTGCCATTTCGTCTTCATCTACATCCTCTTCCATTTCCATAATATTGTCCTCAAGTACATCGCTCTTGTATAAACCCTCTACCGTATTTACTCGAATCTAAGCCGCACTTTTTTTCCGGTTTTTGTAATCCAAAAAACCGCCTGCGGCTTAGAATCGAGTGCAAAGTAAGCGGAAGTTCTGAAATATGTTGGTAGGTGCCGCCACAACTAACTTCTGCCGTCGAATATATGTAGCGCCACACAGGCATGCTTTGTAGGCACAAAGATAAATACTGGCACCAAAATCTCTGCGTCAGTAAATAAATTTAAAAAAAAAGTGGAAGACTAGCCTTTTTCCTCCGCCCAGAGTTTCGACCATTGCATTTTGGTACATTATCCAACGAAGTAAATACAAATTCTGTATTGTTGATCTTCGAATGTAGCAGCATTTCAATGTACTACGAAAATCCGACTGGCAAGACTGTTTGGGATGTTTGTCAATATGGCCAACTCTACGCTCTGAATTTTTTCCTACCTGTGAGAAGAGATGGTTGCTAATAGGAGCTTTTATGAATTGTGAATCACATGTAGTATTCTCTTCGCCATAAGATTAATACGAATATAAACATTTTGCCATGTATTGTTTCGTGTTTGCTACTATCTCATTTAAATCCTGTCTGCCTAATAAACTACGAAACTAGAGTGAGACAACAGCAAACGCGGAAGAATATATATATCATGTCATGTTTATATTCGTATTACTCTTATGCCTGATAGTGATACAGTCAGAAATGAAGCAAGGCAACTGACTAGATTTTTAAATCTAAGATGACTAATTTCTGTGCAGAATGTAATGAACTAAAGAGGCGCCTGCAAAGATTTTGGAACGGAGAAAAATTTTCGCTAAAATTTCGTTCAGAACATCATCTATCATACGCAGTCTGTTATTTGGTTCTTGTTGATCATTATCAAAGAAAGCAGTAGTGTAAGTAACAACAAATGTTTCGCTAATGAGACGACTTCTCTCTATTTTTTATTTGTAAGCGGCGGTAGCGCGCACAAAAGCAAGCCACGCCGCGAGCGGCGACAGGCCGTAAACACGCACTATCAGAATGAGACAAACAATGCATGACACAGTGCAGTAATGCATTTTCAGCTTGGAGTGACGTAAACACCTATAACAAAGAGAACGGCACTTATCAGATCAAAGAAAAATAAGCAATCAATTCAAACCAGACGAAGCACGTGAAAAAGGAAGGCTATCCGTATAAATACGGACGGAGCGCGTGACTCGTAGCAATGGCTACCTCGTAAACCGTAACTGCTAAGCTTATGACTCGAACCAAACTACTACAGCTGTATCGTCATTCATTCGACCTAAATTGTGTCTCATGTTACAACTAGACGAACTTTGTTTCGATTTGGAGGTGCGACCTAAAACATTTCTCTCCCCTTGAATTTCGAGTCTCAAATTTCAGGTGTGGCTTAGATTCGGGAAAAATTTTTTTCCTTGATTTCGAGTCTCATTTTTCAGGTACGGCTTAGATTCGAGTGCAGCTTAGATTCGAGTAAATACGGTATATACTCCTTCCACCTTTCTGCCTTCCCTTCTTTGATTAGAACTGGGTTGCCATCTGAGCTCTTGATATTCATACAAGTGGTTCTCTTCTCTCCAAAGGTCTCTTTAATTTTCCTGTAGGCAGTATCTATCTTACCCCTAGTGAGACAAGCCTCTACATCCTTACATTTGTCCTCTAGCCATCCCTGCTTAGCCATTTTGCACTTCCTGTCGATCTCATTTTTGAGACGTTTGTATCTCTTTTTGCCTGCTTCATTTACTGCATTTTTATATTTTCTCCTTTCATCAATTAAATTCAATATTTCTTCTGTTACCCAAGGATTTCTATTAGCCCTCGTCTTTTTACCTACTTGATCCTCTGCTGCCTTCACTACTTCATCCCTCAGAGCTACCCATTCTTCTTCTACTGTATTTCTTTCCCCCATTCCTGTCAATTGTTCCCTTATGCTCTCCCTGAAACTCTCTACAACCTCTGGTACTTTCAGTTTATCCAGGTCCCATCTCCTTAAATTCCCACCTTTTTGCAGTTTCTTCAGTTTCAATCTGCAGTTCATAACCAATAGATTGTGGTCAGAATCCACATCTGCCCCTGGAAAAGTCTTACAGTTCAAAACCTGGTTCCTAAATCTCTGTCTTACCATTATATAATCTATCTGATACCTTTTAGGACCGAGCGAGGTGGCGCAGTGGTAAGACACTGGACTCGCATTCGGGAGGACGACGGTTCAATCCCGCGTCCGGCCATCCTGATTTAGGTTTTCCGTGATTTCCCTAAATCGCTCCAGGCAAATGCCGGGATGGTTCCTCTGAAAGGGCACGGCCGACTTCCTTCCCCATCCTTCCCTAATCCGATGAGACCGATGACCACGCTGTCTGGTCTCCTTCCCCAAAACCAACCAACCAACCAACCTTTTAGTATCTCCAGGATTCTTCCAGGTATACAACCTTCTTTTATGATTCTTGAACCAAGTGTTAGTTATGATTAAGTTACGCTCTGTGCAAAATTCTACAAGGCGGCTTCCTCTTTCATTTCTTCCCCCCAATCCATATTCACCTACTATGTTTCCTTCTCTCCCTTTTCCTACTGACGAATTCCAGTCAGCCATGACTATTAAATTTTCGTCTCCCTTCACCTGAATAATTTTTTTTATCTCGTCATACATTTCATCTATTTCTTCATCATCTGCAGCGCTAGTTGGCATATAAACTTGTACTACTGTAGTGGGTATGGGCTTCGTGTCTATCTTGGCCACAGTAATGCGTTCACTATGCTGTTTGTAGTAGCTAACCCGCACTCATGTTTTTTTATTCATTATTAAACCTACTCCTGCATTACCCCTATTTGATTTTGTATTTATAACCCTGTAATCACCTGACCAAAAGTCTTGTTCCTCCTGCCACCGAACTTCACTAATTCCCACTATATCTAACTTTAACCTATCCATTTCCCTTTTTAAATTTTCTAACCTACCTGCCCGATTAAGGGATCTGACATTCCACGCTCCGATCCGTAGAACGCCAGTTTTCTTTCTCCTGATAACGATGTCCTCTTGGGTAGTCCCCGCCCGGATATCCGAATGGGGGACTATTTTACCTCCGGAATATTTTACCCAAGAGGACGCCATCATCATTTAATCATACAGTAAAGCTGCATGTCCTCGGGAAAAATTACGGCTGTAGTTTCCCCTTGCTTTCAGCCGTTCGCAGTACCAGCACAGCAAAGCCGTTTTGGTTAATGTTACAAGGCCAGATCAGTCAATCATCCAGACTGTTGCCCCTGCAACTACTGAAAAGGCTGCTGCCCCTCTTCAGGAACCACACGTTTGTCTGGCCTCTCAACAGATACCCCTCTGTTGTGGTTGCACCTACGGTACGGCCATCTGTATTGCTGAGGCACGCAAGCCTCCCCACCAACAGCAAGGTCCATATTATCCTGCATTATTCTGGATACAAAGCCCTGTTTTTCAACGTAATCTCTGGTCAATGCCAGAGCCAACATCTTGCTTCATCAATAACCTCCCCACCATCCACTTATTGCTTCCTGTAGAGTGCCTCCTTCATTGGGCCAAACAGACAGAAGTCAGAAGGTACGAGATCCGGGCTATAGGGTGGGTGAGGAAGAACAGTCCAATGAGACTCTGTCAGCTCCTCTCGGGTGTGCAGACTCGTGTGACGCCTCGTGTTGCCACGGAGAAGGAACCATCGGTTTCCAGTTTTTTGGTGGCGAACACAGTGAAGCCATTTCTTTAGTTTCTTGAGAGTAGCACTATACACTTACGAGTTGACCATTGCGTCACAAGCGAAGACATCAAACAGAATGACCCCTTCAAAGTCTCAGAAGACTGTTGTCGTGACTAACTGAGTAAAGGCAGAGCTACGAACCTTTTCTTCGCAGGAGATGGTGCTGTGGTGTCACTTCACAGACTGACATTTTATTTCCAGTTGGAGGTGACGAACCTACGTTTCATCGCCTGTGACGACGGCAGACAAAACGTTGTCACGATCGACCTCGTAACACACGAGCAATTGCGCACAGACGGTCCTCAGTTGCTCTTTACGGTCTTCTGCTAGGCGTCGAGGAACCCAGTGGGCAGACATCTCTCAGTACCCCGACAGGTGAACGAGCACTACCGACACAAACATTCAGTCGAGCAGTGAGGTGTTCAACTGTGTTCCGCCGATCACCTCGAATGAGAGTGTCTGCACGTTCCGACACTGTCGTAGTCACAGCTGTCTGTGGCCGGCTGGCGTACTAGGATCTGACAGGTTTGCACGACCTTGCCGGGATGACGAGATGCCTCGCCCGATCACTCACCCGTATCTCTACAGAGATTCTACGAGCACCTACGATTATCTGCAATGCTCCGATTTTCCGCCAAAAGAAACTCGATGACAGATCTCTGCTCGGAGTACACCCACGTCATTTTGAAGGCTACGTATAGCACTACTACCTGTTTAAACGTCATATAAATGTGCTGAAGTGCAAATATTCCACAGCACCCCGCAACAAATGTTGATTTTTCTCAACCAAAATTAGATGAGAAAATAGATGTGTTGCACTACTTATTGAAGCCCTCTCTTATTTATTTATCTATAAATAGTTTAAGTACCAGAACAACTTGTTTATACAATCAATTCTGAATACACGTTTAATTTTCAGCACCATTATCTGGGACATCACGTATCTAATATCACTCGAACTGTGTCGTGCCTCTCTCGACACTCGAAGAATTAGTTTATGCCTCACATTTTATAATTAGAAGTATGTCTGAGGAATTTTAAAAGAACTGTTTCACCTAATCATTATTTTCTTTAAGAATGATCATCAATAATGATGTGCAGTATACTCCAAATTATATAATGTGACACACAAAAATAATTTGATGAACACCGAGACAAGTCTGACACAGTTTTGGTGATATTAGACGCACGGTGTCCCAGACAGTGGTTCCTGAAACCAAATTTATCTTCAAAATTAATTGCACAACAGACTGTTGTAAAAATTAAACTATAAATACAATTTAACCTAATGCCATTCAGCATCCTAAGGCTATAGCTCAAGAGTAATACACTTCGGAAGTATGGGATGAAAACGCTACGTCTTCGTGAGTGTTAAACCCGTGTATTCGGCTGAGGTCCCACAGAAACACTTTCAGGCTATTCCTCTACCACTTTACTCTTGAAAAGCTCACGGTCCATCTTTCAGAGGCCCAAGGATATGGAAGAGTTAAGGCCCTAAATTGGGACTGTACGGTGGATGTGGTATGACAGTCCAGCCGAATTTTGCAATAAGTTGTGTAGTCACAAAACTGGTGTATTATCATGTTGCAGCTGAAAGTTGGTGTTCCGTGCAGGCTCTGATTTCTCTTATTTTAGCACAACGGTCATTTCTCCCTATGTGGGTGGGAGTGAACAAAATAGTTTGCTGTGTGCAGGACAAAGTTGGTGATTTTTCCTGTCTACTCCATTTTTATTTATTTACTGTTCAATTTTTTTACTTTTTCGTTACATTACCACCACACTGTCAGATATGTTACTGTATGTTTCTGCTTGAGTCTAGATATGTTAGTTCTCTTCCAATGTCGTTTGCAAACATTGTAACTTCTTTGGTGACAATATTTAGTAAGTGTCTAAAGATGGCCTTTTATGCTGAAAACCGGTTAACAAAATAAAAATTAATACTGTAAAACAAAAGCAAACTGGTGCTGTTCATTTATTAACACAGCTAATTCATTAGTGCACTCTAACAGTTACAGAATCTGGACTGGAAGACTTGCCTTTTTTAAGTGACATGACTTTGCTACATTGAGGTTATCTGCTTGAAAATTACTCATAATACCAGCTATTCTCAACTTGAATTCTGGAATATTTACAGCGTCTTTTTTGATTAAAGAATGCCCCCATTGTTATTTTTTTTAGATGGGTAAAATTATCCCCTCCTCCAGAATTTCAAAAGCTGTTCTTCAGCCACTGTATCCGCATCTCTTCTCCTGCTCTAGTCACTTCCGCACTTAATTCGTCCAATGCTGGTCTCTCTCTCTCTCTTTTTCTGTCAGTGCCTACTCCACTTCTATCAACCTTACATCTTTTTTCATTTGCAATTCATCCTCAATCTACCTCCAATTCTTTGTCAACAGCCACAATATCCACAAAATTCTTTTGATTTGTAGGCAATGTTAGGAAAAAAAACAATGTTTTGAAGTAGCCTTCACTACTAAGACATGTAATATTGTTCTAACACCACTTTAACACATACAAGTTGTATGCTAGGTAAGTGTGGTACCTCAGGGGATGAAATGAAGGTTGACAATTTCCCTATGCTCTTGTTAAGAGATTACAGGGGCGCATCTGTGGACAGGCGCATCTGTGGACACAAACACACTATTCATCGCAACTATTTTATTTCACAGCAACAACAGAACTGTTAGTTCAATCCAACGTCATATATTTGGTTACAAATTGCTGGATGCCGATGATACACACAATAAAGACAGTCACGTACACACGTTAACTGGTGGGAGACCACCGATATCGCTACACATACAGCTTCAAGGGTGCTAGCACGCATCTCGAGCAGCACTGACCCAATAGTCCTACATACCTTGCCTGTTAATTACTTTATTTATTATCTAAAATTACATTAGTATAAACTGAATGACATAATCATGTTTAATTTTTCTTTATTATCAGCATAAATCCACTACAACTCAGTTTATATCACCACTGAAGAAGCAATGTTGCGTAACTGACGCTCTGTCAATTTTCTGGGTAAATACAAAAGGACACACAGACACAGTACGTTTTTGCTGCTCGTTATGCATCTATCTGTGTCGGACACCAGTTCTCAAGAAAAAGCTTCGGCTGATGGGAATAAACAGTGATTCACAAGACAATCTTTTTATTCTGAGATAAATCAGGCTCATTTGAAAGTAGTGTGCAAAGGTTGAGATTTGTTTTTGAGAGTGATGTACACCAGCTAGAAACTGTTCAGATATCAAAACTCTGCGGCCTTCCTTCATTTCACTGTCTTCCCACTTTGCAGCCACCCTATAGACAACAGTATCAACAGCAAACAATCTCACTCCAGTTACACAGTATTTCATTATTATTATTATTATTATTATTATTTTCGATTATTCCCATTTAAAGAGAGCATTTGAACTTGAATTCCTTTATGATGATTGTTTATGTTTTTTCTGAGCCCAAATTTTCTTCATGTGTTCACTGTGTTGTTTCTTTCGCCCCGCTGTCCATTTGCATCCTGATCTCTTCTGTGTTGTGGTGTCAAATTTATGTTTTGATGATGTTCCTGAATTCAGTTCTATTTTCTGCATCGTTTACTGTTATGTGTGCTTGTCTGAGGTCCTCTTCAACTTATTTTATCCATTTTGTTTTTCCCCTGCCTGAGTTGATGGCTTTAAGAATTCGCTTTGAAATTCTGTTTTCATTCATCCTGTGTCCGTAGAACTGCATTCTTCTTTTCCTTATTGTATCCGTTATCATGTCTGTGTATTTATATAATTCTGATGTTTGTCTCTTCTTCCAGATTTCTTGCTCTTGTATTGGGCCAAAAATTTTCCTGAGAATTTTCCTTTCTTGTTTCTCTATTTCTTTGATTTTAGTTTGCCCACCTACTTGTGTTGTTTCAGATGCATACAGTGCCTCTGGAAGTACGACAGTGTTGTAGTGCCTCAATTTTGCGTTAATGGATATGGACGTTTTGTTATAATAGTTCCACGTGAGTTTATATGCTTGCTGTTGTTTTTTTATTCTTTCCTCATTGGCCTTTATGTTGATCCCTGACGGCTGGATGATTCCTCCCAAGTACTTAAAATGTGATACTTGTACGATTTTCCCATGGGTTGTCACAATAGGCAATTTGTCTTGTGGCACTCTTTCTATGTACTGGTTTTTCTCATACGAAATTTGCAGGCCAGTTCTTTGTGCAATTTCGTGTAACTTCTCTATGGCGTTAGTGGCTTCTTTTCTATTATTTGTGAGGGTTGCAAGGTCATCTGCAAAAGCTAAACACTTCACATTGAATCTATTATCTTTTCTAATGCCAATTTGGATTCCTTTGACTTCTTTTTCCCATGTCCTGATAATTTTTTCAAGGATGATATTAAAGAGTAATGGTGAAAGTCCGTCACCCTGTTGCACTCCAGTTTGGATTTCAAATGGTTCCGAGATATCCCCCATAAATTTAACCTCGGAGACTGTGTCAGTTAATGTTTCCCGAATGATTGCTCTTGTCTTTCTGTCAATGCTGAATTCTTCCGGCGTCTTGCAGAGCGCTACTCTGTCTATTGAGTCGTAGGCCTTTTTAAAATCTACAAAAGTGACCACTGTGTTTCGGGTGTTTCTCATCTGCAGAATCATTTTCAGATTCCAGATCTGTTGTATGCATGATCGTCCCTTCCGAAAACCAGCCTGGCATTCTCCTATTTGTGGGTCAGCTTGTTCTTCTAATCTATTCATGCTACTTTTCCCGTTGTAATGAATTGAAATTTGTTATACCCACTGTAACACTGGGTGCATTTTGAGTCAAGTAGGCCAACTGGCCTAAATCTGAAGTCAGTTACGCAGTACTAGTTATTCAACAGCAATATATTAAACCTTAAAACGAGGTGTGCACAGAGTTAGAGCAGTAGTTGTTGAAGCACGAGATGGAGACTGCTGCTGAGGTGTTCATGCACTTCTGTGAAAACACCACCACACACGGACTACACCTTAGGCACGTTCTGACTGGCTGGCTGCTGCCTACGAGAGGCAATGCTAGGGAAAAGCGAATGCCACGTCGCCAATCCCTCCAGCTGTTACTACCAACCTACGAATGCCAGTAGTCTCGTTGCTTCTCTATTCTAGCAACTCCTCATCTGGCCTCACGAGGCTGAGCAAAAGCCGTTCCAGACCTCCCTACCTCGGGGAAAATCCGAGGAGGTACCGCGAAGAGAATCCAGGTTCTCCCGCACCAAAAACTGTTTGGCTAGGGATGTATTGTTTAGTATTTGATTAGCGTGTGGCATTTTAGACTGTCAATAGTACTTGCCACTTAAGGTCAGATAAAAGCCCCTGTGATGTTTACGAGCAGAATTCTGCACACCATTTTAGATTTTGCATTTTGTCACAACGGCACCTCAGTTTAAGAACACACACTCCCTCTCACATCAGTTAATAGATCGAGTCCCACTCAGAGAATGCTACTGTTCAATTCTTTGATGCAAAATCAAATCTGGAGTGGGACCACCCTCATTAAACGAAAGTTTAATCAACTTTATTTGTTGCTCTCCTAACAAAGAGAGATTATACAGCTGTGCTATAAGAAACGAGATATGCAGAGACATATTTTGAATGCAGGATCTTACCGTAAAGGGTGTGAAGAGCCTTCTGAGGACGTTGCTCCCTGAAACAGAGAAAAAAAACTTTCTAGAATCTGGCGACATACCTACAACCACATAGATAGTCTGGAAGACACCGTACAGTGCATGGCAGAGGGAGAGAGATTTGACCAAGTTCCCAAACTGGTGTGGCTGCCCCTCCCCCTTCCTGACACATTTTTCCCCAAATGGAAGGTTTTGTGAATCACAATGTGTCAAGACAACAGATGGTCATGGAAATATAAACAGTAGCCTTCTGTGCACACGGCGTCAACCTCGTTAAAATGCTTCTCGCTGCACCACCACACCATCCTACAGAGTTTACAGGCTGAGAGAGAGGTAGTAGCAGCCAACTTCCGACTGACAATATCGTGATGATATGTAGATTTCAGCTTAATGTTTAATGTCTCTTAGACTTTAAGGGTGACTTCCTGTATGTTCTGCCTTGAAATGGGAGAACTATCATTGAATCCCCTTGAATCTACATCTACATCTACACAGATACTATGCAAATAACATTTAAGTGCCTGGCACAGGGTTCATCGAACCACCTTCACAATTCTCTATTATTCCAATCTCGTATAGCGCGCGGAGAGAACGAACACCCATATCTTTCCGTACGAGCTCTGATTTCCCTTATTTTATCATGGTGATCCTTTCTCTCTATGTAGGTCAATGTCAACAAAATATTTTCGCATTCGGAGTAGAAAGTTGGTGTTCGGAATTTCAGGAGAAGATTCCATAGCAATGGAAAACACCTTTTTTTTAAATTATGTCCAACCCAAATCCTGTATCATTTCAGTGACACACCCTCCCATATTTCGTGATAATATAAAACGTGCTGCCCTTCTTTGAACATTTTTGATGTACTCCGTCAGTCCTATCTGGTAAGAATCCCACATCATGCAGAAGTATTCTAAAAGAGGATGGACAAGCATAGTGTAGGCAGCCCCCTTAGTAGATCTGTTACCTTTTCTAAGTGTCCCGCCAATAAAACACAGTCTTTGGTCAGCCTTCCCCACAACATTTTCTGTGTGTTACTTCCAATTTAGGTTCTTCGTAATTGTAATTCCTAGGTATTCAGTTGAATTCATGGCCTTTAGATTTGACTGATTTATTGTGTAACCGAAGTTAAACGAATTCCTTTTAGCATTCGTGTGGATGACCTCACACTTTTCGTTATTTAGGAGCAACTGCCAATTTTCGCACCATTCAGATATCTTTTCTAAATCGTTTTGCAATTTATTTTGATATTCTGATGACTTTATATTAGTCAATAAATGACAGAGTCATCTGCAAACAATCTAAGACTGCTGTTCTGACTGTCTCACAAATCGTTTATATAGATAAGGAACAGCACAGGGCCTATACCACTACATTGGGGAATGCCAGAAATCACTTCTGTTTTACTGAATGACTTTCCATCAATTACTACGAACTGTGACCTTCCGGATAGGAAGTCACACACACACAGTCGCATAACTGAGATGATATTCCATAAGCACGCAATTTCACTACAAGTCGCTTGTGTGGTACAGTGTCAAAAGCCTTCTGGAAATCCAGAAATATGGAATTAATCTGAAGTCCCTTGTCAATAGCACTCAACACTTTATGCAAATAAAGAGCTAGTTGTGTTTCACAAGAACGATGTTTTCTAAACCTGTGTTGACTGTATGTCAATAGACAGTTTTCTTCCAGGTAATTCATAATGTTCGAACAAGTAATGCTGCCTATTTTTAAGCACAACCAGATCTGACTATCATTCCAGGTAAGGAAATTATTACTACAAGGGGTGCCTATAAGTTATCGGATAGTAAAAAAAAAAAAGGAGAAGAAGTTATATCACACACACACACACACACACACACACACATATTTAAAAAAAGTAGCTCACATATTACGAGGTGCTAGTATTGACCAAAACAAGGCAAAAATATCCAGTAAACGTGTGCTGTAAAATGCATAGCTTAAGAAGCAAGAGCACTTGGAATTTCACTCCTGTGAGTAATATCTCTTCTACTGCAAACATTATGAATGACCTACAAAATGCAATAAACAATAAGGACACAATGCTCTCTTACTGTCCATGGAAACATCTGTTAGAGTTATTATTATAACCCATTTTCACAATTTTGGGCAAGTGCAATGCGTACATTAGTGCTAGTGAAACCAGTTTTTGTTTCAATAGGCTTGTGAAATGCTAGTTTCTGGAAAAGACTGATGAATAACTGCACTGATGGTACCCAGAAGTCCGGATATTTGCCAATATACAAGACATGGGCTTCACAGATGCTTCCATTTGCTAGACCACAACAAATCATGACATCTGCTATTTCCCACGTGGAATAACAGACTTCCGTTATGCTGATAAGTGCAAAGACAAAACTAATATGTAAAAAAATTACTCAAACTTTTCAGAACATTAACTGGTTCCATTAGAACTAATGTATGCGTCGCAATTACTCAGAACTGTGTACGACCAAGCGAGGTGGCGCAGTGGTTAGCACACTGGATTCGTATTTGTGGGGACAACGGTTGAAACATTTTGTCTGGCCATCTCGATTTAGGTTTTCGATGGTTTCCCTAAATTGCTTCAGGCAAATGCTGGGATGGTTCCTTTGAAAGGGCATGGCCAATTTCCTTCCCCATCCTTCTCTCATCCAAGCTTTACTCCATATCTAATGACGTTGTAGTTGACGGGTTGTAAAATGCTAATCTCCTCCTCCTCCTCCTCCTCAGAATTACGTATGCGGTGTACAGTAATAAACAATTATCGAGGTACCTCATTACGATATAAGATCATAGAGCTACCTTTCTATACTATACTCCAAGATCAGGGCACTCGAACCTTTGCTGCATCGCATTTCTTGAATATGCAGCAATCGGTACAAAGAAAGGGTTTTGCACCAGGTGGAGGGGTGGAGGGGAAGGAAGTCTGCTGGCAAAAAAATATTTTATATGTTTAATTAGTGCGTCTATGAAAATTCACTTTCTGAAAAATGTGCAAATGGTCCAGATGGAAGCTGGCCACAGTTGTCAACAATAACAAAAAACAATGAATAACGAGCTGAAAGCACACACTGAGTACCCCCTTCTGTGCACGGGCACATTACTGATGCCTAATGCTCGTGGGTGGATCAAGCAGTTCAGAAGTGCTGTCCATTCTGTACATCAGTAACGTCTCTGTCCAGTTCCCTAAGTCACTCGTTCTACCGCCAGACGGCAACAGAACTAGAGCTGTTAAGTTCGTGGTGAATCATCGTGTAATTCTGTATCTCACAGTAACTCACGTGCCAGTCCTCTCCAATTGTGCTGCACGTAGCATCAACACTTTCTGAAACGATGACCAGTTTTGGATGAGCTTTACAAAATTCATCACTGATTGAAACATGACCCCGTGGACTTCTTCGTACTGATTCCAAATAATCTTTTCTGAAGGTGGTTGCTTACCAAAAGTTGAGTGAAATGATCCAAGGCAGTGTTACTGAGTTAAGACTTTAAAAGTATCTCAAGAAAGCAAAAAATTATCTGACAACAATCTTCATGTAAAATTTCCATTTTTTTTATGACAGTTTTTTTTAAATGCTTATTGCAAAAAACTAAGTCAGCCAGTTTCTGAATTACCATTATTTAACAACAGAAAATTACAAATTTTCAACATCAGCAATTATCATCATCATGATGTACAGCTTCCAGTCACTGGCTGGGTCTGGTTTGGAACGAAGGCCTCTCCACTGTTCTCTGTCTTCCCAGAATCTCTCTGGTCATCACGTATTACTTTCTGATTATTCTCGTATCATCCACTCACTGAACATGTCCGTACCATCCAAGTCTCAAATCCTCTATCACAGAGATCAGAACTGGATGTTGCATGTTACATACTTTATAAATCGAGGTGGCTAGTGGGCTTCCATCCACGAGTATGGCGAGACTCAGGATAGTGACACTGCAGTCGATTCGTGCTCACCGACTCGTTCCCTCTTACTGAGCTGTGCAGAAGTATAAGGCTGGCCATTACTCATTGTCAATACCGAAGATGAGTACACGTTCTTGCTTCTCTAAAGCACCACTGACAAGGGGAAATGACCAAATGTCAAGATCAGATGGCCTTCACAGAAGCTGTGTTTCATGACACTGTGGAGTATGTAAGACAGGGGCGGGCAAACGTTGCACGCGGCTCATGAGCACATAGTGCTGCACGTGTGCTGGTCGCGTGCAATCGTCGAATGGAGCAGTGGCGACAGCCGGCACGTTGCGGCAGTGTAGCGCCAGGCTAAGCTGCGGACGTTGAAGTGAAGTGACCACTACATAGTGAGCGTTGTATTTCAAGAACCGGAAAATGCAGAGTGAAACAAGGAAACACAGAAGTGGAGATTTGCTATCTTTTAAAAAGGAATGGGAGAATCATTTTTTCTTTGTGCAAAAACGTGAAAATTGGAAATGTATAATATGTGACAGTATTCTCGCTGGTCAGTGGAAGTTTAATATTGAAATTTATTATAATGGCGTTCAATATGTTCCCGTACTTAGTACAATAAAAGAGGAATTTCTCAAGCGATTTGGGGATATATCATACTTATCCCAAGGTTTTGAATAGTTCTCGAGACAATTTGCTGTTTCTGTAGTTGCAAATGGAATTAATAGATCTACACTGTAGATTCTATAGCGTAGTTCTCGTATGAGAGACAAGTTCCTATTGGCAAGACGTGTAATAGATTTTTATCACGACTTTCCACAGCAAGAGTTTCCTCGTCTCCACCGTGAAGCCGCAAAGATAATATGTTAGGCTAGACATACGTTTGTGAGAGATTTTTTTCTGTTATGAAAATTAATAAGTCTCGGTTAAGAGCAAACATCAGTAATGAAAATTTACGTAACTGTTTGCGTTTTTCTGTATGTAGAAATTTTGTTCCAGACATTAAACGTATTGTAAACTCCACCTGTGATAATTAAATACAACGTATCGTAGGTAATAGGTACTCTTTCAAACCATGATTTCTTTCAAGCACTCGTAGTAACCTTATTCCTTCATTCAATAAAGCAGGCCAGGAAACAAAACTTATTACAGAGGAAGAAGCGGGGAGACGGTATGGTGGGGAGTGCAGAGAAGCGGGTGGCCAGCTTGCCCCTGTGTGCACGCTGAACACCTGTTAACTGCACACGTGCAAGTGCACCACACACGTGCAGGATTCCTGCCCGCCCCTGATGTAAGACAAAATTTAACTGATGCACAGTACACATTTGTATGTGTGTTCCATGACAGATGGGGTGATGTACAATATATGTTTCATGCTACAGTCGAGAAGAAAAATATACAAATTTTGTTGAACGAAAACAAAATGGTTGTAGTCCTGTCAATTCCACCTCCAGCATGAAAAATATACATGCTGCGGCAAACGAAAACTGGGCACCGGGCAAAGTCTCCTGCGACCAAAAAGTGCACGATTTCTGTATTCTTCCATCCTGGCAGCTTGTGTACGTGGGATAACAGCGAGTTGTGTTACTTTATCATTCATTTCTGTAACTTTTCCAAAAAAGTTATAAATTTATTTTAGTAACTGATCACTATTTACAGAATCCACTTTGTTCTCCTGTCATGTTTTTTGGTACTGTTTCTAACAGTTTGGACAGCTTAAAGTGGTGAAGTATGTGTGCAAACTACCACTTCTTTAACAATATGGCTTACTTGAGGTGGTCAGCCGGCTTTTCTTGCTGGTTAGCCTGCTGCTACAAACTCCCTTTTCCTTCTTCTCCGAAGTATATTGCTAGGAACAGGAATTTCTCAAGACTCTTTCTACTTATAAAAATAAGTAGACGTACACAGTTTCTTTTGCTTCTCTTAACAATGTATATTTAAACATCAAACTTTTACAAATCTCACACTCCATATGAATGAATACTGTTAAGTTAGTCTCCTCATGTGTCCAAATGTTAGAAACATGTTTACATTTACAACAGAGGTGGCTTAACAACCACAGAAATTATGAACATGTCTTGCCTCTAGCAAGTCCAGGTTACGAGTTACTTAAAAGTCCTTTTCAATTCAACGCCACTGTTCTTTTGTCACTAACTCTTTCATTGCTCACGCCTTCTTCTTATGTGTACCTGATGTAGAATTACCATAGTATTTTTATATACTTATGTATATATGCGATATGGAATTGTCATAGTTCGTATATGTATATGCATATGTGATAGTATTTATATAAATAGGCAAAGTGGAACCATTATAATAAAAAAACAATGTGTGCATATTTCCAGATGTACACATTTTTTTTCTCCCCACAACCCTTAGTGGTTCTCACATCTTTCTAATCTGTAATTTCATTGTTTGTGTATAAATGTATTAGTGTGTGTGTGTGTGTGTGTGTGTGTGTGTGTGTGTGTGTGTGTGTGTGTGTGTTCGTGCGGTCTGATTCTTCGGCCTTCTTATCTGAAAACAAGATTTAGGTCATTAGAAACCATGAAGGACTTCTACAATAGAAGTATGTGAATATGGAAAGATGGAAAACATAGACAGGTCCTCAAATGAGAAGTAAGAAAGGAAAAAATAGATATGGTTGCTAAGATCAACGAAGAGAAAGAATATAGCCCCAAAGACAGGACCCCCCCCCCCCCCATTCTCCAGGATCCCTACCTTGCAGGTACTTGAGTGAGATGTGGGAGGAGGTTTGGTGTTAAAACATCTCCTACAGAACGGACATTCCCACCTTCACCCTTGAGGTTGAGGTCCCCGAAGGAAATCTTAGCAACCCTATGGAAACAGTAAGTGGTGAAGAATCAGGCACACTTGTTTGTGAGGGTTGTTTGAAAGGTGTGATGCAGTAGTGTTAGCCATGATTCAGGTGTTCTCGTAAACCATGCTTTAATCTACTATACACACCCCTTTCAAAACCTATACAAACCCTCCCATCTACATCACATTTCATAAAAGGTATAAAATATTCTATACAAAATTATACACTACAGTATAATAGTTGTTCAACTAATCACACGATATTATATTTTACATAAACATAATATTCTATTCTGTTTATTTCGTTTAGATATCACTTTGTTTACATAGTACCATCATATTACACTTTCCACTAATGTAATATTCTATTCATTTTATTGTGTCTAGAGATCTTTCTTTTTTATTCTGTGAGTCTCCTAAGTTTTAGTCATATTCAGTTTTCTAATTATAGGATAGTTTAAGAATTCAGAAATAGCTGACAGAATAGTTTAAGATTTGAAGGGAATTCGGTGCAGGAAAACTAATTTTGGAAGAAACACCGAAAACAACTCGGTCGTCACTCCGCCACTCAGAATGTTAACTTCCCCAGGGGGACAGATGACTTCACCCGGATCCCATGGATCTGATATTAACCTTATTCGAGTACTTGCAAAACAAGTATTTCCCTTTACATTTCTTTTGACATTCTCCCCATTGCAAAACAATTACCACTTCACTAGGTAACACAAAATAAGGTAAAATTATTCTATTTTCTACTTTATACTGGACAAGTTTGAATTCCTTCCATGAACTGTCTGTAACCTTGCTGGCATCATTAAGTTTGGAAGAAGCAATAGTCAAAACTTTTCCGGAGGTTACTCTCACGGCAACTTTTCGATCTATCATTTCTGCAAATGGCTCCTACAAGTTACATACATTTATAATATCAAAGCTGGATATATTTTCTTTGAAGTTCTGTCCTACGTTACATACTTGTCAAATAACAACTCATTAATTCCTTAGGCTGATCTACACACTCTTTGAAAGTATTCGTTTCCTGTCTTACATTATTATATTCACTATTGTACATGCCTTCCAAAGATTCTAAGTTTTCAATAGGTTTCGATTCTACACTATTACATTTGGTGTCGAATTCAGTTTTCAAATCTCCCATGCCTTCACATCAATTACTAGATTCTTTGCTTTGAACGTCTACTTTGACATTCAGCAAGACTATATTTGTCATTCGACTTTTTAGAATTTCATTCCGAGCATCTAACTTAGAATTTATTGACTTCATTAAGTCTAGGTTTTTTTTAAAAATTCTCATTCTGAATTTTGAAGTGATCATCTAATTACAGGGTCGCAATTAGTTCCTTCCTTAAAGTCTCATTCTGAGTCTCGATTAGTTTTACGAACTCAGACAAGTCAGGCATTTCCTTACTAAATTTCATAGCCATAACTGGTTCTTGAGTTTCTTCAACTTGCTGTACGTAATCCACGATTTTACAAGTTTTAGACCTTGTGAGCATTTAAACTTAATTCTAAGTATGATAACTACACTAATACAATTCACTCAGTAGTTCGTATTACTTCTCACTAAGATACTAAAGTTTTGTTTTGCGCTCACCCGGCATAGCATTCTCGCTGTGTAGGTGAGTGAATGTGATGCCAGGTCAGCACTGGTGAATAGCAGCTGGTGGTGGCATCGGATGTGGGCTGTTTTCCATGTCTGTGTCCCCGCGATGCGTGTGAGAGCTGTATACTCCCCACACTGGATCTTTTTATTTAAATTGTTCTCGGCATATCTCTTCTCAGTCTAATACGTCGAGATCTTCTCTCCGTTCTTTTAGCGTTATGACTTTCTTGCATCTTCCCCTTCTTTTCATTCACAAATTTTCTGCATTTGATTTTTGGGCTGAATCCAATTACATGAAACATTTCTCTGGTCTTGGTATACCCAGTTGCTATAGCAACACATATCATCATCTTATCTCATTTTCGTCTCTAAATTCTTGTTTTCTTCTGTCCTGTCACTGTCGACAAATTCTAGTGGTTTGGACGACTTAATGTGGTGAAGTATGTGTGAAAACTCCCACTTCTTTAACGATATGGCTTACTTGAGGTGGTCAGCCGGCTTTTCTTGCTGGTTAGCCTGCCGCTGCAAACTCCCTTTTCCTTCTTCTCTGAAGTATATTGCTACGAACAGGAATTTCTCAAGACTCTTTCTACTTATGAAAATAAGTAGACGTACACAGTTTCTTTTGCTTCACTTAACTACGTATATTTAAACATCAAACTTTTACAAATCTCACTCTCCACATGAATGAATACTGTTAAGTTAGTCTCCTCATATGTCCAAACGTTAGAAACACGTTTACATTTACAACAGAGGCGGCTTAACAACCATAGAAATCATGAACATGTCTTGCCTCTAGCAAGTCCAGGTTACGAGTTACTTAAAAGTCCTTTTCAATTCGAATCCACTGTTCTTTTGGCACTAACAATAGTCACAGTTATAAAACAGCACAGAATAACACAGAAGCTCCTCGGTTTTGCCTTGTGCTTTCATTACGACTTCCATGGCACGACCGACAACTCCTTGTAGGTGCCGTTCGACTGCTGTGTCTAATGTCTTCCCACGCTACACTTCAGACCTGCACACACAGACATGTGATGTGCAGTAGATAGGGTTCATTTCTCCCATTCACATCTAAAATGTCGTGTGTTCGAGACGGTGTAAGGCTGAGTGGTTCTAGAATTTACGTAGGAATTCTTGAATCACTACATGTTGTTACAGACTCGGTAACGCCTCGTAAGTGTGTATATATCAACTTAATTGCAGGACATCCTCTGAATAGATATCAAATATTAAAATAAATTTACAGTCGTCTTTGAAAAATCTTATTTGTATGCATGGCCATGCCCCACCCCCTCCCCCCCCAACACACAAGTAATTTCTACATATGCATCTACATAAATATATGTATAGTGGAACTTTGTTTAACTAGCACCTCCCATAATGCGCAATTCGCATACGGAGCAAAACAAACTGTAAAAAAAAATGACTCGCTCAAAGAGGAATGTTTCACATCACGAGTGAGGACGATTTAGTGTGACGTCACCAGCCATTCATACAGCAGGGGAAGCTTTCAACAACATGAACACCTTTCATTGTTGGCAGTGGCATACGAACAATGTTGTTAGTTCATACTGCAGTCCGCGTTTAGCACTCTTTGTGCTACCATCTTAGTGCAGCTTGTGATTACATATTTTTCTAAACTCGTGTTCACAAAGTATTGTTTTGTGTGCAAATTTTAATAACCTTCGTAGAAATGTCCTTGAAGATACAGCCGTAAGAAGACGACCATAAGAGAAAGACAGTGACCTTAGAAATTAAAAGTAAAATCACTGGAAACCGTGAACAAGATGTAAGCATTGCTGATTTAGCACACACATAACAGTCTATATCAACTATTTGCACTATCCTCAAGAACGAGGACAAGATTAAGGAGATAGCCGCTTCAAAGGGAGCGACAAGAGTACCTAAACAATGGTTTTGTATTGTGGATGATATCAAAAAGTTGCTCCTTATACAGATAAATGAAAAGCAATTGTAAGGTGACACTGTTAACGAGGACATTATTTGTAAGAAGGTGAGAATAATTTTTGGCGATCCCATTAAGAATACGCCAGGATCATTAGCAGCTCAAGAAGTGTTTAAGGGCAGCCGTGGGTGGTTCCAGAAGTTTAAGAGAAGAACCACATTGTGAGGCTTGGTGTAGTAGCCTGCTCCGACACAAAGGCAACACAGAACTTCAGCAGTAACTTCAAGATGCTCGTAGATTCTGAGGGTTATCTGCCACAACAGGTTTTTAATTGTGACACGATGCATTTACTCTGGAAAAAGACGCTGAAGCATACCTTTATAACAGCAGAGGAGAATGCGTTGCCCAGTCACAAGCCAATGAAGGACCATCTCACACTGCTATTCTGTGTGAATGCAGGCGGTGATTTGAAAATTAAACCACTTCTCGTTTACCATCTGGAAACTCCACGAGCCCTCAAGAAATGTAAAGTCCAGAAGAGCAGGTTAAATGTGATGTGGAGGTCAAACAACAAGGCTCTTTGGTGATTGGATCAATTAAGTGTTTGGTTTTTTGGTGAAAAATATGTTTGCTCGAGATGAATCTGCCACTCCATCTGGCTTGTTATGGACAATGCTTTCTGCCCATTCTCCAGCCTACAAGACCGCCTCCTTGAAGAATTTCAGTTAATCAAGATCCAATTTCTGCCTCCCAACGCCACTCTGTTACTTCAGCCTATGGACCAGCAGATTATTTCTAACATTAAGAAGCTCTACACTAAAGCACTTTTCAAGTATCGCTTTGATTTGACTGAGGCTACCAATCTCACTCTCAGGGAGTTTTGGAAAAAATCACTTCAAAATTATTGCCTGCGTCAAGACGACCGAAGAGGCGTGGGAAGAAGCTTTGGCCGGAGTGTGTTGTCGTGCGTTCTGAGGCATTTGAGTTAGTACCTGTGGAGCCTGTAGTCAACAAGTCGTGTCTTTGGTCAAGAGCACGGGACTAGAAGTGGATAACAATGATATCGATGAGCCAAGAAATGATCATCGAACAGCTTCTGGAGTTGCAATGTGTTTCACAACAGGAAGTTGTGGGGAGGAGTTCTTCAGAGGATGAGGAGGAGCAGGAGGCAGTAACAGCAAAGCAGCAACTTCTGACGCAGTAAGAGAAATGCTGAAAGCATGGGAATTGGTTGCAGTGTACACTGAAAACCATCACCTCAATAAAACAGTGGCTTCGCAAGCTACAAATTTATTTCATGATAATGTTGTGGCACATTTTTCCAAAGTGTTGAAGCAGAGCAGAAACAAATGACTATAGATAACTTCCTAGTGAAAAAGAAATAGTGAAGTATCGTGAAGAATAAAGTACTACTACTGTACGCAAAATTTCCCGGATAAATGACATGAAGAAGATAAAACATTTAGTACTTTTTCTGCACAGAATGCATCATCATATTTTACATTAATTTATAAGGGGTAAATTGTTTCGCTTAATTAGTGTTCTGCACTATGAGAAAGATTCTGGAACAAATTATGCTCGCTATGCGATGTTCCACTGTACAACCAGAACAGTGTTCACAGTTAACCGATCAGTCATCATATTGGTGTACATAATAAATGTCACGCTCAGTGGTTGCGTATGTCATTTAGTCACATCAGACATTTACTTGGTCTTGAAAATGGCTACATAGCAGAAGTCAAGATTGCGTGAAATTAATGAATAATAATTAACAGAATCGAGTTCATTTGTACCAGAGATGAGACTCAGGTGACAAGCAGGATGTGGTGAAGACTCAGAAGTCGAGTCTACAAGCACACGGAGTTGGCGAGTTCAGAGCTGACGTCACAGGACTTGCTGGTGAGTCTAAAGTGAGTAGATGGAGCTCATTTCTGATCTCCACTCTATCCTGTTACGGTTCCTCCTTCACTAATTCCCTGATCCCCTCATTCTTTAACTTGTCCATCTGTCACTTCTATACTGTCTCCCACAAATTACAGCTCACTAGCTAAGATTTTGCTTTTGTCTCTTATATTCGTTACCCAGGTTTCAGAGTTACATCAGAAGTGGAACATAGTGCACCCTATATGTAACCCTTCTGCCATTTTGAGGGAAATCCTTGTTCAACATCAGGCTTATAACATTCTCACATTCTTCCGGAATGCTTCTGCTTGCCTCCCTCAAGCATTTATTTCTCTATCATCCTTTCCATTCTACAGCATTATACTTCCCAGACACTCTAAACTCTCCACGTTTCCACGTCATTCCCCGCCAACTATTATTCCAGCTGTGACTCTCTCCTCCTTCCTGGATGTGATCATCATTTCACACATACTTACGCCAAATTTAATCCTGTACCCTTGTATTGTTTGTTGCCACAAGTCCAACTGTTCCTGCACTTCTTCCTCAAACCGCCGGCAAACACCATTGCCTTCAGCATTTCTTCTCCAGTTTCTTGTGTTCCACTGGTCATTACCTCATCCATCACCAAAACAAAGATTAATCGTGAAATACACATCCCTGCATCAAGCTACACTTCTGATCCATCCAGCCAATCCAATCTCTCTGCTCCCACTTTTGCACAGCTTGCACTCCAATTGTAAATTTCTCTTACCCTCCATATAGTCCACCTTTCTAGTCCTCTGTTGCCCAAGAACTCTCATACCTTACTTCTACATACACTATCATATGTGGTTCAAATGGCTCTGAGCACTATGGGACTCAACTGCTGAGGTTATTAGTCCCCTAGAACTTAGAACTAGTTAAACCTAACTAACCTAAGGACATGACAAACATCCATGCCCGAGGCAGGATTCGAACCTGCGACCGTAGCGGTCTTGCGGTTCCAGACTGCAGCGCCTTTAACCGCACGGCCACTTCGGCCGGCTTCATAGTGGTGATCCTGTGTCTGTCTTACAGCAAAAATCACATCTACTGCAGACTTTCCAGCTCTGAACCCACATTTTTCTCTAATCATTCCTTCTATTTTTTTTTCCACATGTGTATTTCCCAAAAATTTCTCAAAGAGGGTTGTGTGATGGTCCACCAATGTGAATCCCTGACAGTTTTGTACGCTTCTTTGTTACCTTTCTTGAAGACTGGCATTATTATTCCCTCCTACCAGTCTTCTGGAGTCCTCCTCATTTTGCACACAATTTTCATCACTCAACGGAACCACTGGATCCCACCTCTCCTGCAACTCTATCTCTACACTCAGCTCACCCAAACATGGTGCCTTCACCCGTTTCATCTTTCTCAATGCATCTTCCATTTCTCTTCGTGTTAAGTCTGATTGTGTTTGCAGTTATTCTTCCTCCATCTCAATTTTTTCCTCCTTGTCCAGGCCTCCACTTCAGTTCAAGAGCTTTTCAAAATACTCTCTCCACATGATCCTGAATTTCTCCATATTTTCCACCTCTTGGTCACTTTTAGTCACCATTTGAATATAGCCTGTCATATTTCCGTCTCTTACTTTTAACGACCAGCACATGTAGGACCTTTTCTGAACCATCACCCTTCTATATTGTTCTAGAAGGGAGAACCGATAGAGGTACTCAAGGTACCCTCCGCCACACGCCGTCAGGTGGCTTGTTGAGTATGGATGTAGATGTAGATGTAGTCCACTCTTTCATCCACTTTGTTCTCTCCTCTGCCATGACTCTTTTTGCCTCTTTCTTTTCTTGTACTCTTTTCTTGTACTCTTCTCTTGCCTCCATTGTCCTTTTCTGGAACCATGACCTACAGACTATTCTTCTCCAGCATTACATATTTTGTTTCTTCATTCCTCTGTTGTGTTTCCTTCCACTAGCTTTAGTTGCTTGTCCTCCCACATACTAATTCTGACACACTTACTAACATGCTTTTAAATCTACCTCATTCCACTTTCACCATTTCTGGATCATCCATTGGAAAATTTTCCTTCACCATTCTTCATTAAACACCAGTGACATCATATGCAACATTCGACATTCATAATTTTGTTGAGATGGCAAAAGAACATTATAACAAAGACTGTATATGAGTTGCATGAACTTGTTTTGCATAAAATATTTTATTTTGTACTTCTTTGCAATCAGTGACTTGGAACAAGACGAACTTTTCCTCCTCCAAGTGGGAGCTGCCATAGAACCCTTCCCTAACAAATTCTGTGATGAAAAACAAATTGATTTGTGCGCCTAACAGAGCATAATCGAGCTTCAAAGCACAAGGTCTCTTTCTTCTGCCTATTCCTATCAAAGTGGATGGGTATTATGCTCACTGAAGTGACTTGTGCATTCCCTGAGAGGCAAGAAGCTCAATGGGAAAACGTGATGCAGAGATACAAGCAGTCTGTGTAATGAGTGCACTGTTGTTCTACATCAATTAGAGGACTTCAAAATTAATCATATGAAGCTGGAAATTGTTTCATAAATGCTGTCAAACACAGTTACTGGACATAAGACAAGTATTATGCTTCATTGTTAAACAATTTGTGAGAGAGAATCATGTCGTTTCTGAAATGAAACAGCTGCAGTTTTGGATATGGCGTCAGTGTTACATTTCCTGTGCGCGTTATCACATTTCCTTTTGTTTGATATCAGTAGATCTATTTTTTTACGGCGTAAAGTCAAGTGCCGGCACGCCCGTCGGGAGCGATAGAGACGAGATGACTGTGAGAAGACGTCAGCCAATTACACACTGACTGAGCCCTCTCCAGGACGATAACATGACGACAGTGGCCCCTATACTAAGAGGACATATGCATCGCACCCGACTGGTCGCGGCCCAGTTCAATAGTAGCTTCAAGACTAGTGACTCGTACAGCAGCGACAACTCTATTCACATTGCTTGTACTCTCTTTGTAGCAGAGACTTGGAACTGTTTACACTGAAGAAAATTGTTTATTTCGTATGTGGCCCTTTCCTTGTGACACTTCTGTGTAATTGTCAAAGTTAAGTATTCGATCTTTCCTTTTTTGTAATGAAACTCATTAATACGATTTGTCCGAGTTGTTTGTCTAGCAAACTGATAAGGCAGGCTTCCTAAATGATATTAGATGACAAGCATGGAGACACAATATATTTAATAAAATTTCTTTTGGTCGCCTTTCTTGATGTTCGCTGAGACGGATCTGCTAGTCAGTTCCACCCACCCGTGCTGCAGCAGTCTTGACAGATCTACTTCTCCTTATATGTGGATGGGTGCTGAAAGAGAGTATTATTTGTCTTCCAAGCTACTTGAATGATGTAAACAACTGGAGTTTAATTCTTCTGTATTCACACTTTCTTTTACAACACACAATCTTATATATTCAGTGGGTTGACAGATTGCCTTAAGCATATGTAGCTTGTGCAAAATCAAAAAAGAGATGTATATCTTTACATATGCCAAGTCAACAATTACTTGTCACTGTGTCCATTGTAGGCATTATCTTCCCTTCTTGTCTTCTAAACACCTTCAAAGCCTAATGCCACGGAACAAGTGGCCCCAAACAGCAGCTGAAGCAGCTCACTCGCTGTCTTGCATTGTAGAAATACGGTTTCTGGTCGTTCTCCCACACATTGTAATAATATCTCCCACAGTGGGATGTCCCAACACTCACTACTAAGTATCACAAACATCTTTCGTCATCACAGTAGATTGAAAGTGGGGTGTGCCATCCTGAAAAGTCATGTCACACTTCACTTTCTGAAAAATTTTGTGTGTATATCTTCAACCAATTCTTCCTCTTTTCATTTTTGAAAGAACATGGTAATTCAACTGCAACATATTACGCACCAACATTAAACTACAAAGTCTACATTTTTCATCAATATAAGTATTATAACTACAGTTTAAAGCTTCTAAGGTACCCTATGTCTGAAAGAATGGTAAAAACAGCCAGGTTTACAGCATACATTTAGTTGTTACAGCTCAGGACCCAAAATGTTAAGTAGCAGTTACTAGTATTTAGGTTTCACTTCAATACTGATTATTTTCTGGGCACTTTTTCCTCCATTTCCATGCAAACTATGTTAGTAAAGTTGCCGCCTGTATGTGTATTTCTAGATATACAAGGCGAAGCGAAATTCGCGCACTCTGGTTTCGCAGTGTGACTCCTCATATGCCAGTGTTAAAAATGTATATAAAAAAAATTTGTCCGGCAAGCACATCCAGCAGAAAAAGGACGTTAAACAGTGGCAATCTGGCAACACCGTAACCACATGTATGGTAACTACCTCTTGTCAGTACATATTTGTGTTGCTGTACAGTTCATGCAGTGGCTATACAGTTTTGGGTTAGCATGCAGGAGGTTGATAGGGTTCAATCCTGGGTTGGTGTGCATTTCTTTTATTTGCTAATTTCATTATGACATATCATACTGCAATATACATTGTTTCTTAGGTCACATGTATCCTAAATTTACAACATTTTGTTATGCTGTACACAGCAAATATATGGTTAGACAAATAAGAAAGAGACAGTTGAAACAAATGATCTATCATAGTACAGAATAACTACAAAAACAATATCAATGTCGACATGCTAAAGACGATAGCGAAGTACAATAACACAACATCTAAAAATGGTTCAAATGGCTCTGAGCACTATGGGACTTAACATCTAAGGTCATCAGTCCCCTAGAACTTAGAACTACTTAAACCTAACTAACCTAAGGACATCACACACATCCATGCCCGAGGCAGGATTCGAACCTGCGACCGTAGCGGTCGCGCGGTTCCAGACTGAAGCGCCTTTAACCGCTTGGCCACACCAGCCGGCTAACACAACATCTACTTGCCATTTATATTACATGTAATATTAGCACTCAGGCATCGTACATTAGCAGCCAGTGGCAATAATAATGTCCATATTAATGACCACATGACCTTCACAACAGAATACATTGTCCTCAGAACAACAGATGCTCAAAGTGACCTCCCTGCATGTCCAAACGCTGTGCAACCTGCCGGATCATACAGCTCTGGATCCTTTGCAGCAAAGCCGTGTCCACAGGAACAAGAGAGCAGCACGAACACGCGCTACCAATTCTTCCACATTCATCGGTGCAGTAGAGTACACGTGCTCCTTCAGGTGTTCCCACAGGAATAAATCAAGGGCATTTAGGTCAGGAGAATGCGGTGGCCGTACAACTGGACTTCCACGTGTGAACCATTTTGCTGGAAACGTTCTGTTGCACATTAATTCCAGAGTGTGGAGGTGCACCATCATGCTGGAACCATATCCTCCGCCAAACATGTAGTGGAACAGCTTCCAGTGCATCAGGCAGAGAGTTTGAGATGAATGAACGATACCTTCGTGCAGTCAACCGGCCAGGCAACACGTAGGGGCCCAAACACCTGTCACCCAATGCTCCGGCCGAGACATTGATACCAAAGTGAACTCGATATCCAGGGTTGCAGGTGACATGCGGATTAACCTAACACCAATGGTGGGCATTGTGCATATTTAAGACACCTTCAAGAGTGAATGCTGCTTAATCCGACCATATTATGGTGTTCGCGAAGTCATCGTTGGCTTCGTGTTGTTGTTGGAACCATTCACAGAATCGCATCTGCTGATGGCAAACTGCAAGATGCAGATGTTGGAGAAAGCATAATGATAGGGGTGCAGCCCATGCTCGTGCAGCACATTAATTACTGTGCGCTGCGACACACACAGATGCTTGCTATGCTACATGTACTTTGTTGAGATTCTTGGGGTATGACCTTCAGAATAGCTTCCTCAGTGGATGGAGTACGGCGAGTCCACGGATGACCTCGGTCATACGATAGTGGAAGGAGAGAACCTGACTCTCGAAGGCGCAGCTCCAGACGACGAAACACATTTTTATCTGGATGGTGTCGATGAGGATATCTATCAGCATATTCACGAGTGGAAACACCAGCCCGGTTATCCGATGCACCAAAGATCAGAAGCATATCCACATATTCATCATTTGTGTATGCCATAAGTCTGCCACATTGGTTTAGAGGTTTACAACGAGAAAATTCAATACGTGTACGCATGTACATTGGGGTCTGTCACGGGCACATAACTCCCCTCATAACTAGTCCCTGTCTGGTGGACAGCGCATACAGTATATATTCATCATCAGCCCTGCGTGCTGTTCCACCTAATGCACATTACCCCTCTGACAGATATTTTTCTGCACGATTCATCCTGACACCACTAATTGTGAGATGTTCGGTTCAGAATTATACTATTTCCCTAAAGGTAATCGACGTGATGTTTCCACAATCCCATCGATAGAATAATAATAATAATAATAATAATAATAATAATAATAATAATAATGCATTGAGATATGTACTAAATGGAACGTGATTACCAGACTCATTGTTGAAAGGCATAATTAGTGGGACCATGGTGCTAACACATATAAACAGTAACTGAGTTTGGACATTATTCGCAAAGCACATTGCTAGTCCTACTGGTAACGTAAGGCGGTAACGAAAAGTAATGGACCTGAACGAGGCAAGAATAACAGTTGGTACTAATCTATGGAACCATTGGAGGAGGGTAGAAAGAAAACAGGTTTCCCATTTAGTAGATGAAATGGTGCAAATAAATTCACACCCACAATATGGAAAGGGCTTCTTTCAAAGCTCAACAACCATCCATTTCTATGACTGTAGTATGTAAGTGCAAATGTTTTCTAGAGGACCCGCTGCAACTGCTGTTGATTAGGATGTCAGATACCGTACCACCTGGACTACATTTACCAAATAAAAAACATATGCCTCAACCCAGGATCGAACCACTGACCTCCTGTATGCTACCCTAACTCTCTACCCACTGCACCAACTGTACAGCAAACTAATAAGTGCTGACAGAGATAGTTTCCATACATGTGGTTGCAGTGTTACCAGATTGCCACTCTTTAACGTCCTTTTTCTGTTGGATGTACTCGCTGCACGAAAATTTGTGACAGACATTTTTTTATCACAGGCATGTGAGGAAGCTTGAGTGCACGAATTTCTCTCCACCCTGTATATTATGGTTTACTGAATTTAAGTATGACATTATTAACTCACCAGACAAAGTATCACTGACCCCTTAAAATAGTGCTCGCATTCGGGAGGACGACGGTTCAATCCCGCGTCCGGCCATCCTGATTTAGGTTTTCCGTGATTTCCCTAAATCGCTCCAGGCAAATGCCAGGATGGTTCCTTTCAAAGGGCACGGCCGACTTCCTTCCCCATCCTTCCCTAATCTGATGAGACCGATGACCTCGCTGTCTGGTCTCCTTCCCCCAACAAAACACCCAACCTTAAAATAGTGCACTTGTCACTTTGGAGGACTGTAGTGGTGTAGAACAGGTACTAACCAATCATGTAACCCTCCACCACTGGCTAAACTCATGGCAGTGAAGAAGTGTTTATCGGTGTTTGACCATTTCTTGTGCAGGATCAACCTAATGGGACGGGTCAACACAGACACACGATAGAACAGCAGATGGGAGCTATCGTGCTCAGGTGTGCCCGTGATCACACTGCAAATGAAGCTGTCCAACTGCTGTTGTATTGATGCAGGCTGTCCAGTGTGTCTACAAGGAATGGTGACTAAAGGGGTGTGGAGGGATTCAGCCTAATTACTTTGAGTGATTGCCCTCTACTGTCAAAACAAGTGTTATGCAGTATAATAGCACAAGTGAGCTAAGAGGCCCACGGGCAAATGATATCACAAACTATTTCACAACAACGCTTCAGCTCTAGAGCCTGAAGGTTCACGGTCTGACCCTAAGCATGAACAAATATTTTAATTTTTGTGTAATTTAATCAAAATTTTACAACAACATTCAATGCAGCCCCGCACGCCTTAGGTTTCAGCCCCGCACAGGCCCTTGCCAGCTGGGCCCTATGCTCAACCCTTGGCACAAGTAAAAATCATAATTTCACTTAAATGTTACAAAAAAACAGAGTCGTTCTCTCAATTTCACAACGCTTCAGCTCTGGAGCCTTTCTCATATAATTTCACAACGCTTAAGCTTGGGGCTCTGAGACCTGTAATTTCATCCAGATAAGAGGCATTTCTAACAAAGGCATTCACATTTTGCACACACCTTCAACACGCCTATTAAATCTAACTTTATCACATGCTATTTGTTCTCACAAATCAATATGTGCACCACGATATGTGTACTGTACTTAATTTATGAATAACCGTACAATGTTCAGCAAAACGCACTTCCATAACAGTATGTGAAGCCATGAATTTAGCATTAAGCACAATATCAGGAAGGAATACACAGTGGGAATATTAAATGCTGTTTGTTAGTAACACTCAGTCGCGTGGCAATTAGTACTACTCCTGCGTATTTCTACAAAATGTAGTGCTTCAATGAAAACATCACGGTTTCACGTACTATGAAGAAAGTACATCTTTCTCAACACTGTACAGTTATTCACAAATGAATTGGGAGTGTGCATATTGTCCTGCACGTATTGGACTGTGGGAACAAATAGTGCAAAATAAGGTTAGATTTAATAGACATAGTAAAGATGTGTGGAAAATCTTATCGCTTACATTGGTGAAAATGTCAACACATGTATTCGAAACATCTCATTGGCATAACATATGGATGAAATTTCAATACAGGAGTCTCTGAGCTTAAGCGTTGTTGTGAAACTACATGACGTGGGCTCCAGAGCTTAAGTGTTCTTGTGAAATTCAGACAATTACCCTGTTTTGTTGTCAATTTTACACGAAATTATGATATTTACTTGGGGCGCCAGGGCTTATGCATTGTTGTGAAACAGTTTGTGACATCACATGCCCTTCGGTACTCTCGGCTCACTTATGCCAATAGATTGTGTAACACTTGGGTTAACAGTGGAGGGCAATTGTTTAAAAGTGAAAATGGATCAGAATAATTAAGGTGTGACCTCAGGAAGCAGCTGAATGCCCATACACCCTCTACTAAAATGTACCACCCACAGCCACGTATGTGGCGTAACAGCAGTGGAAAGTGGTCATAAAATGATCCTAAATGACAGTGATTGGAGACAAGTGTTATGATTTGCCAGTGTCAGTCTGTTTGAAATGTGACAGAAATTGTTGGAATCAGTAAAGGAACATTTCACCTACACCTGTCCCACAGCAAACATTGTGAAGCGAATTACACACAGTTGACATTTGAAGTTTTGCAAAAGGACACTGCTTACAGTGACACATACGACTGCATGTTATCAGTGGGCCAATCGGCACAGAGACTGCACAGTAGTTAACTGGAGACGTGTAGTGTGACCTGACAAGTTGCGATTTTGCCTCTTTTCAAATGATGCGAGGATTCGGGTGCACCTAGGGTGTACTTTAGGCCACAGGTGGATTTGTGATGGTGTAGTGGTGTTTACTGCACTGTGGCTCGGACCCAATCACTCAAATTAACATGGATGTGAACCAGGATGATTATCTTAGCTCTTTTTTTTTTCAATCTTTGGGATGAATGTGCTGCGGACAGTTCACAGTCTTCCTAAATGACAACATTCGTGCTTACAGGGCTGTGTGCACGCATTTCCGGTCTGACGAACACCCGGGTGCTCCACTGCAACTCAAGTGGCCTGGTAAATAGCGCAATCTTAACACTGTCTTCAATTTCAAAAGCTATGCTTGTTTTAAATCAGTTTCTTATATTGTTTTGTCCAAATAAGTACTGCTCTCCATTAGGTCTGTATACATCACTCAAAGTTTAAATATTTCATTATTGTACTGTGCCTTTCACTGTTGCTTTTCCGAAGGCATTTCCCAGTGCAACCTTTCCAACATATGGCCTCTGCAGAGCCTGTCCACCGTCCACCGCACACTTTTATTGAGTGGAAACACAAATTAGCCACAATAACTGCGGTACCCCACTATGCCTGATGGCAGCTATATTATGGTCGGGTAAGTGTGGCTCTCCCCTGTTTATCTGGTGCAACCTATCCAACCTGCAGAAATTTTAAGTACCTGTTTTTGTGAAACTGTAAAAACAGATATGTGTCAGTTATATTTACACACCCGCAAGTCTGATTTGTAATTACGAGAAATCAGAGCTTCGATCACCAACGGGCATTGAAGTAAATCAATGGAGAAGGTGGAAAACTTGTCAAACCAGTACTCGAACCCCGATACTCTGCTTCTCTCGAACGATTGCCTTAACTGCCTCTGCCATCCAGAACAACTTCCCGTCCAACCCTTGTTATCCACCTGTCACGTAAACGTAGCATATCTTTTACTAGCCCCGCTGCTTGTAGCATTCGCTAAGTCCCGCAGCGGTTTGGAACATATGGTGCATCTGCATTAAACATTTCTTTATATAAATTTCTTACTTCCGACTAAAAAAAAGAAAAGAAAAAAGCGAAAGAGAAAAAGACTGTGAGAAAGTCCGTTTTTGGCGATGCAAATGCATTTTTGCAACACAGTACTCATCAGTTTGGATTGCGTAGAAATATTGGAACATGTGAGGCAATACTGACCTTACGACTTATCTTCGAAGAAAGAAAGGCAAACCTACATTTCTAGCATTTGTAGACTTAGAGAAAGCTTTTGACAATGTTGACTGGAATACTCTCTTTCAAATTCTAAAGGTGGCAGGGGTAAAATACAGGGAGCGAAAGCCTATTTACAATTTGTACAGAAACCAGATGGCAGTTATAAGAGTCGAGGGACATGAAAGGGAAGCAGTGGTTGGGAAGGGAGTAAGACAGGGTTGTAGCCTCTCCCCAATGTTATTCAGTCTGTATATTGAGCAAGCAGTAAAGGAAACAAAAGGAAAATTCGGAGTAGGTATTAAAATCCATGGAGAAGAAATAAAAACTTTGAGGTTCGCCGATGACATTGTAATTCTATCAGAGACAGCAAAGGACTTGGAAGAGCAGTTGAACAGAATGGACAGTGTCTTGAAAGGAGGATATAAGATGAACATCAACAAAAGCAAAACGAGAATAATGGAATGTAGTCGAATTAAGTTGGGTGATGCTGAGGGAATTAGATTAGGAAATGAGGCACTTAAAGTAGTAAAGGAGTTTTGCCATTTGGGGAGCAAAATAACTGATGATGGTCGAAGTAGAGAAGATATAAAATGTAGACTGGCAATGGCAAGGAAAGCGTTTCTGAAGAAGAGAAATTTGTTAACATCAAGTATAGATTTAAGTGTCAGGAAGTTGTTTCTGAAAGTATTTGTATGGAAGTGAAACGTGGACGATAAATAGTTTGGACAAGAAGAGAATAGAAGCTTTCGAAATGTGGTGCTACAGAAGAATGCTGAAGATTAGATGAGTAGATCACATAACTAATGATGAAGTACTGAATAGAATTGGGGAGAAGAGGAGTATGTGGCACAACTTGACAAAAAGAAAGGACCGGTTAGTAGGACATGTTCTGAGGCATCAAGGGATCACAAATTTAGCATTGGAGGGCAGCATGGAGGGTAAAAATCGTAGAGGGAGACCAAGAGCTGACTACACTAAGCAGATTCAGAAGGATGTAGGTTGCAGTAGGTACTGGGAGATGAAGAAGCTCGCACAGGATAGGGTAGCATGGAGAGCTGCATCAAACCAGTCTCAGGACTGAAGACGACGACAACAACAACAACAACAACAACAACAACTCATCATCCCCACAATTTGTAAGCTCCACCAGATTTAACCTTCGATGGATGATCTGCTGGATATGGCGTACCTGAAGAAACTTCTTAGACTTTCTTCCTCACCAAACAGAGACAGTTATTAAGATTACTGGCGGTGCTAAACAGTATTAGCATCACGTCTCCAGGATGTAAATAATTTTATGTCAAGCATGCTTAAGGACTGAAAAATACTGTAGCTCATTTTAGAAAAACATATGAGGGATGTTCAATAAGTAATGCAACACATTTTCTTTCTGAATGCAGGTTGGTTTTACTCAGAATTCCAGTACACCATATCGTTCCCCACTCTTTTGGCTGCAACACCCTATTTTTCAACATAATCTCTGTTCAATGTGTGGACATTACACCACCTACATGGAGGGCCTGTAAGCCTATATACAAGGGTGAGTCAATTGTTATACGCAAAGTAGTTATATAATTTTATTGTAATCAAATAGGAAACTTACAAGAACATCATTTTTCAACATAGTCTCCGTGAGTTTCAACACACTTGGTCCGTCATTGAACAAGCTTCCTGATGCCCTCATAAATGAAGGTTCTCGGTTGAGTTGCGAGCCACGAATGCTTCACTGCTTCGTCCGAGGCAAATCGACAGCCCTTTAATGCCCGTTTGAGTGGACCAAACAAGTGATGGTCAGAAGTGGCAAAATTGGGACTACATGGAGGATGATCCAGTACTTCAAATTTGAGTTTCTGGATCGTTTCGGCAGTGTGGGAGGCAGTACGCAGATGGGCATTGTCGTGCAACAACATAACACCTTTTGACAGCAATCCTCGGCGTTTACTTCGAATTGCAGGCTTTAGCCTGGCAGTAAGCATCTCACTCTAACATACACTGTTTATTATTGTGCCCCTTTCCCCATAATGTCCCAGTACTGGACTTTGTGCGTCCCACAAAACCATAAGCATCAGTTTTCCTGTGGACAGTTGGGTCTTTAACTTTTTCTTGCACAGCGAATTTGGATGTTTCCATTCCGTACTCTGCCATTTACTCTCTGGCTCGTAATTACGGATCCACGTTTTGTCACCAGTAATGATCCTGTCTAAAAAGTTGTCCCCTTCATTACCATTGTGATCCGTAAGTTTTTTGCAGATGTTCGTGCACGTTTGTTTATGCAACTGTGTGAGTTGTTTTGGGACCCATCTTGCACAAACTTTATGAAACCCACTTCTGTTGTTGATGATTTTGTAGGCACAACCACGACTAATTTGCAGACGATGTGCCACTTCGTCAATAGTTTATCATCTGTCCAAGAGAATCATTTCACGTAAATGCTCAATGGTTTCTTCATTTGTGGTGGTAAACAGTCATCCGGCTCCTCTATCGTGGGTAACATTCGTGCGACCATTTCGGAATCTTTCAATCCGTTCGTAGATACTCAGTTGTGGCAAAACACTGTTCCCGTACTGTACCGAATGTCTTCAATGAATTTTGGCCCCAGTACGCCTTCCGACCACAAAAAAACAGATCACTGAACACGCTGATCTTCTTTGGTGTAAATAGACAGCGGAGCAGCCACGGTTAACAGCACGGCAGTGATAACTAAACTAACCTAGCAGCTCGAAAATTGCAAAGATATAACAACAAACAAACAAAGCATGTCATCAACAATATTACCAAAATAAACAAAAATATAACTAAATTGCAGATAATAATTGACTTACCCTCTTAGTACCACTCAACTGGTCGGCATCGCAGCCAACATCTTGCTGCATCAACAATTTCCCCATCAACCAAGTGCTGCTCCCTGCAGCATGCATCCTTCATTGGGCCAAAAAGTTGAAAGGTGCAACATGTGGACTATGGGGTGGATGAGAAAAAAAGTCCACTGAAGTTTCGAGAGCTCCTCTCGGGACGCCAGACTTGTGTGAGGCCTCGCATTCACACGGAGGAACCGGAGTTCACTGGCATTTTTGTGGCAACAAATGTGCTGAAGTCATTCCTTCAATTTTCTGAGGGTAGCACATAGCTGATTGTTGCACTACGAGGAAGGATATCAAAAACAATAAACCCTTCAGAATCCCAGAAGACCGTCGCCACGACTTTACCAGCTGAGGGAGCAGCTTTTTCTTCGGAGAAGAGGTAGTGTCACGCCACTCCACGGATTGGCATTTTGTTTCCGGTTCAAAGTAATAAAGCAACGTTTCATCACCTGTGACAATGACCGACAAAAAATTGTCACGATCAGCCTCGTAATGCACAAGCAATTCCACACAAGTTGTTCTTTTGTGCTCTTTACAGTCTTCTGCTGGGCACCGAGAAAACGAGTGGGCACACACCTCCGAGTACCCCGACTGGCGGACGAGTGGATCTGCACAACCGACAGAGACATCCAGTCGAACGGCGAGGTGTTTGTCTGTGACCTGTCAATCTCCTCAGATGAGAGTGTCCGTGCATTCGGGCACTGCAGCTGTGCGCTGCCGGCCGCCACGTGCGAGATCGGACAGGTTTGTGCAACCTCGTAGTGACGGTGACAGACACTTTGCCCGACGACACACCGCGCTCTCGTTCACTGCCAGCTCTCCGTAGACATCTGCGAGCTCCTACGAGTATGCGATGCTCTCGTTTTCCACAAAATGAAACTGAATGTCAGCTCTCTGCTCTGTTACAGATATCATTTTGAAGACTACATACAGCGCCGCCACCTATCGGAACTGCACAAAACTGTAGGAGCTGAAGCAGGAATATTCCACAATGTCTCACAACAAATACTGCATTTTTTCAACCAAATTTGTTAAAAAAATGTGTTTCATTACTTATTGAAAGCCCCTCGTTTAGCAGCTTCAACTGAAAGTGTCACTGAAACTATTTCACGGCATATATGGACGCACAGACACACTATTATTGTAACGATTTTCATTTATACAAATAAAGAATCAGATGTAAAACTATTGCAAGACCAAACACTGTGAACTGAATAATTTTTATAGCTACATAAATATAAAATAACATAAAAATTGGAAAAAAATATTGTAAGTGTAGACTCACCAAGTCCACGAGGACGGGTTCGCTGGATTCCACATATTCGACATACGATGCATTTGCCTGTAGAAAAAGAGGAAAAACTAACTAACCGGCACCTGTCTGTTAAGGTAAAAATACAAACTGTAAAAGTAACCAGTATGTGCTTCCATTACACTACTCACTTAAGATGGACACCAGATGATCTATTATTAATACAGATTAATATACAGTTTCTGATGTTTTTGAGGCACAATTGAAAAGGCTCTGGGAGAGTTATGCAGAGGATATCTACAAAGACAATGGCATACTGAATGATAGTGCAATCAATTCTACAATACTGCTTCATTAGGAAGAAGGAAAAATAACAGACATCAAAGTAATGCAGAGATACACGACAAGGATGACAACAGGTCTGTGACAGGTATCTTTAAGCGACTTCAGTCAGAAATGTTCGAAGGAAAGGCAACACTGTTCTTACTGTACGACTGAACCGATACTCGACACAGGCTGTGTAAAATTCAACTGTCACCATTGTATATCCCATTTACAGAGCACGGGTATAACATCTGTGCTTAGCGTGTGCATAAGGACAGCTGCTTGCCCCTCATTCTGCATGCAGTTGGCATAGGAGAGAAAGTTATTGATACTGGTACACACTACACTCCACCACATGCTGCACAGTCGAATGCAAAGTACATGCACAGGTGCAGATGGATGGCATATTCTTTCAGATTTCCAGTCTTCACAAGGATGGGAAATCTGAAAACATCCCAGCAGTATCCAGAATGAAATTTTCACTCTGCAGCGGAGCGTGCACTGATATGAAACTTCCTGGCAGATTAAAGCTGTGCGCCAGGCCGAGACACAAACTCAGGACCTTTGCCTTTTGCGGACAAGTGCTCTACCGACTGAGCTACCAGAGCACGACTCACTACCTGCCCTCACTGGTTGACGCTTTCACGAAAGGCAAAGGTCTCGAGTTCAAATCTGGGCCCAGCAAACAGTTTTAATCTGCCAGGCAATTTCCTATCAGCACACACTCCGTCGCAGAGCAAAAATTTCATTCTGGAAAAATCCCCCATGTTGTGGCAAAGCTATGCCTCTGCAATATTGTTTCTTCCACGAAAGCTAGTCTTGCAAGATCCGCAGGAGTGCTTTTGTGAAGTTTGGGAGGTAGAAGATGAGGTGCTTGGCGGAAGTAAAGCTGTGAGGACAGGTTGTGAGACGGGCTCAGGTAGCTCAGTCGGCAGAGCACTTGCCTGCGAAAGGCAAAGGCCCGAGTCCGAGTCTCAGTCCAGCACACAGTTTTAATCTTCCATGAAGTTTCATTTCATTCCAGCAGTATATTCATAGCAGTAACCCCCCCCCCCCCCCTCCTGCACCTCACCACGATTCTTTAGCAATCCAAGTCCATATTTTAAGAAAAGATAGTTTTTTGCACATCTTACTGTTTATAACATCATGTCTCGAGAACTGCATGTTGTACAATGATGTAATTTTGCAGATACATTCAATAAATAGGATAGTTGCTACTCACCATATGGTGGGGATGCTGAGTCGCAGATAGGACAATAAAAAGCCTATCGGAAAGTGAGCTTTCAGCCAACAAGGCCTTTCTTGCAAACAGACAAAACACACACACTCACACACGAGACCATAGCCTCTGGTAGCTGAAGGCAGATTGGCTTCAGCTACCAGAGACTGTGGTCTTGTGTAAGTGAGTTTCATTTGCATGAGAGTGTGCGTTCGCATGTGTTATCTATTTCTGACAAAGGTCTTGTTGGCCAAAAGCTCACTTTCCGATATTCTTTTCGTAGTGCCTACCTGCAGCTCAGCATCTCTACTATATGGTGAGAGTAGCACCTATCCTTTCCATAACTGTTACATTCCATCCTGGATTTTCCACTGTCTGATTTTGCAGATACATTCAACTGCATATGGGGATACTGTCTGCAAAATTTGTTACAGGTAAAATTTGGTGTGTGTGTGTGTGTGTGTGTGTGTGTGTGTGTGTGTGGCTGAGTGGGAAGGTGGGGAGAAGATGGGGGGTGGGGGTTGTCAGAAAAAAAATGTTTGGAAAAGGTTTGAAATTACGTGCAAAGTTCACTGGAAGTTGCCAAGTCCTCTCATTTTCAAATACTGGATGAATAAAATGAGGGTACTTTGGGTGCTGTGAATTTCACTGAATCAGGACATACACAAAGCATCCACCTTCTGTACTTGACCTGTTGTGTTAAACCTTTAACATAAGATTAACTTCTTAAAGAGTAGATTAAGACAGCATTTAAAATTTTAAATTCAGTCAACAATATGTATAGTATTTTTGTTGCCCCTGGAAGCCATTAGATACACTGAGACTGCGCACTGTTTTGTAATACTGATAATCAGATTTACGAACGAAGATGGACAAGTTTCAGTTAGTTCTCGGAAAATAGTGTGACACAATCTCTAAAAGCCAAGTAGTCATCAGTTACCTCCAGACTGTTCTGTTCGTGTGGAATCAGGTGCATCAGAAAGTATATTTTGTGCACATTTCTCGTAACCTGGATGTAAGCACAAATTTCAAAGAGAGAGCATAAAGGAAGGGATAATAAAGAAGTCGACGGTATTAATACTAATTTATAGACGAACAACACATAAGCAAGAACTGTCCAGTAATTTAAAGTACTAATTTGCATGCTCTGTTTGCCTTTGCATGTGCAAAGGAAATGTCCTCCTTCCGAAATCTGTACAGCAATACTCACCTCCACACTGACACTACAGGCCGAAAGCTGTGGAGCAAAGAGTATCAGAGAAGCAACTGTTCTGTTCCAGAAACAAGACATTCTCCTCCTCATTCACTATTGGAAAATTTTAAGTGGCACAGTAAAACTCTCATTCTTCTGTACACATGATATGGAGGAGAAATAACAAAATGTTCATTTCTTTGGCAAAACCCAATTATTATGGAAAAAAAATACATGGTGCTGTTTCACAATGTTGTGCTATTAGGGCCCAATTTTTACACAGGAAGTATTCCATTTCTGGATTTTTACTAAATATTAAATTTCTTTAAGCACGATACTGTACTCTTCACACACAATCTGTGTATAAACTGTACATTTAGGGAACTGGTCAGTCCATACTAGACAATGACCAACTTGATCCTGATATACAGGTCTTTGTGGCACACACTGTGGGGCCTTTGTGTTTCATTGCTCAAATACACTATTCTGCTGAGCCCCTCATTTTTCTGCTTCCAGATGCTCTTGTTTGCACAATACTTCTTCCACGTGAAGTTGGAATTCTGATTAATTCATTGTTTGCTGATGAGGTACTCTATATCTGTGGATAGACTCTAAAGATGACATTCAAGATCAAATAAACATATGGCCAAAAGCAGCTGCAGTAAGAGGTCTGTTAAAAAATTCTGGAACTTCGTCCACAAATTTTTTCTACGCTTAAATTTTACTTATTGTGCACGGTCTCCTTCGAACTACTCTCCTCCACAATTGATACACTGCTCTCGACACTGTCTCGACTTCCGGAAGCAGTCTCGATACGTACATCTCTTGTCGGAATGCACGAAGCACCATCTGCAAATTTCCTTTTATCTTGTCAATCATTGTAAATCTTTCTCCTGTCAATGGGGTTTTCAACTTTAGAAATAAAACAAAACCTGCGGGGGCCAGGTCTGGAGAGTGCGGAGGATGAGGCAGCACAGTGATTTTGTTTTTTGTGCAATAGTCACACACCGACGTGGACGAATGTGCAGGTGCGTTAACGGGATGCAAAAGCCACAAACTGTCTCACCACATTTCAGTCTGCTCTCACACTTTCTCATAGGCATCACACCACGTCCCGATAGTACCACTGATTAACAGTTTGTCCCTGTGGCACGAATTCATGATGGAATAATCCTTCAATGTCAAAGAAAACTAGCAGCACGGTTTTAACATTTGATCTGACCTGACACGCTTTTTTTGACCTCGGAGAACCTTTCCTGAACCACTGTGAAGATTGAACCTCGGTCTCAACATCATAACCCTAGACCCGTGTCTCATCACCAGTTATGATTCTCTTAAACAACATCTTGTTCTCATTTGCACGATCCATACGCTCTTCACAGATTGCAAGGCAAAGGTCTTTCTGGTCTCGACTCACGAGTCATGGGACAAACTTGGCAGCAACGCGATGCATTCCAAGATGCTGTGTCAGGATTTCATGACATGATCCAACCGATATACACAAATGACCTTGTGGATGACTTCGGAAGTTCACTGAGGCTTTTTGTGGATGATGCTGTAGTATATCGAGAGGTTGTAACAATGGAAAATTGTACTGAAATGCAGGAAGATCTGCAACGAACTGATGCATGGTGCAGGGAATGGCAATTGAATCTCAATGTAGACAAGTGTAATGTGCTGCGAATACATAGAAAGAAAGATCCTTTGTCATTTAGCTACAATAGAGCAGGTCAGCAACTGGAAGCAGTTAATTCCGTAAATTATCTGGGAGTAGGCATTAGGAGTGATTTAAAATGGAATGATCATATAAAGTTGATCGTCGGTAAAGCAGATGCCAGACTAGGATTCATTGGACGAATCCTAAGGAAATGCAATCCGAAAACAAAGGAAGTAGGTTACAGTACGCTTGTTCGCCCACTGCTTGAATACTGCTCAGCAGTGTGGGATCCGTACCAGATAGGGTTGATGGAAGAGATAGAAAAGATCCAATGGACAGCAGCGCACTTCGTTACAGAATCATTTAGTAATCGCGAAATTGTTACAGAGATGATAGATAAACTCCAGTGGAAGACTCTGCAGGAGAGATGTTCAGCAGCTCGGTACGGGCTTTTGTTGAAATTTCGAGAACATATTTTCACCGAGGAATCGAGCAGTATATTGTTCCCTGCTACGTATATCTCGTGAAGAGACCATGAGGATAAAATCAGAGAGATTAGAGCTCTCACAGAGGCATACCAACAATATTTCTTTCCATGAACCATATGAGACTGGAATAGAAGGGAGAACCGATAGAGGTACTCAAAGTACCCTCTGCCACACACCGTCAGGTGGCTTGCGGAGTATGGATGTAGATGTAGATATGTTACAGTCCTCTGCAACCTCTCTGACAGTCAGGCTTCAATTGGCATGCACAATTTCGTTGACGTTCTTGACAACTGTCATCGGTAGACATCGAAGGGCATCCTAAATGGGGGTCATCTGTAACATCCGTCTGGCCATTTTTAAACTGTGAGAACCATTTGTAATACTGAGTATGGCTTCAGCACTCATCACTGTATGCTTCTTGGATCATTTGATGTGTCTCTGAAAAGATTTTCTTGTGTTTCACACAAAATTTAATCCAGATGCTTTGTTCCTCCAACTCTGCCATCTTGAAATACGCAAAACTGTGCGATACAATTTTCTACTCGATGCAGCACTTAACAATAACTGACAGGCATACAACAATGAAACTTGTGGCAGTTACACATTAAACTCTGGCACGTGCAGGGATGCCACCCACATTTCGCTCCAACACACCATTGGCACGAAATTTCGAACATTCGATAATTTTTTTGAACAGACCTTGTATACGATTTCATTTTCTGCCAGAATAAAAGTGAGATGATGATCATGAAAAGATGGAAAACCCATGTGACACACTGAAATTGATGGGTATCATCTACAGACGAGCCATATGTCAAATATCATGGTAGTGTTATCTCTGATACTGGTTCTCTAGACAAAAGAAATCACTCACAAGATTCAAGTAGCTTCTATCAAACTATTAAATACCTAACAGAGAACAAGAAATTATCACTAAAATATAGGAGTGTAATCTATGAAACCTATTACATGTCCAATCTGACATATGGTTGTGGAACACAGCCCATGAGAAGTAAAGACACAGGCAGATAGAATCTGTAGTGGACTGTTAAGGCAGCCAGTCCACAGTGAAGTAGCCGAAAGGGCACGCGTCAACTCACGCCGTCTGGCGTTAAGTCTGGAACAGGAGTCGTAATGAATGTGATAAAGAAAAGAACGTAGCTACTAGAACACTTAACTTTTATATTGTCCTTTGGTATACAGCATTCTTGATGATACAAGTGAGACTCTTTAGATTCATGAAGTAACTTACGGCGCCTTGCTAGGTCGTAGCCATTAACTTAGCTGAAGGCTATTCTATCTGCTCGGCAAATGAGCGAAAGGCTTTGTCAGTGTAGTTGCTAGCAAATTCGTCGTACAACTGGGGCGAGTGCTAGTACGTCTCTCGAGACCTGCCTTGTGGTGGCGCTCGGTCTGCGATCCTGACAGTGGCGACACGCGGGTCCGACATGTACTAATGGACCGCGGCCGATTTAAGCTACCACCTAGCAAGTGTGGTGTCTGGCGGTGACACCACAGAATCCAGAATGAGGAAATCCAAAAACAGGTTCCAGAAAAATAGCCTTTTAGGGACTGAGATAGTATGGAGATATGTGACAAATGGATGTTAACAGGCTACCAAAACTATGTATTAACTGAAACTTGGGAGACAAAAGACCAAGAAGACCCAGACAAGGATGTGGTGAAATTGGACATCAAGGAGAGAGAACATACGTAGGACAGCATCAAAGAAAGAGAGACGTTTAAGGGCCGTAACTGATGGAGGTGGTTTGCTGATCCATCGAATAAGAGGGGATGAAGTGGGATATGATGGTGATATCAGGAAAATGATGTATGACATATTTTGTTCCTTAAGAGTATTTTGTATCTCGCACACAGTTCCCTAACGCTGTGCCAATTAAGATTCACAGACCCTGCATGGCCTGTCAATGGAAATATACTTCCTCTCAGATTTATCACACCACTGCAACTGTAATTTATGCAAGTCCCCTGCAAATGTTGATGCCTAATTAACTATCTTACTGCCCTCAACTAATCACAGAAACTTGCGCACCATTTATGTTCTGTTTTCTGCATTTCCATCACACCTGGTATTTTACAACTTTGAATTCGGTTTCTTCTAATAGTACCTAGGACAAGTATGCCATTTGGTGCAGGTTCTTTAACAAAAGAACTGATATAAATTAATAATTAAAAGACAAATGATAACTCTGATATCTTGAAATATCCCTCACCAGGCATACAACTACACACATCAAAAAAGGTTTTTCCATCACCTCGGTTCGAAGAGTTCTGGAACCTGTACAGAAAATTGGAATAGAGATCAACATAAACATCATTTCCGCCCTTTTTATTGCTCATGAAAACCACACATTGCATGTTGTACCACCAAAGTGAAACCTTCACAGGTGGTGGTCCAGATCGCTGTACGCACCGGTACCTCTAATACCCAGGAACACGTCCTCTTGCACTGATGTATGTCTGTATTCATCATGGCATACTATCCATAAGTTCATCAAGGCACTGTTGGTCCAGATTGTCCCACTCCTCAACGGCAATTTGGTGTAGATCCCTCAGAGTGGTTGGTGGGTCACGTCATCCATAAACAGCCCTTTGCAATCAATCCCAGGCATGTTTGATAGGGTTCATGTCTGGAGAACATGCTGGCAACTCTAGTCGAGTGATGTCATTATCCTGAAGGAAGTCATTGACAAGATGTGCACGATGGTGGCACGAATTGTCGTCCATGAAGACGTTATGGCGCCTTCCACGATCACCAGCAGCGTACATCGGCCCAACATAATGCCACCCCCAAACAGCATGGAATCTCCACCTTGCTGCACTTGCTCAAGGCATTCAGCCTGACTGGATTGCCTTCAAACACGTCTCTGACAATTGTCTGGTTGAAAGTATATGCGACACTTATCGGTGAAGAGAACATGATGCCAATCCTGAGTGGTCCATTTGGCAAGTTGTTGGGCCCTTCTGCACCTTGCTGCATGGTGTCATGGTTGCAAAGAAGGACCTCGCAATGGATGTCTGAAGTGAAGTTGCACATCCTGCAGCCTATTGCGCACAGTTTGAGTCGTAACATGACGTCCTCTGACTGCACGAAAAGCATTATTCAACATGGTGGCATTGTTGTCAGGGTTCCTCCGAGCCATAATCCATAGGTAGCGGTCATCCACTGCAGTAGTAGCCCTCGGGCGGCCAGAGCGAGGCATGTCATCGACTGTATCTCCTCCATGTCCAAACAACACCACTTTGGTTCACTCTGAGATGCCTGGACACTCCCCTGGTTGAGAACCCCTTCCTGGCTCAAAGTAACAATGCGGATGCGATCGAACCATGGTATTGACCGTCCAGGCATGGTTGAACTACAGACAACATGTGCTGTGTACCTCCTACCTGGTGGAATGACTGGAACTGATCGGCTGTTGGATCCCTCCGTCTAATATGCGCTGCTCATACATGGTTGTTTACATCTTTGGGCTGGTTTAGTGCCATCTCTGAACAGTCAAAGGGACTGTACCTGTGATACAATATCCACAGTCAACGTCTATCTTCAGGAGTTCTGGAAACCGGTGTAATGCAAAATTTTTTTTGATGTGTGTATATTTGAGAAACTCCCCACATCTGGCCCTCCTTTTCTTACAATGTTTTCTGTGCCTCTCTCATCCACAAACTTGAAATCAAACTCTGATATACCACTAAGCACAAAGATCTTATATACCACTCATGCAGTTTGTTTGGCATATACTATTTCACACTGTTAGGAGATTCTCGTAAGCACACTTGTTCCTCAACAGCCAGAAATCGACTGTGTGGAATAACACCTACGAAGTGAGATACAATCAGAACGGTCACTGAGAAGTTCTTGCTGATGTCCTTTTGTACACTGTACAGATTTGTTTGATCCCTAACCATTTGCATAATTTCGCCTGTAAATAAGTACTAGAAAACCAGACTGGGGTGTCTAACTCTAGAGTAACTGCTGGCAAGACTGTACTAGCGACAAACAACACCTGTGTTTCATTTAAAATTAACCCTTGTTTGACGTAGAGAATGTCTTTGTTAGAAATACATTCAGGAGTGAACACTGAATTATACTGAGATTCTCCAGCCTGCTCAGGACAGGAATCATATTCAATTTTTCCAGCTTCCACTAAATAATCAAAATGTCTCATATTTTTCATCATTTGTTTAATGAGCTGTTTCATCGTCTGAAGCAAATTGTGGCAAGCAAGAAGAATCTTCAGATCTACCAGATCTGTGATCATCTGACAAATTCACACTATCTTCACTCCCCTCCCAGCCGTTCCGGAGATCCTTGATTTCATGGAGTGTTAAGCTTCTAGCCAATCTCCAAAATGAATACCCACAGTGGCTACATTACTAAGAAAAATGAAGTTTGTTATAATATCAAGTGTCTAGTTGGTTTACAGTGACAGTATTTGCACAAACGTGCATTTCTGGAACAAAGAAATAATTTTCCTTACATATGTAAAACAGAATAATTTAACAAATAAAACAAGCACATTTAATAAAACGGAAGTGTACATGTTAAATAACATACAAGTTTTGTCTTATATAACACTTATTTCCGATTCAGATGCTCGTGTGTCCTTGTGTGTGTGTGTGTGTGTGTGTGTGTGTGTGTGTGTGTGTGTGTGTGTGTGTGCCCGCGTGCTGTGTTTTTCTAAATCTGATGAAGGACTTTATCCGATAGCTTAGCCTACCTTATTTACCTGTCCACCACTCAACACCACCTCTATGTGGTAAGCAGCAATTTATCCTATTTCATATTTGTTACTATTTATTATTGTTGTCTGTAAAAGAAATTAAGAGAAAAGGGTCAAAATGTATCGTTAAAACAGTCAGTTATCTATTGTCTGTGGACAATAGATAGTATTAAAATCCATGGAGAAGAAATAAAAACTTTGAGGTTTGTCGATGACATTGTAATTCTGTCAGACAGACCAAAGGACTTGGAAGAGCAGTTGAACGGAATGGATGGTGTCTTGAAGGGAGGATATAAGATGAAAATCAACAAAAGCAAAACGAGGATAATGGAATGTAGTCGAATTAAGTCTGGTGATGTTGAGGGTATTAGATTTGGAAATGAGACACTTAAAGTAGTAAAGGAGTTTTGCTATTTGGGGAGCAAAATAACTGATGATGGTCGAAGTAGAGAGGATATAAAATGTAGACTGGCAATGGCAAGGAAAGCGTTTCTGAAGAAGAGAAATTTGTTAACATCGAGTATAGATTTAAGTGTCAGGAAGTCATTTCTGAAAGTATTTGTATGGAGTGTAGCCATGTATGGAAGTGAAACGTGGACGGTAAATAGTTTGGACAAGAAGAGAATAGAAGCTTTCGAAATGTGGTGTTACAGAAGAATACTGAAGATTAGATGGGTAGATCACATAACTAATGAGGAGGTACTGAATAGGATTGGGGAGAAGAGGAGTTTGTGGCACAACTTGACCAGAAGAATGGATCGGTTGGTAGGACATGTTCTGAGGCACCAAGGGATCACCAATTTAGTATTCGAGGGCAGCGTGGAGGGTAAAAATCGTAGGGGGAGACCAAGAGATGAATACACTAAGCAGATTCAGAAGGATGTAGGTTGCAGCAGGTACTGGGAGATGAAGAAGCTTGCACAGGATAGAGTAGCATGGAGAGCTGCATCAAACCAGTCTCAGGACTGAAGACCACAACAACAACAACAACAACGTGGACAATATATGAACCAAAATTTTAGGATTTATTATTTCATGCATTAAGCTGAAATACCAAAATATGGGAAATCTTTACTGACCCTCTGAACGTCAAGGTAATGATCAATTACTACCCACTACCGATGCCAGTACTGTCAGTGCTGATTCATAGGTACTCTGCTTCCTTTTGCTTAGCATGTAAAATTTGCTGTTGGATGTAGCTAGAGTGCCCATTATTATGTTGAACATTTCAGTTTACATATATGGCTTTTGAGTGTCACTGGAGTGAAATTTCGATGATCGATAACTCTGCTACTGCGTCATCTGTTTGTTGACATTGTGCTCCGTAGCAATAGTTTACATTTTGTTATTTCATCTAACAGTGTTGTTTTTCCATAGAATTGTTATTTAATATTTTTCTTTTTTGAGTAAATGTTTCCAGCTCGTTTACAAGGCTCGTCCACAAAGTAAGTTCCATTTCCATTTCTATCCGCGGCAGCACTACGATCGCAGTTCCCAGCATGTGCGGCAGTTACTCTGACTCAAGGAGAAGACACGTACGCCAGTTTCAGATCGCTGCTGCCGACGTGTGCTTTGTAGTGCTTCTTTATAATGTCGGCCGTAATTGAAAATGCCGCCGTGTGCGAAATCAGATCTGTGATTCATTTTCTAAATGCAAAAAAAGGTAAACCAAAGGAAATTCATTGACAAATCTGCGAGGTTTATGGACAAAATGCTATTGGAGATTCAATGGTTAGGAGCTCGGTCAGACTGTTCAATGAAGAATGTGATCAAGTGCACAATGAAGAACGAAGTGGACACCCGTCTGTGGTTACTGATGAATTTGTTCACACAATTGAAGAGAAGGTTAAGCACAACCATAAGTTTACACTTAGTGCCCTTGCTATGGAAGTTCCGCAAATCTCACCATCACTAATTCATGAAATTCTTACTGAAAAACTGAAATTTCGAAAACTTTGCTCATGCTGGGCACCCAACATTCTTACTTAATAACGCAAAACAACAGGTGGGCAGTGCACTTCAGTTTCTGAAATGCTACAATGAAGAAGGTGATGGTTTTCTTTCTCGAATAGTCATGGGGGAAGAAACTTGGGTACTGAACAACACCCCTGAAACAAAACAACAATCAATGGAATGGACGCACACTGCAGCCAAAACGACGGTTAAACCTAAGCAAATCTTGACACTTCGAAAAGTCATGTGCACCATTTTTTGGGACAGAAAAGGCATTTTGCTGATTGATTTCTTACCACGAGGCCAAACAATCAATGCATGCGGCTCCAGCGAGACCATTACGAAATTGCGCCGCGCAATACAGAACAAGTGCCGAGGATTACTGTCAAAAGGTGGTGTTTTTTTCCACGATAATGCCCGACCTCACACGGTGAATGTGACCAAACAACTCTTACGGGAATTTAACTGTGATGCGTTTGATCATCCTCTGTACGACCTGGACCGCGCTCCTAGAGACTTTCATCTCTTCTTACACCTAAAATCCTTCCTTGGTGATCAACACTTCAACAATGATGACAGGCTGAAAGAACATGTTACCACACGGTTGAATACACAGGTGGCAACCTTCTATGAAGAAGGCATACGAAAACTTGTGCCTCGCTATGACAAGTGCCTACAAAATTTCGGAAGCTATGTAGAAAAGTAAAAGACAGTTGTAGATTTTTGTACAATAACTATTTTTCTGTATCTGTACATATTTGTTTTTCTGAAAGTATTTGTATGGAGTGTAGCCATGTATGGAAGTGAAACATGGACGATAAATAGTTTGGACAAGAAAATAGAAGCTTTCGAAATGTGGTGCTACAGAAGAATGCTGAAGATTAGATGGGTAGATCACATAACTAATGAGGAGGTATTGAATAGAATTGGGAAGAAGAGGAGTATGTGGCACAACTTGACAAAAAGAAGGGATCAGTTGGTAGGACATATTCTGAGGCATCAAGGGATCACCAATTTAGAATTGGAGGGCAGTGTGGAGGGTAAAAATCGTAGAGGGAGACCAAGAGATCAATACACTAAGCAGATTCAGAAGGATGTAGGCTGCAGTAGGTACTGGGAGATGAAGAAGCTTGCACAGGATAGAGTAGCATGGAGAGCTGCATCAAACCAGTCTCAGGACTGAAGACCACAACAACAACAACAACATATTTGTTTTATATAACCAAATGGATCTTACTTTGTGGATGACTCTCGTACTTCATTTACTTCTACAATTTATTTTTTTAAGAACGTAAGCAACAATGCAATTCTACGTTACTGGAAACTGGTAGTAACACAGGGTATTTCAGTGAAAGTAGCAGCAATTCAGAAAGTCACAGTGAAGTTCTTGCAGGTGTAGTGACTGAAAGTGAAGACAGAAAATGGAAGAGACACAGTACATTGAAGTGACTACACCTGAAACACTACATCTATTTTCATGAGTTGGCTGTGCCACCAATCCACCGGTGGGACCTTCTGCTATTGAATATATCAATTTATTTTTCACTGCAGCTTTACTTCAACTAATTGTCACTGAAACAAATCACACCACTAAGCAATTTATATCTAAACATGCTGCTACTTTGTCCAGCCTATACGAAAAATAGAAGAATGTCACAATAGCTGAGGTAAGAGGTTTCATAGTATGCTTACTGCATATGGGACTCAACAAACGCCTATGTTTTCATACCGGAGCACAAAACCTTCTAAGGCATTTCTATGTTTTGGCAAAATGTACTCTGTTCCAACATATAATTGTTAGGTGATAGAGAACTGCAAATATTCAGCAGACTGTTATGGACTGTCCAATTGCAGGGTGTTCCATTTATATCATGACCACCTGCCCGGGGTATTGCAGGCCGGCCATGAAAACCGTGCCTGCTGTTTGAATGGGTCCCACGGGACAGCACTATGCCACCCCCCTTTTTTTGTGGGTTTTAGCCTGAAGGTCGTACAGACATGCGCGCCTTGTCGTCCAGTGTCATTTGCGCAGTGAAACACGCATCAAGAATGTAATAGTGAAGTTTGCAAATGCAACAATGGCAAAAGCGAATTATTCAATTCCACAAAGTGTGTTTTTTTACGATTCGTCTGTACGTACAGAGTCTGCAACTTCTGTTCGGAGATTGTTTGAACAGAAGTTTCCAGGTGTTCGAGTTCCAAGTGTGTTGTGGTTCAGAAATTAGTGAATAAATTTTGTGAAACGGAAACTGTTCAGGACCTGTTGTGCTTCATGAGGAGCCCCTTCACGATCAGAAAATAGGGGTGTGGTGCACAGTTAGTTATGACAGGATAATAGGCCCAATTTATTTTGATGACACAGTTACAAGTGAAAGATGTGTGCAAAACATTTTGTGACTGTTTTTTAAGGAAATGAGTGGAAGACAATGAAACTTAGCATTTTTTCAACAGGATTCGGAAAGGCTCATATGGCCCATGTTTCTTTGCACGCACTTCACAATGTGTTCAATGAAAGAGTGATTAGTAACAATATCTGGCCCGCTGGAAGTCCCGATTTAACTACGAGCGATTTTTATTTGTTGGGTGCACTGAAGGACTAAGTGTTCATAACAAATCCTCACAGGATAGAGGAACTAAAGGATAACATCTGTGAATTCAATATCTCAGAAGGAATTACACAATGTGACTAAAAATTTCTTGGGTAGAAGTAAGAAATGCAAGGAAAATAATGGCAGGCAGTTCCAGCATCTCCTTGCGTGACATGAGTGAGCGCAAAATTTATCTGCTTATATTTTAAATGGCTTCCCCCATGAACCATGGACCTTGCCGTTGGTGGGGAGGCTTGCGTGCCTCAGCGATACAGATGGCCGTACCGTAGGTGCAACCACAACGGAGAGGTATCTGTTGAGAGGCCAGACAAACATGTGGTTCCTGAAGAGGGGCAGCAGCCTTTTCAGTAGTTGCAGGGGCAACAGTCTGGATGATTGACTGATCTGGCCTTGTAACATTAACCAAAACGGCCTTGCTGTGCTGGTACTGCGAACGGCTGAAAGCAAGGGGAAACTACAGCCGTAATTTTTCCCGAGGACATGCAGCTTTACTGTATGATTAAATGATGATGGCGTCCTCTTGGGTAAAATATTCCGGAGGTAAAATAGTCCCCCATTCGGATCTCCGGGCGGGGACTACTCAAGAGGACGTCGTTATCAGGAGAAAGAAAACTGGCATTCTACGGATCGGAGCGTGGAATGTCAGATCCCTTAATAAGGCAGGTAGGTTAGAAAATTTAAAAAGGGAAATGGATAGGTTAAAGTTAGATATAGTGGGAATTAGTGAAGTTCGGTGGCAGGAGGAGCAAGACTTTTGGTCAGGTGATTACAGATTTATAAATACAAAATCAAACAGGGGTAATGCAGGAGTAGGTTTAATAATGAATAAAAAAATAGGAGTGCGGGTTAGCTACTACAAACAGCATAGTGAACGCATTATTGTGGCCAAGATAGACACAAAGCCCATGCCTACTACAGTAGTACAAGTTTATATGCCAACTAGCTCTGCAGATGATGAAGAAATTGATGAAATGTATGACGAGATAAAAGAAATTATTCAGGTAGTGAAGGGAGACGAAAATTTAATAGTCATGGGTGACTGGAATTCATCAGTAGGAAAAGGGAGAGAAGGAAACATAGTAGGTGAATATGGATTGGGGGGAAGAAATGACAGAGGAAGCCGCCTTGTAGAATTTTGCACAGAGCATAACTTAATCATAGCTAACACTTGGTTCAAGAATCATAAAAGAAGGTTGTATACCTGGAAGAATCCTGGAGATACTAAAAGGTATCAGATAGATTATATAATGGTAAGACAGAGATTTAGGAACCAGGTTTTAAATTGTAAGACATTTCCAGGGGCAGATGTGGATTCCGACCACAATCTATTGGTTATGAACTGCAGATTGAAACTGAAAAACTGCAAAAAGGTGGGAATTTAAGGAGATGGGACCTGAATAAACTGAAAGAACCAGAGGTTGTAGAGAGTTTCAGGGAGAGCATAAGGGAACAATTGACAGGAATGGGGGAAAGAAATACAGAAGAAGAATGGGTAGCTCTGAGGGATGAAGTAGTGAAGGCAGCAGAGGATCAAGTAGGTAAAAAGACGAGGGCTAATAGAAATCCTTGGGTAACAGAAGAAATATTGAATTTAATTGATGAAAGCAGAAAATATAAAAATGCAGTAAATGAAGCGGGCAAAAAGGAATACAAACGTCTCAAAAATGAGATCGACAGGAAGTGCAAAATGGCTAAGCAGGGATGGCTAGAGGACAAATGTAAGGATGTAGAGGCTTGTCTCACTAGGGGTAAGATAGAAGCTGCCTACAGGAAAATTAAAGAGACCTTTGGAGAGAAGAGAACCACTTGTATGAATATCAAGAGCTCAGATGGCAACCCAGTTCTAAGCGAAGAAGAGAAGGCAGAAAGGTGGAAGGAGTATATAGAGGGTTTATACAAGGGCGATGTACTTGAGGACAATATTACGGAAATGGAAGAGGATGTAGATGAAGATGAAATGGGAGATAAGATACTGCGTGAAGAGTTTGACAGAGCACTGAAAGACCTGAGTCGAAACAAGGCCCTGGGAGTAGACAACATTCCATTAGAACTACTGATGGCCTTGGGAGAGCCAGTCATGACAAAACTCTACCATCTGGTGAGCAAGATGTATGAGACAGGCGAAATACCCACAGACTTCAAGAAGAATATAATAATTCCAAACCCAGAGAAAGCAGGTGTTGACAGATGTGAAAATTACCGAACTATCAGTTTAATAAGTCACAGCTGCAAAATACTAACGCGAATTCTTTACAGACGAATGGAAAAACTGGTAGAAGCGGACATAGGGGAAGATCAGTTTGGATTCCGTATAAATGTTGGAACACGTGAGGCAATACTAACCTTACGACTTATCTTAGAAGAAAGATTAAGAAAAGGGAAAACCTACGTTTCTAGCATTTGTAGACTTAGAGAAAGCTTTTGACAATGTTAACTGGAATACTCTCTTTCAAATTCTGAAGGTGGCAGGGGTAAAATACAAGGAGCGAAAGGCTATTTACAATTTGTACAGAAACCAGATGGCAGTTATAAGAGTCGAGGGGCATGAAAGGGAAGCAGTGGTTGGGAAAGGAGTGAGACAGGGTTGTAGCCTCTCCCCGATGTTATTCAATCTGTATATTGAGCAAGCAGTAAAGGAAACAAAAGAAAAATTCGGAGTAGGTATTAAAATTCATGGAGAAGAGGTAAAAACTTTGAGGTTCACCGATGACATTGTAATTCTGTCAGAGACAGCAAAGGACTTGGAAGAGCAGCTGAACGGAATGGACAGTGTCTTGAAAGGAGGATATATGATGAACATCAACAAAAGCAAAACGAGGATAATGGAATGTAGTCAAATTAAATCGGGTGATGCTGAGGGGACTAGATTAGGAAATGAGACACTTAAAGTAGTAAAGGAGTTTTGCTATTTAGGGAGTAAAATAACTGATGATGGTCGAAGTAGAGAGGATATAAAATGTAGACTGGCAATGGCAAGGAAATTGTTCCTGAAGAAGAGAAGTTTGTTAACATCGAGTATAGATTTAAGTGTCAGGAAGTCGTTGCTGAAAGTATTTGTATGGAGTGTAGCCATGTATGGAAGTGAAACATGGATGATAAATAGTTTGGACAAGAAGAGAATAGAAGCTTTCGAAATGTGGTGCTACAGAAGAATGGTTAGATCACATAACTAATGAGGAGGTATTGAATAGAATTGGGGAGAGGAGAAGTTTGTGGCACAACTTGACAAGAAGAAGGGACCGGTTGGTAGGACATGTTCTGAGGCATCAAGGGATCACCAATTTAGTATTGGAGGGCAGCGTGGAGGGTAAAAATCGTAGAGGGAGACCAAGAGATGAATACACTAAGCAGATTCAGAAGGATGCAGGTTGCAGTAGGTACTGGGAGATGAAGAGGCTTGCACAGGATAGAGTAGCATGGAGAGCTGCATCAAACCAGTCTCAGGACTGAAGACCACAACAACAACAACATTTTAAATGGACTCATGTCGTTCTGCAGCAGTAGACAGGTGAGATGGCATCTGATCGCCGGGCCACGGAGCGCTCACTGCCTGGCATCTACTACACCACACAGGCAGTCATCAGATAAATGGAACAGGCAGTCATCAGATAAATGGAACACCCCGTACTATAATCATTATCTCTGTACATACAATTAAAAATTCAAATTTCTTGTGTCATTTTACTCAGAAATTTGTACAGATTTAATTGACATTAGTGACCTTTCTTTAAATCAAGGTAGAGTTAATTATATGGAAACAAAATCAAATTTGTATTGTTTTTCAAAAAATATTTTTTATTTCATCACTTACGAGGGAGTACCCAAAAAAGCCATGTGCAGAGGTTGGGTAGTACGCATTTTGCCACTAGTCGTGTACAGCACAACTCATTGCCAGTTCAGTGCCACCTGTTTTGTCGACCTGGCTCGTTCTAGAGATGGGTCGTTCGCGAACTAACAGGTCCAAAGGAACGGTGCACCGAGATGAACGGAAGGAGCGAGGAATGAATTCTAAGGAATGGTTTTTCATAGTTCACTTCGGTCATAGCTTTCTACTTGTAGTTCCTGGGAACGGAAGAGGGTCGGTCTCATTGCCGCAACAGCTCGTCAGCCGGCCTCGTTCCAGCCTCGGTCCCGACCCGTCTGTCTCAGTCTCTGTCTCGCTCGGCCGGAGCCACTCGTCACAGTTCCACTGCTGACTGCTCATAGTTAGTACAATACAGGGTTGTTCGTTTTGTTCGCTGCACATGCCCACTCTAGATCTGTTTCATGCTTTTTTTGAACTCTGACCTTCTGGTTCTTTTCGTATTCTATTCAGCGTCCATGACTGGTAATTAAAATGTATTTTATAATTATGTAAATTACATAAAAATTACGTGGAATGTAATACATACATCTTTTCAGGTAACAAAAAGGCATTTCAGCTTACTTCACTAAGGCCTACTTATAAAAAGGCGAGTTTTTTTGTTATTACACATACAAAGGAAGTCGGCACAGTGCACACGAGTGGCCATTTTCTATCCTTTTTTGAGCCAAAGCAAACAACTTACAACTGAATAAAGCCCAAGCTCTATAATTGAGTGTCTGGTGTCACATTTTGTAAAGAGAATACAATAACTTCTACAATATTATTTCAGTGGTAGAGGGTGGTGCACGAAAAATCGGCCCGAGTACTAGACTGCACACTGTCGCCCACCAATCGTCATCTATTGTTACGAAGTTGTTGTTTGCATTAGCTTATTTGTCATTTCTTTGCTGCCTAATTATTGCAAGTTTATCTATTCTGCTTGTAGCAGTCAAAAGATTTTGTGTAACTGGCGAGCAGTCTGTACTCGTGGCCAATGTTTCATGTGCCACCTTACATTACTTCACTGTGATCAGCCACATACTGCTACAGTTCACTAAATGAGAGGTTTTGCAGAATCACGAAAATTACTTCAACAAGTGTGTGAGAATTCTGTAATGAATAAAACCTCTGTACTCCAGAGGGGAGGCAAGTGCCCCCTCTTGGCACCTTCCATCTTCAGTCACCTACGCTACTAATTTTCAATTTTTCATAAGAAGCATATACCATGCACACATGACCGGTGAACGAGTAAAAATAAACGGTTCCCAAAAAAGAGGGATCACCGGTGAACTAGCTTCTTCAGTTCATCTACAGTGATTGTTTTATGCTAGCGCTGTTTACTTTTTATTTATTTATTTATTTTTCTATGGTAAGTTTAAATGAATGACATGCAGCTGTGAAATTTTGTTTTCTACTCAGTAAAAATGCTGCTGAAACTGTTTTAAAGTTGAAAACACCTTACCAAGATGATGCTATGGGAAAAACTCAAGTGTACGAGTGGTCTGCTCGATTTAAAAATGTTGACATGTCGATTGATGACAAATCTCATTCTGGATGTCCATCAACTGCCAGAATAGGTGAAAATATTGAAAAAGTATGAGAGCTTGTACTCTCGCACCATTGACAGGCAATTGATCAACTGTCAGAGGTTGTTGGGTTATCTCTGAGTTCAGTTCCTGCAGATCAGACCCAATTTGTGGCAGACTCCAGACTGGTTCTTCCAACACGAGAAGATATCTCTGTTAAGTTTTTGGCTAAAAATGGCATGGTTCCACTACCCCACACACCTTACTTGCATGACCTGGCCCTGTGCAACTCTTTATCATTTCCACGCATGAAAAGGGGCACGAAAGTATGCCAATTTGACAATAATAAGAGGTCAAGGAAAAAATTAGGGTGGAGCTGTCAGCCATTTCTAAATATGATTACAAAAAATGTTTAGAACAGTGGAAGAACTGGTGGGGCAAATATATTAGTTGAGATAGAGAATATTTTGAAGGGGATAAGGCTGTTTTGTAAACAATTTGAAAATATATAGCTTTTAAAAAGTAATATCAGTTTTTTTTTTTTTTTTTTTTTTTTTTTTTTTTTTTTTTTTTTTGTGATACCCCTCGTATAAGCAATTTGCAGTGAAGGGCAATCTGGATACACCATAATAAACTACATAGTTTTGTGAAAAGTGGTATGTTTTCATACTTCTATACTGAATATGGCATAGTATACAGCAATTTAAATAGAACATTGCATGACATCATAAAAATGTTTGACATTTTTAGCATTTGCCATTCAAAATCACTGACTGCAAAAGGGTTAAATAATGATCGTGTATTTATCATCCGCAAGATTACTTTTTCCAGTACATCAGGAAAACTGTTATATTCTGGATTCCATTACTGATGTCTACATAGACCACAATACTTCAAGACTTATTCTACAAAATTCAATTGCTGGAAACACAGCCAGCCTATTTTGTTCACTATAAGTTTACTGCTGTCATACGGTCAAACTGTTCTAATGAAGTGATGAATTCTTTGACAATAGCCTCTGTGTGAAATTTCCATTTTTTCGCAACACTGTTTCTTCAAACACACTCTGTAAATGAGCTCCTTGACCGATTTCTAAGCTGTTATTTTTTTAAAAATTTAAATGCAATATTCATATAATGAATAAATTTTACAACATTCAGTATTTTAAAATTAGTTATTTATAAAGTACAACATAATTAAATTACAATGGGATGTTAAAAATACAGACTTCTCTCGGATATTTGTGAATTCCCCCGAGATTTCACTGATTTTTACACATAAAATGTAATTCCCTGAGAACTTCAGATTTTCTGTAAAAATGACCACCCTGGTTTGTGTTTTCTAGCTCGTTGAAGAACTCGTCTGAAAGTTAGAGAATTTTTTGTTCTTTCTTGTCGTTTGCCGACAATTCAAAATGATAGTAGTGTCTGATATCAACAGTATCATCTCAACATCGTTCGTAAAGCCCTAAAAGGTGACCCTCATACGAAGAGTGTTGCCTCTGCTTTCATAAAAGCACAGGACACAGGCAATGGTGCTAACATTGTAAGAGGGAATCTCTACTCCCCTAGTGGTAGTCCACATAAAGGCCAAGTTTCCTTCTGATAGCCACTACGTAAAGAACCTGCTTCGTGTTCAGCTGCATCGTTCACAAGCATTCAGCATTTCCACTGCAGCCTGTATGTCAGTATTTCACAGAGACTCGGACAATAAGAAGTCCCAACAAGAAGAAAACAGCTTTTGAAACGTGGTGCCACAGAAGAATGCTGAGGATTGGATGGATAGATCATGTAACTAATGAGGAGGTACTGAATAAGTTTATGGAACAACTTGACTCAAGGAAAGGATCAGTTGGTGATAAGACACATTCTGAGGCTTTAACGAATTGTCAGTCTTTTAATGCTGGGAAGTCTTAGCAGTAAAAATTGTAGAGGGGGACCGAGCGATGGATGTAGTATACAGGTTCAAAAGGATGTAGGCTACAGTAGTTATGCAGAGATGAAGAAGGAAGGAAGATTAGGGGTTAACGTCCCAACGACATCGATATTATTGGAGACGGAGCGCAAGCTCAGAATGTTCCGAGAACGGAGAAGGAAATCATCCCGGAATTTGTCTGGAGCAATTTGGAGAAATCACGGAAAACTAAATTTGGATGGCCGGATGCAGATTTCAGCCATGGTCCTGCAAATAACAGTCCAGTATGCTGACCACACCACCTCACTCAGTCAGAGGTGAAGAGACCTGCACGGGTTAAATTCGTATAAAGAGTTGCAATAAACTGGTCTTCAAACTGAAGATAACAGCAACAGCATTTCAGAAACACAGTTTATCTAGAGCCACATTGCCTCTGTGCAAGTTTCAAAGTGAAATCCTGCACAGAAAGCAAGTAATAATTGTCTCAAATGCAAAGATATCTCGAGATCATAGCAAGTACATTGAATGTCTTCTGGTAATATTTATTCTAGTTACATACACAAAGAGAAGAAAAATGCAATGCATACACAAAGTTTTCAAATATAAATACTTGGCACAATAGCTGAATGTCACTTCTTTGTTGAAACACTGTTAGTTTCGGTCGAACAACAGACCATCCTTAGTTGTCTACATCTGAGGAAAAAGATCATACAGTGAAACCCCGTTTTTCAATTGACATTATATATATTGTTTGTGTGTCTATCGACGTGCCAAACACAAACATACACACAAAATTCAAGCTTTCGCAACAAACTGTTGCCTCATCAGGAGAGGGAAAGACGAAAGGATGTGGGTTTTAAGGGAGAGGGTAAGGAGTCATTCCAATCCCGGGTATACACTTGCGCACACACACACATATCCATCCACACATATACAGACACAAGCAGACATATATATATATATATATATATATATATATATATATATATATATATATGTGTGTGGATGGATATGTGTGTGTGTGTACGCGAGTGTATACCCGTCCTTTTTTCCCCCTAAGGTAAGTCTTTCCGCTCCCGGGATTGGAATGACTCCTTACCTTCTCCCTTAAAACCCACATCCTTTCGTCTTTCCCTCTCCTTCCCTCTTTCCTGATGAGGTGGTTGCGAAAGCTTGAATTTTGTGTGTATGTTTGTGTTCGTTTGTGTGTCTGTCGACCTGCCAGCACTTTCATTTGGTAAGTCATATATATATGTGTGTGTGTGTGTGTGTGTGTGTGTGTGTGTAAGATGATGTGACTTACTGAACGAAAGCGCTGGCAGGTCGATAGACACACAAACAAACACAAACACACACACACAAAATTCAAGCTTTCGCAACAAACTGTTGCCTCATCAGGAAAGAGGGGGCTGAAATGAAAATGAAAATAAAAATATATGGGAAGAGATAAAGGTGGACTGGAAACATATACACTCCTGGAAATTGAAATAAGAACACCGTGAATTCATTGTCCCAGGAAGAGGAAACTTTATTGACACATTCCTGGGGTCAGATACATCACATGATCACATTGACAGAACCACAGGCACATAGACACAGGCAACAGAGCATGCACAATGTCGGCACTAGTACAGTGTATATCCACCTTTCGCAGCAATGCAGGCTGCTATTCTCCCATGGAGACGATCGTAGAGATGCTGGATGTAGTCCTGTGGAACGGCTTGCCATGCCATTTCCACCTGGCGCCTCAGTTGGACCAGCGTTCGTGCTGGACGTGCAGACCGCGTGAGACGACGCTTCATCCAGTCCCAAACATGCTCAATGGGGGACAGATCCGGAGATCTTGCTGGCCAGGGTAGTTGACTTACACCTTCTAGAGCACGTTGGGTGGCACGGGATACATGCAGACGTGCATTGTCCTGTTGGAACAGCAAGTTCCCTTGCCGGTCTAGGAATGGTAGAACGATGGGTTCGATGACGGTTTGGATGTACCGTGCACTATTCAGTGTCCCCTCGACGATCACCAGTGGTCAACGGCCAGTGTAGGAGATCGCTCCCCACACCATGATGCCGGGTGTTGGCCCTGTGTGCCTCGGTCGTATGCAGTCCTGATTGTGGCGCTCACCTGCACGGCGCCAAACACGCATACGACCATCATTGGCACCAAGGCAGAAGCGACTCTCATCGCTAAAGACAACACGTCTCCATTCGTCCCTCCATTCACGCCTGTCGCGACACCACTGGAGGTGGGCTGCACGATGTTGGGGCGTGAGCGGAAGACGGCCTAACGGTGTGCGGGACCGTAGCCCAGCTTCATGGAGACGGTTGCGAATGGTCCTCGCCGATACCCCAGGAGCAACAGTGTCCCTAATTTGCTGGGAAGTGGCGGTGCGGTCCCCTACGGCACTGCGTAGGATCCTACGGTCTTGGCGTGCATCCGTGCGTCGCTGCGGTCCGGTCCCAGGTCGACGGGCACGTGCACCTTCCGCCGACCACTGGCGACAACATCGATGTACTGTGGAGACCTCACGCCCCACGTGTTGAGCAATTCGGCGGTACGTCCACCCGGCCTCCCGCATGCCCACTATACGCCCTCGCTCAAAGTCCGTCAACTGCACATACAGTTCACGTCCACGCTGTCGCGGCATGCTACCAGTGTTAAAGACTGCGATGGAGCTCCGTATGCCACGGCAAACTGGCTGACACAGACGGCGGCGGTGCACAAATGCTGCGCAGCTAGCGCCATTCGACGGCCAACACCGCGGTTCCTGGTGTGTCCGCTGTGCCGTGCGTGTGATCATTTCTTGTACAGCCCTCTCGCAGTGTCCGGAGCAAGTATGGTGGGTCTGACACACCGGTGTCAATGTGTTCTTTTTTCCATTTCCAGGAGTGTATTTTTCCCACATGGAATGTTTCCCTAGTGTAAAATGTAAACGTAAAATGTGGGAAATAATGCTTTAAACTGTAAAAGTTACGTATAGGATATCCCCTTGCACTTTATGTATGATATATTTACATAACAGGCATCAAAAAACTTGTCAGGGACTTGTTTATTATCTAATGAAAGTTTATTACCTAATAAAAACTGCTGACGTAACTGGAACTGATAACTGTCTGGGAAGTAGGAACGTTTGACTAAATTTCACACGTCATAATCGATGTTTTTGAAAGCCTACAGCTTCATTCATTATTTAAATAATGCACTAGTTACATATTTTTTCATGCTCAGCACGTTGTGTTTCGAGAATTTATTTGTGTTGTCAAGTGCAAATATGTAAATAAGTATTTTGCGTGGTGTTGGAATTTGCATTATTCTGCTCTCTTGCACTGTAATCATCTTTTTGAGGTTATCAGGTACTGTGTTTCAAAGCATGCTGACCACAAAACCTCACTCAGAGGTGAAGAGACCTGCACGGGTTAAATTGGTATAAAGAGTTGCAATAAACTGGTCTTCAAACTGAAGATAACAGCAACAGTATTTCAGAAACACAGTTTATCCAGTGTTACACTTACTCCGTGCAAGTTTCAAAGTGAAATCCTGCACAGAAAGCAAGTAATAATTGTCTCAAATGTGTAACATCACAAAAAATACATATGTAAATACTGCATTTGACAACGAGAATAAATTCTCAGCACGAATAAAATACATAACTGGTGCTGTGTTTAAACTAAAAACATTTGAGCATCGCAAAAGAGAACGACTGTGTCAACTAGCGCTCCAAGGGGTTATATGCCGAAACGTGCTAAATATGGTTCGACAAAGGGGTAACGACGATCACAATAATTGCGAAACTGCATTTGCGCAGCAGAGACAGTTTGGAAATGGTTGTGATTGGTCACGATATCTTCATTCAAATTAACCTAGTTATTCTCATCAGCCACTACACCAAGTAGAACTTGGCACCGACGGGAGATACGGCACAAATTGTTCCAACTTTTACACATTTACCGGTTCAAATCCACTGAGTAGAGTGCCCTCATGTCAAGAAAGTTAAACAATAATATTTGTAAACACTACTGGACGGCCAGCTTCATGCCGGCGACTTTTTTTCTCCACAAACATTTTTTTGTAATGCGTAAATCGTGGGGAAATTATATATATGTTGACGCAAAATAAGTGCAAATTAACTTTTTCGGCATAGGAAATTTGACACGACTGACAAAAGTTGTCATCAACGACGGGAAAACGTTAATTCTGGGAACGTAAAAGTGGGGTTATACTGTATTTAGGAAAAATGTGTTCAATGATCAAAAACCCATAACAGTTATAACCCACTATCTGATCATATATATACCAGATATTGCTCTGTAATGCGGAATTGGTCCCTAGATGTCACACGAGGTGGACCCACCAGTATGCGAGGGAGTGGGGAGTATTGTATTGTCAGTAGAGAGGCAGTAAGAGCAGTATGTCTGACTTCAAATATGGACTAGTCACTGCATGTCACCTGAGTAACAAATCCATCACAGACATTTCAACTCCCTAAATCTGCCCGTATCGACTGCCAGTGCTGTGATCGCGAAGTGGAAATGCAAAGGAACGACTGCAGCTATACCACCGAGACTGGGAAGACCTCGAGGACTGTCGAGCACTGCGGACTGCGGTCGTAGAAAATTAGCACGAAACCAGTAAAGGGCACAGTACCGGCAATTCCGCTAACGTGTCCGTGCATCGGGAACTAAAAAGAAGGAGTCTGAAGGTCGAGCGGCTCCTCACGAGACACACTTTTCTGTAGCCAGTGCTAACCGATGTGTGAGGTGGTGTAAAGAGTGACACCACAGAACAGCAGACGAATGGAAACACGTGATTTGGAGTATAAATCACACTGTATCCTGTACCGATGAGATGGAAGGGTTTGGGTTTGGCAAATGCCTGGAGCATGTTACCTGGCAACAGTGGCGAACAGAGGGGGCCGTGTTAAGGCGTGTGGGTATTCTTCAGAGTCGGGCATCGTGTCCCACTGTTGTTCGTAACGAAACACTAAATGCAGATGAATACGAACACATTTTACAGCACTATGTACCGCATACAGAAGAGGAGCAGTTACGAGATGATGACTGTTTGTATCGGCACGACAACACACCCTTCCGTAAAGCTGCATCCGTGAGGCAACGGCGTACGGACCGTAAGATTTGTGAAATAGACTGACCTGCTCCGAGGCCTGAACCAAATCCAATAAAACAGCTCGGGAATTAGTTAGAATGTCAACTTTTCACCAGACACCAGCATTCAACATCACTACCTTCTCTGGTTTTGCCTCTCTAAAGGCCTCCATAAACGATCAAACATTCAATAAAATTTTTCTGGGTTTGTGATCACATTGTAAATATATATAAAACTACGGACGTTTCGGTCCCTGTTGCAACTGACCTCCTTCAGGGTGTTTTCATTTACTGCTGAATGAGAAAACTTTGTTTCATTATATACCTGCAGACGTGGCTGTTATCTAATTCTGATAGGCTGTTTAGGATGAAAGGGAGGGACGTTGGAAGTCCTTATTGGAGTTTATGTTATTTCTTTTCATTGGTGGAAACCTGACAATTTGATTGGTGTTTGCATCACTGCTTGTGGTCGGTGGAAATCTGCGAATGGAAAACCAGGTGGCAGCTGTGATGTGGCGCCATTTTCCCGCTTTCTAGTGCCAGCCGAAGCACAAGCACTATACATATCTGCGGCCGCTGCTGTCTCCCGTGCACCTGTATGTGCTGCATCACGTGAGCTATCGTCCCGTAACACGGTTATTGCTGGCAGCCGAGACGTCAGAAGTTGGTACCTGTCTTCTCTGTTCGTGTTGGCCGGTGGCTTGACTCTTTCTATTGCCTCTATAATCTTCCTCCTGAAAGAAAGAGGCTGTTTTGCCAGTACACGCGCTTCAACAAAATCAGTCTGTTTGCCGCACTCATCCTGGTGATCTGCTACTGCTGACTTGGCGTGCTGTCTTAGTCGGATATATCTTTCGTGTTCAGATATCCGTGTGCTGATGGGTCTCGCATATATACGCTAATCCACATCTGCACCTAATTTCGTTAACTCCAGCAGCATATAGTTTGTCAACTGTATCTTTCGTTGTGCGAAGAACTGCTTTTATTCTGTTGCTGCTTTGGAAAATTGGTTTGATGCCTGGTTGTTGCCCACCCATTCAGTGACACCTTAAACATATGCTAAATAGAGTGACGTTTAGTGCTTTCTTTTGCTCTCTATTGCCTTCGTTCTTTGTCACCACAGTTTCATCTTTTACTTTCATTACATAACCACTGCCACAAAAGAGAAAGAGTTACAAAATTTCCACCATCACCTCAACCAGCAGCACAGCAGAATCCAATTCACTACGGAGATGGAAAATAATGGGGTGCTGCCTTTCCTCGACATGGAAGTTTACGGAAAGCCTGACGGTAAACCGAGCCATACAGTACATAGGAAGCCAACCAGTACTGACAGGTATGAAACTTCCTGGCAGATTAAAACTGTGTGCCCGACCGAGACTCGAACTCGGGACGTTTGCCTTTCGCGGGCAAGTGCTCTACCATCTGAGCTACCGAATCACGACTCACGCCCGGTACTCACAGCTTTACTTCTGCCAGTATCTCGTCTCCTACCTTCCAAACTTTACAGAAGCTTTCCTGCGAACCTTGCAGAACTAGCACTCCTGAAAGAAAGGATACTGCGGAGACATGGCTTAGTCACAGCCTGGGGGATGTTTCCAGAATGAGATTTTCACTCTGCAGCGGAGTGTGCGCTGATATGAAACTTCCTGGCAGATTAAAACTGTGTGCCCGACCGAGACTCGAACTCGGGACCTTTGCCTTTCGCGGGCAAGTGCTCTGACAGGTACCTGCATACCTCCTCCCATCATTACCCTATGCAGAAGAAATCCACACTGCACACTTTAATCAAGAGGGCACACAGGATCAGCAATGAAGAACATCTAAAGGGTGAACTACAAAACCGTAAGTCCATTTTTTGTGCCAATGGTTATGGAGAAAGTTTTATTATTATTTATTTTATGGCCTTCATTGGACCACTCTAGTCAAAAATACAAAGTTATAAACAAGTTGTTACACAGGGATACAATTTGGCTCAGCAATAACTTGTATGATGTTTAAGTAATATAATTATTAGCGTTTATTCTTATATGAAAGGTGTTTTGCTCTTCTGTCTGCCCAATATTTCTTCATTCTTTCAGATATTTTCTTTCTTTCTTCATTTGAGACCACTCTTCCTGTACTCCTTTTATTGATATTCATTTGTAGTCTGGTTTGTGGGTCTTTCAGTATTCTGGTTTTCTCTGTCTTGTTTTTTAGGTCATCTACTGTAATTTGGAGTTCTTTTATATCTTCCTTAATTTCTGTGATCCATTTAATGTCGCTCTTGCTATTCCACAATTTTTGTATTATTTTTTTACTAATTCTGTTTTCTGGAGTTCTCATCAGATGTCCAAAGAATGAGATGCGTTTCTTCCTGATCGTGCTCATGACTGGTTCTATTTTCTTATATAGTGTTTCATTTGATGCTATTCTCCAATGTCCATTTATTTTATACTGTTTATTTATACATGTCCTAATTATTATTCTTTCTATTTTTAGTATTCTGTCAATTTCTGCTGTATTATTTGTTTTGATTACTGGAGAAAGTAATAGATAAAACTGGTGACAAAGAATGAAGGCAATAGAGGAGAGCAAAAGGAAGCACAAAACATAGCTCTGTTTAGCATATGTTCAAGGTTTCACTAAACGGGTGGGCAAAATTCTCCACTGAGCATGCATCAAACCGATTTACCAAAGCAGCAATAGAATAAAAGACCTCCTTCGCACAACAAAACATACAGTTGACAAACTACATGCTGCTGGAGTTAACGAAATCAGGTGCAGATGTGGATTACAATATCTAGGCGAGACCCATCAGCACACGGATATCTGAACACGAAAGATATATCCGATTAAGACAGCACGCCAAGTCAGCGGTAGCAGAACACCGGGATGAGGGCGGCAAACAGACTGATTTTGGTGAAGCACGTGTACTGGCAAAACAGCCTCTTTCTTTCAGGAGGAAGATTAGAGAGGCAATAGAAATAGCCAAGCGACCGGCCAACACTAACAGAGAAGATGGGTACCGACTTCTGACGTCTCGGCTGCCAGCAATAACAGCATTACCGGATGTAAGCTCACTTGAAGCAGCACATACAGGCGCACAGGAGACCGCAACGACTGCAGATAAGTAGAGTACTCGTGTGCTTCGACCGGCACTAGAAAGCAGGAAAATGCCACCACATCGCAGCTGCCGCCCGATTTTCAATTCGTCGATTTCCACCAACTGCAAGCAGTGATGCAGGCACCAATCAAATCGTCAGGTTTCCATCAATGAAAAGAAATAATAATAACACCAATAAGGACTTCTAACATCCCTCCCCTTCATCCTAAGCAGCCTATCAGAATTAGATAACAGCCACATCTACAGGTATATAATGAAACAAAGTTTTCTCATTCAACAGTTAACGAAAACACCCTGAAGAAGGTCGCTTGTAACAGGTATCCAAATGTCAGTAGTTTTATATATATTGACAATGTGGCGACAAACCCAGAAAAATTTTATTGTATGTGACAATGGCCACAGAATCCTACATTTATATCAAACATGTTTGACAAAATGGCTCTTATTTAGCCATGGATTTGCCAACAGAGCCCATACATGACGTGTGGAATAATCGGGTCTACTCCCGGATGTTTGCGTCGCTCTGACAAAATATTTCGGCCACGTAACTCGTTGCCTTCTTCAAGTGCTACCTGAGACTGCCCGATTGGAGGATCTTGTCCAGTATTTATGCCCAGAGGGTGCCGGGTGCTCTCTCTGCCGTCCACACCCGCCTGGCGCTGCTTGTAACGTGTCTTCCCCAGTGCTCCCTCGGACGTCCGCGCCCGACTCGGTCGCTATCTGTGGAAGCTGTCCGAGGCCCGTCCCGTGTCGGGCGTTCCGTTCACGGTCCGCGCCCGCCTGGTGCTGCTCCTGAGGTTTTGGCCCTTCCCTGGTGCTCCCACGGAAATCCGCGCCTGGCTCGTCCACCATCTGTGATCGTGTCAGCTGTCTGGGGCCGGACCCGCGTTTGGCGTACCGTCCGTGTTCGTGGTCCGCGCCCACTTGGTGCTGCTCCTGAGGTGTCGGCACCTCCCTGGTGCTCCCACGGACGTCTGCACCCGCCTCGTCCACCATCTGCAGTTGTGGCAGCTGTCTGAGGCCCTTCTCGTGTCGGGCGCTCTGTTCGCCGTCCGCGACAAGAAGACCCGGAAGTTGCTGAAGGAGACAGGTCTACCTGACACAGGTCATCAAGAAGCTTCATCCCAAAGCACCTGTACCACCCAGACTCTATGGACTCCCCAAGGTCCACAAGGAGGGGGTCCGTCTTCAACCTATTGTCAGTAACATCGGCGCAGCGACATACCTCGCTGCACAATACCTGAAGAAGGTATTGGCACCATATGTGGGCAAATGTGCACACCACATTCGGACTTCCTACAACGGCTAAGGCAGCTACACACTGTGGATTCAGACATCGCGGTCAGTTTCGATGTGGTGTCGCTCTTCACACGAGTGCCACTCACCAGTTCACTCAGTATCATTGGAGACAAGTTCGACGGTGCCCTGTTCGACCTGTTCGAGCACGTACTGACCTCGACATATTTTCTTTACGGGGGTCAATTTTATGAGCAAGCGGAAGGAGTGGCAATGGGCAGCCCTTTATCACCTGTGGTAGCCAACCTTTTCATGGAAAAGTACGAGGAGGAGGCACTTGCATCAGCCACTTACCAACCCAAGTGCTTTCTTAGGTATGTCGATGACACTTTTGTCATTTGGCCCCGTGGCAGGGAGAAGCTACGAGGGCAGTTCAATAAGTAATGCAACACATTTTTTTTTTTTTCTGAAACAGGGGTTGTTTTATTCAGCATTGAAATACACCAGGTTATTCCCCAATCTTTTAGCTACACAACACTATTTTTCAACGTAATCTCCATTCAATGCTACGGCCTTACGCCACCTTGAAATGAGGGCCTGTATGCCTGCACGGTACCATTCCACTGGTCGATGTCAGAGCCAACATCGTACTGCATCAATAACTTCTTCATCACCCGTATAGTGCGTCCCACGGATTGCGTCCTTCATTAGGCCAAACATATGGAAATCCGACGGTGCGAGATCGGGGCTGTAGGGTGCATGAGGAAGAACAGTCCACTGAAGTTTTGTGAGCTCCTCTCGGGTGCGAAGACTTGTGTGAGGTCTTGCGTTGTCATGAAGAAGGAGAAGTTCGTTCTGATTTTTGTGCCTACGAACACGCTGAAGTCGTTTCTTCAATTTCTGAAGAGTAGCACAATACACTTCAGAGTTGATTGATTGACCATAGGGAAGGACATCGAACAGAATAACCCCTTCAGCGTCCCAGAAGACTGTAACCGTGACTTTACCGGCTGAGGGTATGGCTTTAAACTTTTTCTTGGTAGGGGAGTGGGTGTGGCGCCACTCCATTGATTGCCGTTTTGTTTCAGGTTCGAAGTGATGAACCCATGTTTCATCGCCTGTAACAATCTTTGACAAGAAATTGTCACCCTCAGCCACATGACGAGCAAGCAACTCCGCACAGATGGTTCTCCTTTGCTCTTTATGGTGTTCGGTTAGACAACGAGGGACCCAGCGGGAACAAACCTTTGAATATCCCAACTGGTGAACAATTGTGACAGCACTACGAACAGAGATGTCAAGTTGAGCACTGAGTTGTTTGACGGTGATCCGTCGATCATCTCGAACGAATGTGTTCGCACGCTCCGCCATTGCAGGAGTCACAGCTGTGCACGGCCGGCCCGCACGCGGGAGATCAGACAGTCTCGCTTGACCTTGCGGCGATGATGACACACGCTTTGCCGAACGACTCACCGTGCTTTTGTCCACTGCCAGATCACCGTAGACATTCAGCAAGCGCCTACGAATATCTGAGATGCCCTGGTTTTCCGCCAAAAGAAACTCGATCACTGCCCGTTGTTTGCAACGCACATCCGTTACAGACGCCATTTTAACAGCTCCGTGCAGCATTGCCACCTGTCGGAAGTCAATGAAACTACACGAGACGAAGCGGGAATGTTTGAAAATATTCCACAAGAAATTTCCGGTTTTTTCAACCAAAATTGGCCGAGAAAAAAAATGTGTTGCATTACTTATTGAACTGCCCTCGTAGATGACTTTTTGGAACATCTAAATTCAAGCCACCCAAGTATAAACTTTACTATGGAGCTAGAGAAGGATGGACAGCTCCCATTCTTGGATGTCCTGGTCAAGAGGAAGGCAAATGGCACTCTGGGGCACAGTGTGTATCGTAAGCCCACCCACACTGATTTATACCTACAAGCCAGTAGCTGCCACCACCCAGCACAGAAGAATGGAGTCTCGAAAACATTAGTTCACAGCTCTGTCGAAGTCTGGCCACAGAGGTAGAACATCTACAGCTGGTGTTCAGCAGAAATGGATACTCCTCCTCAGACATCCAAAGTGCACTTTGTGCTACCAGCCAACCACAGGGTACAGAAGAGGAGCCAGAGGAGGCGAAGAAGGTGGCACACCTGCCATATGCTGGACCTATTTCTGCAAAGATCAGCAGAATTCTTTCAAAATATGATATAAAGAGTATCTTCTGTCCACCCTCCAAAATTGGGACAATGCTAAGGAGTGTGAAGGACGACGTGGGGCTACGTAAACCAGGCATTTAGAACATCCCGTGCCAGTGTGGAAAATCATACATTGGCCAGACAACCAGGAAGGTGGACGTCAGGTGCAAGGAACACCAAAGGCACACCAGACTCGGACAGGCAACCAAATCTGCCATAGCGGAGCACTGACTGGAGCTCGATCACTCAATGGACTACAACAACACCAAAATTTTAACACAGACTCCAAGATTCTGGGACAGTCTCATAAAGGAGGCCATCGACATCAAGGTCACAGACAACCTAATAAACAGAGACAGCGTTTACCAGCTCAGCTCGGCGTGGAGTCCGTCTCTGGATCTTATCAGGGCCCAACGAAAGGAACCGAGAAACTCCTCAAGAAGTAGTAACACAACAGGAGCAGCGCTAGGCGGGCGTGGACCACGACCGCAACTCCTGACGCAGGACGGGCCTCTGACAGCTGCCACAACCGCAAATGATGGACGAACTGAGCGCGGACGACCGTCACAGCACCAGGGAAGTGCCAACACCTCAGGAGCAGCACGAGGCGGGCGCGGACCGTGAATGGAGAGCCCGACAAAGGACGGGCCTCAGGGAGCTGCCACAGATGGAGACCGAGTCGGGTGCGGACGTCCGAGGGAGCACCAGGGAAGAGACAACAACTTACAAGCAGCGCCAGGCGGGCAGGGACCGCGAACGGAGCGCCCGTCGCGAGACGGGGCTCAGACAGCTGGCACAATTGCAGATGGTGGACGAGGCGGGCGCGGATGTCCTTGGGAGCACCAGGGAGGTGCCAACACCTCAGGAGCAGCACCAAGTGGGCGCGGACCACGAACGGAATGCCAAACGCGGGTCCGGCCCCAGACAGCTGACACGACCACAGATGTTGGACGAGCCAGGCGCAGACGTCCGTGGGAAGGGAAGGGCCAAAACCTCACGAGCAGCACCAGGTGGGAGTGGACCGCGAACGGAATGCCCAACACGGGATGGACCTCGGACAGCTGCCACAGATACCGACCGAGTCGGGCGCGGACGTCCGAGGGAGCACCGGGGAAGAGACGACACACTACAAGCAGCGCCAGGCGGGCGCAGACACCAGAGAGAGCACCCGGTGCCCTCTGGGCATAAATACTGGACAAGATCCTCCAATTGGGCAGTCTCAGGTAGCACTTGAAGAAGGCAACGAGTCACGTGGCCAAAATATTGTGCCAGGGCGACACAAACATCCGGCAGTAGACCCGATTATTCCACATGTCAAGATATCGCTGGGAAAGCCTGAAGTGTTACAAGCCCATACATGTTCAAACAATGTTTGTCAAGTTTAACCTCACTTCGAAGCAGACGCTATTCGTGTTCGTTTGTATTTTGAAAGTAGTGAGAACGGCCACAAATGCAAACAAAACAGTCCTGGCGTTGACTTTGGCACTGTGTTTATAGAGGAAGAAGAAGAAGAAGAAGAAGAAGAAGAAGAAGAAGAAGAAGATGATGATGATGATTATCATGATGAAGATGAAAATGAGACTCTGGTCTAGAGAATGCCTTAAAGTGAGAGATTCACGCATGAAAGTATGCTAAAGGAAATACTACTCTCAGAATCTGACGATACATCAACTTACTTCGAATGGACAATGAAGCTTTTTAAAACTTGCCTCTCAAGCTCGCTCTTATCTAACCACAGATGTGCCAAACAAGCCTGTCCACGTACTAGGTGAGCTTGCCAATTTTATCTTACTTTCGAAGCAAACAATGTTCGTGAATATTGCATTTTGGCACTAGTGAAAATGGCTACAAACCCAGATAATGCAATTCTAACATTTCATCCAGCACTGTGTTGAAAGTAAAAGATAACACTATGCTTGTCCAGGGAATAGTTTAAAATGACAAATATACAACTGGAAACCTGTTAATGGGAATGTTTCACTCAGAATCTAACGATTACATTAGCTTTCTGCAGATGAACATTGAAACATTTAATAACTTGTTTATCGTTACTTCACCCTGACAGTGAAATCATTACTTCACCCTGACAGTGAAAAAGAAGACACACAAGTAAACGAAATTTATTTTCTCCTAAAGTCGTTAAAATACCGCAACCTGGAAACCTATGACCCACACTGTCCACAGAAGAACTGGATAACTTCAATTTCTTTATTTCATGCCACTTCACTTGCCTATGTCACCGTATGCATAAGATATTCATTTTGTTCATAACCCTTCATGCCTAATATTTGGCTATGAAAGATTTGGTATACCTCTACCACTTTGGTAATTGTTTGTGCTATTTTGTTTTTATACTCTATCATGGTTTTCACAGTAGTGGAAACTCATGATACTGTGAGATAAATCGTAATAAACCAATTTTTCAATAAACATTTGATGCGAAATGTTGACACAAACGTCATCTGACATCTCGTCAAACTTTCTGTCGATCAGAATTTCTCCCACCACGTCAAACAGGATCCATGCTTGACAAACACATCAAACTGCACCGTACATGTCAAATATTTGGCAAGCATAGTTAGGTTTCCAGAATGAGATTTTCACTCTGCAGTGGAGTGTGCGCTGATATGAAACTTCCTGGCAGATTAAAACTGTGTGCCCGACCGAGACTCGAACTCGGGACCTTTGCCTTTCGCGGGCAAGTGCTCTACCAACTGAGCTACCGAAGCACGACTCACGCCCGGTACTCACAGCTTTACTTCTGCCAGTACCTCGTCTCCTACCTTCCAAACTTTACAGAAGCTCTACTGCAAACCTTGCAGAACTAGCACTCCTGAAAGAAAGGATATTGCGGAGACATGGCTTAGCCACAGCCTGGGGGATGTTTCCAGAATAAGATTTTCACTCTGCAGCGGAGTGTGCGCTGATATGAAACTTCCTGGCAGATTAAAACTGTGTGCCCGACCGAGACTTGAACTAGGGACCTTTGCCTTTGGCGGGCAAGTGCTCTACCAACTGAGCTACTGAAGCACGACTCACGCCCGAGTTCGAGTCTCGGTCGGGCACACAGTTTTAATCTGCCAGGAAGTTTCATATCAGCACACACTCCGCTGCAGAGTGAAAATCTCATTCTGGAAACTTCCCCCAGGCTGTGGCTAAGCCATGTCTCCACAATATCCTTTCTTTCAGGAGTGCTAGTTCTGCAAGGTTCGCAGGAGAGCTTCTGTAAAGTTTGGAAGGTAGGAGACGAGGTACTGGCAGAAGTAAAGCTGTGAGTACCGGGCGTGAGTCGCGTTTCGGTAGCTCAGTTGGTAGAGCACTTGCCCGCGAAAGGCAAAGGTCCCGAGTTCGAGTCTCGGTCGGGCACACAGTTTTAATCTGCCAGGAAGTTTCATAGTTAGGTTTGTCAAAATGTTTGAACATTTACTGGGAATGGGCTGTCATTCCTTCACAGACATTCAGACACGTCACTGAAAGTGGTCCCAGCAGAGTTCAAGCTTTCATACAAGTGGAGGGTGGACTTACCCCATTTTAATGTTCACTAACGAGTGTCCAGATACTACTGCTCAGAGAGTGCGTAACCACAAAACATTTTTCACTTATGCTTATTGAGGATGTCATTAGTTACACATCACACGCCCAAAACTGATCATTTGCATTGAAATTGCGGGATCAAAATGATACCGACAGAGTTACAATATGTTTCCGGGGCAAAACACAGAGACTGACTGAAGTGGCTTGTTCTCTCATATATATAAACGCAGAAGTCAACCCAAAAATGCCCCCCAGAAATAAATTGATACTCATACATGGTGTATCTCTGATGTCACAACACCAACAACAAAAATATTGCAATGTAGTGTAAAGAAACATGAAAAAGGGAGTACATGCACACTTCAAGTAATACACACAGTTATTTTCAACTGTTACATATTTAAAGTTATGAAAACACAAACATATTCAATATTTGCAAAGTATAACAACTGGTGCTATGCATAGTTACAAATAAGTATAAATATATGAAAATATAGTTTGAGGAACATGAGCAGAAAACAGTTTACAGTATTTCACCTTTACAAACTGCCCATTGGCTTCTGTCTCTGGTTCTTCGGCCAACGTTTGTCTGATGATTTTTCTCATGTTTCGCCAGCATGAGGGCTGGCATTGTCAAAATTTCACCATCCATTCCTGGTGGTGGACAATGCAGGCAATATGACAGAAGAATTATCAAAAAAACATCGGCTGAAGAACCTGAGACAGAAGCCGATAGGCAGTTTGTCAACAAGTGGCCTAAATTTTGTATTTCATCTTTAAATAAAAGAAAAAGAATAACAATTACCATTGGTTATAACCTCCAAGGTATGTAAGACCATTAGTGCTGCAATATATTATGCCATACATCATATTTATAAAACATATTAGGTAACATTCAAAATTGCTCAGCAAACTGTACCCACAATACGCTGCATACAGATGCCTGGAAACTGTCTGTCACCAAAAAACATACGTGTTTCGATAAAAATGTGACATATAACCATTGTTCCAAACCAGAATACTGAAAAAGTACTTAAAAGCTGTCAATCATTGTGTTCTCAAAATAATATGAATAAATGAGAGTCAGTTTATGAACTCACCACAGTTTGTTCTATCGCCAGTGGATCACTGTGGTTACTCCAGTCCTCCGATGAAGAATTTTCCTGTAAAAGAATCGATGGAAGTTATGGGCTTATGAGCTGAAAAACATTACACTCCTCATTTTGCAGGTGTGTGGTAGGTAGGAATATACAGAGGCTCAAAATAGGGGAAACAAACTAAAAGACAATACTGTAGAAAGAGAAGAGGAGTAAATGGAGATGAAATAGGAGACATGATACTGCCTGATCAATCTGACAGATCTCTGAAAGATATAAGCCAAAACAAGGCCCCTGGAGTAAGTAACATACTATCTGCATTACTGAGGCCCTTGGGAGACCAAGCCATGACAAAGCTAGTCCACCTTAGCTCTAAGGTATACCGTATTTACTCGAATCCAAGCCGCACTTTTTTTCCGGTTTTTGTAATCCAAAAAACCGCCTGCGGCTTAGAATCGAGTGCAAAGTAAGCGGAAGTTCTGAAAAATGTTGGTAGGTCAGGCCACAACAAACTTCTGCCGTCGAAAATATGTAGCGCTACACAGGCTTGCTTTGCAGGCACAAAGATAAATACTGGCGCCAAAACCTCTGCGTCAGTAAAAGAAAAAAAAAGGTGGAAGACGAGCTTTTTTCTCCGCCCCGAGTTTCGACCACTGCATTTTCATACATTATCCAATGAAACAACGAAGTAAATACAAATTCCGTATTGGTCATCTTCGAATGTAGCAGCATTTCAATGTACTACGAAAATCCGACTGGCAAGACTGTTTGGGGTTTTTGTCAATATGGCTAACTCTATGTTCTGAATTTTTTTCTACCTGTGAGAAGAGATGGTTGCTAATAGGAACTTTTATCAATTGTGAATCACATGCAGTATTCTCTTCACCATAAGAATAATACGAATATAAACATTTTCCCATGTATTCTTTCGTGTTTGCTGCTATCTCATTTAAATTCTATCTGCCTAATAAACTACGAAACTAGAGTGAGACAACAGCAAACGCGGAAGAATATACATAGCATGTCATGTTTATATTTGTATTATTCTTCTGGCTAATAGTGATACATTCAGAAATGAAGCACGGCAATTGACTAGATATTTAAATCTAAGATGACTAATTTCTGTGCAGAATGGAATGTAATGTACTAAAGCGGCGTCTGCAAAGATTTTCAAACGGGGAAAAATTTTCGCTAAACTCTCGTTCAGAACATCTTCTATCATACGCAGTCTATTATTTGGTTCTTGTTAATCATTATCAAAGAAAGCAGCAGTGTAAGTAACAACAAACAGCAGTCTCTTGCCATTGTTTCGCTAATGACACAATTCCTTTCTTTTAAAGCGGCGGTAGCACGCAGAAAAGCAAGCCATGCCGCGAGCGGCGACAGGCCGTGAACACGCACTATCAGAATGCGACAAACAATGCATGACACAGTACAGTAATGCATTTTCAGCTTAGAGCGACGTTAACACCTATAACAAAGAAAATGGCACTTATCAGATCAAAGAAAAATAAGCAATCAATTCAAACCAGACGAAGCACGTGAAAAAGGAAGGGTACCCGTATCAATACGGACGGAGCGCTTGACGCATAGCAATGGCTACCTGGTAAAGCTTAACTGCTAAGCTTACGACTCGAACCAAACTACTGTAGTTGAATCGTCATTCATTCGACCTAAATTGTGTCTCGTATTACAATGGACCAACTTTGTTTCGATTTGAAGGTGCGGCCTAAAACTTTTATCTCCTCTTGAATTTCGAGTCTCAAATTTCAGGTGCGGCTTAGATTCGGGAAATTTTTTTCCCCTTGATTTAGAGTCTCATTTTTCAGGTGCGGTTTAGATTCGAGTGCGGCTCAGATTCGAGCAAATACGGTAACAGACAGGTGAAAAGCCTTCATACTTCAAAAACAATCATCCCATTCCAAAGTAAACTGGCACTGATGGGTGTGAATATTACTCAGCCATTAGTTTAACAAGTAATGGTTGCAAAATACAGACATGAATTACATACAGAAGACTGGAAAAACAAGTAGAAGCTGAGTTTAGGAAAGACCAGCTCGAGTACTGAACAAACGTAGAAACATGCAAGACAATACTGACACTACAACTTATCTTAAAAGTTCCACTGTCCAGTCACAATAATGTGACCATCTGTCAAAGGCCTGAAGAACCACCTTTCACAGTACGGATCTCAGCGAAGTATGCAGGAAGAGAGTTAATGAGGTTCTGGATGGTATCAAACTCCAGTGCCGCAGTCAGCTGTGCTAGGTTTCTCGGTTGAGGGTCCGCAGCGTGAATAGCCCGATCGAGTGGTCCGACAGATTCTCGGTTGGATTTAAATCTGGTGAGTCCGGTGGCCAGGGGAGTACGGTAACCTCATCCCGGTGTTCTCTGAACTACGCGCATACACTGCGAGCCGTGTAGCACGTCGCACCGTTCTGCGGTAGATGCCACCGAGCCGAAGAAAAACAAACTGCGTGTAGGGACGGACAGGGTCCCTAAGGATTGATGCATAATTTTGTCGATCCACTGTGCTTTCCAGAATGACGAGATCACGGAGATAATGTCCCGAAAACATTCCCCAGACAATAACACTCCCCCCTCCGGCGCAGGGTGTTTGCTTTGAGACGTTTCGTGCCACATGCAGCAACGGTCAATTATCAGATCGAGCGTAAAACACATTTCGTCCGATAAGGCCGCCTGTCCTCACTCGGTGGACATCCAGTTGCCGAGTCGCCAATGAGCAGCAATCGATACGGGTGCACGTACCGGGCATCTGCTACGCAACGACATTTGCCGAACAGTCATTGAGGAGACACCGTCGGTACCCCTCGGTGCGCCTGCGCGGTCAGTTGTTCAATAGTTGCACGTCTATTCGACTCTAGAAATATCCGCAGCTGTCGTTCAGCCCGGTCATCTGTGGCCCGTGGTGCAACACGACAGACCTCGGTCAGGTTTCAGATATTGCCATTTGCCACGAATGGTATACTTCGACAGTGGCGGCACACGAACAGTTTACAGACTAAACCGTGTTGAAAATGCTTCTACTCTTGGCCCGAATGTGAGTGACGGAGCAGGTCGAGGCAACACGTCGACACACTGTAGAGGATGTCGGGCTACAACAGCCATATGTGTGCGAATGTTATCCTGTTGGAAAACACCCACCGGAATACTGTCCTATAAATGGCAGCACAACAGGTCGAATTACCAGACCGATATACAAATTTGCGGTTGGAGTGTGTGGGATAAGCGTGAGTGTGCTCGCGATGAGGTACGAAATCACACTCCGGACCGTAACTCCAGCTCTAGGTCCAGTGCGTGTAGTACATAGATTGGTTGCAGGCCCTCAACTGCCTCCTTATAACCACCATATTGCCGTCATCGCCACAGACGCAGAACCAACTTTCATCTGAAAACACAGAAGTCCATTTCTGCATTACAATAACGATTGCACTGTTTTCCTGGACCCCCGAAAAGCCCTACATACCATCCACTGCTAGTGCTGCCATCTGCTGCCTGTGAGTGGTTATGGCATGTTGGCATCAAATGTAGGTGGCAGTCAAATTAATGTGAATGGACTGTGTACAATGAAGAAAGGCAGAAAGGCAAACCTATGCATACAGCAATTGCACACTTAGTTTTTGAAAATGCTGACTGGAACAACCTTTTGAAATTATGAAGGGAGCAGGGGTAAAATACAGCGAGTGAAGGGCTATTTACAACTTGTACAGAAACCAGACTTCAGTTATAAGAGTGCAAAGTTCAGAGAGGAGAAATAAAAATTTTAAGCTTTGTCGATGACATTTTAATTCTGTTAGAGACGGCAGGGGACTAGAAAGAACAGCTGAATGGAATGGATAGTGCCTTAAGAAGGGGTTATAAGATGAATAGCAACATCAGTAAAGTAAGGGCTAAGAAATATAGTCAGATTGGTTGATAGGACAAATCCTGAGGTATCAAAAAATTGACAGTTTGGTAATACAGGGAAGTGTGTGGGATAGAAATTGTATAGGGAGACCAGGACTTTGGCACAAATCCAAATTTGATCCAATTTAGAAAATTATTATGGTGTTTATAAATCTCAATAGCCGCTCTACGAACGCAAGCACGAAATGCGATGTTTTCGATATGGCACTCGCCTCACTGAATTTTATTTCACGACCACCCTTTCGGTAAACTTGTTCAGCTACAGTTGATTTATCCGTATGTCCCAGGAGGCAATTCTTGTGTTCAACCAGATGGGTGTTAACATTTCTTTCATGGTACCAATATAAACCACATCTACAAGGAATTTTATATACCGTATTTACTCGAATCTAAGCCGCACTTTTTTTCCGGTTTTTGTAATCCAAAAAACCGCCTGCGGCTTAGAATCGAGTGCAAAGTAAGCGGAAGTTCTGAAATATGTTGGTAGGTGCCGCCACAACTAACTTCTGCCGTCGAATATATGTAGTGCTACACAGGCATGCTTTACAGGCACAAAGATAAATACTAGCGCCAAAACCTCTGCGTCAGTAAATAAATTAAAAAAAAAAAAAGTGGAAGACGAGCTTTTTTCTCCGCCCCGAATTTCGACCACTGCATTTTCATACATTATCCAACGAAGTAAATACAAATTCGGTATTGTTCATCTTCGAATGTAGCAGCTTTTCAATGTACTACGAAAATCCGACTGGCAAGACCGTTTGCGATGTTTGTCAGTATGGCCAATTCTACGTTCTGATTTTTTTTTCTACCTGTGAGAAGAGATGGTTGCTAATGGGAACTTTTGTGAATTCTGAATCACATGCAGTATTCTCTTCACCATAAGAATAATACGAATATAAACATTTTGCCATGTATTCTTTCGTGTTTGCTGCTATCTCATTTAAATCCTGTCTGCCTAATAAACTACGAAACTAGTGAGACAACACAAACGCGGAAGTATACACATATGTCATGTTGATATTCGTATTATTCTTATGCCTAATAGTGATACAGTCAGAAATGAAGCACGGCAATTGACTAGATTTTTAAATCTAAGATGACTAATTTCTGTGCAGAAAATAATGTACTAAAGAGGCGCCTGCAAAGATTTTCAAACGGAGAAAAATTTTCTCTAGACTCTCGTTCAGAACATCTATCATACGCAGTTTATTATTTGGTTCTTGTTGATCATTATCAAAGAAAGCAGCAGTGTAAATAACAACAAATAGCAGTCTCTTGCCATTGTTTCTCTACTGAGACAATTACTCTCTCTTTTTTTTTAATTGTAGGCGGCGGTAGCACGCACAAAAGCAAACCATGCCGCAAGCGGTGACAGGTCGTGAACATTCATTATCAGAATGCGACAAACAATGCATGACACAGTACAGTAATGCATTTTCAGCTTAGAGTGACGAAAACACCTATAACAAAGAGAACGGCAATTATCAGATCAAAGAAAAATAAGCAATCAATTCAAACCAGACGAAGCACGTGAAAAACGAAGGGTACCCGCATAAATAAGGATGGAGCGCCTGACGCATAGCAATGGCTACCTGGTAAAGCTTAACTGCTAAGCTTACGGCTCGAACCAAATTACTGTAGCTGTATCGTCATTCATTCGACTTTAATTCTGTCTCATATTACAGTGGACCAACTTTGTTTCGATTTGGAGGTGCGGCCTAAAACTTTTCTCTCCCCTTGAATTTCGAGTCTCAAATTTCAGCTGCGGCTTAGATTCGGGAAATTATTTTTTCCTTTATTGCGAGTCTCATTTTTCAGGTGCGGCTTAGATTCGAGTAAATACGGTACACCCACTGTAGCCAAAGCAAGTCTTACACCTTTTGCCAATCATAACATTGTTTTATCTTCCTGGTGGGTCTGAAGATAGTTCCCAAGCCATACTTGTTCAACACTTTCCCAATGCAATGTGTAATCTTACTAATGAATAGTAGGAAAACTTTCCCTTGTGTGGCCACCGTTCCTCACTGATTCTGATTCTCTCCCCAGGGTGAAGTGCTTGATCTATCTCCTTGTTAAAATAACCATTCTTCTTTAATTAGATAGCTTCATTCACTGGAATCATAATAAATAATGATACAACATCAAAACTAACAAGGATATTGTCTGAGCCCATATGAATAGCAATACTTTTCGAACACATACAGTTGGATTATTCAGACATGGTCTCATCGCAACCTATTTTTAATATAATAATGATTTTTATGAACAAATGGATGGGGTAGCTATGGGCAGTCCTCTCAGTCCGGCTGTGTCCAATTTGTTTATGGAGACCTTTGAGAAATCGATCAGCCAGGTGGTACCATTGTGTCGAGATACTTTCACGGTATGGACACACGGTGCCGAGGAGATGGATGCCTTCCTGATAAATCTCAACAATATAAATCCGAAATGCGAAACTTTTGGTAATCGAAAAAGATTTCCAAAAGAACAATACAAGAAACTTTTATAAAACATTCAAAAACAAAAATTGTGCTTCGGAAACTAATGTGTTATATTTCGTGGAATTCATATTTATACTTTTGTGATATGAAAATGTGCAGTGTACACACTGTTACACATCAAAGATGTTTCCAAAACGTATAACTTTTTTGCTGGGTTTCGTTTCCTGAAGTGCCAGGCAAAATATAATGTCCCTTAACACAGAGAAAGTATATTTTCACCCAAGAAAATATGTATTTTTGCCCAGAAAAAAGTATTTTTATCTGGGAAAAATCCAGGAATTTTTTTTTCCTTGTCTGCGTACACATTCCATCCCTAAAAGGTGTTACAGCCAGGTATTTGTATGAGTTGGCCAATTCCAATAGTGACTCATTGATATTATAGCCATACAATATTATGTTATTTTGTTTTGTGAAGTGCAAAATTTTACATTTCTGAACATACAGAGCAATTTGTCAATATCTGCACAAAATTGAAATCTTATCAAGATCTCACTGTATATTTATGCAGCTTTTTTCAGACATTACTTCATTATGGGTAACTGCAAAAATCCCTATTTTACTGTTAATATCGTCTGCAAGACAAGAAGGAAAAGCTGAAAGGTGGAAGGAGTATATAGAGGGTCTATACAAGGGCGATGTACTTGAGGGCAATGATATGGAAATGGATAAGGACATCGGTGAAAATGAAATGGGAGATATGATACTACGTGAAGAATTTGACAGAACACTGAAAGACCTAAATCAAAATAAGGCTCCGGGAGTAGACAACATTCCATTACAATTACTGATAGTCTTGGGAGAGCCAGCCAAGGCAAACCTCTACCATCTGGTGAGCAAGATGTATGACACAGGCAACATACCTTCAGACTTGAAGAAGAATATGTTGTTGTTGTGGTCTTCGGTCCAGAGACTGGTTTGATGCAGCTCTCCATGCTACTCTATCCTGTGCAAGCTTCTTCATCTCCCAGTACCTACTGCAACCTACATCCTTCTGAACCTGTTTAGTGTATTCATCTCTGGCCTCCCTCTACAATTTTTACCCTCCACGCTGCCCTCCAATACTAAATTGGTGATCCCTTGATGCCTCAGAACATATCCTACCAACCGATCCCTTCTTCTAGTCAAGTTGTGCCACAAATTTCTCTTCTCTCCAATTCTATTCAATACCTTCTCATTAGTAATGTGATCTACCCATCTAATCTTCAAAATTCTTCTGTAGCACCACATTTCGAAAGCTTCTATTCTCTTCTTGTCTGAACTTTTTATCGTCCACGTTTCACTTCCATACATGGCTACACTCCACACAAATACTTTCAGAAACGACTTCCTGAGACTTAAATCTATACTCAATGACAACAAATTTCTCTCATTCAGAAGCACTTTTGTTGCCATTGCCAGTCTACATTATATATCCTCTCTACTTCGACCATCATCAGTTATTTTGCTCCCGAGATAGCAAAACTCCTTCACTACTTTAAGTGTCTCATTTCCTAATCTAATTCCCTCAGCATCACCCGACTTAATTCGACTACATTCCATTATCCTCGTTTTGCTTTTGTTGATGTTCATCTTATATCCTCCTTTCAAGACACTGTCCATTCCGTTCAACTGCTCTTCCAGGTCCTTAGCTGTCTCAGACAGAATTACAATGTCATCGGTGAACCTCGAAGTTTTTATTTCTTCTCCATGGATTTTAATTCCTACCCAGATTTTTTTCTTTTGTTTTGTTTACTGATTGCTCAATATAGAGATTGAGTAACATTGGGGATAGGCTACAACCCTGCCTCAATCCCTTCCCAACCACTGCTTCCCTTTCATGCCCCTCGACTCTCATAACTGCCATCTGGTTTCTGTACAAATTGTAAATAGCCTTTCGCTCTCTATATTTTACCCCTGCCACCTTTAGAATTTGAAACAGAGTATTCCAGTCAACATTGTCAAAAGCTTTCTCTAAGTCTACAAATGCTAGAAACATGGGTTTGCCTGTCCTTAATCTATTTTCGTAGGGTCAGTATTGCCTCAAGTGTTCCAACATTTCTACGGAATCCAAACTGATCTTCCTCGAGGTTGGCTTCTACCAGTTTTTCCATTCGTCTGTAAAGAATTCGCGTTAGTATTTTGCAGCTGTGACTTATTAAACTTATAGTTCAGTAATTTTCACATTTGTCAAAACCTGCTTTCTTTAGGATTGGTATTATCATATTCTTTTTTAAGTCTGAGGGCATTTCGCCTGTCTCGTACATCTTGCTCACCAGATGGTAGAGTTTTGTCAAGGCAGGCTCTCCCAAGGCTATCAGTAGTTCTAATGGAATGTTGTCTAATCCCGGGGCCTTATTTCGACTTCGGTCTTTTAGTGCTCTGTCTAACTCTTCACGCAGTACCGTATCTCCCATTTCCATCTTCATCCACATTCTCTTCTATTTCTATAATATTGTCCTCAAGAACATCGCCCTTGTATAGACCCTCTATATACTCCTTCCACCTTTCTGCTTTCCCTTCTTTGGTTAGAACTGGGTTTCCATTTGAGCTCTTGATATTCATGCAAGTGGTTCTCTTTTCTCCAAAGGTGTCTTTAATTTTCCTGTACGCAGTATCTATTCAACCCCTAGTGATGTGCGTCTCTACATCCTTACATTTGTCCTCTAGCCATCCCTGCTTAGCCATTTTGCACTTCCTGTCAATCTCATTTTTGAGACGTTTGTATTGCTTTTTGCCTGCTTCATTTACTGCATTTTTATATTTTCTCCTTTCATCAATTAAATTCAATAACTCATATAAACCATGCAAGAAAGGCTAGGAAACAATTTTTATAGTAGCACTGCAAAGACGTGAATGAAATGGAAACTGAAATATATTTATAACTCAATTTAACAGTTCTTTGGAAATAGAAAAATGAGACGCAGTGGTGTCCAAAATGAAGATGGAATGGTTTTTTTACAAAGAGGAAAATGTAGCAGAAATGTGGAGAAAATATCTCGAAAAGCTGTATATAGGAAATAAGGAAGATCTAGAGCTGGAAAACACAGAAAAAGGTGATCCAAAAGATGACTATATCTTACAGACTGAGTTCATCTCTGTGGTCAAGCTGAATCCTGGGAAACCCACTGGTGGTGTCGATACACCAACAGAACTGATCAAAGCTGCTGGATGACAGGTACACGATGGACCGTCACATCTCGTATAAGTTTTATAGTGAACGTGTGCCTAACTCCACAATATTTTTCAGTTGGTGTTGTACAATGTTCATAAATTTAAAAAAATTTTGCTTAAATAACCATTCAGGAAGACAAGACCAAATATTCTAGAATTTTTTTATTTGACTGAGTATTGTTTAGTTTTGCAAATACAGTGAAGAGGTGAGAAATGAGTTCTATGATAATGGCTCCTAAATGGATGACAAGATCCCTAAAACCATGATAGTGGTATCCTAATTCTATGAATGGTGTACTAGTTATGTGAGACCAAAAGCAATAAACATAAAATACAGAAAACCACGACTTGCTAACATTACACACTGTGATGTACTACTCTGTGTTAATATTGATAACATATTAATATAATGAAAAAGGCCAAATCGCAAAATCTACGGAAATTTATTTTGACTAAAGCAATAAGTATCTTACTAAAAAACAAAAAAGAAAAATATGCACAAAAAGTAAAAAACCAGACAAGTAAATCAATTAGTAAACCAAATACAAAAAGAGAAACCAGATGTTGGCTTTCTGTTCTCACAAAACCATTGATCTGCACACACTGAACAACATACACTACTGGCCATTAAAATTGCTACACCACGAAGATGACGTGCTACAGATGCGAAATTTAACCGACAGGAAGAAGAAGCTGTGATATGCAAATGATTAGCTTTTCAGAGCATTCACACAAGGTTCGCACCAATTGCGACACCTACAACGTGGTGACATGAGGAAAGTTTCCAACCAATTTCTCATACACAAATGGCAGTTGACCAGTGTTGCCTGGTGAAACGTTGTTGTGATGCCTCATTTCAGGAGGAGAAACGCATACCATCACGTTTCTGACTTTGATAAAGGTCGGATTGTAGCCTATCGGGATTGCGGTTTATCGTATCGCGACATTGCTGCTCGCGTTGGTCGAGATCCAATGACTGTTAGCAAAATATGGAATCAGTGGGTTCAGGAGGGTAATATGGAACGCCGTTCTGGATCCCAACGGCCTCGTATCACTAGCAGTCGAGATGACAGGCATCTTATCCGCACGGCTGTAACGGATCGTGCAGCCACGTCTCGATCCCTGAGTCAAGAGATGGGGACGTTTGCAAGACAACAACCATCTGCACGAACAGTTCGACGACGTCTGCAGCAGCATGGACTATCAGCTCAGAGACCACGGCTGCAGTTACCCTTGACGCTGCATCACACACTGAAGCACCTGCGATGGTGTACTCGACGACGAACCTGGGTGCACGAATGGCAAAAGGTCATTTTTTTCCGATGAATCCAGGTTCTGTTTACAGCATCGGGAACGCACAATGGAAGCGTGTATTCTTCATCACTATACTGGCGTATCACCCGGCGTGATGGTATGGGGTGCCATTGGTTACACGTCTCGGTCACCTCTTGTTCGCATTGACAGCAATTTGAACAGTGGACGTTACATTTCAGATGTGTTAAGACCTGTGGCTCTACCCTTCATTCGATCCCTGCGAAACCCTACATTTCAGCAGGATAGTGCATGACTGCATGTTGCAGGTCCTGTACAGGCCTTTCTGGATACAGAAAATGTTCAACTGATGCCCTGGCCAGCACATTCTCCAGATCTCTCACCAACTGAAAACGACTGGTCAATGGTGGCCGAGCCACTGGTTCGTCACAATACACAATACATCATGATGCTGTGAACAGAACCTGGATTCATTGAAAAAAAAATGATGTTTTGCCATTCGTGCACCCAGGTTCGTCGTCGAGTACACCATTGCAGGTGCTCCTGTCTGTGATGCAGCAGCGTCAAGGATAACCGCAGCCACGTCTCCGAGCTGATAGTCTATGCTGCTGCAAATGTCGTCGAACTGTTCGTGCAGATGGTTGTTGTCTTGCAAACGTCCCCATCTGTTGACTCAGGGATCAAGACGTGGCTGCATGATCCGTTACAACCGTGAGGATAAGATGCCTGTCATCTCGACTGCTAGTGATATGAGGCCGTTGGGATCCAGCATGGCGTTCCATATTACCCTCCTGAACCCACCAATTCCATATTCTGCTAACAGGCATTGGATCTCAACCAACGCACGCGGCAATGTCGCGATACGATAAACTGCAATCGCGACAGGCTACAATCCGACCTTTATCAAAGTCGGAAACGTGATGGTACCCATTTCTCCACCTTACATGAGGCATCACAACAACGTTTCTACAGGCAACACAGGTCAACTGCTGTTTGTGTATGAGAAATTGGTTGGAAACTTTCCTCATGTCACCACGTTGTAAGTGTCGCCACCGGCACGAACCTTGTGTGAATGCTCTGAAAAGCTAATCACGTGCATATCACAGCACCTTCTTCCTGCCGGTTAAATTTTGCGTCTGTATCACGTCATGTTTGTGGTGTAGCAATTTTAATGGCCAGTAGTGTATTTTGATACTTACAAACTCACTCATCAAAACCAATAGGTACTTCTCATCGCTCTACAATCGTGGAACTTGACAGGAAGCAAGCATCTACAATAAAAGTAAAGGAAAAATCCAAAAATTGACGATTTGTAATTATATCAAGTGAGCAACCCTTTTCTATGTGTCTGTCCGTGTGTTACGAGACCCCATTTTCTCTGGGGAGGATCGACATATCGAGTTGAAATTGATGTCACACACTGAGCCCTATGGTCCATTGTAGGTGTAAAATCTTTAAGCTTCTATGTCAATGATATCAAATTATGGCCATTTATGTCACATTTTTGACATTTTTCCAGTACTGATAACAGGCAAAAGTTATCTAAATTCTCAATTCCCAGGATGTAGGAACATACGAACATATATAAGTTTGTACGGAGCTCACGGTGCGCAAGTCCTACTTGCGTGGGATTTATAGAAGGTGGGCCAGGTTCAGGATCGGTATTGTGTGTAGCTCGGGATATGGCATGATCTTATGCAGACTGTGATTTTGTGCAAATGTTCCTCACTTGGGATGGTTCACATACAGGTATGGACAGTATCTGTTCTTTCTCTGAGGGTCGATTAACTTCAATTGCTTTATCGGAGACTGAAGAAGGTGCCAGGGCCTCTGGTGGAACTGCATCTCTGTTAAAAGGGCATTATAATAGAAAAGCAACTGGAATCACTCAACAGAGGAAAGTCCACTGGACCTGACGGGATACCAATTCGATTCTACACAGAGTACGCGAAAGAACTTGCCCCCATTCTAGCAGCTGTGTACCTCAAGTCTCTAGAGGAACGGAAGGTTCCAAATGATTGGAAAAGAGCACAAGTAGTCCCAGTCTTCAAGAAGGGTTGTCTAGCAGTTGCGCAAAACTATACACCTATATCTCTGACGTCGATCTGTTGTAGAATTTTAGAACATCTTTTTTGCTCGTGTATCATGTCGTTCCTGGAAACCCAGAATCTGCTCTGTAGGATTCAACACGCATTCCAGAAACAGCGATCGTGTGAGACCCAACTCGCTTTATTTGTTCATGAGACCCAGAAAATATTATATACAGGCTCCCAGGTATATGCCATTTTCCTTGACTTCCGGAAGGCGTTCGATACAGTTCCGCACTGTCGCCTGATAAACAAAGTAAGAGCCTACGGAATATCAGACCAGCTGTGTGGCTGGATTGAAGAGTTTTTAGCAAACAGAACACAGCATGTTGTTCTCAACGGAGAGACGTCCACAGGCGTTAAAGTAACCTCTGGCGTGCCACAGGGGAGTGTTATGGGACCACTGCTTTTCATATATATATATATATATATATATATATATATATATATATATATATATATATATATATATATATATATATATATATATATATATATATATGACCTAGTAGGTAGTGTTGGAAGTTCTGTGCGGTTTTTCTTGGATGATGCTGTAGTATACAGAGAATTTGCAGGATTAGAAAATTGCAGTGAAATGCAGGAAGATCTGCAGCGGATAGGCACTTGGTGCAGGGAGTGGCAACTGACCCTTAACATAGACAAGTGTAATGTATTGCGAATACATAGAAAGAAGGATCCTTTATTGTAGTTCTGTAAAATATCTGGCAGTATGCGTGCGGAACGATTTGAAGTAGAATGATCACATGAAATTAATTGTCGGTAAGGCGGGTGCCAGGTTGAGATTCATTGGGAGAGTCCTTAGAAAATGTACTCCATCAACAAAGGAGGTGGCTTACAAAACACTCGTTCGACCTATACTTGAGTATTGCTCATCAGTGTGGGATCCGTACCAGATCGGGTTGACGGAGGAGATAGAGAAGATCCAAAGAAGAGCGGCACGTTTCGTCACAGGGTTATTTGGTAACCGTGATAGCGTTACGGAGATGTTTAGCAAACTCAAGTGGCAGACTCTGCAAGAGAGGCGCTCTGCATCGCGGTGTAGCTTGCTCGCCAGGTTTTGAGAGGGTGCGTTTCTGGATGAGGTATCGAATATATTGCTTCCCCCTACTTATACCTCCCGAGGAGATCACGAATGTAAAATTAGAGGGATTCGAGCGCGCACGGAGGCTTTCAGACAGTCGTTCTTCCTGCGAACCATACGCGAGTGGAACAGAAAAGGGAGGTAATGACAGTGGCACGTAAAGTGCCCTCCACCACACACCATTGGGTGGCTTGCGGAGTATAAATGTAGATGTAGATGTAGGTTTACTTGACAATATTCTCCAACATTTTAGCACCATAATAATTAATGAACAATGTTGGAAAAGACAGATTGCTACTACCTTGAAGATGACACATCAAGTTGTAGACAGGCACAAATAAACGACACTTACACGTAAGCTTTTGTCAGAAAAAGAAAGAGAAACACACACAATTTGTTCATAATAGCAAGCACACCTCACACACAGATGACTGCCTACTCCGGCAGCTCGAGCCAGTGTCTTTTAATTGTGCCCGTCTGCAACTTAACACGTCATCTTTACGATAAGTAGTAATCTATCTTTTCCTACACTGTTGGTATTCCTATCTGTAGTTTGCACTATTTAATAATTGATGAAAATTGTAAGTTTACTTGCCTATACACTTCACAGAGTGTATATGTATGTGTAGCATCACTTTATGAACTACAATATAGCGTCGATTATCCAAAGTAATTGGGGGACATGGGTGTTCGGAAAACTGGTTTGTTCGGATAATCGAACTGTACATGTTTATTCGCCAAAAAGAAGTACTGTACAGTAAATTTATTCATAAAAACAGGTATCTCTTTTAGTATTACCAAGTAACATACAAAGGCAACTTCAGTAGGAATATATAGTATGTGGCACAGTTTATTAAACAAAAATATATACATACTGTATTACATATGCATTTTGCATGAACAAGTCACACAGTATACAAAATTAACGTTTAAAAAAATCCTTTATTTTGGTCTGTCTAAGCAAGCCTACACACTTACGAGCAGCAAAGTCACGTACTTTTTTCATTACAGATATCTGAAACTGGTCACTTTCATCTTGGGCTTCAAACCATCGCAAGGCAGTATCTAAACAAGTGAACGCCTCAGAAGCTGTTGGTATACTTTCATCTTCACTTTCTGGAGCACTGATTGATGAGATGCTGGTGGCGTGATCTTTATCAGTGACGACGTTTACAATCTCGCTGTCCTGCATGATTTGGTGTCCTGGATCTGCATAATCGATATTCGTCCATTCGTGAACGTCTTCTTCATCACATTCGTGGCACTCTATTTCTTTTAGCATACTGAGAATTTCAGACATATTATTCTGTTCGTCATTTTTAATCGTACCTTGTGAATTTTCTTCTGTGTCCAAAATTTTTTTCGAGACTTTCTTCAAATTCTCTTCCTTTACAATATTCCATGCTGCGCCGATCATGTAGGACGCGTCTTTCAAGTCAATATTCGTATGATTTCTTAAGAGACTTTCTTCTCCATCCTCTTCTCTTTCTAACAATAACTTACGCAACAATTCTTTCCTGTAATATCGTTTGAAAGTCTCAATAACGCCTCGATTCGTGGGTAAGGAGGTTACGTTAGGTGGAAGAAATATTACCTTTACGAACTAGTCTTTTTCGTTTAAAATATCACATGACGGATGAGTTGGTGCATTGTGAAGGATAAGTAGTGTTTTCTCCCTCTTCCCATTCTTTAGCTGATGAGCTTTTACAGAGGGTACGAAAACATCCAGAAACCACATCATAAAAATCGTACTATCCACCCAGGCAGTGAAGGGGATGACGAACGGTAGGGTGGGAGAGTAACAGGTGCACGAGCGAGTACACAGTTCGGTTAAGCGGTCGTTCGGTTGATCGAAGTTCGGATAATCGGTACTCTACTGTATTTTATTTAATCACTTCTTTTGTCTACATTTACATGGCAACCCTGGTACTGCACAAAATCGAAAATAAAGCACAATACGCGATAGCAGACAGCAGTAAGCACGAGATTATTATAAAAATAACGCGCATCGATTCCCTGTATATTTATCGAGTATAACATTTTTACACTGATGTTTACCTCTCAGTTCATTATTTCTTCAGCAGTGCTCGCAAAGCAAAGGAATTCCTGAGCATTTCACTAACTTTCACTGCACAATACGTGCTGAAGTCATCTCGTCAGAAACTTCAACTGACGGAGCCTAGCACGGAGGAGGGCTGCTGTACGAAGATCACGGTATTCGGGGTATTATGAGGCATCCTTACACTACGAAACCTGAGCAATTGCAAACATGTGTGAACATTATAGGGCCTTCAGTTTGGTAACTCGTGCCTCCAAAATCCTGACCTTTATCATTCTGAGGAGGATCTAAGGCAGGGTAGATGCGTATATCTACATGACTACACTGCAATTCACATTTAAGTGCTTGGCAGAGGGTTCATGGAACCACAATCATACTATCTCTCCACCATTCCACTCCCGAACAGCGCGCGGGAAAAACGAACACCTAAACCTTTCTGTTCGAGCTCTGATTTCTGTTATTTTATTTTGATGATCATTCCTACCTATGTAGGTTGGGCTCAACAAAATATTTTCGCATTCGGAAGAGAAAGTTGGTGACTGAAATTTCGTAAATAGATCTCGCCACGACGAAAAACGTCTTTGCTGTAATGACTTCCATCCCAACTCGCGTATCATATGTGCCACACTCTCTCCCCTATTACGTTATAATACAAAACGAGCTGCCCTTTTTTGCACCCTTTCGATGTCCTCCGTCAATCCCACCGGGTAAGGATCCCACACCGCGCAGCAATATTCTAACAGAGGACGAACGAGTGTAGTGTAAGCTGTCTCTTTAGTGGACTTGTTGCAACTTCTAAGTGTCCTGCCAATGAAACGCAACCTTTGGCTCGCCTTCCCCACAATATTATCTATATGGTCTTTCCAACTGAAGTTGTTCGTAATTTTAACACCCAGGTACTGAGTTGAATTGACAGCCTTGAGAATTGTACTATTTATCGAGTAATCGAATTCCAACGGATTTCTTTTGGAACTCCTGTGGATCACCTCACACTTTTCGTTATTTAGCGTCAACTGCCATCTGCCACACCGTACAGCAATCTTTTCGAAATCGCTTTGCAACTGATACTGATCTTCAGATTACCTTACTAGACGGTAAATTACAGCATCATCTGCGAACAACCTAAGAGAACTGCTCAGACTGTCACCCAGGTCATTTATATAGATCAGGAACAGCAGAGGTCCCAGGACGCTTCCCTGGGGAACACCTGATATCACTTCAGTTTTACTCGACGATTTGCCGTCTATTACTACGAACTGCGACCTTCCTGACAGGAAATCACGAATCCAGTCGCACAACTGAGACGATACCCCGTAGGCCCGCAGCTTGATTAGAAGTCGCTTGTGAGGAACGGTGTCAAAAGCTTTCTGGAAATCTAGAAATACGGAATCAACTTGAGATCCCCAGTCGATAGCGACCATTACTTCATGCGAATAAAGAGCTAGCTGCGTTGCACAAGAACGATGTTTTCTGAAACCGTGCTGATTACGTATCAATAGATCGTTCCCTTCGAAGTGATTCATAATGTTTGAATGCGGTATATGCTCCAAAACCCTACTGCAAACCGACGTCAATGATATAAGTCTGTAGTTAGATGGATTACTCCTACTACCCTTCCTAAACACTGGTGCAACCTGCGCAATTTTCCAATCTGTAGGTACAGACAACTAATTTGTCTTTAGAAGAGGTGTGGGCACATGAGAAGCAACATTTGGCAGACAATTAATTCTTGGTAAAAGACCTTAGGAAAAGCATTTGATGGAGTAGACTGGTGACAGGTTCTTGAAATGCTGAGAGAGAGAGAGAGAGAGAGAGAGAGAGAGAGGCATGAAGTGTAAGGACAGAAGACTAGTGCAGAGACTGTATAAAGTTGTGGCTGTGATAAGATGAGGAGAACATCAAGAAGCAGCTACTATTAAACAGGGTGCCAGACAGGGATTTTGACTGTCTCCTGTCTTGTTCCATGGATACATTCAGAGGGCAACAGACGAAGTTAGGGAGAAACTAGGAGTTACAGGAGCAATTAAAATTTATGGTAAGAAAATGGACACGGCGAGATTTGCTGGTGGTATTGCAGTTTTAAGTGAGGATGTGGAAATACTGTGGGGGTCAGCAAAAGAAAGTGTGAACCCTCAAATTAGTAAGGATTTGTCTTAGCATATAATCAGACAAGTTTTCTAGGGCACCCTACCCCAGTAAAAAATAAATCACTACGTACTGCTAAAAGAGACTGTCTACTACATAAACTGCTTGGTCTTATTTTATATTTCTGTCATCTTCCAATTTAATCGAACAACGTGCAATGACTCAAATTACGCTACCACGAGTTAGCACTTTCTTCCACCAATCCCTTCAATTAGAAGTGATGCTGGCCCAGATGGAACCACACTCAGTTTTTATTATAACATGGAAATTAATGAAGCTAAAAAAAATCTTTGTGGTGCGTAAACAAAATACCATTGCTCAAAGCTCAGTGAGCAACCGGAAACTGTCGAATCCTTCACTTACCGAGGGAGTAAAATTACATCAAATGGAAGATCGAAGAAGAATATTGCAAGCCAAATCTACCACACAAAAACTGACTTTAACAAGAGAAGAAACTTTCTAATATTGTCCATTTTAAGGACCAAAGGCAGCTGTTTTTAAGGTAATCTTTATACATATTTTAGCATACAACCACTAATTTTAGGAATATAATCTACAGAAACATTTTTTCGGAGTCAAGCTGTCGTCATCTGGCTTCAAAATTAATCCTACATAAAATGTACTTCCAAAGCACTCAAGGTCAAAATAGAAAAACAAATAAAATTACTCAGATTTGAAGTCCTCGTCTTGCTTGAAAAATAGTAGCATCAGATTCCCTGCTTCCTTATCCATGTTATGGCACATCCTTCAAAGTGCTGCTTCTTTATGGCAACATTTGTTTGTAAACATGAGTGCAGCTCTGATGTGCGCAGAGAGGCAGCTGGTGTGACTGATGTTTACTGCCTTACATCAGCAATGTTTTGGAGAATATGCAGATGCTGGTGCTACCATTTTTAAATTAAGATGATGTCTTCATGTCTGAATAATTTTATATTTTGACCTCCACTGCTTCTGAAGTGCGTTTTATGTAGGGTTAACTTAGATAACCTTACGATGAGAGCTCGACTCTCGAAACACATTGCTGTGGACATGTTCCTAATATTAGTGACTCTATGCCAAAATATAGATAAAGCGAGGAACCTTTTCATGCCCAGCTGCATACACAGATATTTCAGGAAAGACCTCATAAAGGCATGTTTGGGGTGTTTCGCTATACAGAAGTGAAAAACGGGCGCTCTGAGTAGGAGAAAATACAAAATAATAGCCTTTGAGTTGTGGTGCTGCCGGAGAATGCTAAGGATTGTTTGGGTAGGAAAGATATCAAATGAAAAGGGCTCTACAGGGTGGAGGAAGAGAACCCATAACTTTGGAAGCTTATCCAACACAGAATGGACACACAGGTCAGCCATGTGCTAAGACATGGTAGTGTCATTAAATGTATCATTGAACGAACAGTACAAGAGAAGAACACAAGTGGCAGACCGAGACTTGAAATACTTTGCCTAGATCAAGGACAGTAACAACTGCACCACATACCGCTCTCAAGATGTCAAGATGAAGGCCCAAGAAAGAAAAGCATTGTGAGCTGCCGACAACCAACCTGGTGATTGAAGAACTAAGAAGAAGAAGAAGAAGAAGAAGAAGAAGATGAACAACAGAATCACAATTCCCTTGAGAAAATGAGTTGCAGTCAGGCCTTCTTACTGAGTTTACTGCAATTTTGTATTCTACTCGTAAGCAGTAAAATATTATAAAACTTAGTGACTCACCAGATTTATTACCAATGGACCACTGCCCTCTTCAAAGTCCTCCGGCGATTCATCAACCTGGAAAAATTTACGACAGATGTCAGATTTATAATGTATCAGTATAAAAAGTAGGTGACGGAAATTGCATTCAAAAGGTTTAATTCTCTGTTTCATTATGGTACATTACTGAATTTTTTTTGACACTTCACTTTTCACTTCAAGTAATCATAACAAGGGCACACATTTTAATGGCAAGTCATATTTTTTCCTGAACTTCATGGTGAATTTAACAACAATTTATGCAAAAATTCAGGTGTTGAAGTGTAAAAAAAATGCACTTTTATTGTGCATACAAAGTCATATTTAATTCTTTTTAAGTAAAGGTCATATTTCCGCCACATTTTGCAGAAGTACATATATTTGTTGTATCTTTATGGACACAAGAATAAAAACATGAAAATGTTGCTCATATGACAATGTTTCAGATGATATTGTCACATATAAACACAACAATTACTACAAAGCTTTATTTATCAGTACTATAGCAGACTGGTAGAAGCCAACCTTGGGGAAGATCAGTTTGGATTCGTAGAAATGTTGGAACACATGAGGCAATACTGACCCTACAACTTATCTTAGAAGATAGATTAAGGAAAGGCAAACCTACGTTTCTAGCATTTGTAGACTTATAGAAGGCTTTTGACAATGTTGACAATGTTGACAGGAATAACCTCTTTCAAATTCTGAAGGTGGCAGGAGCCAAATACAGGGAGTAAAAGGCTATTTATAATTTGTACAGAAACCAGATGGAAGTTATAATAGTTGAGGGACATGAAAGGGAAGCAGTGGCTGGGAAGGGAGTGAGACTGGGTTGTAGCCTATCCCTTATGTTATTCAATCTGTATATTGAGCAAGCAGTACAGGAAACAAAAGAAAAATTTGGGGAAGGAATTAAAATCCATGGAGAAGAAATAAAAACCTCGAGGTTTGCCGGCCGAGGACATTGTAATTTTGTCAGAGAGAGCTAAGGACCTGGAAGAGCAGTTGAACGGAATGGACAGTGTCTTAAAAGGAGGATATAAGATGAACATCAACAAAAGCAACATGAGACTAATGGAATGTAGTCGAATTAAATCACGTGATGCTGAGGGAATTAGACTAGGAAACGATACATTTCAAGTAGTATATGAGTTTTGCTACTTGGGGAGCAAAATAACTGGCGATGGTCGAAGCAGAGAGGATATAAAATTTAGACTGGCAATGACAAGGAAAGCGTTTCTGAAGAAGAGAAATTTGTTAACATTAAGTATAAATTTAAGTGTCACGAAGTCTTTTCTGAAAGTATTTGTATGGAGTCTACACATGTATGGAAGTGCAACATGGACGATAAATAGTTTGGACAAGAAGAGAATAGAAGCTTTCGAAATGTGGTGCTACAGAAGAATGCTGAAGATTCGATAGGTAGATCACATAACTAATGAGGAGGTACTGAGTAGAATTGGCAAGAAGAGGAATTTGTGGCTCAACTTGACCAGAAGAAGAGATCGGTTGGTAGGACATGTTCCGAGGCATCAAGGGATTAGTATTGGAGGGCAGCGTGGAGGGTAAAAATCGTAGAGGGAGACCAAGAGATGAATACACTAAGTAGATTCAGAAGGATGTAGGCTGCAGTAGGTATTTGGAAATGAAGAAGCTTGCACAGGATAGTGTAGCATGGAGAGCTGCATCAAACCAGTCTCTGGACCGAAGACGACAACAACAACAACAACAACAACAGTAGACAAGCAGCGTTACACATTAGTCAGTTTGCTGATGTTAGACATAGTTGGGCGGGGTCAACAAAACACTCTCTAAACCAACAAAGGCAGCTTCCAACGTAATAAACATCACACATATGGTCACACTGTTCAGTTAGAATATAAACTCAAGTGGTTCAAGTAAAGCGGTCCACCAGCATGGAGTTGCAAGGTTTCGTTCATGATTTTTATGATAAGTTCTTCAGCACTGGTGGGGAAATGTTATTTTGTTAATTAAGTGAAGTCAAAATTAGTAGAGAAAAGCACTTTTATGTGCAACAACATTGTAATACCACCAAATACGGCAGCTGTGTGAAGAAAAGTGCAGAAAATGGCAGCAGACAAATGCTGTTAGTTGAGCTGACAGGTTCATCTTCAATTGTACAATCATTCAAAGGTGTAGGTGAAATGATGGTGTCCTGCAACATCCCATCCGAGAAGCTGCAGAATCCACATTTCAGACAGTTCTTGAGAAGTACACAAAACATCCTGTTCCAGGTGAATCTATATTGAGAAAGAACTATTTATCAGTGTGCTATGAAGAGTATCTCAAAAAAATATGAATTAGTGTTGCTGACCTAAAGATCAACGTCCCTAAACAAAACTACCAATGTGGGTGGACGTTATGTTGCAGATGTTATGGAGTGTTCTGAAAGTTAACAGGCCTGGAAAAATGTTCCTCCTAATGTGTGAAGCTCTCGAGAGAGAGTACAAAATTCAACAGTTGCAATTTTGTTTCACAACTCTGTGAAGCTACTGTGACTACATGTTGTGAGCAGAGAAAATGTTTTGCTGCTGGCAACAGATGCTGCTTCATACACGGCTAAAGCAGCCGAGGGCTTCAAATTCTCTACCACAGTATGGTTTATGTCATTTGACTCGTGCACGTGTTGCACAGAGTTGCAGAAGAGGTGCGATCAAATTGCTCTGATGTGGGCAAACAAATTTCTTGGGGCCAGACAATTAATGTGAACGCCCCACTATGGCTGCAGAAATTCAAGGAACGAGCACCTTCACTGCCCTCCTTCCCTCACCCTGATTGAATTCTTAGCTTAATGCTGCTGAATATTACTGGACGATACACACTAAAAGAAAGGTAATCTTTCGTGAGCTCAGCAGCTATAAATCAAGTCCTATCAAAACTGTGAGAGAGGTCTTTACACACATCCTGTCCGGAAACTTGGCATCACCAATGCCATCTTTCCAGTGGTAACAAAAGCCATCTCAAGACTGGCAGCTGCTGGTATTCAACTGTATTTTGGAAAATGATGTCAACAATGAAGCAGGTCAGCAGTTATTGACCTCTCCTATCACCTTACTTAAAGAGGAGTTAACAATGGTGTATTTCAGTTTCTCTGGAAGAATGTCTTGAATCAGTGATGCATTACATATTTCCAATAATACCGGGCTTACTGTGTGGGAATAAATCTTTAGTGCTCTACTGGAACACCAACAAAACTAGATAAGCTTTTATTGATGAATAAACGAATGCCACAAGAAATTGAATACATTTGCACCCATACTGATTTTGATGATGTCAATTCAAATTGGAATGAAATTTTTATCATGAAATAACTGTTACATGATAAACATCACCTTGAAGGTTGACAAGTATCAGACTGGTGCTTCACGATATAACACTTGCTCTTTCTGTGAGTGATTTACTTGATTACACTGTCAATTTTCAAAGAAAACAGCTGCAGATGCTAATAACGAAATCTCTCACTGTGTGCTACCAGCCGTTCTGCCGAACTGTCAGTTCCATTTTATGCACAAGCCATCTTCCACAGGTGCTGTGAGTTTTGCTGTTACTCACTTCCCGACTCCATCCAGACTGTGTGGAGTCCAGCCAGTGAGTGCACAAAACAGTAAAACTCACAGCACCTAAAGAAGACGTCTCGTCCAGTTGTTGAAATATTGTGCACTAGATGGAAACGACAACTTACCAAAACACCTGGATGTACACCTTTGATCAATCATGCTGAGAGAACGTCAGGGGTCACAACAGAGCGCTGTTTAAAACAAAAAAAATGTTTGTCACGCAGCACTCCACACCCCTAGATTTCTGTAAAGCATCTGACATGGAACTACACTGCCGAATGTTAATGAAGGTACAAGCATACAGAATAGGTCCCCAGGTTATGTGAGTGGCTCAAAAACTGCTTGCGTAACAGAACCCAGTACGGTGTCCCTGATGGTGTGTGTTCAGACAGGAGTGCCTCGGAAAAATGTGACAGGAAAGTTGTTATTTTCCTACATATGTAATTGACTTGGTGGACAGCAATCTGCAGTTGCTTGCTAATGCTGCTGTACGGTAAGGTGCCATTGTTGAGTGACTGTAGAAGGATACTAGATGACTCGGACAAAATTTCTAGTTGGTGTGATGAATAGCTGCTACCTCTAAATGTAGAAAAATGTAAGCTAATGCAGACGAGTAGGAAAAACAAACCCATAGTGTACAAATAGTGAGATGCTTGTCACAGTCACATCAATTAAATATCTAGGCATGGTGCAAAGCAATACGAAACTGAATGAGCATATAAGGACTACAGTACGGAAGGCGAATGGTCCACTTTGGTTTATTGGGAGAATTTTAGGAAAGTGAGGTTCATCTGTAAAGGGGACCACATGTAGGACACCAGTGCAACCTCTTCTCGAGCACTGCTCGAATGTTTGGGATCCGCACCAGGTCGGATTGAAGGAAAACACAAGCAATTCAGAGGCGGGCTACTAGATTTGTTACTAATATGTTTCAACAACTATCAAGTATTGGAGATGCTTTGAGAACTTAAATGGAATCAATGTAGAGAACCACTATTTGAGGCTGACTGCAGAGCAATTCTACAGCCACCAGTGTACAGTTCACGGAAGGACCACGAAGATAAGAGTAGAGAGATTAGGGACCATACAGAGGCATACAGAGTGTTGTTTTTCCCTCACTATATTTGCAGGTGGATGAGGAAAGGAAATGACTAGTCATAGAACAGGGTACCTTCCCACGCACCATACAGTGGCTTGTAGAATCTGGATGTAGATGTAGATTCCAATGAACATTGTTGCTTGTCATGTAGCTAACATGAATTTTCCATTCTTGAATCTACAGATTAAGATAATTTTAGAAGGAATGGCCAACAAGGAACGTTTTCCATTTTCTTATCAACTGCCAAATATTCCTGCCCAAACATTTTTCTTTGTCTGGTAGGATATATTGAAATACTTTGCACCAGAGTACGTAACTTAACTCTGTATACTAGACCACAAGGAAAAGCGTCAACATGAAAATTATTTGTGTGTCATTTAGTGACTGTGCAAATCACTTTTCAGCTGAAGGCAATTTTTATTATAAGCAACAAAAATTGTTGCGAAGTAAATATACCAGGATGAGAGCGGATAATTTCGAGATCCTTAAAGCAGCCCCTGCAAGGTGTATCACTGTCTACTTTACACAATGTTCTTGCTGCTCAGTTCTCCTGAATAAATATTTATTTTAACAATATTATGAAAAGAATACATTGCTATTCTTCCTATAAAGAACACACACACACACACACACACACAAACACACACACACACACACACAAACAAACAAACAAACAAACACGACCACTGTCTGTCAGCTGTGGCTGAGCTGAGTCGTATATGTGCCTGACAGGAGCAGCTGTCCAGTTGTGATGGTAAGGGGGTGGCATGGGGTGCGGAGGGAGGACAGCAGGGTGAGATGGGGGAAGGTGTCGTCCTGCTTGTGGGAGCATGCGAGGGCACAGAGGGGGTGGTAGGGCATTTAGATGCAGTTGGGAGGTGTGTGTGTGTGTGTGTGTGTGTGTGTGTGTGTGTGTGTGTGGTGGGCTGGGGGGGAGGGAAGGCGAGTGGGAAAGGAGGAGAGAAGAAGCGATGGGGAAACAGACTAGTGACTAGCGTGCGTGTTTGCAGAATAGAAGACCGTGTAGTGCTGGAGCGTGAGCAGGCAAGGGGATAGGTTCGTGGCGGACAGGGACTAGTGAAGGCTGGGGCCAGGAGGGTTACAGTAACATAGGATATATTGCAGGGAGAGTTCCCACCTGCACAGTTCAGAAAAGCTGGTGTCAGTAGGAAGGACTCTGATGGTACAGGCTGTCAAGCAATCACTGAAGTAAAGCGTGCAGTGTCAGGCAGCACGGTCGACAACTGGGCAGTCCAGTTGGCTCTCGGCCACAGGTTGCCGTTCGTATGGACAGACAGCTTTCTAGCTGCCACAGCCACGTAGAAAGTAGCACAGCGGTTGCAGCTCAGGTTGTAGATAAAATGACTGCTTTCACAGGTAACCCTGCCTCTGATGGGGTAGAAGATGCCCGACTGGAGCAGGTGGTCGGGAGGATGTACAAGATACATCTTACCCCTAGGTCTATTTCAGGGATACGAGCGTCGAGGCAGTGGATTGTGGGTGAGGGCAGAAGGATAGCGGGTAGAATATTCCTCATTTCGGGGCACAGTGAGAGGTAGTGGAAACCTTCGCTCCCGTCCTGCGCGGTGCCGAGGCACGAGAGCAATGCTCCTTCGTAGGCAGACGGTGGGTAAGCAGGAGGTGGTAGATGGCTGGAGAGACCGGGCAAGAGAGATCCGTTTCTGAAAAAGGTTGGGAGGGTAATTTTGGTCTGTGAAGGTCTGGGTGGGCCACTCAGTGTATTTGCAGACGGACTGCTCCACACTGCAGATGTGACGACCACAGGTGGTTAGTCTGTACGGAAGCGATTTCTCAGCACGAAAGAGATGGCAGTTGTCGAAGTGGAGGTACCGTCGGTGTTCGGAAGGTTCGATATGGACGGAGGTACAGGTGAAGCTATCCTCGAGGTAGAGGGCGACAGTGAGGAAGATGGCACCGGTTGAGCAGAACAGGGTTAAGCAAAGGGGGAGAAGGCGTTGAGGTTCTGGCAGAATGTGGCTAGCGTGGCCTCACCCTCAGTCCACACATATGTCACCAATGAATTTGAACAGGTGAGGGTGTGTGACCATTACTGTGTACTTCTAGTGCCACCTCATTTGACTGCAGTATCCATTTCCAGAACTAAGTGCAGCACTATACACCAAATGGCCTAAAACACTTCTTGAAACAGTTCACACATTTTAAGCATCCACTAGTTACACTATGGTTTGGAAAATTATGGGAACACACTCTCTTAATTAGAACTTTCATACAAAATTAAGGTTTCAAAGCTGCTGTGGACCACAGCGCAAGTCTATCTTCGACAAACTTCTTTCTTCATCACAGTATACGCATCAAAACCTACATCCACTTCAATATTTGATTAATGTATTGAAGCTTTGATATTTCTCTGCAATTCTTAATTCCCCTCTCTCCCCTCCATAAGCAAATTTACAATTTCTTGATGCCCTAGTACATGGCCTTTATTAGTCAAGTTGTGAGATAAATTTATTTTCTTTCGAATTTGATCCAGAATTTCTCGATTAATTATCCAGTACCATATAATCTTTGGCAATCTTCTATAGCATGACATTTCAAAAGCTGAACTGTTTCCGTGGGTGCTCTCATAGTGTGAGCTGTAGCATTGGAACCAGATTTCTCCCACCTTCACTCGACAAAGTTCAAGTTCTGGATGAAGAAAGCTGTATAACATTTTAACATAACATGCTGATGTCACTGTAACTGTGGTTCCTCCCTCTTCAAGAAAGTCACGTCCAACAATCCTATCTTAGATATACCAAACCACACTGTTACTTTTAGGCTGTGGAGAGGTTTTTGGTGTAGTTCCTGTGGGTTTTCCGGCACCTAGTACCATCAGTTCTGTACATTAACATAACAATCCAGATGAAAATGGTCTTTGTCATTCACAAATACTGGGACATTTGCATCTTCCATAAGAATAGTGTCCATTATGCCAAAAACTTCTCTGCATTTCACAAAATCCATTTCACTTAGATGCAAGACAATCTTTATTTTGTAGGGGTGAAATTTGAGATCATTGCCCAAGATACACTGAAGCGAACAAAGTGACATAGCCAGCGATACAGCCTGTCACCTGGCAGATCCTTTCAGACCAGGAAGAACTGCCGTTCTCACTCCGTCTACATTTTATGGAGTTCAAGCTGAACCAGCGCTTCTTAATGCTACAACCCTTCAGAGTACAGTATTTTGATCTGGGGCTGCATCTAAACGTCCGTCACTAAACTTTCGATGGAAAAAACATTGGACTTTACCACGGAATCGTTGTTTCTAAAGAACTGCTCGACCGCACACACAATCTGCATTGTCTGAGCTGTTGCCAACCATCACTTGAGATCAATAGTCTCAATCGTTACTGAGTACTAGTGGTTTTAAAAAATTGTTTCCTCTGCTCCATCCTGTGTAAACTACTTTAAATGCTGAACTGTAACACTGACATTTCAACTGTACTGCACTGGCCTCCCACAGGGTTTTGCAGGAGGAAAGGCTCCCCACACTGATGAAACAGACTTAATAATCAGCCACAGAGGAACTCTCAGTGCATTTCCACATGCACTAGGCAGAAAACAAGTGCCGAAATACAAACTGTCTCCAATCGTCGACAAGCCGTGTAGTTCACGAGTAACTTCCTTCCTACCCTCTCCCTTTTGCCATGATTAGCTTATTATATTCTAGGACTACTAAAGTTTCACAAATGTGATGTACTGACACCAACTGTCTGCAATAAACAGAGGCATATTTCCTCCTGCAATATCAGGATAGGCCTGAAGAAGGCCATTGAAAAATGGTCAAAATGTCAGTTTTATAGTTTATATTTAATGTATTTTATACAATAATGTGGTACAATGAGGAGAATTTTAATCATCAGAATGACAAAACCACTGGCAAACTTTGAAGTTTTTATTTCTTCTTATTGAACTTCATATCTTTTTCCATATTTCTCTTTGGTTTCCTTTGCTACTTGATGAGTATACAGACTGAACATCAGGAGTGATAGGCACGGAACCTAAACTGGAAAAATGTTTACCGACACCATTACGTTGAACGCACACAGTTTTGAGCCTTTAGAAAACATTAACAACAACACTTTAAAATGCTTCTTGAAGTGTCTTCCAAAACCTATGTAGTGTCGGCAGACTTGCCAACACTACGCACACTAATTGAAAGATGCGGCCAAGATGCACGCGCTAACTCACGAAGGATGGAGTGAGGTCTGAAACAGGATACGTGATGAAAGCTATAAAGAAAAGAACGGAGCTTCTCGTATACTTAACTTTAATTTCTTGTTGTACATTGCTCTTGATAATACAAGTGAGACTCTCTCCAGATATGGTTAATGGCGCCTTGCTAGGTCGTAGCCATGGACTTAGCTGAAGGCTATTCTAACTGTCTCTCGGCAAATGAGAGAAAGGCTTCGTACGTGTAGTCGCTAGCAATGTCGTCCGTACAACTGGGGGCGAGTGCCAGTACGTCTCTCGAGACCTGCCTTGTGGTGGTGCTCGGTCTGCGATCCTGACAATGGCGACACGCGGGTCCGACATGTACTAATGGACCGCGGCCGATTTAAGCTACCACCTAGCAAGTGTGGTGTCTGGCGGAGACACCACAACCTAATCAATTAACAGCATAGAAATTAAATATTTCTTCAGAAAATTGCTGTGGCAAGAAAAGCTATTCTTCAACACAGTAGTAAACAACACAGTCTCGCAAAACATCAATAACTGGAAAATAAATAATCAAGTTCCTTGCTGGACAATATAATTAGCAGAACAAAAGTTAAAGTTCCGACAAGCGACTGTAGAGCACACTTGTCGTGAACACAAAGTCTGCGCCGAGTACGAGTAACGAAAAAGTTAGTACTCCTAGCTGCCAACACTGAAACGATGACTAAATCCAGACACGCCAAGCTGGCAGAGGCCGGTCCTAGGGCGTGCGACATCTCAGTCGCGAGTGGCAGTGGACGGCAAACTGGACGGCAGTGGCTGTGGTGAATTCAACGGTTCCGGACTGGCAATGTCACTGCCTTCAGCTACCCTAGTGCAAGCTTAAATCCTCAGTGTGCAGAGTACCACAGCTTTTCGATCGGCTGCTCGGTTGGGTCACAGAAGCAGAACACGGTCTCAATCGGCTCACGCCAATGCTAACAGCGTGCAGCGAGTGACGTTTTGGTGCAGCTACCGGCAACGCCCTCCGACACAACTACTTGCCGACTTCTCGGCCCTGCCGTGGTTTGTGCAGCTGGCAGACACTGGGCCGCCAGCACTCCGTGGTAGGTGCGCTGCAGCAATTTGCTTCTTACAACTGAAGACTTGTTTCTGTACAAGTTACAGATATCTTTTGGCTCCCTCTATTTCATGAATGACAAGAATTCCAAATAGTGCATTCTGAGCAGTGGCAGCAGGAGTAAACAAATATAAACGTATTGAAATCTGCATGCGTTCCAATACAGTGGCCCCTCCGCTCTACATCTACATCTACATCCATACTCCGCAAACCATCTGACGGTGTGTGGCAGAGGGTACCCTGAGTACCTCTATCGGTTCTCCCTTCTATTCCAGTCTCGTATCGTTCGTGGAAAGGAGGATTGTCGGTATGCTTCTGTGTGGGCTCTAATCTCTCTGATTTTATCCTCGTGGTCTCTTCGCGAGATATATGTAGCAGGGAGCAATATACTGCTTGACTCTACGGTGAAGGTATGTTCTCGAAACTTTAACAAAAGCCCGTACCGAGCTACTGAGCGTCTCTCCCGCAGACTCTTCCAATGAAGTTTATCTATCATCTCCGTAACGCTTTCGCGATTACTAAATGATCCTGTAACGAAGCGCGCTGCTCCCCGTTGGATCTTCTCTATCTCTTCTATCAACCCTATCTGGTACGGATCCCACACTGCTGAGCAGTATTCAAGCAGTGAGCAAACAAGCGTACTGTAACCTACTTCCTTTGTTTTCGGATTGCATTTCCTTAGGATTCTTCCAATGAATCTCAGTCTGGCATCTGCTTTACCGACGATCAACTTTATATCATCATTCCATTTTAAATCACTCCTAATGCGTACTCCCAGAAATTTATGGAATTAACTGCTTCCAGTTGCTGACCTGCTATTTTGTAGCTAAATGATAAGGGATCCATCTTTCTATGTATTCGCAGCACATTACACTTGTCTACATTGAGATTCAATTGCCATTCCCTGCACCATGCGTCAATTCGCTGCAGATCCTCCTGCATTTCAGTACAATTTTCCATTGTTATAACCTCTCGATACACCACATCATCATCTGCAAAAAGCCTCAGTGAACTTCCGATGTAATCCACAAGGTCATTTATGTATATTGTGAACAGCAACGGTCCCATGACACTACCCTGTGGCACACCTGAAATCACTCTTACTTCGGAAAACTTCTCTCCATTGAGAATGAAATGCTGCGTCTGCTAAGCAGACCCCATTTGTGGTTTGGCACCCAGTCCAACTCCACAACAGAGTCATTGAACTCACCCTACATTAGGTCTCATAGCATTACAATGGCTGAGCTAACAGAATTACTTACTCTGTGCCAACCAGCTCGGATTCCAGTGCCTAAAGCTCACCAGACCTTTTCCTTCACCCCTCTTTCCATCCCCTTCAACACTTCTGTTAGTGGAATGAGCCACTGGGTCTGAAAGCTTGCAAATTTCAATCTCTTTGTACGTGTTTTCTCCTGCCGGCACTTGGTGAGTAGATTTTTTATCTATTCAATTACATTATATTTACAAAAATTGATTAATTTTGTTGATATATTAAATATAAATATAAATATTAAATATATATTCCAGTCAACAGTGTCGGAGACTTACATATCCATCTAAAATGTATGCTTCAATATATCTTTAACGATACATCATGGGTTCATTATTGTCTCCACTTAAGCCAGTTCATCACCAAATGCAAATGTCTTAATAAAAAAACTTACCACGTGTTCTTCTTTGGGAAGCACTGGGACAAGTGAAACCAGTACAGGCTCTTCTGCCTTACAATATGCCTGAAAACAGAATTAAACCTGTATTTCTGTACACTAACTATTAAAAGTGACTATATAGTTAGCATTAACTTTAATCCAAACAAAAGTGAGCTCCACCACAACTAAACTAAAAAAAGCCAAGTTAGGCAACCTAGGCAATTACACATTGAGCAACACCCTCAGTCCTACCAATGCACAATAGGTACTAACTGTACACAATTTTGACAGGAGAGTGCGTGACAGTGCTGCTAAGCAGACCCCATTTGTGGTTTGGCAACCAGTCCAACTCCACAACAGAGTCATGTGAACTCACCCTACATTAGGTCTCATAGCATTACAATGGCTGAGCTAACAGAATTACTTACTCTGTGCCAACCAGCTCGGATTCCAGAAGGATCAGCAGTGAAAAGCCCAACTTTCATTCTTTTCTTATGACATTGTGAGAGCCACAGATTGGGCCAAACAGCTGAACAGATTATTTCTAAACTTCCAAAAAGCATTCAAGTTGGTACTATGACAATGCTTATGGACCGCAGTACAACTGTATGTGATATCAAACAATATTAGTGACTTCATTATATGTTGTTGTTGTTGTTGTTGTTGTCTTCAGTCCTGAGACTGGTTTGATGCAGCTCTCCATGCTACTCTATCGTGTGCAAGCTTCTTCATCTCCCAGTACCTACTGCAACCTACATCCTTCTGAATCTGCTTAATGTATTGATCTCTTGGTCTCCCTCTACGATTTTTACCCTCCACGCTGCCCTCCAATACTACATTGGTGATCCCTTGATGCCTCAGAACATGTCCTACCAACCGATCCCTTCTTCTGGTCAAGTTGTGCCACAAACTCCTCTTCTCCCCAATCCTATTCAATACCTCCTCATTAGTTATGTGATCTACCCATCTAATCTTCAGCATTCTTCTGTAGCACCACATTTCGAAAGCTTCTATTCTCTTCTTGTTCAAACTATTTACCATCCACGTTTCACTTCCATACATGGCTACACTCCATACAAATACTTTCAGAAACGACTTCCTGACACTTAAATCTATACTCGATGTTAACAAATTTCTCTTCTTCAGAAATACTTTCCTAGCCATTGCCAGTCTACATTTGATATCCTCTCTACTTCGACCATCATCAGTTATTTTGCTCCCCAAATAGCACAAACTCCTTTACTACTTTAAGTGTCTCATTACCTAATCTAATTCCTTCAGCATCACCCGACTTAATTCGACTACATTCCATTATCCTCGTTTTGCTTTTGTTGATGTTCATCTTATATCCTCCTTTCAAGACACTGTCCATTCCGTTCAAATGCTCTTCCAGGTCTTAAGCTGTCTCAGAAAGAATTACAATGTCATCGGTGAACCTCGAAGTTTTTATTTCTTCTCCATGGATTTTAATTCCTACCCAGATTTTTTCTTTTGTTTTGGTTACTGATTGCTCAATATAGAGACTGAATAACATTGGGAATAGGCTACAACTCTGCCTCAATCCCTTCCCAACAACTGCTTCCCTTTCATGCCCCTCGACTCTTATAACTGCCATCTGGTTTCTGTACAAATTGTAAATAGCCTTTCGCTCCCTATATTTTACCCCTGCTACAAATGCTAGAAACGTAGGTTTGCCTTTCCTTACTCTTTCTTCTAAGATAAGTCGTAAGGTCAGTATTGCCTCACGTGTTCCAACATTTCTATGGAATCCAAACTGATTTTCCCCGAGGTCGGCTTATAGCAGTTTTTCCATTTGTCTGTAAAGAATTCGTGTTAGTATTTTACAGCAGCAGCTTATTAAACTGACAGTTCGGTAATTTTCACATCTGTCAACATCTGCTTTCTTTGGGATGGAAATTATTATATTTTTCTTGAAGTCTGAGGGCATTTCGCCTCTCTCATACATCTTGCTCACCAGATGGTAGAGTTTTGTCAGTACTGGCTCTCCCAAGGCCGTCAGTAGTTCTAATGGAATGTTGTCTAAACCCGGGGCCTTGTTTCCACTCAGGTTTCTCAGTGCTCTGTTAAACTCTTCACACAGTATCATATCTCCCATTTGATCTTCATCTACATCCTCTTCCATTTCCATAACATTGTCCTCAAGTACATCGCCCTTGTATAGACCCTCTATATACTCCTACCACCTTTCTGCTTTCCCTTCTTTGCTTAGAACTGGGTTGCCATCTGAGCTCTTGATATTCAAACAAGTGGTTCTCTTCTCTCCAAAGGTCTCTTTAATTTTCCTATAGGCAGTATCTATCTTACCACTAGTGAGACAAGCCTCTACATCCTTACTTTTGTCCTCTAGTCATCTCTGCTTAGCCATTTTGCACTTCCTGTCAGTTTCATTTTTGAGACGTTTGTATTCCTTTTTGCCAGCTTCATTTACTGCATTTTTATATTTTCTCCTTTCATCAATTAAATTCAATATTTCTTCTGTTACCCAAGGGTTTCTACTAGCCCTCGTCTTTTTCCCTATTTGATCCTCTGCTGCCTTCACTATTTCATCCCTCAAAGCTACCCATTCTTCTTCTACTGTATTTCTTTCCCCCATTCCTGTCAATTGTTCCCTTATGCTCTCCCTCAAACTCTCTACAACCTCTGGTTTAGTCAGTTTATCCAGGTCCCATCTCCTTAAATTCCCACCTTTTTGCAGTTTCTTCAGTTTTAATCTACAGTTCATAACCAATAGATTGTGGTAAGAGTCCACATCCGCCCCTGGAAAAGTCTTACAATTTATAACCTGGTTCCTGAATCTCTGTCTTACCATTACATAATCTATCTGATACCTTCTATATCTCCAGTGTTCTTCCATGTATACAACTTTCTTTCACGATTCTTGAACCAAGTTTTAGCTATGATTAAATTATGCTCTGTGCAAAATTCTACCAGGCAGCTTCCTCTTTCATTTCTTAGCCCCCATCCATATTCACCTACTACGTTTCCTTCTCTTCCTTTTCCTACTCTCGAATTCCAGTCACCCATGATTATTAAATTTTCGTCTCCCTTCACTACCTGAATAATTTCTTTTATCTCATCATACATTTCATCAATTTCTTCATCATCTGCAGAGCTAGTTGGCATATAAACTTGTACTACTGTAGTAGGCATGGGCTCCGTGTCTGTCTTGACCACAATAATGCGTTCACTATGCTATTTATAGTAGCTTACCCGCACTCCTATTTTTTTATTCATTATTAAACCTACTCCTGCATTACCCCTATTTGATTTTGTATTTATAACCTGGTATTCACCTGAGGAGCTGTGAGGAGGTGGCGTGAGTTGTGCTTGGGTAGCTCAGATGGTAGAGCACTTGACCACGAAAGGCAAAGGTCCCGAGTTCGAGTCTTGGTCCAGCCCACAGTTTTAATCTGCCAGTAGGTTTCAAGATGACAATAGCTTCTGAAATGTGGTGCTACAGATAATGCAGAAGATTAAATGAATAGATCAAATAAGTAATGAGAAGGCACAGAACTGAGTTAAGGAGGAAAGAAATTGATGGCAGAATTTGACTAAAGGAAGGGATTTATCAGCATGACACACCCCAAGGCACCAAAAAATCAGCAGTTTGGTAATGGAAGAAAGTATAGAGGATTCTATTGTTGAGGGAGACTGAGACTCGGCTACATTACACAGTAGAGCACGGCACCTGTGTGGCAAAACTGAATGAGCAGCTTATGTCCTTTCTAACTTGATATGGCATCACTCACTTTCAGCAACCCGGCATGCACCAAATTCAACCAAACAGGTGTGTGCCCCATTCCATGCAGCTCGTGACACACAGCACGAAGAGAGAGAGAGAGAGAGAGAGAGAGAGAGAGAGAGAGAGAGAGAGAGAGAGAGTGTGTGTGCGTGTGTGCATGCGCGCGAGGCCTAAAGCTTATGTGTTGAGTAGTCTTTTTGTTGTGCCCATTGTGACTCAACATCTCTGCTACATGATGAGTAGCAATCTATCCTTTTCATAATATTATCATTATTCCGTCCTGGATTTTCTTTGACGCATCAAAAATTCTTGGATTTTCTTTGACGCATCAAAAATTCTTTTCGATTTCATAATTCTTTGCAGAGCTAGTTGGCATATAAACTTGTACTGTTGTGGTGGGTGACACGCCACACACACACACACACACACACACACACACAAATATGAGATTATAAAATGGAAGAAATTAAATCACAGTTAATACAGAACAATAATCAAAATCACACGAACAGAAATTCCTAGTGGAAAAAGACTGAAAGGACAAACAACGAGAGCAAATAATGAAGTTAATACAATGACTAATATGACGTAACAAAGGAACAGAAATAAAAAAAATACTTTCAAACCAAATAATCGAGTAAAAATTATAATCAAGAGTCATTTTGATAAAGATTTAAAAATAAAAAGTTTCAAAGCATCTGGAAAAACAAAAGAGACTTAAACCCACAACCTTTAGCATGGAAGGACAGTACCTTAACCATTTGGTTATGCAACCAGTCTGTATGTTGTTTTAAATCTGTAGAGCATCATGTGAAATTCAAAACTTTTTTTCTCGATTACTCGCAAATGAGAACCCACCAGAGTGAATGGCTGCAGGGTGTGATACTTGGGACCTTAACCCACATCACCGTACAGACGGTTTCAGAAAGTTAATTCCACTGCTGGGGACCTCTCCTTACGAGCCAGAAGACCACCAGATACAGAGGCAGGTGCGTGTAGACATGGAGCACTGGACAGATGAGGAGTCTCAAACTCCAGTTTTTGAACTTGCTTGTAATATAGGAATACAGACTCCTTTCCTTGCAGTCTAATCACGCTACACCAGCCAGTATAACTCTTCCGGCTAAGTCCCACCAAAAAGTGACAGTATGCGACCTCGACGAATTACGTTTTCTGGGCATCAGCCTGAGACCTGAGGCATACTTCTGTGGCCAATGTTTCGCCTCCTTGTGCTGCAGACGTCATCAGAGGCTATAGGGATTTGAATATCAGTTTTGAATTTAAACACGCTCAGCAAGTAGAACTGTTTAGGTGCAGCCACACTACAGTTGGTTTGTGATGTTTCCCGACTGCTACATAAGATATGTTGTGGAGCTTGTAGAGGGGAAGAAACAAACTGAAACAGTTGAAAATGAGTTAAGTTACCAAATTCGCAAAGGATCCCAATTTGGTTTTACAAAGACTACTCTAGGACACTGGCCCCTTACTAAGCTTGCGTTTATCGTGAATCTCCTGCTCTGCACAAAGTTCCAAGTGACTGTACAAGGTGCATTCAAGTTCTAAGGCCTCCAATTTTTTTTCTAAGTAACTACTCACCTGAAATCGATGAAACTGGCGTTACTTCTCGACGTAATCGCCCTGCAGACGTACACATTTTTCACAACGCTGACGCCACGATTCCATGGCAATGGCGAAGGCTTCTTTAGGAGTCTGTTTTGACCACTGGAAAATCGCTGAGGCAATAGCAGCACGGCTGGTGAATGTGCGGCCACAGAGAGTGTCTTTCATTGTTGAAAAAAGCCAAAAGTCACTAGGAGCCAGGTCAGATGAGTAGGGAGCACGAGGAATCACTTCAAAGTTGTTATCACGAAGAAACTGTTGCGTAACGTTAGCTCGATGTGCGGGTGCGTTGTCTCGGTGAAACGGCACACGCACAGCCCTTCCCGGACGTTTTTGTTGCAGTGCAGGAAGGAATTTGTCCTTCAAAACATTTTCGTAGGATGCACCTGTTACCGTAGTGCCCTTTGGAACGCAATGGGTAAGGATTACGCCCTCGCTGTCCCAGAACGTGGACACCATCATTTTTTCAGCACTGGCGGTTACCCAAAATTTTTTTGGTGGCGGTGAATCTGTGTGCTTCCATTGAGCTTTGTTTCTGGATTGAAAAATGGCATCCACGTCTCATCCATTGTCACGACCGACGAAAAGGAAGTCCCATTCGTGCTGTCGTTGCATGTCAACATTGCTCGGCAACATGCCACACGGGCAGCCGTGTGGTCGTCTGTCAGCATTTGTGGCACCCACCTGGATGACACTTTTCGCATTTTCAGGTCGTCGTGCAGGATTGTGTGCACACTTTATTACCATCAAAACGAACAACAGCAACTGTAATCCATCCATTGCCAGCTTGATGTGTATCTAATTGCGTAAGTGTAAAATTAATAATACACCCACAATATAATAATGTGTTACATCTCCAGTAAGTTGAACTTTTGCACATCTTCCTGCACCTTTCATCCAAATACAAACAGACTCTTGTTCACTTATTTTACGATCTTCTATTACCATCAAAACGAACAACAGCAACTGTAATCCATCCATTGCCAGCTTGATGTGTATCTAATTGCGTAAGTGTAAAATTAATAATACACCCACAAAACACTGATGGACCTTGCAAAATAACTTGTGATCCCTTGTTAGCAACTCTCACTTCCAGATCTTCTATAGCCTTGTAAACAGTTTGACGCGAACGTCGATATCTTCTGCTGTAGCGAGGCATCTCGGAACATGCAGCATCTCGGAACATGCAGGCATCTGGCTCTGGCGCCGTGCCAAAGCCTTATGCCGTCCGCGCGCGGTCTAGAGATCCTACCGCGCGCAGACGGGATAAGCCGCCGCCAGTTGCAGAATTTTCTAAGTCCCGTTCAAGGTCACGAGCTTCGCGTGTATATAAGTAGTTACAGTCAGAGCCGACGTCAGTCGGCGAGCAGCAGCGCGTGCAACTGCATGTTCCGAGATGCCTCGCTACAGCAGAAGATATCGACGTTCGCGTCAAACTGTTTACAAGGCTATAGAAGATCTGGAAGTGAGAGTTGCTAACAAGGGATCACAAGTTATTTTGCAAGGTCCATCAGTGTTTTGTGGGTGTATTATTAATTTTACACTTACGCAATTAGATACACATCAAGCTGGCAATGGATGGATTACAGTTGCTGTTGTTCGTTTTGATGGTAATAAAGTGAAGAATGTTACTGGTTTGGAAGCATTCAATGCAAGAGATGTAATATCTTACCGTACTTTTCATGTTGGAGAAGTGTATAATAAAGATTTGGGACTGTCATACTTTGTATCTAACCAGTCATTTTATTTAAGAACAAGGAATCATCGTAAAATAAGTGAACAAGAGTCTGTTTGTATTTGGATGAAAGGTGCAGGAAGATGTGCAAAAGTTCAACTTACTGGAGATGTAACACATTATTATAGAAATTGAAATAAATAATATTTTTGTCATTACTAAAGTCTTTTATTTCAAAACCATATTTTATATTTATTCTCATCTGTTGATACATTGAACGCAAGACGTACGCTACATTGACCGGAGGCCATAGAGTTGGAACAATGTGATGCAATATACTCTGATCTGTGACGTAACACGAGGCATCTGGCTCTGGCGCCGTGCCAAAGCCTTATGCCGTCCGCGCGCGGTCTAGAGATCCTACCGCGCGCAGACGGGATAAGCCGCCGCCAGTTGCAGAATTTTCTAAGTCCCGTTCAAGGTCACGAGCTTCGCGTGTATATAAGTAGTTACAGTCAGAGCCGACGTCAGTCGGCGAGCAGCAGCGCGTGCAACTGCATGTTCCGAGATGCCTCGCTACAGCAGAAGATATCGACGTTCGCGTCAAACTGTTTACAAGGCTATAGAAGATCTGGAAGTGAGAGTTGCTAACAAGGGATTACAAGTTATTTTGCAAGGTCCATCAGTGTTTTGTGGGTGTATTATTAATTTTACACTTACGCAATTAGATACACATCAAGCTGGCAATGGATGGATTACAGTTGCTGTTGTTCGTTTTGATGGTAATAAAGTGAAGAATGTTACTGGTTTGGAAGCATTCAATGCAAGACATGTAATATCTTACCGTACTTTTCATGTTGGAGAAGTGTATAATAAACATTTGGGACTGTCATACTTTGTATCTAACCAGTCATTTTATTTAAGAACAAGGAATCATCGTAAAATAAGTGAACAAGAGTCTGTTTGTATTTGGATGAAAGGTGCAGGTGCTGTATATTCAATACCTCCTCATTAGTTATGTGATCTACCCATCTAATCTTCAGCATTCTTCTGTAGCACCACATTTCGAAAGCTTCTATTCTCTTCTTGTTCAAACTATTTACCGTCCACGTTTCACTTCCATACATGGCTACACTCCATACAAATACTTTCAGAAACGACTTCCTGACACTTAAATCTATACTCGATGTTAACAAATTTCTCTTCTTCAGAAATACTTTCCTAGCCATTGCCAGTCTACATTTGATATCCTCTCTACTTCGACCATCATCAGTTATTTTGCTCCCCAAATAGCACAAACTCCTTTACTACTTTAAGTGTCTCATTACCTAATCTAATTCCTTCAGCATCACCCGACTTAATTCGACTACATTCCATTATCCTCGTTTTGCTTTTGTTGATGTTCATCTTATATCCTCCTTTCAAGACACTGTCCATTCCGTTCAAATGCTCTTCCAGGTCTTAAGCTGTCTCAGAAAGAATTACAATGTCATCGGTGAACCTCGAAGTTTTTATTTCTTCTCCATGGATTTTAATTCCTACCCAGATTTTTTCTTTTGTTTTGGTTACTGATTGCTCAATATAGAGACTGAATAACATTGGGAATAGGCTACAACTCTGCCTCAATCCCTTCCCAACAACTGCTTCCCTTTCATGCCCCTCGACTCTTATAACTGCCATCTGGTTTCTGTACAAATTGTAAATAGCCTTTCGCTCCCTATATTTTACCCCTGCTACAAATGCTAGAAACGTAGGTTTGCCTTTCCTTACTCTTTCTTCTAAGATAAGTCGTAAGGTCAGTATTGCCTCACGTGTTCCAACATTTCTATGGAATCCAAACTGATTTTCCCCGAGGTCGGCTTATAGCAGTTTTTCCATTTGTCTGTAAAGAATTCGTGTTAGTATTTTACAGCAGCAGCTTATTAAACTGACAGTTCGGTAATTTTCACATCTGTCAACATCTGCTTTCTTTGGGATGGAAATTATTATATTTTTCTTGAAGTCTGAGGGCATTTCGCCTCTCTCATACATCTTGCTCACCAGATGGTAGAGTTTTGTCAGTACTGGCTCTCCCAAGGCCGTCAGTAGTTCTAATGGAATGTTGTCTAAACCCGGGGCCTTGTTTCCACTCAGGTTTCTCAGTGCTCTGTTAAACTCTTCACACAGTATCATATCTCCCATTTGATCTTCATCTACATCCTCTTCCATTTCCATAACATTGTCCTCAAGTACATCGCCCTTGTATAGACCCTCTATATACTCCTACCACCTTTCTGCTTTCCCTTCTTTGCTTAGAACTGGGTTGCCATCTGAGCTCTTGATATTCAAACAAGTGGTTCTCTTCTCTCCAAAGGTCTCTTTAATTTTCCTATAGGCAGTATCTATCTTACCACTAGTGAGACAAGCCTCTACATCCTTACTTTTGTCCTCTAGTCATCTCTGCTTAGCCATTTTGCACTTCCTGTCAGTTTCATTTTTGAGACGTTTGTATTCCTTTTTGCCAGCTTCATTTACTGCATTTTTATATTTTCTCCTTTCATCAATTAAATTCAATATTTCTTCTGTTACCCAAGGGTTTCTACTAGCCCTCGTCTTTTTCCCTATTTGATCCTCTGCTGCCTTCACTATTTCATCCCTCAAAGCTACCCATTCTTCTTCTACTGTATTTCTTTCCCCCATTCCTGTCAATTGTTCCCTTATGCTCTCCCTCAAACTCTCTACAACCTCTGGTTTAGTCAGTTTATCCAGGTCCCATCTCCTTAAATTCCCACCTTTTTGCAGTTTCTTCAGTTTTAATCTACAGTTCATAACCAATAGATTGTGGTAAGAGTCCACATCCGCCCCTGGAAAAGTCTTACAATTTATAACCTGGTTCCTGAATCTCTGTCTTACCATTACATAATCTATCTGATACCTTCTATATCTCCAGCGTTCTTCCATGTATACAACTTTCTTTCACGATTCTTGAACCAAGTTTTAGCTATGATTAAATTATGCTCTGTGCAAAATTCTACCAGGCAGCTTCCTCTTTCATTTCTTAGCCCCCATCCATATTCACCTACTACGTTTCCTTCTCTTCCTTTTCCTACTCTCGAATTCCAGTCACCCATGATTATTAAATTTTCGTCTCCCTTCACTACCTGAATAATTTCTTTTATCTCATCATACATTTCATCAATTTCTTCATCATCTGCAGAGCTAGTTGGCATATAAACTTGTACTACTGTAGTAGGCATGGGCTCCGTGTCTGTCTTGACCACAATAATGCGTTCACTATGCTATTTATAGTAGCTTACCCGCACTCCTATTTTTTTATTCATTATTAAACCTACTCCTGCATTACCCCTATTTGATTTTGTATTTATAACCTGGTATTCACCTGAGGAGCTGTGAGGAGGTGGCGTGAGTTGTGCTTGGGTAGCTCAGATGGTAGAGCACTTGACCACGAAAGGCAAAGGTCCCGAGTTCGAGTCTTGGTCCAGCCCACAGTTTTAATCTGCCAGTAGGTTTCAAGATGACAATAGCTTCTGAAATGTGGTGCTACAGATAATGCAGAAGATTAAATGAATAGATCAAATAAGTAATGAGAAGGCACAGAACTGAGTTAAGGAGGAAAGAAATTGATGGCAGAATTTGACTAAAGGAAGGGATTTATCAGCATGACACACCCCAAGGCACCAAAAAATCAGCAGTTTGGTAATGGAAGAAAGTATAGAGGATTCTATTGTTGAGGGAGACTGAGACTCGGCTACATTACACAGTAGAGCACGGCACCTGTGTGGCAAAACTGAATGAGCAGCTTATGTCCTTTCTAACTTGATATGGCATCACTCACTTTCAGCAACCCGGCATGCACCAAATTCAACCAAACAGGTGTGTGCCCCATTCCATGCAGCTCGTGACACACAGCACGAAGAGAGAGAGAGAGAGAGAGAGAGAGAGAGAGAGAGAGAGTGTGTGCGTGTGTGCATGCGCGCGAGGCCTAAAGCTTATGTGTTGAGTAGTCTTTTTGTTGTGCCCATTGTGACTCAACATCTCTGCTACATGATGAGTAGCAATCTATCCTTTTCATAATATTATCATTATTCCGTCCTGGATTTTCTTTGACGCATCAAAAATTCTTGGATTTTCTTTGACGCATCAAAAATTCTTTTCGATTTCATAATTCTTTGCAGAGCTAGTTGGCATATAAACTTGTACTGTTGTGGTGGGTGACACGCCACACACACACACACACACACACACACACACACAAATATGAGATTATAAAATGGAAGAAATTAAATCACAGTTAATACAGAACAATAATCAAAATCACACGAACAGAAATTCCTAGTGGAAAAAGACTGAAAGGACAAACAACGAGAGCAAATAATGAAGTTAATACAATGACTAATATGACGTAACAAAGGAACAGAAATAAAAAAAATACTTTCAAACCAAATAATCGAGTAAAAATTATAATCAAGAGTCATTTTGATAAAGATTTAAAAATAAAAAGTTTCAAAGCATCTGGAAAAACAAAAGAGACTTAAACCCACAACCTTTAGCATGGAAGGACAGTACCTTAACCATTTGGTTATGCAACCAGTCTGTATGTTGTTTTAAATCTGTAGAGCATCATGTGAAATTCAAAACTTTTTTTCTCGATTACTCGCAAATGAGAACCCACCAGAGTGAATGGCTGCAGGGTGTGATACTTGGGACCTTAACCCACATCACCGTACAGACGGTTTCAGAAAGTTAATTCCACTGCTGGGGACCTCTCCTTACGAGCCAGAAGACCACCAGATACAGAGGCAGGTGCGTGTAGACATGGAGCACTGGACAGATGAGGAGTCTCAAACTCCAGTTTTTGAACTTGCTTGTAATATAGGAATACAGACTCCTTTCCTTGCAGTCTAATCACGCTACACCAGCCAGTATAACTCTTCCGGCTAAGTCCCACCAAAAAGTGACAGTATGCGACCTCGACGAATTACGTTTTCTGGGCATCAGCCTGAGACCTGAGGCATACTTCTGTGGCCAATGTTTCGCCTCCTTGTGCTGCAGACGTCATCAGAGGCTATAGGGATTTGAATATCAGTTTTGAATTTAAACACGCTCAGCAAGTAGAACTGTTTAGGTGCAGCCACACTACAGTTGGTTTGTGATGTTGCCCGACTGCTACATAAGATATGTTGTGGAGCTTGTAGAGGGGAAGAAACAAACTGAAACAGTTGAAAATGAGTTAAGTTACCAAATTCGCAAAGGATCCCAATTTGGTTTTACAAAGACTACTCTAGGACACTGGCCCCTTACTAAGCTTGCGTTTATCGTGAATCTCCTGCTCTGCACAAAGTTCCAAGTGACTGTACAAGGTGCATTCAAGTTCTAAGGCCTCCAATTTTTTTTCTAATTAACTACTCACCTGAAATCGATGAAACTGGCGTTACTTCTCGACGTAATCGCCCTGCAGACGTACACATTTTTCACAACGCTGACGCCACGATTCCATGGCAATGGCGAAGGCTTCTTTAGGAGTCTGTTTTGACCACTGGAAAATCGCTGAGGCAATAGCAGCACGGCTGGTGAATGTGCGGCCACAGAGAGTGTCTTTCATTGTTGAAAAAAGCCAAAAGTCACTAGGAGCCAGGTCAGATGAGTAGGGAGCACGAGGAATCACTTCAAAGTTGTTATCACGAAGAAACTGTTGCGTAACGTTAGCTCGATGTGCGGGTGCGTTGTCTCGGTGAAACGGCACACGCACAGCCCTTCCCGGACGTTTTTGTTGCAGTGCAGGAAGGAATTTGTCCTTCAAAACATTTTCGTAGGATGCACCTGTTACCGTAGTGCCCTTTGGAACGCAATGGGTAAGGATTACGCCCTCGCTGTCCCAGAACGTGGACACCATCATTTTTTCAGCACTGGCAGTTACCCAAAATTTTTTTGGTGGCGGTGAATCTGTGTGCTTCCATTGAGCTTTGTTTCTGGATTGAAAAATGGCATCCACGTCTCATCCATTGTCACGACCGACGAAAAGAAAGTCCCATTCGTGCTGTCGTTGCATGTCAACATTGCTCGGCAACATGCCACACGGGCAGCCGTGTGGTCGTCTGTCAGCATTTGTGGCACCCACCTGGATGACACTTTTCGCATTTTCAGGTCGTCGTGCAGGATTGTGTGCACAGAACCCACATAAATGCCAACTCTGGAGGTGATCTGTTCAACAGTCATTCGGCGATCCCCCAAAACGATTCTCTCCACTTTCTCGATCGTGTCATCAGAACGGCTTGTGCGAGCCCGAGGTTGTTTCGGTTTGTTGTCACACGATGTTCTGCCTTCATTAAACTGTCGCACCCACGAACACACTTTCCACACATCCGTAACTCCATCACCACATGTCTCCTTCGACTGTCCATGAATTTCAATTGGTTTCACACCACGCAAATTCAGAAAACGAATGATTGCACGCTGTTCAAGTAAGGAAAACGTCGCCATTTTAAGTATTTAAAGAAGTTCTCATTCTCGCCGCTGGCGGTAAAATTCCATCTGCCATACAGTGCTGCCATCTCTGGGACGTATTGACAATGAACGCGGCCTCATTTTAAAACAATGCGCATGTTTCTATCTCTTTCCAGTCCGGAGAAAAAGAATCGGAGGCCTTAGAACTTGAATGCACCTCGTAAGAAAGCACAATTGACTCCAGTATATAAAAAGGATAAAGAACAGAGCCACAAATTTACAGAATAATATCCTTAACATAGGTTTGCTGTAGAATTCTAGAACATTTTGAGTTCGAATATAATAAATTTCCTAGAGACCAAAAAGCTATGTCCACAAACCAGCACAGTTACAGGGAGCAAAACTCTGCTTGCCCTTTTCTCATGTGATACCCCACAAACTATGGATGAAGGGCAACAGGTAAGATTCCCTATTCCCAAAAAGCATGTGGCGCAGTACCCCACTGCAGACTATTAAGAAAGGTATGAGCATATGGAATAGATTTCCAACATGTGAGTGGCATTGAGACTTTAAGTAACAGAACCCAGTATGTTGTTCTTGACAGTGAGTATTCATCAGAGACAAGGGTATCATCAGGAGTGCTACAGGGAAGTGCAATAGCGCTGCTGTAATTTTCTATATACATAAATCATCTGGCAGACAGGGTAATCAGAAGTCTGCGGCTGTTTCCCGATTATACTGCGGTGTACGGGAAGGTGTCGTCATTGTGTGACTTACGCAAAATGACTTACGAAAAATTTCTAGTTGGTGTGATGAATGGCAGCTAGCTCTAAATGTAGAGAAATACAAGTTAATGGGGATGAGTAGGAAAAACATATCCATAATATTCGGATACCGCATTAGTAGTTTCCTGCTTGATACAATCACATCGTTTAAATATCTACGTGCAGCACTGCAAATCAATATGAAATGGCAAGGGAATGAGCATGTGAAGGTTGTGATAGGGAACGTAAAATGGTCATCTACAATTTATTGGGAGAATTTTAGGAAAGTGTGGTCCAACTGTACAGGAGGCAACATATAGGGCACTACTGCAACCTATTCTTGAGTATTGCTCGAGTATTTGGGATATGTACCAGGTCCAGTTGAAGGATGACATCAAAGCAATTCGGGGGTAGGGTGCTAGATTTGTTACCGGTAGGTCCGAACAACACGCAAGTATTACGGGAATGCTTCAGGAAATCAAATGGCAATCACTGGAGGGAAGGTGACATTCTTTTTGAGAAGCACTACTTACAAGGGAACCTCCCCATCGCACCCCCCTCAGATTTAGTTATAAGTTGGCACAGTGGATAGGCCTTCAAAAACTGAACACAGATCAATCGAGAAAACAGGAAGAAGTTCTGTGGAACTATGAAAAAATAAGCAAAATATACAAAGTGAGTAGTCGATGGCCAACATAGGCAATATAAAGGACAATGTGAGCCCAGGAGCGCCGTGGTCCGGTGGTTAGCGTGAGCAGCTGTGGAATGAGAGATCCTTGGTTCAAGTCTTCCCTCGCGTGAAAATTTTACATTCTTTACTTTCGCAAAGTTATGATCTGTCCGTTCGTTCATTGACGTCTCTGTTCACTGTAATAAGTTTAGTGTCTGTGTTTTGCGACCGCACCGCAAAACCGTGCGATTAGTAGACGAAAGGATGTGCCTCTCCAATGGGAACCGAAAAAATTTGATCGCAAGGTCATTGGTCAACCGATTCTTCCAAAGTAAAACACGTCTGATATATTCTATACGACACTGGTGACGGCATGTGCGTCACGTGACACGAATATGTTGTCGACCCACCTAACTTGTACACTTTGTGAATGGGTAAAAAGATTTTTCTACCTTGCCCGATTTAGGTTTTCTTGTGCATGTGATAATCACTCCCAAAAAAGTGATGAAAACATAAGAGTTTGTCACATAAACTGAAAATAAAAAATTAAAATTTTCACTCGAGGGAGGATTTGAACCAAGGACCTCTCGTTCCGCAGCTGCTAACGCTAACCACGGGACCACGGTGCTCCTGAGCTCACATTCTCCATGATATTGTATATCTTACGCATGGACTACTCAGTTTGAAAATTTTGCTTATTTTTTTCATAGTTCCACACAACTTCTTCCTGTTTTCTCGATTGATCTGTGTTCAGTTTCTCAAGGCCTGTCCACAGTGCCAACTTATAACTAAAACTGAGGGGGGTGCGATGGGGAGGTTCCCTTGTTAGAATTTTTAGAGCCGGCATTTGAGGCTGACTGCAGAATGATCCTACTGCCGTCAGAGTACATTCTGTGTAAGGACCACAAGAGATAAGATGTGAGAGATTAGGGCTCATACAGCAGCATATAGCCAGTCGTCTTTTTCCTTTGGTCTGTCTGCGAGTAGAAAAGGAAAGGAAATAACTAATAGTGATACAGTGTATCCTCTGCCATGCACAGTACTGTGGCTTGTGGAGTGTTTATGTAGATATAGATGATTAGTGCAGTTTGCTTTATTAGCACCACGGCCCACAATAACTTGCACGAATTTCAGCCCTTCTTGCGTTCTGTTAAAGCTGTTTTTGTGCTTTTCAATTCTTACGGTCTCTGTACATCCTAATATAGTAACAATCAGATCTCGATACAACCACAGTATTGGAGAAACGAATACGGTATTTCCCTGGCCAAAGTGCAAAACCTAATAGAACTTTAGGGCACAAAGTCTACAGACAGCCCACTCACACAGATAGATACCTTCACAAAATTTCCAATCACTGTCCCTAGCAGAACAGAGTAGCAATTAACACACTTGGCCACCGTGCTGAAAGAATCTGCGAACCACGGTACATGAGGGAACAAAGAAGCTTGGTCACTCAAGTACTAAGTTACTTTCAAAAGAAATTGCTAATCTCTTGGAGACACAAATACGGAAATACATCCTTAAAGTTACTGATTAAACGGTGGTATTGCTCCACTTCTTACAAACAGTCACAGGTCGCATCAGCAGAATATGAAGAAGACATGCAGTGTAAGCCAACATAAAAGATGTACAAATATTTCAAGGCTGCAAGAGAACAACACTTGCCACATGGCAAAGCAAGTGCATACAAAATACCTTGCACATGTATGTAGGAACCACAAAAAGAACTAATAACACACAGCTCACGGGAGCAACAGGCTGTATGCAAATATATGCCACACCTAAAATATGACACAATATCATAGTAAAAAGCAACACACACACTTAATTGTACCTCACGACAGGTGTGTTCGATTCTGGTCAATGAGCAATGATACCCTTTCACTTTATTTACCATTTACATTACATCATTTGTCAGTCCTTGAACAATATGAATATCATCTTCAAGACTCACTACATTTAACAATAATTTCCTAACAATATGAAATCCTTGTACACAATGGCAACATTTGCAAAGAGCTTCACATAGCTAGCAAGTTAGCCTACCTTTACATTTATGCAAAGTACAACTGTGACTCATTATAATGTATATTCTCAAATTCACAAACTATCAACTGTAGTAGATAAGAAACTGCATCCACAGGCCTTCTCTGCTATAGGCAATGGACACGCAATTAATAGTTATCTCATTGGGTCAGAGTGTAGAGGAAAGTCAATATTTCAGAAATACTTACACTCTCTTCTTCTTTGAGAAATACCTGGACCGGTGAGAGAGGCACTACTTCCTCTAATTGGTCGCGTATCTGCAAGCAGAAAAAAAATCAGTCAATAATCTGCCACTTATTATAACTTCATCAATATCAACTGTATGTTGTTGCGGTCTTCATTCGAAAGGCTTTTGTTTCACGCCGGTCCCCTATGGTACTGACAATGTTACACCACTAGTGGTCAAATGTGTCTTATTTTTACCACAACACATATATCGATAAATTGCAACACTATACGTAGTGACCCATTCAAAAATATTTATAACGGCCCATAGTGTAATATACCTCTGAGCTCCTGTGCCATTAGGCATCATCATCAATAGCAAAAGGCAGCAGCAAACATGCACTGCCAAACATAAAACTCTTCCTAGAATATCTCATGTTAAGCATGTTATATTCTCAAGGCACAGTTGATGAACTAAAGCTGCCACTGCCACCTACCAAAAATAGCACTGTCCTGCAAAGCATAAGTCAGAGCACCCAACAATGCTACTGTCTATCAAAAAATTCATGAACATTAAAAGTTCTAGAAGTTCCAAAAACAAGTACTACACCTACATTTCATTGTGTGCATCCACATGGAAGACAACTGAAAACATTAAACCTAATGCCGCCGATTCGAATAAATCGGTGGCTGTTTGCTGAGGAGACATCGCTAAATTGGGCCCAAGAATGGCCCTCAGATACTACTGTCTTCCAATGTCACATGAAAACTGTGCCACGAGAGTGTAACACACCAATATGAGATATTCTACAAAGAGTTTTATGTATGACAATGCACATTTGCTGCTGGATTTTACTGCTTATGATGCCTAATGGCATAGAAGCTTTATGGTATGTTACATTACAGGGCAATACAATAATTTTTGACTGGTTTCCTCGTTTTATAGCACTCGATAATTAGGTAGCACAGTCCCAAACATGTTGTGGTAAAAGCATCACACATCTGACAACTGGTGACATAACGTCCTCAGTACCGATTCACACGATTGCCGTACGATGGCTTCGCAACAGATAAGCAACCTCCCACGTTCGTGTATCCTGAGCAAGCCTCTTCTTCATGCACAACAACCACAATCTATATCTTTTCGGACCTGCTTCCCGTAGTTACACCTAGGTTACCCTCTACAATTCTTACCCTCCACACTTGCTTCCATTACCAAAATGGTGGTCCTCGATGACACAGGACATGTCCCATTAACCTTTCTGCTCTCCTGAAAAGAGCAGTGGCCGAAGACTCCCTTATGAGATTTGGAGAACAGACAATGTGTTTCAATCCAGACAGTCCACCCTTGCCTTAGCACCAACAGTCAACTGAACCTCTAGAAAATAACTGGACCAACTAAAAATGACCGCATCCAAAATTGGATTCTGGAAAACTGTTCCTCAGTAGATCAGGAATCTACTGCATCCTTCCGTCATCCTGAATTTTGAATATAGGATTAATATGAATTTGAGGTTTGGATGAAAACAAAATGAAATAGATAACATCACGAGTAAATTCAACAGTGAATCAGTCATTAGGAATGGGACTGAAATCTGCAATAATTATGTACAGAATGTTAATTATTTGGGCTCTCTTTCTTTGTTACAGACCTCGAGCAAACACACATGTTAGCTGCATTACAACGATCCTGTGTGTTCAATTTTGTCCGATTCATCTTCACCACTTCTACTGAGTCTTCTTCCTCACACCAGAAGGCTCTCTGTCGAATACAGACAGCTGGGTCGAGATGTGGAGTGCTGAATACATGAGGCATCTAAAACTCTCCAAATTTTGCACCTGAACCTGATAATGAATACAGACTCCTTTTCTCATTGTACGTTCCCACAGCAACATTACACTGTCGCTACTGGAAATAACAATGCTTGAAATTTTGTTTCATATTTAAAGTGGACATTTTATTAGACTAGTTTGAGGTCACTGTTGTTGGATTTCAATTAGTTGGCATCCAGTGTTATAGATCCAAAATTGTGACACTGGTGCTGCAAGTATTGTATGGCAGCAACTGCCACATGATCTTTGTGGTGGGAAAAAGTCAATTTGAAGTTTCTATCTCCTACAAAATTCATCTGAATTTCATGTTAGGTAGAGATTGCTGCAGGTTCACTCAGTATCTAGAAAAGCTTTTCATTATAATGAACAGGGCCTGAGATATGGTAACTATTTTTTCAACTCTTGAGATTTCCCAGCCAGAAAAGGCTTCAAAATTATCACACATATGTTGAAAACTATTGACCTCAATAAAATACTTCTTTCCCCAAATGACCATCAAAATACCTCACAGACCAACAGATATTTAATGTAGTGTATCAGATTGATATGTATAACCAGAATTATTATCTAGGCTACAAACTAGGGGCTAGCAGCAAATAAATTTTAAATATTTTTTTTAAAAAATAATGTTGTTGATTTAATGCTGTGACGTGAGTCCTTCCATAATAATAAAAGAAAGAAACATAATTATTTCTACAGGCTCATTCAGCTGAATCTTTCATCGGGCAGCTGATACGAATTAAGTCAGCACACACCTCTCAAAATCAGCACCCCCCTCACATCAAATTCCCAGAGGTGTCCAGTAAGATATGTAGCTCTTCAACTGAAAAAAATCATTAAGGCTTCCAAAAGAAAGGCTGATGAAACCTTGGCAGTTTAAAGTCAGTTTAATTTTGCAGGAAGCTAATTCCTTACATACTTCAATTCATTTGAACCAGAACACTAATGTTTCTACTTACTATTGCCAGATGGGGATACTTGAGCTCTTGAGTGCAGTGAATACCCTTTTTGAATAACTTAATTGGTTAACAACATATTAAGAGAGATGAACAAGATGACTTAAAATTCACAGCATCTGGCAGATAGCTTACTGATTCTTCACATCATAGGAGGTTACATAACTACTGTGTGTGTTTCAGTGGGAAATCTGAAAGTCAAATACGAGTAAACAAATGTCTTTAAGAAACTAAGATTACATTTTTATCATCCACCTAATTTCCAGTTTGGCTCGAGAGACTACACACATTCGCTACATTCCTCCGCCACTCATTTCTGTTCCTGACTTTCACGGCCCATTCTCCTTTTCTTCGGCCTGGTGTCTCTGTATCGTTTTTGACAGCATCCTTCCCCTCGTCCAGTGCCTTCCTCACCCCCTTCTGCCCTCCAAGGCTCCTGAGAATTCTACTCGTGGGAGTCTTTCCTCTTCTGTCCTAATTAGGTGCCTTGTCCACATCAATGTTCCTTTCTTCATCCTTCAGTCAACGTCAGCTTGTGAGTTCAGCTCTACCAGTTCCTGTCTTTTTGTTCCTTTCTTTTTTCAGTGTCCTCCAGTCAAGCGACTGGTCAAATATTTTTCTCAACACCTTTCTCTCGAAGACAAACAGTTTCTGTCCCTTTGCTGTTCCACGTTTCTGACTCGCATATAACTTTTAGTGAACATACCACTCTGGCACAGTAATGTACTGCACAATGCTTTTAGTACCAACAAATGATGACTGAAAAATGAGTAATTAATTTTCATTAATTGGTTTAGTGAGTTTGAACACTAATACTGTATAGAGATTTCGTATTGTCTGTCCATGTAATCAAATGAGGATGGGTGCAGAGTTTCTACCAGATGAGACAGTACTGGCAGTTTAGTCACGCTTTGCAGCACCCGCCGGTTTGGCAATTACTCCGGGCACCTGCACGCCTGCCTCGGAGACATGCTGCGCTCCGTAGAATAGTGCACTGTGGACTGTACTCCGACAAAGGAATCAGTCAGCTATGAACTGTCACACAATCTGTACAGCTCAATCCACCAGCTGAGTTGTTGCTGCGGACAATTACTGTGGGACGTTTCAACGTTGTACGAGCTGGAATATTTGTGCACATCTTACAGGAAATGCTTCTTTTATTTGGGAGTTTATTTGAAACATATAAACAGGAATGCATTTCCAGAACAGGCCATACTGCTAAGGAGATGAAGTCTACAAAGAAAAGAAATAAGATATCAAGAGGGGGAAATGAAATGATCGAATGGTAACACAGGCTGGGAGACCCATTTAGGGTCATCCAGCTGCCTAGTACGAGGCCTTTTATTTGACGCCACTCTGGCGACTCGCGTGTCAGTGACGACGAAGATGAGATGACGACCGGCCCCCAGCAGATGAAATCTCTAACCCGGCCGGAAATCAAACCCGAACCTGGCAATCCCCCATCCCCCTCCACACAACTGCTGGATATTGCGGTCTTCCCAGCACTGGTCGTTCGCGATGTAGCCGACGGATAGTCGAGTGACCTGCGAGCTGAGGTCACTACACCACACTACCACACGGACTTTTAACTATGAACAATTGCTGGCTTGAAAAAGAACCACAGTTTCCTTCCATAATGCATTTCTGTCGGGGCTGGACGATGGTGAGTCAATTGGTGTTGCGAGGTGGCTGCTGCGTCTGGACGTTTGGTAGCTGGTCGGTTTCCAGGCGCACCTTACAGCTCTGAATGTCACTGCAGTGCTGCTGGCCAACAACAGCTGTACGTACCCACTCTTCTACAACTATGGGTTTTCGTTCTTCATTCTCTACACGGGCTCAGCCATCAGTGAATTTGCTCACAGCATTTTGCGTGGCCCGGTATACGGAAGGACTGCCGTACGTGGACTCGGACCTGCACTGACTGCCAAACGTGCAAAGTGACATGGCAGGTATGAGCTCTGCCAAAAAGTTTTGACATTCCGGAGGCACGATTCTCTCACGTCCACCCGGATTCGGTAGGACCGCTCCCACCTGCACTTAACTACCGGTACCGTCTCACAGTGATCGACAGGTACACCTGGTGGAGACACGAACTGCCGAGAACAAGACGTGTGCCTTCACCGGTGGTCGGATTTGACGTTCCTGCTGCCTACAACAAATGACTTCCGACCAGGATAGGTCGTGGGAGGCAGATATCTTTCGTGGAATAGCCCGCTCGTACAAGATACACCTGACGAGAGCTCCGCCCTGTCACGCAGCTGTAAATGGCACTGTGGAGCACCTACACCTTTCCTCAAAGACACGGTGGATTCACAGATTATGCCCTCCCGGTACTGCTATTGGGACCTGCACAAAGACAACCTGCAGGCCTCCCCAGTGGAGATGCCTTGTAGCAAACTCTGCATTTATCAGGAGAGTTTTTCAAACAACAACCTGAACCCCTCCACTCTACTCAAGATTTCCTCACAGGTCTCCAAAACCTACTGGAGGCCATGCGACCGAGTGGAACAACACGGCACTGAAAACAGGCTACCTTCGTTCTCAGAGAGCTGGTAATGACGCAGCACGTTTTCCTCCGACACGATCCACTGCGCAAAGCACTAGAACTGCCCTTCCGAGGCCCAAACGCATTCACGGGACGAAACACTAGCACACTCACTGTCCACATTAAAGGGGGAGACACAGCACTGTCCACGTCCTGGTGCAAGCCAGCCTACCTAAATGCAGAAGATACTACTGAAATGCAAGCTACCACTAGACACAGAGCTTCCGCCACATTGCAGCCCTCAACACTGCAAGTCTTCCAAAACTGTGCAGCCCACATGCAAACTGATGAGCCACCCCACTCCCAGATGCGGCAGTCGTTTATCGACACCACCAGACCCACCGTCATCCGGCCACAACAGAAACATATTACGGATGGGAACTGTGCTTCTGTTTCGACCCAGCATGCATTAATAGCTCAAGTCAGTAAAAACTATATTATTGTCTAGATCTTGTACAGTATAAAACATTAAAATGTGATGACTAATTTTAGTCGACTACAACAATCATCTTCAGATCACTTGTGGTGAAATATGTATCAGCAGATAGCATATTGAAAACCCTGCATCATCTGGGGTATTTACATAATTATAAGAAGAGGCTTCATCCCAAATTTGTCATTCAAAAACTACAGGATCTTCTTACATTGGCAGATTAAACTGCTGTGGTGATGTCAACATTTTCACACTGTTTAGTAATGTGCACAGGGGTTGTGCGAGGTTAAGTCAATTATTATCAACAATTTACTTATATTTTTGTTTATTTTGGTAGTAATGCTGTTTTAAGTAGAAGACACATGCTTTGTTTATTTGTTGTTATATCTTTGCAATTTTCAACTTGCTAGGTTAGTTTCATTATCGCTGCAGTGCTGTTAATCATGGCTGCTCTGCTGTCTATTTGCACCAAAAAAGAGCAACATTCAGTGAACAGTTTCTTGTGGTCGGAAGGCGTATCAAGGGCCAAAACTCATCGAAGATTTTTGGTACAGTACGGGAACAGTGCTTTGCCGCAATGGAGTGTCTACGAATAAATTGAAAAATTTCAAAATGGTCGCACAAGTGTTACGCACTATGAAAGAGCCGGATGACCGTTACCGCCACAAACGAAGAAACGATTGACCGTTCACGTGAAATGATTCTCTCAGACAGGCAATTAACTATTGACGAAGTGGCACATCGTCTGCAAATTAGTCACGGTTCTGTCTATGAAATCATCCACAACAGACTTGAGTTTCATAAAGTTTGAGGAAGATGGGTCCCAAAACAACACACACAACTGTATAAACAAACGTGATTGGACATTTGATAAGAACATTTGGATCGCTATGGTAACAAAGGGGACAACTACTTAAACAGGATCATTAATAATGACAAAATGTGTATCCATCATTACGAGCTAGAGAGTAAACAGCAAAGTGTGGAACGGAACCATCCAAATTCGCCGTGCAAGAAAAAGTTCAAGACCCAATCGTCTTCAGAAAAACTGATACTTACAGTTTTTCAGGATGCACAAGGTCCAATACTGGAACATTATGGGGAAAGGCGCACAACAAACAGTGTACATTACAGTGAGATGCTTACCACCAGCCTAAAGCCTGCAATTCGAAGCAACCACTGAGGATTGCTGTCAAAAGATGTTGCGTTGTTGCACGACAATGCCCATCCGCATACTGCTGCCCACACTGCTGAAACGCTCCAGAAACACAAATTTGAAGTACTGGATCACACTCAATATAGTCCTGATCTTTCCCCTTCTGACTATGACTTGTTTGGTCCACTCAAACAGGCATTAAGGGGCCATCGATTTGCTTCGGACAAAGCAGTGAAAGAAGCGGTGCATTCCTGGTTCGCAATTCAATCGAGAACCGTATTTTATGAGGGTATGTGGAAGCTCTTCCCCCATGAACCATGGACCTTGCAGTTGGTGGGGAGGCTTGCGTGCCTCAGCGATACAGATGGCCGTACCGTAGGTGCAACCACAACGGAGGGGTATCTGTTGAGAGGCCAGACAAACATGTGGTTCCTGAAGAGGGGCAGCAGCCTTTTCAGTAGTTGCAGGGGCAACAGTCTGGATGATTGACTGATCTGGCCTTGTAACATTAACCAAAACGGCCTTGCTGTGCTGGTACTGCGAACGGCTGAAAGCAAGGGGAAACTACAGCCGTAATTTTTCCCGAGGACATGCAGCTTTACTGTATGGTTAAATGATGATGGCGTCCTCTTGGGTAAAATATTCCGGAGGTAAAATAGTCCCCCATTCGGATCTCCGGGCGGGGACTACTCAAGAGGACGTCGTTATCAGGAGAAAGAAAACTGGCATTCTACGGATCGGAGCGTGGAATGTCAGATCCCTTAATCGGGCAGGTAGGTTAGAAAATTTAAAAAGGGAAATGGATAGGTTAAAGTTAGATATGGTGGGAATTAGTGAAGTTCGGTGGCAGGAGGAACAAGACTTTTGGTCAGGTGATTACAGGGTTATAAATACAAAATCAAATAGGGGTAATGCAGGAGTAGGTTTAATAATGAATAAAAAAATAGGAGTGCGGGTTAGCTACTACAAACAGCATAGTGAACGCATTATTGTGGCCAAGATAGACACAAAGCCCATGCCTACTACAGTAGTACAAGTTTATATGCCAACTAGCTCCGCAGATGATGAAGAAATTGATGAAATGTATGACGAGATAAAAGAAACTATTCAGGTAGTGAAGGGAGACGAAAATTTAATAGTCATGGGTGACTGGAATTCGTCAGTAGGAAAAGGGAGAGAAGGAAACATAGTAGGTGAATATGGAGTGGGGGGAAGAAATGATAGAGGAAGCCGCCTTGTAGAATTTTGCACAGAGCATAACTTAATCATAGCTAACACTTGGTTCAAGAATCATAAAAGAAGGTTGTATACCTGGAAGAATCCTGGAGATACTAATAGGTATCAGATAGATTATATAATGGTAAGACAGAGATTTAGGAACCAGGTTTTAAATTGTAAGACATTTCCAGGGGCAGATGTGGATTCTGACCACAATCTATTGGTTATGAACTGCAGATTGAAACTGAAGAAACTGCAAAAAGGTGGGAATTTAAGGAGATGGGACCTGGATAAACTGAAAGAACCAGACGTTGTAGAGAGTTTCAGGGAGAGCATAAGGGAACAATTGACAGGAATGGGGGAAAGAAATACAGTAGAAGAAGAATGGATAGCTCTGAGGGATGAAGTAGTGAAGGCAGCAGAGGATCAAGTAGGTAAAAAGACGAGGGCTAATAGAAATCCTTGGGTAACAGAAGAAATATTGAATTTAATTGATGAAAGGAGAAAATATAAAAATGCAGTAAATGAAGCAGGCAAAAGGGAATACAAACGTCTCAAAAAATGAGATCGACAGGAAGTGCAAATTGGCTAAGCAGGGATGGCTAGAGGACAAATGTAAGGATGTAGAGGCTTGTCTCACTAGGGGTAAGATAGATACTGCCTACAGGAAAATTAAAGAGACCTTTGGAGAGAAGAGAACCATTTGTATGAATATCAAGAGCTCAGATGGCAACCCAGTTCTAAGCAAAGAAGGGAAGGCAGAAAGGTGGAAGGAGTATATAGAGGGTTTATACAAGGGCGATGTACTTGAGGACAGTATTATGGAAATGGAAGAGGATGTAGATGAAGATGAAATGGGAGATAAGATACTGCGTGAAGAGTTTGACAGAGCACTGAAAGACCTGAGTCGAAACAAGGCCCCGGGAGTAGACAACATTCCATTAGAACTACTGATGGCCTTGGGAGAGCCAGTCATGACAAAACTCTACCATCTGGTGAGCAAGATGTATGAGACAGGCGAAATACCCACAGACTTCAAGAAGAATATAATAATTCCAATACCAAAGAAAGCAGGTGTTGACAGATGTGAAAATTACCGAACTATCAGTTTAATAAGTCACAGCTGCAAAATACTAACGCGAATTCTTTACAGACGAATGGAAAAACTGGTAGAAGCGGACCTCGGGGAAGATCAGTTTGGATTCCGTAGAAATGTTGGAACACGTGAGGCAATACTAACCTTACAACTTATCTTAGAAGAAAGATTAAGAAAAGGCAAACCTACGTTTCTAGCATTTGTAGACTTAGAGAAAGCTTTTGACAACGTTAACTGGAATACTCTCTTTCAAATTCTGAAGGTGGCAGGGGTAAAATACAGGGAGCGAATGGCTATTTACAATTTGTACAGAAACCAGATGGCAGTTATAAGAGTCGAGGGGCATGAAAGGGAAGCAGTGGTTGGGAAAGGAGTGAGACAGGGTTGTAGCCTCTCCCCGATGTTATTCAATCTGTATATTGAGCAAGCAGTAAAGGAAACAAAAGAAAAATTCGGAGTAGGTATTAAAATTCATGGAAAAGAAGTAAAAACTTTGAGGTTCGCCGATGACATTGTAATTCTGTCAGAGACAGCAAAGGACTTGGAAGAGCAGTTGAACGGAATGGACAGTGTCTTGAAAGGAGGATATAAGATGAACATCAACAAAAGCAAAACGAGGATAATGGAATGTAGTCAGATTAAATCGGGTGATGCTGAGGGGATTAGATTAGGAAATGAGACACTTAAAGTAGTAAAGGAGTTTTGCTATTTAGGGAGTAAAATAACTGATGATGGTCGAAGTAGAGAGGATATAAAATGTAGACTGGCAATGGCAAGGAAATCGTTTCTGAAGAAGAGAAATTTGTTAACATCGAGTATAGATTTAAGTGTCAGGAAGTCGTTTCTGAAAGTATTTGTATGGAGTGTAGCCATGTATGGAAGTGAGACATGGACGATAACCAGTTTGGACAAGAAGAGAATAGAAGCTTTCGAAATGTGGTGCTACAGAAGAATGCTGAAGATAAGGTGGGTAGATCATGTAACTAATGAAGAGGTATTGAATAGGATTGGGGAGAAGAGAAGTTTGTGGCACAACTTGACTAGAAGAAGGGATCGGTTGGTAGGACATGTTTTGAGGCATCAAGGGATCACAAATTTAGCATTGGAGGGCAGCGTGGAGGGTAAAAATCGTAGAGGGAGACCAAGAGATGAATACACTAAGCAGATTCAGAAGGATGTAGGTTGCAGTAGGTACTGGGAGATGAAGAAGCTTGCACAAGATAGAGTAGCATGGAGAGCTGCATCAAACCAGTCTCAGGACTGAAGACCACAACAACAACAACAACAATGTGGAAGCTTGTACAACAATGGACCAAGTGCATTGAAACCCATGGAGACTATGTCGAAAAATGATGTTCTTGTAAGTTTAGTATTTGATTAAAATAAAATTTTATAACTACTTTGCGGATAATAACTGACTTACCCTCCTATTGCATTTACAGCTGTCATCACAAAGATGAAGCTTTGGTTACTGAGGTCATAAGCAGATTTATTTTAAATAATTGTCAAGGGCAGGGCTTGGCAAAGGATACATTCCAAAGGCTCAAGACTTCCCGATACACCGAAGCGCTCGATACAGTATCGACGTTACTCAAACTATCACATGACACTAACACTGCGCAAGTGCAAGAGATAAGCAAGAAATTATGAACTAGCCACAACATTCTACTGCACTGATTAGCATTTGACAGTTTTGTGAAGCACAGGAGAAAATAGAATTAAAGTCTATCAACTTACAAACTTTTGTTGTATTTTAACAGGTTTGCAATAAATGTTCTCATACATGTATAAGTACTGTATACAAACATTAATGTCATTTTTTAAATAAAGGTAACATTCAAATACAGAAACTTTTGTCCTTCAAAGAACATAAGTTGATTCAGAACCCAGACCAAAATCTTATTTGGTTATGAGAGACTGTAATGATTTACTACGTAGGTTGCAAATGATAAATTTGGCCACTGTTCATGTTTTACAATACAGTGTAAAAACATTACCAGGTTTTAATCAGTTGTACAACATGATGGTGAAATTCAGTTGAAACAAGGAGGAAAATTAATCTAGAACGACATGGTTAAGAAAGAAAGTAGATCATATTAAACAGACTGTAATTGTTATAGCAAAAATAAATTACAGTGGCAAGACCTGTTGTGGAGATAGCAGCGACAGATGTCAGTAGATCACCGGATGAGCAAAAGTTTGAGAGTGGGGTGGAATCTTAACTGCGATGTTTTATTTATGTATTAGTTGGTGTTGTTACATATGACCTGCACACTAGCAGATATTGCAGTCTGTTTTTGACAGTCGCTCAAGCTTAGCACTACTGAAGGCTTCGAAGGAGAACAGTGACACCAGCTTGGCTGAGAGCTACGATGATTGCAATGAGGAAAGCAATGAGCCTGCAGCAAATTTCATCGTGTTGTTACACGTGGGAATGTATACCACATACTTTGGCTTTCTACAATGCAGAGCCAAACAAACTGATCTATCTATCTATCTATCGCTTGAGCCTTGTCCCGCAGTTATGCAGGGTCTGCCATTGTTAATCGGATTTGGCATGTTAATGGTTAAGGAGTGGCCAGATGCCCTTCCTGCCACCACCCCGTACCCCCCCGGGACGGAATTATAGTTCAATTCTTTTATCTTGGCGGCTCGCGCATGCCCACCCACACGCGGGAGATTGCTGCGTTGCCAGTTGCAAACTATGCACGCGCCAATAGAAGCAGCGCCATAGTATAGCATAGTTCGCAAGCTTACATTTAGGGGGGAGCGCGCAGTTCATGAAGTAAAGCCACCACGGCCGCATTAACCCTTTCGCTGCTACAAAGACGTGCTCCCTGCATTCCGCGCTGTGCGCGAATTTGTCACTGCACTGCTCGCCTGTGCAGACACATCGTGTTCCGACTGCTTTGACACTCTGTATCATTTGATTCCACAAAAATTATTTGGCCCACAAATTAGATTTTTACCTATCTTCTTGACTGATACCTTCCCCCCATAAATGACTTAATTTTGTTTCGATGTTCAACGCAGTTATTATGCAGCATTAAAAGTAGTAAACCATTGCACGAAATTTTGAAGAGTTTGCAGAGGTAAAAGTCCATAGAGTATACTTTCCGTATGGTCGATTTTAGTTGCCACAATGTTGATAATGAAATGTGGACAAGATACCTAAATTTCATATAAAATTTACTGTATAACAATAGCTCATTCAAGTACCACATAGGTGTCGTATGTAATATTGAGAAATATTCCGTCTTTCGCGACTGTAACAAAAGTTTTATTTACACTGAGCACGTTTGGCTTTATTTTAAAGCACTTCAATCAATCAAAAGGAAGTAGACAAAATACATTAAACAAAACTGTGGACTTACAAAAACATTAGGACTTGAATATGCCGTCCATCAGTGAAGTGCTCTGAGCTATGTCAAATATAAATTTTGTGTGTGGCACACACAAACATCATTGATTTGCTAAAACACTGATCAGCCAACACAAACGTTGAATATTGTGTTACCGCAGCACAAAACTACGAAAGGTGACTTGGCAATGGAGGAGACAAAATACTGTCCACTGACGATGCTTCAAAAGAGAGAAACGCGTCTGGTCTAAATAAGTCGCTTATTACAGTTGCAGAAGAGGAATATATTTCAGTACAGTTGCAGAAGAGGAATATATTTCAGTACCATTGGTAAAACTGCGACTGTGGAACAAAAACAAGAAAGAGAACATGAGTACCATTGTGTATGTGCCATACCTTTCATTGATTGAAGTGCTTTAAAATAAAGCCAAACGCGTCCGGTGTAAATAAAACTTCGCGAAAGACGGAATATTTCTCAGTATTACATACGACACCTATGTGGTACTTAAATTAAATGAGATATTGTTATACAGTAAATTTTATATGAAATTTAGGTATCTTGTCCACATTTCATTCTCAACATTGTGGCAACTAAAATCGACCATACGGAAAGTATACGCTATGGACTTTATTTATGACTGAACGTTTCTAAAACTGAAGACACTCGTCCATGCTCTGCACTGCAGACGAGATCTGGCAACGTCGTTCTCTGTTCATTGGCTGACTGTGTTTTGTGACGTCAGATGCGCAGAACGAACCTAAACTTGGCCGCCAACATAAATGACGCGCACTTTAGTGTACCCCGACTGTCTGCGTCGAGTGTAATCCATGGAATAGTGCGAATGTGTGCAGATGTCTGCGAGCCGTGTAACTGAGGCGGAATGTGGGGACCAGCCCGGTATTCACCTGGCGGAATGTGGAAAACCGCCTAAAAACCACGTCCAGGCTGGCGGCACATCGGCCCTCGTCGTTAATCCGCTGGGCGGATTCGATCCGGGGCCGGTGTGCCCACCCGAGTCCAGGAAGCAGCGCGTTAGCGCTTTCGGCTACCCTGGCGGGTAGCCAAAGAAACTGGTACACCTGCCAAATATTGTGTAAGGTCCCTGCGAGCACACAGAAGGGTCGCAACACAACATGGCATGGATTCTACTAATGTCTGAAGTAGTGCTGGAGGGAACTGATACCATGAATCCTGCAGGGCTGCCCATATATCCGTAAGAGTATGAAGGGGTGGAGCTCTTCTGAATAGCATGTTGCAAGGTGTCCCAGATATGCTCAATAATGATCATGCACGGGGTGGCTGGCGGAAGTGTTTAAACTCATAAGAGTGTTTCTGGAGCCACTCTGTAGCAATTCTAGGCATGTTGGATGTCGCATTATCCTGCTGGAATTGTCTCCTATTGATCCGCTGGAATTGCCCAGTCTGTCGGTATCCACAATGGACACGAATGAATGCAGGTGCTCGGACAGGATACTTACGTATGTGTCACCTGTCACAGTCGTATCTCGACTTAACAGGGGTCCTGTATCACTCCAACTGCACATGCCCCACACCATTACAGAGCCTCCACGAGCTTAAACAGTCTCCTGCCAACATGCAGGATCCGTGGATTCATAAGGTTGTCCATTCGCTCGATACAACTTGAAACGAGACTTGTCCGACCAGGCAACATGTTTCCAGTCATCAAAAGTCCAACGTTGGTGTTGACGGGTCCAAGCAAGGCGTAAAGTTTTGTGTCATGCAGTCATCAAGGGTACACGAGTGGGCCTTTGGCTCCGAAAGCTCATATCGATAATGTTTCGTTGAATGGTTCACACGCTGGCATTTGTTGATGGCCCAGCACTGAAATCTGCAGCAATTTGTGGAAAGGTAGCACTTCTGTCATACTGAAAGATTCTCTTCAGTTGTTGCTGGTCCTGTTCTTGTAGGGTCTTTTTAGGCTATTGTGATGTCAGAGATTTGATGTTTTACCAGATTCTGTTATTCACGGTACACTCGTGAAATGATCGTGCAGGAAAATCCACACTGCATCGCTACCTCAGAGATGCTGTGTCCCATCACTCATGCGCCAACTATAACATCATGTTCAAACTCATTTAAATCTCGATAACCTGCCATTGTAGCAGCAGTAACTGATCTAACAACTGCGACAGACATTTGTTGTCTTGTAAGGGCAATGCCGACTGCAGCGCCGTACTCTGTCTGTTTACAAATGTCTGTATTTGTTGAATATGCATCCCTATATCAGTTTCTTTGGCTCTTCAGGGTATGAACATCTACTGTGTTTAAACTGGAGTTTGCCTAAATGCATTTGCAGTCAGAATTGAACTGACTTCAAAATTGGACAAATACTCAACAATGGTATTCAATAGTATTAATTTCTGCATGAGACAGTAAAAGTCTAAATATAGCCAAGTTGTGTATTTACGTGTTTCTTGCTGCAATGTTGTCAACACTCTCCATGACATATGACAAGAATAAAAGGAGGGTATATCAGCTGGTTCTACACAGAGTGGGGGGAGGGGGGGGGGATGGGAGTTGACATGTTTGGAAGCAAGAGACATTGTAACATCCTCATGTCAGGATAGTGGTGACATCTGATATGTATTCAAAAAAAAGCAGCTGTGTTCTCAAATTCCACTATAGCAACAACCTCAGAAGAAACAGCCATATGTTTGTGACAATGGAGGTATAAATTTCATGGCTGTGCTGTTAGGATGATGATGGTAATGACTCAAAATAGTGGTAGCACACACTACAGGGTTTGTAAGCATAAAAGGTAGAAAAGAAAACAGTCCAAAAATTAATGTAAACCATTTCCTTTTTTTTTTATTTTATTTCTCCAATTGTTACCAAAATTTAGACAATCAATAAATGACAAAAGTTTAGAATAGTTATAAGGTTATCTTTTTGGCAGATACTTTATGTCAGTAAAACAGTTTGTAATTTTAATTAATCAGACACTGTTAAAAATAAATTTTTATCAAAGAGCCTCTTTCTTTTTCTTAAAAAAAAGAAAAAAAAAAAGAAAAAATGGGGGCCATTTTATATTCAGGGGAGTCTTACACTCAAGTAAATACATTATATAGCTGGGAGCATGCCAGTATGAGACACACCTTTGCAGCTACCATATTTACTCGAATCTAAGCCGCACCTGAAAAATGAGACTCAAAATCAAGTAAAAAAAATTTTCCCTAATCTAAACCGCAACTGAAATTTTAGACTCGAAATTCAAGGCGAGAGAAAAATTTTAGACTGCACCTCCAAATCGAAACAAAGTTGTCCCATTGTAACATGAGACACAATTTAGGTCCAAAGGATAAAGATACAGCTACAGTAGTTTGGTTCGAGTCGTAAGCTTAACAGTTCAGATTTATCAAGTAGCCATTGCTATGTGTCAGGTGCTCTGTCCGTATTTATACAGGTACCCTTCCTTTTTCACGTGCTTCGTCTGGTTTGAATCGATTGCTTATTTTTCTTTGATCTGATAAGTGCCGTTCTCTTTGTTACAGGTGTTTGCGTCACTCTAAGCTGAAAATGCATTATTGTACTGTGTCATGCATTGTTTGTCGCATTCTGATAATGAGTGTTTACGACCTGTAGCCGCTCGTGGCATGGCTCTCTTTTGTGCGTGCTACCGCCACTTACAATAAAAAAAAGAGAGGAATGTTCTCATAAGCGAAACAAAATCAAGAGACTGCTATTTGTTGTTACTTACACTGCTGCTTTCTTTGATAATGATCAACAAGAACCAAATAATAGACTGCGTATGATAGAAGATGTTCTGAACTAGAGTGTAGCGAACATTTTTCTCCGTTTGAAAATCTTTGCAGATGCCTCTTTAGCACATTACATTCTGCACAGAAATTAGAGTCATCTTAGATTTAAAAATCTAGTCAGTTGCCGTGCTTAATTTCTGACTGTATCACTATTCAGCATAAGAATAATACGAATATCAACATGATATGATACGTATATTCTTCCGCGTTTGTTGTTGTCTCATTCTAGTTTCGTAGTTTATTAGGCAGACAGGATTTAAATGAGATAGCAGCAAACACGAAAGAATACATTCTTCTACCGTTTCTTTTAATTTATTTGCTGACGCAGAGGTTTTGGTGCCAGTATTTATCTTTGTGCCTGCAAAGCATCCCTGTGTAGCGGTACATATATTCGAAGGCAGAAGTTAGTTGTAGCGGCACCTATCAACATTTTTCAAAACTTCCGTTTACTTTGCACTCGATTCTAAGCCGCAGGCGTGTTTTTGGATCACAAAAACTGGAAAAAAAGTGCGGCTTAGATTCGAGTAAATACGGTACTCAAACATTACACTACACTTCGAGATAATGATGTTTTATTAGTCAGCACAGCAACAAGATAAGCAACTGATACCACATGTAATACCGTAGTCCCGCTTGCTATTTTACGTAATGCACATCCATTAACCGCACACACACTGATGCTCACGCCACGGCAGGTAATGGGGTACTGACTGCTGGAGTACACCGTCTTTCCACTGTCGGTCGTTCGCCACATTGCTGACAGATAGGTGGGAAGTGGTGCAAGAGCTGAGGTTGCTACAGGTTTTTATTTGTCATTTATCACTTCTTTCACCTCCTGATAGATCTGTTATTGTGAAAAATGGCAAGTTCCATCACAGTTTGGAGTTGACATTAAACTGTAGATAGCCCTATAAGCAAATAGTTGAATGAGTTAAAAGGTCAGAGGAGGGCAATGGTATATGGCCTTGAGTAGGACTGTGCTGTTCAAACCCACCTTCAGGTTGATGAAAGCTTACAATCTTTTCAAAACTGCACTAAAATGCTATTCTTGTGTCTTTGTAATCACTAGAGACCAAATTATATGCATCATAAAAACCTTAAAATATGCATGCAAAATGCTTAAAAATGCATGAAAAGTGTCAAAATATGCAAGACCAAACAATAAAAAAACATGGTAGTTACTGCGTGCATTATATCTCAAATTCACACCTGGAATACTTTCTGGTAGAGGTAAGGAAGGGGGGGCCTTTCTGGGATTATTTTCTAAAACTTTGCAAAATGGGATGCATACTGTGTTTCAAGTATTGTTCATTCTTTGCTATTGTTGTCGGTAACAAGAGGGTGCAATGTGAGTGAGTCACATCAAAACAATCAATATGTACAGGATTAACTTCGAGATATATTGCAAGCAGAGGGGCATGATCAAAAACTCTGTAATATTTTGTTTAAAAAACAAAATACAATCATGAATTTTTTGAATAGCATTAACTTTTAATTAATACTAATGGACCAAAGCACATTTATAATTTATTTTCCATTTTTCTACTTCTGTAAACATAAGCAACCAAGTACTGTTCCAAATGTTTGGTAGTAAGACTGTGTCTTTGATCACTCAAAACATTTTTATAAGCAGAAAAGGACTGTTCTACATCAACTGTGGTAACTGGGCAGTATTTGAATTTAGGTGCTATGTTGGCACATTGCTCCTGGTAAAAGTTCACCCGTCCCATTAATAAAACTATCAATTTGGCACAAGGATTCAAAGCCTGGGTTATTGTTCAAAATGTTTTCAAACTTTTCTTCAAGTTTTCTTGGAAATATCTCTGGCAATGAGCAGCTCACTAGAATAATTTTATTCATTAACTGAATAGATTCAGTCAACGCCAAACCTTGAGTATCAAGCTTTTCAATACTTGCAGGTGTATGGGAAAATGAGTGCTAATCACAGCAATGTGTGTTTTTTAATATCGGAATCATTAAAACCTTCCTTGCACTGGCAACTGCCAAAGCCTCTGCACTACTGAAGTCATTTACTAACCCTCTAATGGCCTCAAAATTTTCACTGTAAAACAACACAGCTTCAACCCACATACCCCAATGAGTTGCGACTGATTTGGGAGGTAAAGGCACCTTTGGTAGTTTTTCTTTGTAGGCCTTGATGCGAGCAGTAGCCTTTAGAAACACTTTCTTTGTGAATGACTTCAGTTTATTTACATTCACAAACATGGAATGTACTACTTCAGCACGGCGATGTACTCAATGAGCGAAGCACGTCACGTGAATCAAATTGGAATAACGTACTTGGGAGGGCTCTTCCTGTTTTGATCATATCGGGAGCAGCATCTAAAATTAACACAAACACCCTTTCATCTGCAGAAGATTCTGGAAATATTTTTCTAATACCCGCATCCACAAATCTGGCGATCATAGAATGATTTACTTTTTCAAGTTCTTTGCAGGCCACTAAATAGGAAGGAGGAGGCTCATCTTTTACAGCATCAAAAATTAAATTTGCACCAACAGCCACAAGTGTGTGTAGTTACGTCAACTGAAATGCAGATAATGCTTTCCTCGAGTTCACTGCATATTTCTTCCAGAACATTTCCGTAAATTGTCGGTATGTAACTTTTACGCAATGTCGATTCGTGTGGTATATCGATTTAAGTAATATTTGTGCCGGAAGCATTTGAAGATAGAGTTTTTAAGTCTGTGAAACAGAATATTGCTTGCAATGAATGCTTCACACAGATCCATGTTAAATCAACTTTTTTGGTTACCTTCGAACAAGTTCCTGCTACTGCAATTTGCTGTCGTCAGAAGTTTTTGCCATCGTACTTTCTTCTGCATTCCTGCGATATGAAGATTTGTCTGAACATGCTGATGTAATTGAAACTTTTATTTGCACGAAACATTTTTCTCACAAACTTGACAACATAAAACAATTTTGTCATACGTAAATGTTCCGGGACGGTCAGCTATCCACGAAACAACATTTCTTTTTTCGGGTGGTATGGCGCACAACACTTTATACACTACACATCATTAACATGTTCAACTGTGTACAAGCAAGCAGAGAGGTAAACTGAAACAACGGATGCGCGACTAAAAGCTTGCGTAATTTAATTTATTTGTTGCGAACGCATACGTTGGGACAGTGTGGGGGGATTAACCGGGAGCACAGGCACAGGAGCATTGACTCTGTACGCCTCTTCCTGTTCCCATTCTGTAATGATTTCGCTAGGCAGTGGCCTTTCGGTTAGCTATCACTTGCGGTTTTAAGTGCGATCAATCTGTGAGACATAAAAACTAGATCGAGCTAGAGACCACCCGTCTCAATTTTTAAAATACTGTAAACATAGAGTGAAAACATGCATCGTCGCCAGTTTTTACCATATTTACTCGAATCTAAGCCGCACTTGAATCTAAGCCGCACCTGAAAAATGACACTCGAAATCAAGGAAACAAAAATCTCCCGAATCTAAGCCGCACTTGAAATTTGAGACTCAAAATTCAAGGGGAGAGAAAAGTTTTAGGCCGCACCTCCAAATCGAAACAAAGTTGGTCCATTGTAATATGAGACACAAATTAGGTCTAATGAATGACGATACAGCTACAGTAGTTTCGTTTGAGTCGTGAACTTAGCAGTTAAGCTTTACCAAGTAGCCATTGCTATGCGTCAGGCGCTCTGTCCGTATTTATATGGGTACCCTTCCTTTTTCACGTGCTTCGTCTGGTTTGAATCGATTGCTTATTTTTCTTTGATCTGATATGTGCCGTTCTCTTTGTCATAGGTATTTACGTCACTCTAAGCTAAAAATGCATTACTGTACTGTGTCATGCACTGTTTGTCGCATTCTGATAATGAGTGTTTACGGCCCGTCGCCACTCGCGGCATGACTTGCTTTTGTGCACGCTACCGCCGCTTACAATAAAAAAAAAGAGAGAGGAATCATCTCATTAGCAAAACAATGGCAAGAGACTGCTATTTGTTGTTACTTACACTGCTGCTTTCTTTGATAATGATCAAGAACCATATGATAGACTGCGTATGATAGAAGATGTTCTGAACGAGAGTTTCGTGAAAATTTTTCTCCGTTTGAAAATCTTTGCAGATGCCTCTTTAGTACATTACATTTTGCACAGAAATTAGAGTCATCTTAGATTTAAAACTCTAGTCAATTGCTGTGCTTCATTTCTGACTGTATCACTATTAGGCATAAGAATAATACGAATATAAACATGACACGATATGTATATTCTTCCGCGTTTGCTGTTGTCTCACTCTAGTTTCGTAGTTTATTAGGCAGACAGGATTTAAATAAGAGAGCAGCAAACATGAAAGAATACATGGCAAAATGTTTATATTCATATTAATCTGATGGTGAAGAGAATACTGCATGTGATTCACAATTCATAAAAGTTCCTATTAGCAACCATCTCTTCTCACAGGTAGGAAAAAATTCAGAATGTACAGTTGGCCATATTGACAAACGTCCCAAACAGTCTTGCCAGTCGGATTTTCGTAGTACATTGAAATGCTGCTACATTTGAAGATGAACAATATGGAATTTGTATTTACTTCGTTGGATAATGTATGAAAATGCAGTGGTCGAAACTCGGGACGGAGAAACAAAGCTCCTCTTCCAACATTTTTTTAAATTTATTTACTGACGCAGAGGTTTTGGCGCCAGTATTTATCTTTTTGCCTGCAAAGCATGCCTGTGTAGCGCTACATATATTTGACGGCAGAAGTTAGTTGTGGCGGCACCTACCGACATTTTTAAGAACTTCCGCTTGCTTTGCACTCAATTCTAAGCCGCAGGCGGATTTTTGGATTACAAAAACCGGAAAAAAAGTGCGGCTTAGATTCAATTAAATACGGTAGATCAAGCTAGAGACCACCTGTCTCAATTTTTAAAATACTGTAAACATAAGAGTGAAAATATGCATCGTCGCCAGTTTTTAGTTAAAATATGCAACAACCGGAGAAAAGGAGCCAAATATGCAAATGCATATGCAGCACGAAAATTCGTATAATCCAGTCGCTAGTCATCACCAAATATCCCTCGGTAGGGATCGCGCCACAGCCGCAGCGTAAGTCGTCTATAGACCCTCGTGTGTAATCCTCAAGGATGGCATCGTTTTGCAATTTTGTCAACATTTAACTCGTAACGAGTATTAAGTTTGATGTCTATATTTCCTACAAAAACCACATAAAAATTCTCTAAGTTGACTACGATCTAGACCCCAGTAGTGCTCTTACTGGTCATTACGGCCAAGGTTACATTTTTTCTTAATTTAGACAACAATTTTGCATTAAAATACATTTGCTACTCGAGTACCAGTAGGCACAACGATTCACAAAGTGGAATTGGCAACAGGGTTGGAGCCGGCAAAACCGGTACAGGTTCCATTCGTGTATTGCCGGTGGGAGCTAACTGACAACTACTTTATATACAATAATATACTGTTGTGAAAAAGTTAACATATTGCAAATATGCGCCGATGACGGGCTAAAATGACAGTATAACATTTGTCTCCCTGTGCGAGGATCGCAAATTGTGCAAGCGTACAGGATGTGACTGCACAGTATATGGAAGTCCAGATCAGTCCCAGAGGAACATTCGGAGAGCTGAAGCGGTTAAGGTGAGCGCTCGTAATGAGCGGAAAATTGAAGTTCAAGTCTTGGTCCGACACAAATTTTCATGTGTGACAAACTGCTGACATTGATGAAAATATGCAAGAAGTATATTTATTTCACAATGTTAATCCACAGCTTTCAGGCATGCGAGTTTGAAAAGCATTATATTGTGATGATGCAGACACTGTATAAACACAGACATTATATGATATTGCAGTGCCCGTGTTGTTAAAAGTACGATGCAATGTTCCGTCGGACACGCATGTGTGCCCAAAAGAACAAGCACTGTGGTGACTACAGCCCACATGGAATACACAAAACATACTTGCAGCTGCAAATATGGACAACCATCAGCTGTATAATGGAATAAAGACAATTAGAATTTGTGCCATACTGGAACTGGAAGCTAGGTTTCCTGCTTTACACGAGCGGTCACCTTAACTGTTTAGGCTATCTGTGCACGACTCTTGGCCAGGCCCAAACTTCCTTATGTACCCCCCCCCCCCCGTACTGGAATTACACTACACAGGGACTGGAAAATGTAGCCTCTATTTTGGCAAAATTCTCATATATTTTTTGCAAAATTCACATCTATTTTTGTTGAGATTCATATTTCTTTTAATGATTAGAAGCGCCTATCTCAAAGATTGTCACACGAGTGAAAACAAACAAAAGCCTTAGTTCTTTGAAACCGACTGCTACAGAAAGGTGCTGACTGGGAACTTTGTGACCATGATGTTTGCTTTTGCAAAAACTTCCAACACCTTTTTCTTCCAAAATAGCCTTTGCTTTTTTCATCTGACTGTATTTAAACATTCAAAATGATTGTTATGTTGAAAAGTTGCGGCATTTTCCTGCTTTTGAACTGAATGCGTCTCTAATTTAAGGTGTTTCTGGACATTACTTATCTTCCCCGCCCAATTTGATAACAAAATCTAAAAACTATTAATTCAAATCTTTTGTGGGCATTCATAGCAGTTTGACCCATGCTTTACAATGCTACAGACAGAACAGACAAGGCAGTTAGCGTAGAAACAGAACTGAATATATAACGCTATGTTAACATTAGGAGAAGAATTTCGGCAGTCGAAAAACGTTACAAATCTTGTTTTCCAATTGCTATAGCACAGAGTGCAGACACTATAGGCTATATATATACACTAAGATACCAGATACCATCTTAGTATATACCATCTTAGTATATACAGATACCATCTTAGTATATATATAGTTGAGGCTCACGGGCCACTTGACCATCTTCTTCTTCTGTGCGAATGCACAAACAGTGCCCGAACTCTTACAGGAACCGGCAACGTGCCGCGAGTAATGAGTATAATGGGCGGGGGTACTACGTATGTAGTGCGGGACAATACGTCGAGAATGTGGGTTTCGCATGAGGCGTGCCAGAGATAAATCCCTGCAGTCACACTATCCTGTGTGTCCTCGGTGGCTCAGATGGATAGAGTGTCTGCCACGTAAGCAGGAGATCCCGGGTTCGAGTCCCGGTCGGGGCACACATTTTCATCTGTCTCCGTTGACGTATGTCGACGCCTCTAAGCAGCTAAGGGTGTTCATTTCATTGTACTTTCACTATAGGCTATAGTGACAGATGGCCACAAGTGTAAACAAACTAGAATTTTGACTGCCAGAGGGCAGAAGAGTGGTGCAGGAAACAAACCCTGCCTCCCTTTCACATGGCAGCACCCTAAAGTATTGTCAAAGGGATCACACATCTCTTCTAGCGTTTTTTCACCTGCCTCGAGATGACTGGGTGTTTGTGTTGTCCCCATCATTTCATCACCATTCATGAATGTGACGAGTTTGGAATGAGCAAAGGTTGGGAATTTGTACACGTGCTGATAACTTGCAGTTCAGTGCCCCACAAATCAAACAAAATAATAATAATAATAATAATAATAATAATAATAATAATAATCTTCTTCATTGGGGGGAAAGCTGCAGCTCAATTGCTCATTGATGTTAGCGGACTATTGTTAACAACTCAGTGCAGGCCTGACATCTAGCAGCATTCAATACAACCACTGCTCAAAACATCCACCACCTAATTTGCCACTTTAGAAACGTCCACTTTTTTAACAAACAAATGTACACATTTCTTTATTATAAAATACTAGGTCCCACAGCTGAGTACTACATTGTATTACACAGCACGTATCTTAAACAGATCATTCAACTGCCCACAACTGGCTTGACATCAGATCATTGAGTGCATTGATATGTTGTTGGATTTGTACATTTTCATTATGCTAAAAAGTTCTTAAGCACATTATCTTTCCAAATTGGGCTTCGCCGGGAAATGTACAATACCAGTAACCAAAAGCTGGTTATTTTCAATATTTACGAGGGCTATCCACAAAGTACATTACGTTTTGGAATTAAAAATTAATAAAGTATTGGAATTTTTTTTTATTATATACAGATGAAAGCCACAGTTAAATACTACTTTTCTACATAGTTGCCATTTAAATTAAGGCACTTATTGTAGCGATGGACGAGCTTGGAAATTCCTTCGACGTAAAATTCGGCCGCCTGCGCCTTCAACCACGTGGTTACCTCTTTTGGGACAGAAAAGGTGTGATTTTTGTGGATTTCCTGGAAAGAGGCACTACAATAAACTCTCAAAGGTATTGCCAAACTCTGCACAACCTCAGAAGAGCAATACAAAACAAGCGCAAGGGAAAGTCGGGCTCAAAGATCTTGCCGATTCACGACAACGCCCGGGCCCACACGGCAAATGCCACTCGTGAAGTTCTCGAATCTTTTAAGTGGGAGTCGTTTCCTCATCCGCCGTACAGTCCCGACCCGGCATCGAGCGACTTCCACTTATTCCCAGCAATGAAGAAGTGGTTGGCTGTGCAGCGTTTTGGTGACGACGCACAGCTTCAAGAAGAGGTAACCACGTGGTTGAAGGCGCAGGCGACCGAATTTTACGACGAAGTAATTTCCGAGCTCGTCCATCGCTACGATAAGTGCCTTAATTTAAATGGCAACTATGTAGAAAAGTAGTATTTAAGTGTGGCTTTCATCTGTATATAATAAAAAAAATTCCAATACTTTATTTATTTTTAATTCCAAAACGTAATGTACTTTGTGGATAGCCCTTGTATATGCAGAAATAAAGCTATTTCAAACTATCTCTCATAAAATAGTTCACATCTGGATATAATTCACTACAAAATAGCATCTAACATCTAATTTCACATTATGAAGCAGAATTCGTGTCTATTTCACATTTATCATAAAATGTACATGAAATACAATTACCAGTTATCTCATTACTTCAGTGCATAACTGACAGTCAGTATTTCAGAAATACTTACACCTTCCTCTTCTTTGAGGAATATCTGGACCGGTGAGAGTATGGCTGCTTCATCTACTTGGTCATTTATCTGCAAGTGGAAAACAAATGTTAGTCACTGAACTTCATAGAAAAAAACACAAGGAACTTTTATAAGACTTTTAAACAAAATAACCAAATACAGCCCACTGAACTTGGAAACTGAAGACAAAAGTGCAAATATTGCCCCAACAAAAGAGATAATTGCAAACACAGGTAGAATATTTACGAAACCATCTCAACTATGAAGAACACACAAAAAGTGGTCTTGAAGACCTCAACAACCAACCCTAACTCTGAATCACTCACCACTGAGGAATTGCAGTCATTTCAAATCTCAAAAACTATAAGGTTTCAGAGAAGACCAAATGAAGCTAAACTTTGGGGAAAAAATGCCACAGACACTCACCACAACATCTTTGAAGAAATATGAATACATGAAAAACCCCTAATGAATGGAAGACGGCCCTCGACCACCCACTCCATAAGAAAGTGGCCCAAGCATATCAGAACTATGGAGGGACCTCACCCCTAGACATAACATACAAAATATTCCCTAAAGTCTTACGAAACAGACCAAATTCCCAGTTAGACAATTAACTTGAAGTACAAAAAGTTGGCTTCAGGAAAGGAAGTGCCTGCCCAGAATAAACCCTAAACCTCAAAAATCTCATGCTCTACCAAAAATCAAGACCAAACTGATATGTTATGACAGCCACTGACTTTTTAAAATCACGCAACTCGCAACTTAACAGGCCGAGACTTCCTCATCTCTATAGTAAAAGAATGCAGCAACAACAACAACAACAACAACAACACAACAGATAACAAAAAATATAAATCCCATCACAGAAACCCTTACCACCACACATTCAAAAGCCAAATTCATGGGAGAACACTCTAACCCTTTTGAGATAAAAACTGGTGTAAGCTAAGGAGATAGACTCCCCCACTGTTAGTTAACTGCTCCCAAGAAAAAGTGGTCAGGGCTGCAACACAGAGATCCATAGTGGAATCTGCCTAGGAGCACAAAACAAAAGGCATCAAAGCCTACTATCTACTCTTTGCAGACATATAGCACTACTAGCTGAGAACTGCAATGAACACAAAAAACAGACTCTCAAACAGAAAAACAAGTACAAAAAACAGGTCTCAAAACCTTCAAAAAGACCAATGTCATGACAAACATAAAAAAACCACCAAAACATAAAGTGGGAGAACAAAAGTATAGATAATCAAAGAACTCCAACACCTTGGAGACTGCATCAACTGGACTGAGCTCGAGGAAAAAGGCAATGGAAATTAGAAGAAGTAAAGCTGAACTGGCCTTCTATCTCACAAAAAACGCATACAACAAAAAGTCATGGAATGCAAAAATGAGACATTTTAACAGTGCATTAATCTAACCAGAAGCACTGTATGCAGCCAAAACACTGTCAACCACCAACCGTGGCCCACTTGAAAGACTGGAGACAGAAGAAACAAAGATATTACAAACAATTCTTGACCATAGATTTCACAACAACTAATCCACACCAAAAATGAAACCCTTTACCAAACTACCGAAAAACTCTCAGAAAATTAGGACAAAAAGAATTGATTTATTGATTTTTATGGATACATCTTCAGAAACAACCAAAATAGATCAACTGAAAAAATTATGACTACTTCTGCAGGAAAAAAATGGTCTAGTGAAATGGAAACGGACTCATGAGAACTCCAAATCACAAGAATTATGTTCAAAACTAAAACTGAAAAGAAAAAGAGAGAGAGAGAGAGGAGGAAAAGGAGAGAGAGAGAGAGAGAGAGAGAGAGAGAGAGAGAGAGAGAGAGAGAGAGAGAGAGAGAGGGGGGGGGGGGGGGGGGGGTGTCAAAACCAAACAAACATCCACATCTCTGAAGAAGATAGGAAAGCAAGATCAAAAGAATGAAACAATACTGAGCTGCTAATAGAAAGACACAGAATATTAAAAAGTGATTGATTTAACATTTCTCATAATCGGGCGAAACAAAAATAAAAAGAAGAATCTAACATTATTATAATGTGTGGTTTCTAAATTTCCTCAATATTAAGTGTATTGTTGTTGATGATGATGTAGTCATCAGTCTAAAGGTTGGTTTGATGCAAATCCCCATGCTAGTCCACTCTGAGCAAGGCTCTTTATCTATGCATGATACTGCAACCTATATCCATTAGAACCTGCTTGCAGTAGTCAAACCTTGGTCATCCTCTCCAATTCCTAACACCCCCCCCCCCCCTGTTACTTTCCATTACCAAATTGATGATTGCTCAGTATGTGTATTATTAACCATACCCTTCTTTTAGTGAAACTGAGCCACAAATTTCTTTTCTCCCCAGTTTGATTAGTTATTCTATCTATCCGCCCGATCTCCAGCATTCTTAAACAGCACCACATTTCAAACATTTCTACTCGCTTCTTGTCTGAACTGTTTATCAACCGTGTTTTATTTCGGTACCAGTCTACACACCAGACAAATACCCTCGGAAAGGGCTTCCAAACACTTATATTTTTATTTTGATGTTAACAAATTTCTCTTTTCTCAAAACACTTCTCTTGCTACTAACAATCTGCATTTTATATTGTCCCTCACTGACCATAATCAGCTATTTGGTTGTCCAGACAGAAAAACACATTATTTCATTTCCTAATCTAACTCCCTCAACATCACGATTCATCTACCTTCCACTGACCTTGTTTTACCTTCAGTGATGTTCATCTTACAGCCTCTGTCGAAGACATTCGACAAATCTGCTCCTCCAACTCATTTGTCGACTCTGATGAAATTACAATGTCTTCGGCAAACCCCAGGTTTTCTTTCTTCTTCCTGAACTTTAATTTCCTTTAAGAATTTCTCCTTGTTTGCCTTTACTGCACACTCTACATACATACTGAAACACATCGGGGATAGGCTACAATCCTGCCTCATTCCATTACCAACCACTGCCTGCCTCTCACGTTGTTCAACTCTTTATGACTGCCATCTAGTTTTTGTAATAGTTGCAGATACCTGTTTGGTCAGTATAACTTATCCCTGTTACTTTCAGAATTTCTAAGAGTGTATTCCAGTCAACTTGTCAAAAGCATTCTATGAATTTCCAATGCTTTAAATCCAGGTTTCCCTATCTTTAACCCATCTTCTAATATAAGTCACAGGGTCATTTTTTCCTCACGTACTCCTACATTTCTCCACAACCCATACATATCTTCCCTGGGATCAGCTTTTACCAATTTTTCCATTCTTCTGTAAATTATTAGTGACAATATCATGAATTATTAACCAGAACAAATTTTCACTCTGCAGTGGAGTGTGCACTGTTATGTAACTTCCTGAGGAAGGAACCATGTCTCTGCAATACCCTTTCTTCCAGGAGTGATAGTGCCACAGGTTTTGAAGGAGAACTTCTGTGAAGTTTGGACGGCAGGAGATATAATGGCAGAAGTAAAGCTCTGAGAACGGGTCACGAGTCATGCTTGGGTAGCTCAGTTGGTGCAGCACTTGCCCACGAATGGCAAAGATCTCTGGTTAGAGTCCTGGCCAGCACACAGTTTTGATCTGCCAGGAAGTTTTGTGAATTATTAAACTGACAGTTTGTCTCGTATCTTGCACACCACATGCAATAATTTTATAATGACTGGTTCTGTCAAACATCTCTGTAATTCTGGGGTAATGTTGTCTCGAGGTACGGACCTGGACAAGAAAAAAAAATCCCGTGTTTTTCTCCCGATTTCCCAGTTAAAAATACATTTTTCTCCCGGGCTAGAATAAACTTTTTCCATATTAAGTGACAATATACTTTCCCTTGGAGCTGTAAAACTTACAAATCCTTTGAATTGTAAAGGTATTATATACCAGCGTAGAACTTCCCGGTATTTTATGAAACGAAACCCAGCAAAAAAATAATGTGTTTTGGAAAAATCTTTGATGCGCAGCATCGTGTACATGGCGTATTTTCAAATTATGAAAGCATAAATATGAATTCCACCAATTAAGGCATAGCAGCTTTCAAAGCACTGAAAATGAGATTGTGATGATCTTTTGTCAGCCAGTCATAGCTCATGTTACAGTACTACCCAGGCAATGACAGCAGATATTTAGAGCACAGGACTTGTGATGTAGTCGACCAATAGAGACATCACTGTTAAGTAGCACGAACACACAAATAGGAAAAGTTAATGGTTTAAATTAATATACATTCAGTATAGCTACATGAAAAGCTAAGCTTTCACCTATGATATACTGGTTATCAAGTTTTTTACTGTTCTTTTCTCAAGTTGTGGTTAGGGAGGATCCTAAAAGCATAGCTTAAATTGCAGCAGCTGAATATTCCTAACAAGCACAATTACAAGTTTCACTGCTCTGCACGAAATTTTTTGCGGGTTAGCTGGCTGAATAAATGTTCTGTCGAGCACTTCGACTTTTCCATAGAAAAGCCAATTATATGTGAAATTGAAACTTCCTGGCAGATTAAAACTGTGTGCCCGACCGAGACTCAAACTCGGGACCTTTGCCTTTCGCGGGCAAGTGCTCTACCAACTGAGCTACTGAAGCACGACTCACGCCCGGTACCCACAGCTTTACTTCTGCCAGTATCTCGTCTCCTACCTTCCAAACTTTACAGAAGCTCTCCTGCGAACCTTGCAGAACTAGCACTCCTGAAAGAAAGGATATAGCTGAGACATGGCTTAGCCACAGCCTGGGGGATGTTTCCAGAATGAGATTTTCACTCTGCAGCGGAGTGTGTGCTGATATGAAACTTCCTGGCAGATTAAAATTGTGTGCCCGACCAAGACTCGAACTCGGGACCTTTGCCTTTCGAGTCTCGGTCGGGCACACAGTTTTAATCTGCCAGGAAGTTTCATATCAGCGCACACTCCGCTGCAGAGTGAAAATCTCATTCTGGAAATATGTGAAATTGCTCAAGAATTCACCTCAGACTTTTTTCGAAGGATAATTATACATTTTGCCATTGATATTGCATGATCTGTAATTTACTCGAATCTAAGCCGCACTTTTTTTCCGGTTTTTGTAATCCAAAAAACCACCTGCGGCTTAGAATCGAGTGCAAAGGAAGCGGAATTTCGAAAAATGTTGGTGGGTGCCGGCACAACTAACTTCTGCTGTCTAATATATATAGCGCTACACAGGCATGCTTTGTAGGCACAAAGATAGATACTGGCATCAAAACCTCTGCGTCAGTAAATAAATTTAAAAAAAAAAAGGTGGAAGACGAGCTTTTTTCTCCACCCTGAGTTTCGACCACTGCATTTTCATACATTATCCAACGAATCAAATACAAATTATGTATTGTTCAACTTCGAATGTAGCAGCATTTCAATGTACTACGAAAATCCGACTGGCAAGACTGTTTGGGATGTTTGTCAATATGGCCAACTCTACATTCTGAATTTTTTCGTATCTGTGAGAAGAGATGGTTGCTAATAGGAACTTTTATGAAGTATTCTCTTCACCATAAGAATAATACGAATGTAAACATTTTGCCATGTATTGTTTCGTGTTTGCTGCTATCTCATTTAAATCCCGCCTGCCTAATAAACTACGGAACTAGAGTGAGACAACAGCAAACGTGGAAGAATATACATATCATGTCATGTTTATATTCATATTATTCTTATGCATAATAGTGATACAGTCAGAAATGAAGCACGGCAATTGACTAGATTTTTAAATCTAAAATGACTAATTTCTGTGCAGAATGTAATGTACTAAGAGCGCCTGCAAAGATTTTCAAACGGAGAAAAATTTTCGCTAAACTCTCATTCAGAACAGTCTATTATTTGGTTCTTGTTGATCATTATCAAAGAAAGCAGCAGTGTAAGTAACAACAAATAGCAGTCTCTTGTCATTGTTTCGCTTATGAGAACATTCCTATCTTTTTTTTTTTTTTTTAATTGTAAGCGGCGGTAGCATGCACAAAAGCAAGCCATGCCGCGAGCAGCGACAGTCCGTAAACACGCACTATCAGAATGCGACAAACAATGTACGACACAGAACAGTAATGCATTTTCAGCTTAGAGTGACGTAAACACCTATAACAAAGAAAACGGCGCTTATCAGATCAAAGAAAAATAAGCAATCAATTCAAACCAGACGAAGCACGTGAAAAAGGAAGGGTACCCGTGTAAATACAGATGGAGAGCCTGACGCATAGCAATGGCTACCTGGTAAAGCTTAACTGCTAAGCTTATGACTCAAACCAAACTACTGTAGCTGTATCGTCATTCATTCGATCTAAATTGTCTCTCATATTACAATGGAGCAACTTTGTTTCGATTTGGAGATGCGGCCTAAAACTTTTCTCTCCCCTTGAATTTTGAGTCTCAAATTTCAGGTGCGGCTTAGATTCGGGAAATTTTTTTTCTCTTGATTTCGAGTCTCATTTTTCAGGTGCGGCTTAGATTCGGGTGCGGCTTAGATTCGAGTAAACACGGTATGACAGAAATAAAATAGATATGAAAAACCAATCCTGAAGCTTGGTCTTTTTTAATGCGTTACCTTCCAACATACATCAAACACAAATATGCTGGAAAGTTTTAAAAGATGGCATAAATGGCTGGTCTTCTGGGTTCGCAATTTTTCTACACAGCTGTTCCTCAAAGCATTAAGTTTTGAGTGAGAGTCAAATACACTGTGATTTAAGAAATTAATCACACATTCTAACATATAACATAAAGTGACGCTTCTCAAACCACCATCCTCAATATTTTCCCGTGACCTGTTATAAGAGTAAACTGTTGTGACATCATACTTATTGAAAGCAGTTTGCTGTTACAAAATATAACACAGTCTTCATCCTAAAGCCTTCAACACATTTCACTGTTGCCAGATGCTTGTGTGCGCAGTTTGTTTTGTAGTAAATGGCATACTTTCTTTGCAACTAAAATTTTTATTTTGGCATTATTCTCTCGTTTATGTTTTCTTTCTGCAATATTATTCTGCAGTAGTGGGCCAAAGTAAAATTTTTATTAAGAATATCAGTTCTTACCAGTCAAAATTATAAAACTTTAACTGGAAACTAAAACAATGACAAATTATCATAAATCTAAAAGATGCCTGTGTTCTCCCCGGATTTCCCAGTTAGCCTGGGGTATATACACCCTGCATCTATCCAGCAACCTCGTTTCAACTTCAGTGTTTCACTGTAGCAAGTATGATATGAAACTGCATCCATACACCTTCTCTGCGATAGCTAAACGGAACAGAAGTAATATTCATTTCTTGAGAAAAACTTTCAAATACCCAAGATCACATAAATTAGTCTTTATCGTGGACAACTGGTTTCAACTGTTCTGTCATCTTCTGGTCTTCAAAAAAGGTTTGTTATAAAATGCTTTCCAGTGTGAGTTTGTACCTTATGCCACACTGTCATTGCACTGGATAAAATGCAGCACACTATACATAATATTGTCAAAAATTAAACCATTTACAGTTAAAAAGCACCTCGTGCACACGGGCGCATTTGCATACATAGTGCACGCAGAGGCTTGTTAATTCTTGAAGCACTTGATATACAGTAAAATTCACATTTTGTACATCTGTTTATGTTTGCAGAAATGTTCCACACATCGTAGATCCACCTCAGCCGAAGTATATGGTGCAACTGCAGTTTACTGTATACTGTATGTCTTAAGATTTTGTTGCCTCTGTGTGTGCTATGTATGCGAGCATGCTCATGTGCACAAGGTGCTTTATAACTGTAAATGGTTTTGTTTTTGACAAACCTATGTATAATGTGCTGCGTTTTGTCCAGAAGTTACAAATTCATAATGGCACGTTTCATCAAAGAAATTTTTTAAGACGAGAAGATGACAACTACAACTGTTGACACCTATAGTCCTCAATACAGACTAACTTCTGTGATCTTTGCTACTGAAAGCTTTTTCCCTCATAAAACAGACTGTTTCATCCATGTTCTCAATATGACAGAATTCAGTCAATATTAACTTTACTACAGTGCATACTTGACAGTCAACATTTCAGAATACTTACAAATTGCTCTTCTTTGACAAATATCTGGATCGATGTAAGTGGTACAACTTCATCTGACTGGCCAGGTATCTGAAAGTGGGGGAAAAAAACTGTCAGTCAATTATCTGTCCCATTTTTTCTTTTCTTTTCTATCTTTTTTTAACGGTTTTTGGTTTTATCCATACAGCCATCTTACAAACGGCTTAGGTATTATTGTTTTTTTTAAAAAAAATTCAACATTATGCAATTTTATACGGGAATTTAGATATGCAATTACAAATTTTCATACACAGCGTTCAATGGGTAAAGTGGTTAAGAATGATTGTTATTGTTTATAATTATCAAAAGAACAATTGTATGGGGTGTCAAGTAAAATTTATGACTGGATTGAGGACATTTTATAGGGAGGACACAGCATATTATCTCGGAAGGAGAATTATCATCAGATGTAGAAGTAACTTCGGGTATGCCCCAGGGAAGTCTGTTGGGACCCTTGCTGTTTGTGTTGTACATTAATGACATTGCAGACAATATAACAACGAAAATAATCAATTATTGATCATATAATGTAATGCCACTGGCTCCAAAAGCTCGTAAAAGTCAAATCCTTTTGTGCGTATGCCCCCTGCCGCCACTTGGTCAGTAGGCAAAATTAATAGTAACATCAGACTTTTTGCAGAAGCTGCAGTTACCTATGTTGAAGTACTGTCTGAAAGAAACTTCATAAATATTCAGTCAGATCTTGATAAGATTTCAAAGTGATGCAAAGATTGGGGAACTTGCTTTAAATGTTCAGAAATGTAAAATTTTGCACTTCACAAACTGAAGAAAACTTAGTATTCTATGACTATAATATCAATACGTCACTGTTGGGAATCAGTTAGCTCATACAAATACCTGGGAGCAACACTTTGTACGGATATGAAATGGAATGGTCACATAGGTTCAGTCACGGGTAACGCAGGTGGCAGGATCCTGGGAAAGCGCAATCAGTCTACAAAGGAGATTGCTTGCAAATCACTCGTGCAACTGGTTCTAGAATATTGATCGCGTGTGTGGGACTTGTACCACAGAGGACTAACAAGGGATAATGAATGTATACAGAGAAGGGCAGCACGAATGGTCACAGATTTTTTAATCCACGGGAGTGTGGCACAGAGATACACAAGGAACTGAAGTGGCAGACTCTTGAAGATATATGTAAACTATCCCTAGAAAGTCTATTAAGAATGTTTCAAGAACCGCCTTTAAATGATTACTCTAGGGACATACTACACTCCTGCAAATTGAAATAAGAACACCGTGAATTCATTGTCCCAGGAAGGGGAAACTTTATTGACACATTCCTGGGGTCAGATACATCACATGATCACACTGACAGAACCACAGGCACATAGACACAGGCAACAGAGCATGCACAATGTCGGCACTAGTACAGTGTATATCCACCTTTCGCAGCAATGCAGGCTGCTATTCTCCCATGGAGACGATCGTAGAGATGCTGGATGTAGTCCTGTGGAACGGCTTGCCATGCCATTTCCACCTGGCGCCTCAGTTGGACCAGCGTTCGTGCCGGACGTGCAGACCGCGTGAGACGACACTTCATCCAGTCCCAAACATGCTCAATGGGGGACAGATCCGGAGATCTTGCTGGCCAGGGTAGTTGACTTACACCTTCTAGAGCACGTTGGGTGGCACGGGATACATGCGGACGTGCATTGTCCTGTTGGAACAGCAAGTTCCCTTGCCGGTCTAGGAATGGTAGAACGATGGGTTCGATGATGGTTTGGATGTACCGTGCACTATTCAGTGTCCCCTCGACGATCACCAGTGGTGTACGGCCAGTGTAGGAGATCGCTCCCCACAACATGATGCCGGGTGTTGGCCCTGTGTGCCTCGGTCGTATGCAGTCCTGATTGTGGCGCTCACCTGCACGGCGCCAAACACGCATACGACCATCATTGGCACCAAGGCAGAAGCGACTCTCATCGCTGAAGACGACACGTCTCCATTCGTCCCTCCATTCACGCCTGTCGCGACACCACTGGAGGCGGGCTGCACGATGTTGGGGCGTGAGCGGAAGACGGCCTAACGGTGTGCGGGACCGTAGCCCAGCTTCATGGAGACGGTTGCGAATGGTCCTCGCCGATACCCCAGGAGCAACAGTGTCCCTAATTTGCTGGGAAGTGGCGGTGCGGTCCCCTACGGCACTGCGTAGGATCCTACGGTCTTGGCGTGCATCCATGCGTCGCTGCGGTCCGGTCCCAGGTCGACGGGCACGTGCACCTTCCGCCGACCACTGGCGACAACATCGATGTACTGTGGAGACCTCACGCCCCACGTGTTGAGCAATTCGGCGGTACGTCCACCCGGCCTCCCGCATGCCCACTATACGCCCTCGCTCAAAGTCCGTCAACTGCACATACGGTTCACGTCCACGCTGTCGCGGCATGCTACCAGTGTTAAAGACTGCGATGGAGCTCCGTATGCCACGGCAAACTGGCTGACACTGACGGCGGCGGTGCACAAATGCTGCGCAGCTAGCGCCATTGGACGGCCAACACCGCGGTTCCTGGTGTGTCCGCTGTGCCGTGCGTGTGATCATTGCTTGTACAGCTCTCTCGCAGTGTCCGGAGCAAGTATGGTGGGTCTGACACACCGGTGTCAATGTGTTCTTTTTTCCATTTCCAGGAGTGTATAACCCACTATATATCACTCACACAGGGATCATGAGGATAAGATTAGAATAATTACTGCACACACACACAGAGGCATTCAAACAGCCATTCTTCCCTTGCTAGATATGTGAATCGGACAGGAAGAAACCCTAATAACTGATACAATGGGACGTGCCCTCTGTCATGCACCTCACCGTGGTATGCAGAGTGTAGATGTCGGCGACAAGTATGAAACCCAGTAGTCTGAAACTTCCTGGCAGATTAAAACTGTGTGCCCGACCGAGACTCAAACTCGGGACCTTTGCCTTTCGCGGGCAAGTACTCTACCATCTGAGCTACCGAAGCACGACTCACGCCCGGTCCCACAGCTTTACTTCTGCCAGTATCTCGTCTCCTACCTTCCAAACTTTACAGAAGCTCTCCTGCGAACCTGCCAGGAAGTTTCATATCGGCGCACACTCCGCTGCAGAGTGAAAATCTCATTCTGGAAACATCCCCCAGGCTGTGGCTAAGCCATGTCTCTGCAATATCCTTTCTTTCAAGAGTGTTAGTTCTGCACGTTTCACAGGAGAGCTTCTGTAAAGTTTGGAAGGTAGGAGACGAGATACTGGCAGAAGTAAAGCTGTGGGACCGGGCGTGAGTCGTGCTTCGGTAGCTCATATGGTAGAGTACTTGCACGCGAAAGGCAAAGGTCCCGAGTTCGAGTCTAGGTCGGGCACACAGTTTTAATCTGCCAGGAAGTTTCATATCAGCGCACACTCCGCTCTGTTGAAATATTCTTCTTATATTCCATAGGTTTCTTCCATCTCATTTTACACTCAAAACACCTGAACTTACAGGACTGAATATTTTAGTTGCTCTGATAAAGGCACTGGCATATCTAAGGCAAGGCTATCATTCTCGTAACGAGCCAGCTGATTACTCACCACTGCACAGTTATTTATTTATGCACGTCCTCTATTAAACGAATTTTGAAAAGTACAAGTACTGTCTACCAATTATAAGGCAACACATTTTACATGCTCAATGCACTATAACATCAAACTTGACTATAAACAAGATTTTTAGTTTCCTCTCTGGGAGAATAATATATAAGTTTTTGGGCAATTTAATTTTACAGAAGCAACATGTTGCTGTTGGGGTCATCAATCTGGACACTGGTCTGATGCAGATCTCCATGCTACTCTATCCTGTGCAAGCCTCTTCATCTCTCAGTACCTACTGCAACCTACATCCGTCTGAATCTGCTTACTGTATTCATCTCTTGGTGTCCCTCTACGATTTTACCCCCCCCCCCCCCCCCCGCACTCAAGTGATTCCCTGATGTCTCAGAATGTGTCCTCTCAAGTCAAGTTGTGCCACAAACTTCTTTTCTCCCCAACTCTATCCAGCACTTCCTCATTAGTTACATCATCTACTCGTCTAATCTTAAGCATTCATGTGTAGCACCACATTTCGAAAGCTTCTATTCTTGTCTAAACTGTTGACAGTTCATTTTTCACTGCCGTATATGGCTCCACTCCAGACAAATATTTTCAGAAAAAGACTTCGTTACACTTAAATCTATATTCGATGTTAACAAATTTCTCTTCTTCAGAAAATCAAACAATGGAAAATCTAGGATGGAATGTAACAATACAGGGTGAGTCAAAAGTCCGTGGACACCTTCATAAGTTGGAAGATTAAAGGGAAAATTGAAATGTGATGATGGGAACATAGGTTTGACGTGGGGCCACAACTTTTGGAGTGAATGTCATTCGTGGCCGCCATCTTGAAATCTGCCATTTTGGATTCAAGTCATTTTTTTTTAATGGGAAGGGGAGTGTATGGCACATCAAATAACACTCACTTGAGCTCTGGAATTGAGTGGTGTAATTTGTTTTTGTCCATCTTGTACAGTTTAGATGTTATTAATGTTCAAAGTTACCTTGATACCGACTCATGTCTCTCTTTGTTCCAGGTGATCTAAAATGGGTCTGACACATGAACAGAAGATCGAAATCATCCTTATATCAGGGAAATGCAGCTACCAAACAGTAGCAGCTGACTACAACAGACGGCACCCAGACAGGGAACCGGTATCGCACGGCACGGTCACTCACGTGATCACCAAATTCCGGGAGACGGGCTCTGTTCACGATAGGGCACGTAGTGAGCGACCCAGGACTGCCACCAAAGAGGAAACTGAAACTGAGGATGTTGCGTCGTTTGTGCAAAGTCCTAAACGAAGTACCCGTTGTGTGGCCCTAGCATGTGGAACGAGCCAAACCTCCGTTGTCCAGATATTGCACACCAATAAGTGGCATCCTTACAAGCTGCAGATGCAACATTGACTTAACAAGGATGACCCTGATCGCCGGTTGGAGTTCTGCCTGGGGGCTACTGAACAACACGAACAGGATCCTTCGTTTTCCGAGGGCATACTATTCAGTGACGAGGCGTATTTCACTTTGAACGGGGAGGTTAATCGACATAATTGTCAATACTGGAGTGACGCAAATCTGAACTGGGTTGCCCCAATTCGAGAACATAGTCCAGCGAAGGTGATTGTGTGGTGTGGCAGATGGGTCACCCGCATCAGAGGGCCATTTTTCATTTACAACACCTTAACTACACCACAGCATCTAATGCTACCAACTACAGGACCTTGTGTTTCCCATCTTATTTTCAGCACGATGGAGCCCCTCCACACTATGGCATTGGTGTCCGTGAATTGTTAGAGGAACAACTGCCAGGGAAGTGGATCGGTCGCCGTGGTCCCGTGGAGTGCTGCCGAGATCTGACTTGACGCCCCTCGATTTTTATCTATGGGGACATCTTAAGCAGATAGTGTATGCCGAGATCATCCGTGATTTGAGACACCTGGAGGAACACATACAACACGCCTGTGACCAAATTGCAGGAGACACTCTCCTGCGGTGACTACAGTTGTGCATTGCACGGGATGGACAACATGTAGAACATGTGTTGTAGCAGTCGGTATGAAGGTAATTTCCCAACTTTGAACATTAATAACCTCTAAACTGTACAAGACAGACAAAAACAAAACACCACTAAATTCCAGAGCTCAAGTGAGTGTTATTTGGTGTGTCATACACGCCTTCCCATTTAAAAAAAAAGACTTGAATCCAAAATGGTGGATTTCAAGATGGCGGCCACGAATGACATTCACTCCGAAAGTTGCGGCCTCACATCAAACCTATGTTCCCATCATCATATTTCAATTTTCCCTTTAATCTTCCAACTTATGAAGGTGTCACAGGACTTTTGACTCGCCTTGTATTATGAAAAGTTGCTACTCACTATATAGCCAAGATGCTTTATTTATTTGTGACGGTCTTTATGTTGTGCCTTTTTGCAACTCAGCACCTCCGCTATATGGCGAGTAGCAACTTTCCTTTTCATAATCTTCTTTAGGAAAGCTTTTCTTGCCATTGCCAGCCAACATTTTATATCCTCTCTAGTATGACAGTCTTCAGTTATTTTGCTGCCCAAACAGCAAAACTTATCTACTACTTTCAGTGTCCCATTTCCTAATCTAATTTTCTCACCATCACCTGATTGAATTTGACTACATTTAATTTCCTCACCATCAACTGATTTAATTTGATTATATTTCATTATGCTTGTTTTGCTTTTGTTGGTGTTCATCTTATATCCTACTTTCAAGACACTGTCCATTTCATTAAACTGCTCTTCCAAGTTCTTTCTGTTTCTGACAGAATTGCAATCTCATTGACAAAGTTCACGGTTTTTATTTCTTCTCCTTGGATTTTAATTCCTACTCCAAATTTTTCTATGGTTTTCTTTACAGCTTGTTCAATGTATAGACTGAATAACATCAGGGGTAGGCTACAAAATTGTCTCACTCCCTTCCCAACTACTCCTTCCCTCTGATGCCCCTAGACTTTTATAATTGCTCTCTGCTTCTTCTTCTTCTTCTCTCTCTCTCTCTCTCTCTCTCTCTTTTCTTTTTTTTTTTTTTTTTTTTTTTTTTTTTAAAATAGTCCTTTGCTCCCTGTATTTTATCACTGCTACCTTCAGAATTTCAAAGTGAGTAGTCCAGTCAACACTGTCTAAGTCTACAAATGCTATAAATGTACATATGACTTTCCTTAACCTATCTTTTAAGTTAAATCATACTGCCTCATGTGTGCCTACATTTCTTCCAAATCCAAACTGTTCTTCCCCAATGTAGGCTTCTACCAGTTTCCCCATTCTACTGCAAAGAATTTGTGTTAGTATTTTAAGACTATTAAATTGATATTTTGATAGTTTTCTCTCCTGTCAGTAGCTACATTCTTTGGAACTGCAATTATTACATTCTTCTTGGAGTCTGAGGTTATTTCGCCTGTCTCATATCTTGCACTCCAGATAGAGTTTTGTCATGTGTGGCTCCCCCAAGGCTATCAGTAGCTGGATGTCATCTAATCACAGGGCCTTGTTTAGAATTAGGTCTTTCAGTGCTCTGTCAAATTCTTGTCGTTGTATCGTATCTTCCATCTCATCTTCATCTACGTCATTTTCTGTTTCTGTAATACTGCCTTCAAGTTCACCTCCCTTGTAGAGACCCTCTGTATAACCCTTCGCCTTTCCCTTCTTTGCTTAGGACTGGCTTTCCATAGTTCTACATCTACATCCATACTCCGCAAGCCACCTGACGGTGTGTGGCGGAGGGTACCCTGAGTACCTCTATCGGTTCTCCCTTCTATTCCAGTCTCGTATCGTTCGTGGAAAGAAGGATTGTCGGTATGCTTCTGTGTGGGCTCTACTCTCTCTGATTTTATCCTCATGGTCTCTTCACGAGATATATGTAAGAGGGAGCAATATACTGCTTGACTCCTCGGTGAAGGTATGTTCTCGAAACTTTAACAAAAGCTCGTACCGAGCTACTGAGTGTCTCTCCCGCAGAGTCTTCCACTGGAGTTTATCTATCATCTACGTAACGCTTTCACGATTACTAAATGATCCTGTAACGAAGCGTGCTGCTCTCCGTTGGATCTTCTCTATCTCTTCTATCAACCCTATCTGGTACGGATCCCACACTGCTGAGCAGTATTCAAGCAGTGGGCGAACAAGCGTACTGTAACCTACTTCCTTTGTTTTCGGATTGCATTTCCTTAGGATTCTTCCAATGAATCTCAGTCTGGCATCTGCTTTACCGACGATCAACTTTATATGATCATTCCATTTTAAATCACTCCTAATGAGTACTCCCAGATAATTTTGGAATTAACTGCTTTCAGTTGCTGATCTGCTACTTTGTAGCTAAATGATAAGGGATCTATCTTTCTATGTATTCGCAGCACATTACACTTCTCTACATTGAGATTCAATTGCCATTCCCTGCACCATGCGGCAATTCGTTGCAGATCCTCCTGCATTTCAGTACAATTTTCCATTGTTACAACCTCTCGATACACCACAGCATCATCTGCAAAAAGCCTCAGTGAACTTCCGATGTCATCCACAAGGTCATTTATGTATATTGTGAATAGCAACGGTCCTACAACACTCCCCTGCGGCACACCTGAAATCACTCTTACTTCGGAAGACTTCTCCCCATTGAGAATGACATGCTGCGTTCTGTTATCTAGGAACTCTTCAATCCAATCACACAATTGGTCTGACAGTCCATATGCTCTTACTTTGTTCATTAAACGACTGTGGGGGAACTGTATCGAACGCCTTGCGGAAGTCAAGAAACGGCATCTACCTGTGAACCCGTGTCAATGGCCCTCTGAGTCTCGTGGACGAATAGCGCGAGCTGGGTTTCGCACGACCGTCTTTTTTGAAACCCATGCTGATTCCTACAGAGTAGATTTCTAGTCTCCAGAAAAGTCATTATACTCGAACATAATACGTGTTCCACAATTCTGCAACTGATCGACGTTAGAGATATAGGTCTATAGTTCTGCACATCTGTTCGACGTCCCTTCTTGAAAACGGGGATGACCTGTGCCCTTTTCCAATCCTTTGGAACGCTACGCTCTTCTAGAGACCTACGGTACACTGCTGCAAGAAGGGGGGGCAAGTTCCTTCGCATACTCTGTGTAAAATCGAACTGGTATCCCATCAGGTCCAGCGGCCTTTCCTCTTTTGAGCGATTTTAATTGTTTCTCTATCCCTCTGTCGTCTATTTCGATATCTACCATTTTGTCATCTGTGCGACAATCTAGAGAAGGAACTACAGTGCAGTCTTCCACTGTGAAACAGCTCTGGAGAAAGACATTTAGTATTTCGGCCTTTAGTCTGTCATCCTCTGTTTCAGTACCATTTTGGTCACAGAGTGTCTGGACATTTTGTTTTGATCCACCTACCGCTTTGATATAAGACCAAAATTTCTTAGGATTTTCTGCCAAGTTGTTCACATAAACCAACTTCTCCACTTAATTATAGTTTCTTGTTTAACACAGACCCCATATCAACTACATGTAGTATAAATGTAGGTTTACCTATGCCTGTGTGTTTAGGAAGATGAACACTTTCTCAGTAAATACCAAAATAGAAAAAAAAGAAAAAAGCATCTACATTTCAGCACTTCTAGAACGTTGTCCATAGCTGTAACAAAGTGCAATACATCAGCCCCCAAGTACTAACAGACAATAATCAGGGTTGCCACAAATTTCCTGATATTTCACTGATTTCCAGACAAGTTTTGGAATTTTTCCATGACAAATTTTGAGATCTCAAAGGAAAGTTAAGACATAAGTTGACAATCTGTCTTTGCAGTTACAGTACAATAGTGCAAATGAGGATATATTTAAAAAAGCTAGCAATCAGACGGGGTCTCCTGATGTGAGCAAAAATCTTAAGTACTAATATCAACCTCTTTTGTAATGAACTGTTTTTAGATGGAGAAGGCAACCCAAATGGTAAATGTGTTTTATTAAGACCACTGATGTTATTTCATTTCAATAAAACAGAACACAGTTTGTGATAAAAATGCTTATTTCCTTGGAGCTGCAAGACAGATTTAAAATACCTTCACCGATTTCAGAAATAACCTCAGAAAAAGTAGGCCTCAAGAAAGAAGTGTAGAGGAGGAGACTAGTGTTTAATGTCCCGTCGACAACGAGGTCATTAGAGACGGAGCGCAAGCTCGGGGGAGGAAAGGATGGGGAAGGAAATAGCCCGTGCCCTTTCAAAGGAACCATCCCGGCATGTGCCTGAAGCGATTTAGGGAAATCACGGAAAACCTAAATCAGAATGGCCGGAGACAGGATTGAACCGTCGTCCTCCCGAATGCGAGTCCGGTGTGCTAACCACTGCGCCACCTCGCTCGTTAAAGAAGTGTATGAGGTGTGAAAGAATTGTGTAAACAAACACTGCAGGGGACCGTTAATAAAAGATTGGTTCTACAATGTTCATCATTGTCAGTCGTTACCCACTGTGCTAAATCAATTATTTTAGAGATATTGTGTGATTTTTCTTTTGAGAAATATATGAGTACAAACCGCCAGCAACTGACATAATTATCTTCTTCTTATTTTCCATGCTTTCTAATATATACAGTACTCCTGAAGTGCCAAAATGTACTATAACAAATAAAATGTGTATAAAACGCCACACTGTACAACATACTTGTGGTGAGAGTCATAATTCCTGAAATCCATCGCCCACGGCCTCTGGCCTGCCGGGGAACACCACAGTCCCGGGACCGCGGGTAAACCGTGAAAATCTGCTGCATTACATCACACACAAACAGACCCAGCCCGCGGGCAGATCGGTGAGACTAGATCCGACAGGCAGGGCCTGCACATCGGTGGGTACCAAATTGCTTTAGGTCGGCAGGCCCGATCCGTTACACATACCCGCAGGAGCAGCCTGCGCTTTTGGCCCGTCTCAGAAATCCACTCGTGTGGCCAACTATTCGTGAGCCACAGACAGCTAGTGACGAAATGAGACCACGATGATCAATCCGTGCAGCACATAACCAGTAACTCGAGTCTCCTGTAACTCAAGTCTCCCATAACCTCCGTCTCTGGCCACTGCATCTGCCGTCTCTGAGAATCAGATCCAAACAAACCAATCCTCTTGCCTCCCTGGCTCTCATTGGCAGCTGCTAGGCTAGCGGCAAGAAGTGGTGGCAGCACTGACTGCTGCAAGCTGAGGGGAGCGGGGGGGGGGGGGGGGGGTTGGTAGGAAGGGGAGAAGCAGTAGTAATGAGGGAGGAGGAAAGTGGCGCACGTGCTCAGCTGCACCCAGCCAGTGATGATGCACGACACCTCAGTGAACAAACCATTTTATCTACTGAGACAAAAATGAGATTTTTCCAGTGTTGTTTACTCACCCCCCCCCCCTCCAGATTTCCCTGATGCGTTTGAAATTCCCCAATTTCCATAACCTGTGGCAACCCTGATAATATTGGAATTTTCAATTACTTTTACCCCACCTCCCATTTCCCATCCTCCTACTGACGGTCATCGTAGCCTCTACACCCGTTCACAAACTCACAGCCCGTGAGTTCCCTCCGTGCTCTTAAGGCTCACTGAAAATCAAGTGCTGTTTGTCACATCCTTTTCAGAAACTTTAGAAAACACAGATCGCATAGGAATAGATCTAAAACTGTCAACATTATCCTTTTCTCCTTTTTTTTAATAGAGCAGTTCATACAACTGACCTTTCCCAAAGCAAAAATTACAAATGAGGCTAATTACTGGGCTAACATATGTGACAACGCTTACATATTCTGCTGACATCCCATTATAATCCACAGGAATCATTAGTCTTCATCGATTTAATTACGGGACTCGATCTCCCCATTGTCAGTACCACAGAGCTGTAATTCCTGTAGCAGTCGTGGAAAGCTATTTTCTAAGAGTTTGAATTACTCCCTACAGAAACTAAATTTTAATTTAATTCACCAGCTGTTTTTAGAAAGTGACTTTGTAAGATAACAGGTGACAGTGTCACATAATAACAAGCTATCAGAGTAGTGGCACTGCTGTCTGCTGACCCTGTGTACTTTGGGAAAATTTTACTGAGAATTTTCCGAGAAGAGTAGAGGAAACTGAGGAGGAGGAGATTAGTGTTTAACGTCCCATCGACAACGAGGTCATTAGAGACGGAGCACAAGCTCGGGTTAGGGAAGGATGGGGAAGGAAATCGGCCGTGCCCTTTCAAAGGAACCATCCCGGCATTTGCCTGAAGTGATATAGGGAAATCACGGAAAACCTAAATCAGGATGGCCGGACGCGGGATTGAACCGTCGTCCTTCCGAATGCGAGTCCAGTGTGCTAACCACTGCGCCACCTAGCTCGGTGGAGGAAACTGATTTCAAAATTTAAGTGCGAAGACAAGTCATCGATCAACAAACAGTTACAGTTCTGCATTAACCCTTACAAGACTTGACTGTTTGTTTATTGAACAAAAATTTGGAAATTGGTATTATAAAGATAATATTTGAATAATGCAGTGTGGAAACTGCATGAGTAAACACAGTAAGGACTTTTAGAAACGTTTGAGAACACCTCTCGTGGAGAAACAGCAGACTGGCTAACAGTATTTTACAAATGGATAAAAAAAAAAGTTTCAACCATAATAAAACATTTATTTAAAATTGCTACCGGTTTCAGTCAGAATGTGACCATCTTCAGACCATTTATACGACAACAGTAGGAGGCAGCGCTGAACGGGACAGGTGTTGTGACTCCACAAAGTGAGTAATTGACATTGACAGTCATAACACCATCTCCATTCACCGCCACTACCTAGCAGCGTGGTATAAATGTTCTGAAGATGGTCACATTGCGACCGAAACTTATAAACATTGTAAACAAATATTTTATTGCAATCAAAACTGTTTTTAATTCATTTTTTATGTAAGAGTTTTGTCTACTGTGTGTATTCCAGTTATATAATGACACAAAAAAATAAGTGAGTTTCATAACAATTATGCATGAAATGAAGGGATGTTTTAATATTTGTAATAAATCATTTTCAATGGATAGACTATAATTTAAATGTTGAGCATAAATGACTTTTTGCAACCAAATGTGGTGACCACAGTGGACTTCTGACTATGGCAGTTTGCTCAGGTGACTTGCTGACACGAGAGCATGTGAGGTGTTTTGGGGTCTTTTGTCAGTGGACGCCAATCTGGTAATGTTGTTTAGGCAGCAAAATGCTGAGTAAAGAATCTGGAAGTTAATGTTTTTATGTTCAAACTGAAACATATCTGAGTGTTTCATTCAATGGTTTTGAGATATCAGTAGATGGTATCCTTTTGAGCACGACATAATTTTTTTTTGGATTCACACGTATAGTTTGTCCGAAGATTGCTCTACATGCACTGCTAGACATGTGGCCAATTTCATTTGTTCTTGATGATATAATGAAAAGTTCCAGATTCTTGATATCAAAGGAACTCATATTTCACTTTATATTTGGTGTCGATGAATCCTGTGTCGAGTTAGAGGTCGAAATCTGAAATATTGTGAATATATCAAGTGTTTCAAAAGTCTGGTTTACATTAATCAGAATTGCTCTGATTCCAGCTGTTTATTCACTGACTGTATTTCATTGGCTACTTGTTTAAAATTAAAATGTGCACTTAAGGACATAACTGCAATGGTGGACAACCACTCCCCTCAGTAGAAGAGCCATCTGTTAATGATTAGGTTGTTCAGTCACCCCTTCGGTGGGAAAGTAGGATCGGTTCCTTTGGCATGCACATGGGGTACTTATTAGGGCATGCTACTACTACTTGCATTGCAACTTAAGCACTGTACATATACCTGACTTAACAGTAACACAATCAATAGATACGTAGATGGCACATTCATAATATATAATCAAACTGAAGAGCAAATAGAAATGTTGTTACATAGATTCAACAGTTTGCATAAAACCATCGATTTCACAACAGAACACCAGAAAGGTAACAATATAAACTTCTCTGACACGACAATAACCAACATACACACCAACTCGTGCAAAAAAAAAAAAAAAAAATCTGAATTCAGTCCTTTCTTAAACAGAATACAGAAATTCCCACTTCATGCTGACAACAATGACCCATTAATACACACAATCAAATATATTTCACAGAACAACGGCTATGATCAATATGAACTAGGTGCGCTATTACAACACATATCAGAAAACAAAACCAAACAAACTGACAGGGCCATCAGCCAACATACAAAAACCCAACTATATAGCTATACCATAATTAAGAAATTCTTCCAATCCATATGTGGCATACAGCAAACCAGTGCTTAACTGTATTGGTTAAAAACAGTCTTGGTTGCAATTTTAGTTTTTTTTATTTTTCAACGACGCGTTTCGCCTTATTTAGGCATCTTCAGGTTATCTTTTCTAGATGGACGCGAGAGGCACCAAGATCTGCATAACAGGAGTGAATGGGAACATGTTATGCAGATCTTGGTGCCTCTCGCGTCCATCTAGAAAATATAACCTGAAGTTGCCTAAATAAGGCGAAACACGTCGTTGAAAAAAAAAAAACTGTTTTTAACCAACACCATAATTAAGAGCCATTTTATACAAAACAGCCAAGCTGTTCAAAACCAGAGGTATCATGATCACTTCTGCAGCAACAATGTAATGGAGAATCTGGTTCATGACATCTCACAACCAACAGAAGAACAGAGCAAATTACAAGCAGTCATTGCAACTACTGTAATACTACATCGATTAAATGGGCAGAAATTCTAAAACCCGTTATAAAGAACACATTGACTTGACGAATCTAAGAAGTCAGTCATCGCAAAACACATAAACAAAATGGACACAGTGTTGCAACAGACAACAACCTTATAATCTGCCAGGAAGTTTCGAATCAGCGCACACTCCGGTCAGTGAAAATCTCATTCTGGAAACAACCTTATAGTACTGTATAATTTCGAAAAGAGCTGGAAAATGGCCATCTTGAAGGAAATGCATGACTCATCCAGGATAAAAGTTGAAAAACAAGATCGTAAATAAAACAGTGGAGTTTAAGAGCTCACATTCCTTGATCAATTTCAATTCAATAGAAAACACACACAAATTAACATCATATACAAATGCAGGTTCCAGAAATATCTTTGTAATTCTTTGAAACAACATTTTATACTGTCATTTGTAATATAAAATTGTCACGGTCTCTCATTCTGTAACATATGTTGTCCAGCAATGAGTGATGTGGCAGTATATCACGCAGAACACATCGCAAGTGACTATGAACAGCAGGATCGACATATTGATAGTTAAATTGAAACACAATCTATTTGACTGCCATCTTGTTTTGCTCCACAGTTGAGTTCTTTTGTGATATCGTTTTTCGAGTTACCTTCAGGAATTTATGAATGATGGCTAGCAAATTCATATAAATGTGCACAGAAATGGAGGTTGCTGAACACATCGTAAGAAGACAGCTACTTCAGATGGACAAAGTGAGTTGTTATTTAAAATTTTTCATGTGAACAGCCCATCAACAGACGAAGAGGCATCACCTCGTATTAAGCTATTCTTCTGTTTCTCTGCAGGGTGCCCACAGCAGCTGCCAAGACTACACACATAAACTTGTGTTAAATATTTTTCTACTGCCACTGCAGCTCGATGATGATGTCTAACCTCAAAGTATGTTGCTAATTAAATTATTTAGGCAGTCAACAAATTTTATGACTGGTAGCAGTATTTTAAAAACCTTTTCATATTTAAGAAACACACAGTAGCAAAAAGCCTTGTTGCGTATCATTTCCTGGCCACACGTGTGTCCTTGTCGTGTTCGCCATTGTGGATGCTACACTAGGTTTCTGGTATTCTGGCGATGGTGGCTACGGTTCCCCAGGGAGAGGGCTGAGATATCCTTAATCCTTCTACAGGTACAAGCAGAGTGAGGGAAACGTACAAGCAGAGTGAGGGAAAAATGACTGTCCGTATGCCTCCTAATTTCTCTTATCTTCGTGGTCCTTACATGAAATGTACCGTATTTACTCGAATCTAAGCCGCACTCGAATATAAGCCGCACCTGAAAAATGAGACCCAAAATCAAGGAAAAAAAAAATTTCCCGAATCTAAGCCGCACCTGAAATTTGAGACTCGAAATTCAAGGGGAGAGAAAAGTTTTAGGCCGCATCTCCAAACCGAAAAAAAATGGTCCATTGAAATATGAGACACAATTTAGGTCGAATGAATGACGATACAGCTACAGTAGTTTGGTTCAAGTCATAACCTTAGCAGTTAAGCTTTACCAGGTAGCCATTGCTATGCGTCAGGCGCTCCGTCCGTATTTGTACGGGTACCCTTCCTTTTTCACTTGCTTCGTCTGGTTTGAATTGATAGCTTACTTTTCTTTCATCTGATATGCGCCGTTTTCTTTGTTATAGGTGTTTACGTCACTCTAAGCTGTGTCATGCATTGTTTGTCGCTTTCTGATAGTGCGTGTTTACGGCCAGTCGCGGCTCGGCTTGCTTTTGTGCGCACTACCACCGCTCAAAAAAAAGGAGGAGAGGGAGGGAGAGGGAGAGGGAGAGGGAGAGAGAGAGAGAGAGAGAGAGAGAGAGAGAGAAATCGTCTCATTAGCGAAACAATGGCAAGAGAATGCAATTTGTTGTTACTTACACTGCTGCTTTCTTTGATAATGATCAACAAGAACCAAATAATACACTGTGTTCTGAACGAGAGTTTAGCGAAAATTTTTCTCCGTTTGAAAATCTTTGCAGGCGCCTCTTTAGTACATTGCATTCTGCAAAAAAATTAGAATCATCTTAGATTTAAAAATCTAGTCAATTGCTGTGCTTCATTTCTGACTGTGTCACTATTAGGCATAAGAATAATACGAATATAAACATGACATGATATGTATATTCTTCCGCGTTTGCTGTTGTCTCACTCTAGTTTCGTAAATGAGATAGCAGCAAACACATAACAATACATGGCAAAATGTTTATATTCGTATTATTCTTATGCTGAAGAGAATACTGCATGTGATTCACAATTCATAGAAGTTGCTATTAGCAACCATCTCTTCTCACAGGTAGGAAAAAATTCAGAACGTAGAGTTGGCCATATTGACAAACATCCCAAACAGTCTTGCCAGTCGGATTTTCGTAGTACATTGGAATGCTGCTACATTCGAAGATGACCAATACGGAATTTGTATTTACTTCGTTGGATAATGTATGAAAATGCAGTGGTCGAAACTCGGGGCGGAGAAAAAAAGCTCGTCTTCCACCTTTTTTTTTTAATTTATTTACTGACGCAGCGGATTTGGTGCCAGTATTTATCTTTGTGCCTACAAAGCATGTCTGTGTAGCGCTTACATATATTCGACGGCAGAAGTTAGTTGTGGCGGCACCCACCAACATTTTTCAGAGCTTCCACTTGCTTTGCACTCGATTCTAAGCCGCAGGTGGTTTTTTGGATTAAAAAAAAAAACGGAAAAAAGTGCGGCTTAGATTCGAGTAAATACGGTACATTTGTGGCAGTAGGATCATTCTGCAGTCAGCTTCAAATGCCGGTCCTCTAAATATTCTCAACAGTATTCCTCAAAAAGCATGTCACCTTCCCTCCAGGGATTCCCATTTGAGTTCCCGAAACATCTCCATAATACTTGCAGGCTGATCGAACCTACTAGTAATAAATCTAGCAGCCCGCATCTGTATTGCTCCAATGTATTCATTTAATTCTTCCTGGTGCACATCCCAAACACTCTATAATAGGTCACTCAAGAACAGGTCGCACTAATGTTCTATATGCTGTCGCCTTTACAATTGAACCACACTTTCCCAAAATTCTCTCTATAAACTTGAGTCAAGCATTTGCCTTTCCTACTACAATCCTTACATGCTCATTCTATTTCAGATCACTTTGCAATGTTACACCTTGGTATTTAAACAACATGACTCTGTCAAGCAATGCACTACTAATGCTGTAACCAAGCATTACACATTTGTTTTTCTTGCTCATCTGCATTAACTTATATACAGGGTGATTCAAAAAGAATACCACAACTTTAGGAATTTAACACTCTGCAACGACAAAAGGCAGAGCTAAGCACTATCTGTCGGCGAATTAAGGGAGCTATAAAGTTTCATTTAGTTGTACATTTGTTCGCTTGAGGTGCTGTTGACTAGGCGTCAGCGTCAGTTGATGCTAAGATGGCGACCGCTCAACAGAAAGCTTTTTGTGTTAGTGAATACGGCAGAAGTGAATCGACGACAGTTGTTCAGCGTGCATTTCGAACGAAGTATGGTGTTAAACCTCCTGATAGGTGGTGTATTAAACGTTGGTATAAACAGTTTACAGAGAATGGGTGTTTGTGCAAAGGGAAAAGTTCTGGACGGCCGAGAACGAGTGATGAAAATGTAGCACGCATCCAGCAAGCATTTGTTCGCAGCCCAGGAAAATCGACTCGCAGAGCTAGCAGAGAGCTGCAAATTCCACAATCGACTGTATGGAGAATCATACGAAAAAGGTTAGTTACGAAACCTTATCATCTGAAATTGGTTCGAGCACTGTCTGCAGCTGATAAGATTAAAAGAATCGATTTCTGTGATTTTATCCTTGCTCAAATGGAAACAGATGAATCTTTCATTTCAAAGATTGTGTTTAGTGATGAAGCAACTTTCCACACTAACGGGAAAGTCAACCGTCACAATGTCTGTATACGGGGCACTGAGAATCCGCGGGAAACAACTCAGTATGAACGTGACTCGCCTAAGGTGAACGTTTTCTGTGCCATTTCAGCCAATAAAGTTTTTGGTCCCTTTTTCTTCGAAGGTGCTACTGTAACTGGACTACAGTATCTGGAGATGTTAGAGAATTGGCTGTTCCCTCAGCTCGAACAAGAAGCACAACAATTCATATTTCAGCAGGATGGAGCGCCACCACATTGGCACTTATCCGTCCGTAACTACCTGAACGTCAACTACCCGAGGCGACGGATCGGCCGCCAGGCAGCCCGTGACAGAGCACTTCATCACTGGCCTCCAAGAAGCCCTGATCTTACCCCCTGCGATTTTTTCTTATGGGGGTATGTTAAGGATATGGTGTTTCGGCCACCTCTCCCAGCCACCATTGATGATTTGAAACGAGAAATAACAGCAGCTATCCAAACTGTTACGCCTGATATGCTACAGAGAGTGTGGAACGAGTTGGAGTATCGGGTTGATATTGCTCGTGTGTCTGGAGGGGGCCATATTGAACATCTCTGAACTTGTTTTTGAGTGAAAAAAAACCTTTTTAAATACTCTTTGTAATCATGTATAACAGAAGGTTACATTATGTTTCTTTCATTAAATACACATTTTTAAAGTTGTGGTATTCTTTTTGAATCACCCTGTATTTCTACTTCTAGAGGTAGCTGCCTTTCATCACACCAACTAGAAATATAGTCTAAGTCATTTGTATCCTCCTACAGTCACTCAATGATGACACTCTCCCATACACTACAGCATCATCTGCAAACAGCCACAGATTGCTGCTCACCCTAGCTTCCAGATATTTTTGTATACAGAAAATAACATAGCTCCTATGACACTTCCCTGGGTCACTCCTGCTGATACACTCACCATCGAGAACAACATACTGTGTTCTGTTACTTATGAGCCACTCACATATCTGAGAACCTATTCCATATGCTCGTATCTCCGTTAACAGTCTGCAGTGGGGCACCGTCTCAAATATTTTTCAGAAATCTAGGAATATGGAATCTACTTCCTGCCCTTCATCCACAGTTCAAAGGATATCATATGGGAAAAGGAAAAGCCGAGTTTCACGTGAGTGATGCTTTTTAAAACTATCTGATTCATGGACAGAAGCTTTTCAGTTCAGGGAATTTATTACATTAAAATTGAGAATATGTTCAGGAACTCTGCAGCAAATCAATATTAGGATACTAGTCTGAAATTTTGTGGATCTTCTTCTACCCTTCTTATGTACGGGTGACATTTGCGCTTTTTTGTCTTTGGTCTTTGGACGGGGCAGGAGATTCGTGATGAATGCAAGCTAAGTAAGGGACCAATGCCATAGAGTACTCTTTGAAGCTAAACTGGGTTTCCATCTAGACCTGGTGACTTATTTGTTTTCAACTGTTTCACTTGTTTCTCCATGCCAGAGATACACTACCACTCATTAATTTCAATACACCCTGGTATTTCAGATTTACAACACAAATCAAACGTTATTTTTCACAAAAGATAATATAATTGTCTTCCACATATATAATACAATCACAGTCATTATATTTTACTTTCATCAAAGTATCACCCTTTGGATTTAGTGACTGCCTAACAAGCTCGAGGCAAGCGGTCAATCAGTTTTTGTAGGTATTGTGAATCTATACGATTCCATACACCCTTAACAAAATTACAGATAGGTTCCTTGCTGCATATACTAACTTCCCTAATACATTTGTCTACTTCATCCCAGACCATTTCAATGGGATTACAATCGGGGCTTTGGGGTGGCCATACCATATCATTGATTACGTTCTGTTTTCCCTTTGATGCAATGTATTTGGTGCAGTATGCCAACGGATGTTTTGGGTCATTATCCTGTTGTAAGGTGAACCCTTTCCCTGTTCCCTATTACCCTGTCATCATTTGTGTGTTCTCTTTTTAACCGAGAGTGCAACAGCCTTTGCTTTCTCACCACTTTCCGAATTTCATTGCTAAACCATGGTGGGTCTTTTCCACGATTAATTCACCTACTCGGCATATCTGTTTAAACTTTGCCCATAATTCCTGTATGTCCAACACACTGGCATTAAATGATGTCACTTTTTCTAAGTGGGATGCTAACAACTGCTTATCTGCTCTTTCTACCAGAGCCTTCTTGACTAATTTATTAACTTTAGTAACCGTACTCACAGTGGGATATTCCATGTAAAGAAGGACACACTCACAATATTTAAAAGTTTAAAATGTGGTACTTTTTATATTTTTTTGAAAAGGCTGGACCTTTTACTGTATGGCAACAATGGTTTGTGTGCCATTACTGCTTTCCTTCCATAATTTGAAGCCATTTTTTAATGCCATATTTTTTTCATATGATGAGAATGTGAACTATTGGAGATTTTGGACATATGTTTCAACTAACTTACAGGTAAAAATTAGCATACTATTATTTACAATACTGTTACATACCCTAATGTATAGTATAAAGACTATAAAACTGAAGTAGGCAGATTATAGGTTAGGGTAAATAATATAATACAACAGCATGAACTTTCATGTAGGCCTAATACGAGTCACTTTAACGTAATTAAGTTTTTATATAACAAAAGATATTACAGATAAAGTTATCTTGTTCAGTACTTACTTCTTAGTGTGAATGTGTAACTAATATCACTACTAAAAATTTCCCAATTTCAACTAATATTGTAAAAACAGAAAATTAAATGTGTGACATGAGTCACATAATTTAAGTGACAGTGGTATAATTTTAAGGTTAGAAGAAGAGGATGCCCTTAGCAACTGCAGAAAGACAGAGTAGGAGGAGGGAACAGTTAAAGACTGAAGGAAAATATGAAGAATTTAAGAAGCAGCATCTGGAAGAAGCTATAAAAAGCCAGCAGAAGCAGAAACAAAAGCTTCTACAGTCGAGTCAGGTAATGACTGTTATTAGAAGAAAGAAGAGCTGAAAACAATGATAGAGTTAGAAAATAGACAACATAAGATGCAAGAGGAGCAATGGAAGCATCCGATTCCACCCATCTGCTTTGACCCATGACATAAGGGTGCTGTGGTGTGTGACATCAGTAAGGCGCGGAGATTGAGTTGGTTGTGTTTGTAGATGTCGTCTTGTTGTGTTTGATGGTGCCCTCTGTGTGTGTGTGTGGGGGGGGGGGGGGGGGGGAGCACGCGCTTTTTTGTTTTGGGATGGCCGACCTACTTTGCAGTGCTGAAATTTGTTGGTGGTAAGTAACTGGTTTGCCTCCCCCCTCCCCCTCAAGTTGTAATGTTTTGTGCATTTATTGTGCACTGAATGTGTTTTAATTAACGTAGGGATGTTAGGCTTTTGAATTTTTGAGATGGTGGTGTTTTTCATATCAATAGTTATGGTTCGCCTTTATAGTTCAAGGGAAATGTCTGATTCTAATTTCCATAGTTTTTGCTGTAGGCTTAGGTTTTTCGGTATCGTCAGCTGCGGCTGACGTACACAGGTCAAGGGAAGTGTCCGATTCCTGTAGATTTTTTGTTTCTTTTTGTTCGTTACTTTGTGTGTTTTGGGATCATGGTGTGTTTTTTACTGTTATATTTAGCTTGTCCCCTCCCCAAAAGCCAAATATCCCACTGTTGTCACGTTAGTTTGATTGTATTTTAGGAGGGCGATGCTACTGTCTTATTTATACACATTTTGGTGTTTGTTGCTGTGTGTATGTAGTGATATCATAGGCGCCATATTGGAGACACTTAGAATAGCCGTTTCCGACATATTGATGACATCATGGGTCAAAAGCAGACGGGTGGAATCGGACGCTTCCGTAATCCTGATGCGAGATCACCAACCCAGTAAAGCAGGTTTGTCACTGTGTAAGTCACATGGTGCTCTGGATAAGCCATGGCTCGAGTGTTGCAATTGCTTACACTAGAAAGGTACTATCAACTATACCTGAAAATGTGAAGGTAGTTTCAATCTGGTCAGATGGACCTGCCTCACAATTTAAAAACAAATTATTTCTTGTGCTGAACCTCAATTTCAATCATTTCATAATGTGGAAATCTATTGAAACTTATCTGCTACATCCCATGGTGTGTGTGTGGGGGGGGGGGGGGGGGGTTTGAGGTTTTCGGGTGCTAAACAGCATGGTCCTTAGTGCCCAAACGCATAGAAACAGGAACACATGCGGTGAAGGGACGAAGACGGACAGCGAACAAGGAGAACAGCTAAAAAGACACAGATCTGATGCAGTTCCAAATCCTCACATACAGAGGCAAAACAAGAGGAGAAGAAATGCACTAAAAAGGAAAGGAAACATAAGGAAAAGAGAACAGAAATCGAAGTGAAACAAGTAGGTAATCGTGACTGGCGGACCTCTTACCTAAAACCTGGGTGAGCCAGTCACCCAGCAGCACATTAAAATCCTCTCCCTAAAATCCGAGGCAACAATTTGGACAGGACACAAAACCGTAAGACCTTAACCACAGTCGTTGCGTCATCTTGCAAAATAGAGGACAAATCCGGTGGCAAGGAAACCACCACACTCTGGTCAGAGAATAAAGGACAGTCAAGTGAAATGTGGCGGACAGTAATCTGGACACCACAAGCGCTGCAGATTGGGGGGTCCTCCCGCCGGAGTAAAAAACCATGCGTTAAGGGACTGTGCCCGATGTGGAGGCGAGTGAGGAGAACCTCATGCCGCCTGCATGACTGGTGGCCTTGACCAGACGCAGCTATTTTCACCGACTGCCAGCCACTCCTCTTCCCATTGACGCATAACGCCAAAATGCAAAAGGGAGGTAACAGCATGGAGGGGGACGGCAAGTCAACAACGTGAGGAGGGAACATGCATCTTTGGCAGCCACATCCGCCAGTTCGTTTCCCCTAATACCCACGTGCCATGGTAAAGGAGCCGCAGATGGAATTGGTCCAGTTGCAGAATTACTGGTGTGGAATGCAGCAAAAAAGTGAAAATTCATAGCAGGTGATGCATCAACTTTCACTCAGGTAGCTCCAACTATGCAGGTTTTTCATATGTCCATTGATGAAATTCAAATAATCAATGTGAAAGTTCATCTGGCTCAAATATGTTCTTCAGCACAATCAGTACCAACCATAAAAAGCATTCACTGCTTTCACTACAAGAGAGAAGTACTACAAACAAAGAATTTCACTGCTGCAGATCATCATACTGAAGAAACCACAGAGTGTGAAAACTGGAGACTGGTACAAAGCAGAGTATGACACTAAATTCAATTCTGGGGAAGTATGTGCAGTGTTTGGAAATTCTTACCTAATCAGTGCAATGGAGTGCGTTTGTCACTATTTGAAATGGCCTGTAAAATGTGATGAAATTATAAAGAAAATTAATCGGTTTGATGTTGTCAATACAAGAGGATGTTTTCAGTTCTCTGACTTAATTGAATATACGGTTCATTTTCCCAGACGTCAAGCTATTTTAATTTTATCATAGTGTTTGAAAAGTGAAATGTTAGTGTAAAGTTTATCTTATTTGGCACATAATGTCATATTTTCATTTCTCTGCTTGCAGGAAAAAAGTTTTTCCAACAAGAAGTAGCAAGTCATATGTAACACTGAGTCACACGCCTATTTCGATATATTACAATATTTCACATGGTACAAACATTTTTTGAAATCTGTAACTCTGTCATTTGAATGCCAACATAATATACATTTTCTGTGATAAAAACCAGAACCATACTCCAGGTTAGAGAACACTTTGGACCCAAAATGCACATTAGGTACAGGATGTCCCAAATTTGTAACATGAGTAACAACATAAATTAAATACTTGGGAAATACGGAAGCGTCCGATCCCGCCCGTCTGCTTTGACCCATGACGTCACAAATATGGCGGAAACAAAAACAAAAACACACTTTCCACAAGAAGCCTAATGACACTAACGGGACAAGCGCGGGAAATGGGGTGTTTTGAGTGGGAGGCAAACTAAATATAAACAAATTTAGACGCCTTGCGTAGCTACAACGTGTAAGTGAAGACAGCCATGCATGAATACCCACCCACCTCCCCAGGGGTCGTAACCCCTGCAACCCATAGAAGATAAAGATGCTTCAGTAGCCGATTAGTGTTTTTTGTCTTTAAAAAAAAAAAAATCTCACGGGACAGAACAAACAGATCAGAACAATAAATATAATAAACTAAAACAGAAATTGGGGGAAACAGACAATTAAAATAAGTAATAAGTGTTTTTAAATTAAAAAAAAAAAAATCACGAGATAGAACGAACAGATCAGAAAAGTAAATAAAATAAGATAAAACAGAACTGGAGACAGCCACACTCAAACCAAACTCCGCACCGTCATGACGTCACACATGACAACACCCTTACGTCACGGGTCAAAGCCGACACGTGGGATCGGACGCTTCTGTCGACCCAATACTTGTTCTTTAGTTTTAATGCTCTTCCCTGCTTAAATAACACATCAAGATCTTTGCCTGAATAACACAATTTATAAAGATTTATAAAAGAAAAAATGGGTTTATAGGTTGTTAAATGTCAACATAATAAAACACTGATTTCAAAATGTAACTTAAATCACAATGGAATCTTCCACAGACAATCTATTCTTTGAGAGTGAGATCACTGTTGAGCGGAAAACATCACTGTACTGCATTTTAAGCATTTTGAAATGTCTATGCATAATTTATGTAGCCTATTTGAGTTGAGTATTATCTTCACTGCAGTATTCAACCAATGGACGCATTGTGGATTGGTCGACAGTCGAGCAACAGGACTAAATTTCAAATATCAAAGCACAAATTAATAATTTTCATCAAAATTATGAGTTATGGGAACTTTGTGCCTCTTGTGAGTCATTCTGCATTGTAAGGAAACTGTTTGACCCTTTACACACCAAACACAAATTAATACAAAAAGTGACATAAATTAATTTAAAAGCCAGTCTCAGTGATGATTAAATTAATGTCATCACTAAGTATGTTGGCTAAATGAATAAACTCACACTTGAGTGGTTAAAACTCTGTACTGCACACAGCACACTCAATAACATAACTATCATCTAACAGTCGAATAGAAGCTCCAACAAAAATTCCACTCTTTATTATTGATGATTCTTTGCAATTTAAGAAAAAATAATGTGAAGCAGTAGGCTTCTATTTTTAAAAATTAATTCCACTTTCTACTCATCCTGTCCCCACATTCAAATTTTATCAGAAACATGGCAGCAATACACATATTTTTCTCAGAAAAATAAAAAGGGTGTTTTTGAGAGCTTCAAACAGATCTTTTCTTTAGTTTTTGCAAGAAAAAATTAATCTCACAGTAGTTAATGCATAGTTCAAGAGTTTTCAACTGGCACGAGAGTCAACTATTTAGCTTCAATAGTTTTGGAGTCATACACAGAATTATTTCTCAAAACGTTTGGCAAATGAGGCAGTTTCCCACGATTACGAAGAAAAAAAAATCTGGCATAGTGAAACGCTGTTGGAGTTTGCAGTATTTGTCAACTACCTGGGTGCGGTCAGACAATAAAAAAATCTGACACATCTGAGACATCAAGGTCCAAAACTTTACCGAATTTGTCTGATCTGATACAGACTACGCCGGGTGCAGAATTAATGCACTGGATGAAGTGTTGGAGAAGTGGTATCGGTGAGATGAAGTTCAAATGTATATTATGAGCTTCAATTACGGCAAAACAGAAAGCATCTCTAATGTCTCTGCAACGTTTACATGCATTTTTCAATGTAACGTGACGTACCTGGTACAGTTTTATAAATAAACAAATAACAAGGATGACAAATACTAACATCGCACTCCATGCTCTTTCTTCCAGATACTGCGTTATTTGTTCACTGGCCTTGATTAACAGCAAAAGTGTACACTACTGATGCACAACCAATGACAACCCTCAATTAAAATGTATAAAAACTGCATATACCTTTATAGGATCTTCCGTAACGTTTTTTGAATTCAAATCGTGCATGACTGATCACAGTAATCCCGTTAACACACTATTATTATTAATTTGTTTGTAACCAATAACAAACATGTCGCTCTACATAACACCACGCAATAACCCCAAAACAAACGAACAGAGAACAAAGCTACCAACGTAGCATTGGCGACAAAAACAAAATTATCGATTTTTAGCCAACAGCTGCAGGCAGATCAAAATTGAGAAAGTGTCACTACATTCTCCTCAATATCACAAATTTCTATTTTTATTTTGAATCAAACATAAATGGTAATTCTACAGGCGTTGAAATTATATGAACCTATTGTATCTTCATTTTACATCTTCGAACAGCACTCTCTCACTGACATGGAAGCGAGAATGTTTTTGTCGAGACTGTTTTTTCAAATTCTTTCGAGTCCCTATTTACTGCTTCTGTTACGCATGGCAGGGTAACTTCTTATGTGTATAGAAAACGTCATGCATTTCACACTTTCACAGCGGTTTGCAGACTGTCACGCTTTCGCAGAGTATGGGTGTGAACGTAGTTGTACTCGACATCGTGTGCTCGAAATGTTCGTGGGTCATGTCTCGTGCTCGACCTTCTGATCAGAAACTTCAAAGTTGAAAGCATATGTCCTGTGACAGAATTGCTAGCCAGTGGTTACAGTAGAAACAGCATCTTCAGAAGACGAAATGTTCAGTTCAAGTTCGGTCAATCACGGTGTGACCAGCAATCCACTTATACTGTTTTTCCGAGCGCTTGGTCATGCGTAAATAAATTAATAGAATAAATGAACAGAGAGATGAATAAAGTGCACAGAAAACTTCCATAGGTGAACTTGAAAGATGTAATTACGTTAGATAGATCCACGCATACCGGCCAAAGCTTTCATGTGTTACAATGGTAAATAATTGTTGACTAAAAGAAGTCTGTCATTTAGTCAGCATGGGTTAGAGGCATAGCATGAAAGCAGCTCGAAGTATTTTGGACTATTGGGTCATTAAGAAAGCTTCTAACTCTTACTAAAAGGTTGAACAATATTATGGAGGATGTAGACTGTATCATAAAAAAAGTGTTGCAGAACTAAACGATGCACACACACTGGGATTGTGCACCAGAATGTACTGCCATTTACAAATAAAGTTGCCGATATAAACAATACTTCTTAGCAGCAACGAATGGAAGTATGTTTCAATTCTCTTTTTTGCGAACATTGGCAACAGAATGAGTATTTCCAGTACAAAAATGCATACAGACTGGTTTTGCAGAATAAAATGAAACCATGAAGGAACTTGTTTTGTGTAAAAGAAAGCTTAGATTATAAGAGTAGCCTCTATATGCATGCTGTGATTTTTATCTCAATTTTATTGTAACTTTATGTGAATGTAATAACACACATACATAGACTCAAAGTAAAAAAAAAACACTAGACACACTTGATATGTTGCTATGTCAACCTACCTTACAGATATTTTTTAAGCACACACAGTAAACATTGTATTTTACTTGCTCCACACCTTTCGGCAACCCCCCTTAAAGTACAATGTTTCTTTTTAATGACCAAATCACAAGCTTCACAAATTTTGTTATCACACAGTCATGGTAATTGTTTCATAATAGCATTTCTAAATTTCTCAAACTTTGATCTTTGTAGAGCTTTGGTCAGTATGTCTGCTAATTGTTCTTCCGTATTACAATATTTTATCTCGAACAAACCTTCTCTCTATTGTTCGCTAACATAGTGAAATTTTACATCTATATGTTTGCTTCATCTAACCAACTGTCCTGATTTGGTCATTTGGATAGCACTTTGATTGTCTACATGAAGAATGATTTTCACTTTTCTTCTGGCTAACTCTTGTATTAGGGTATTGATGTGTTTTATTTCTTTGGTGCATATTGCTGCTGAAATGTATTCTGCTTCAGTTGATGAAGTAGCTGTCACACTTTGCTTCTTGGAACACCAACTAATGGGAGCACCACTATAAAGAACTATGTTGGATTGGCACACGAGGCGGAGGGTCAATGTGGAGGCTGGCCATGTGGCATCACCCGCTCTGCCTGTGAGTGAATATGTGGCCACTCCTTCAGCAAGGTCCGAGCAGGCACATGGGGGGAGGGGTTTATTAGTAATTGGGAGCTCCAACGTTAAGCAGGTGATGGAGCCCCTTACGGAAATAGCGGAAAGGTCGGGGAAGAGGGCCAGTGTTCACTCTGTCTGCTTGCCGGGGGGTCTCATTCGAGATGTGGAGGAGGCCCTGCCGGCGGCGATAGAGAGCACTGGGTGCACCCGACTGCAAATTGTTGCTCATGTTGGCACCAATGGCTCCTGCTGTCTGGGTTCAGAGGTCATCCTCAGTTCGTACAGGCGGTTGGCTGAGTTGGTGACGCGGAGCCTCGCTCGCGGGGTGGAATCTGAGCTAACTACTTGTAGTATCGTTCCCAGAACCTATCGGGGTCCTCTGGTTTGGAGCCGAGTGGAAGGCTTAAACCAGAGGCTCAGACGATTCTGCGGAGATCTGGGGTGCAAATTTCTCGACCTTCGCTATCGGGTGGAGAAATGTAGGGTCCCCCTCAATAGGTCAGGCATCCACTACACGCAGGAAGCGGCTACGAGGGTAGCGGAGTACGTGTGGAGTGCACATGCGAGTTTTTTAGGTTAGAGAATTCCCTCCCTAGGCCCGACAAGACGCCTCCTGAGACGCGGCAAGGTAGGAGTAGGCAAAATGCAACAGGTAATAACAATATTAATGTGCTAATAGTAAACTGCAGAAGCGTCTATAGAAAGGTCCCAGAACTGCACTCATTAATAAACGGTCACAATGCCCACATAGTACTAGGGTCAGAAAGTTGGCTGAAACCAGATGTAAACAGTAATGAAATTCTAAACTCAGATTGGAATGTATACCGCAGAGACAGGCTGGACAGTGAAGGGGGAGGCGTGTTTATAGCGATAAGAAGTGCAATAGTATCGAAAGAAATTGACGGCGATCCGAAATGTGAAATAATTTAGGTGAAGGTCACGGTTAAAGCAGGCTCAGACATGGTAATTGGATGTCTCTATAGGCCTCCTGGCTCAGCAGCTGTTGTGGCTGAGGGCCTGAAGGATAATTTGGAAAATATTTCGATAGATTTCCCCACCATGTAATAGTTCTGGGTGGAGATTTTAATTTGCCGGATATAGACTGGGAGACTCAAACGTTCATAACGGGTGGCAGGGACAAAGAATCCAGTGAAATTTTTTAAGTGCTTTATCTGAAAACTACCTTAAGCAGTTAAGCAGAGAACCGACTCGTGGCGATAACATACTAGACCTTCTGCTGAGAAACAGACCCGAACTATTTGAAATAGTAAATGCAGAACAGGGAATCAGCGATCATAAACCGGTTACTGCATTGATGATTTCAGCCGTAAATAGAAATACTGAAAAAGGTAGGAAGATTTTTCTGTTTAGCAACAGTAACGAAAAGCAGATTTCAGAGTACCTGACGGCTCAACACAAAAGTTTTGTCTCAAGTACAGATAGTGTTGAGGATCAGTGGACAAAGTTCAAAACCATCGTACAATATGCATTAGATGAGTATGTGCCAAGCAAGATCGTAAGAGATGGAAAAGAGCCACGGTGGTATAACAACCGAGTTAGAAAACTGCTGCGGAAGCAAAGGGAACTTCACAGCAAACATAAACATAGCCAAAGCCTTGCGGACAAACAAAAATTACGCGAAGCGAAATGTAGTGTGAGGAGGGCTATGCGAGAGGAGTTCAATGAATTCGAAACTAGAGTTCTATGTACTGACTTGGCAGAAAATCCTAAGAAATTTTGGTCTTATGTCAAAGCGGTAGGTGGATCAAAACAAAATGTCCAGACACTCTGTGACAAAAATGGTACTGGAACAGAGGATGACAGACTAAAGGCCGAATTACTAAATGTCTTTTTTCAAAGCTGTTTCATAGAGGAAGACTGCACTGTAGTTCCTTCTCTAGATTGTCGCACAGATGACAAAATGGTAGATATCGAAACAGACGACAGAGGGATAGAGAAACAATTACAATCGCTCAAAAGAGGAAAGGCCGCTGGACCTGATGGGATACCAGTTCGATTTTACACAGAGTACGTGAAGGAACTTGCCCCCCTTCTTGCAGCGGTGTACCGTAGGTCTCTAGAATAGCGTAGCGTTCCAAAGGATTGGAAAAGGGAACAGATCATCCCCGTTTTCAAGAAGGGACGTCGAATAGATGTGCAAAACTATAGACCTATATCTATAACGTCGATCAGTTGTAGAATTTTGGAACACGTATTATGTTCGAGTATAATGACTTTTCTGGAGACTAGAAATCTACTCTGTAGGAATCACCATGGGTTTCGAAAAAGACGATCGTGTGAAACCCAGCTCTTGCTATTCGTCCACGAGACTCAGAGGGCCATAGGCACGGGTTCCCAGGTAGATGCCGTGTTTCTTGACTTCTGCAAGGCGTTCGATACAGTACCCCACAGTCGTTTAATGAACAAAGTAAGAGCATATGGACTATCAGACCAATTGTGTGATTGGATTGGAGAGTTCCTAGATAACAGAACGCAGCATGTTATTCTCAATGGAGAGAAGTCTTCCGAAGTAAGAGTGATTTCAGGTGTGCCACAGGGGAGTGTCGTAGGACCGTTGCTATTCACAATTTACATAAATGACCTTGTGGATGACATCGGAAGCTCACTGAGGCTTTTTGCGGATGATACTGTGGTATATCGAGAGGTTGTAACAATGGAAAATTGTACTGAAATGCAGGACGATCTGCAGTGAGTTGACGCATGGTGCAGGAAATGGCAATTGAATCTCAATGTAGACAAGTGTAATATGCTACGAATACATAGAAAGAAAGATCCCTTATCATTTAGCTAAAATATAGCAGGTCAGCAACTGGAAAATTACCTGGGAGTATGCATTAGGAGTGATTTAAAATGGAATGGCCGTATAAAGTTGATCGTCAGTAAAGCAGATGCCAGACTGAGATTCATTGGAAGAATCCTAAGGAAATGCAATCCGAAAACAAAGGAAGTAGGTTACAGTACGCTTGTTCGCCCACTGTTTGAATACTGCTCAGCAGTGTGGGATCCGTACCAGATAGGGTTGGTAGAAGGGATAGCGAAGATCCAGTGGACGACTCTGCAGGAGAGACGCTCAGTAGCTCGGTACGGGCTTTTGTTGAAGTTTCGAGAACATACCTTCACTGAGGAGTTAAGCAGTATATTGCTTCCTCCTACGTATATCTCGCGAGGAGACCGTGAGGATAAAATCAGAGAGATTAGAGCCCACACAGAGGCATACCAACAATCCTTCTTTCCACAAACAATACGAGACTGGAATAGAAGGGAAAACCGATAGAGGTACTCAAGGTACCCTCCGCCACACACCGTCAGGTGGCTTGCTGAGTATCGATGTAGATGTAGATGTAGATGCACTTGTACTTTTTCTGTCTCTTAAATCTTGTGCATAATTGGCATCACAATAAACATTGAGATGAATACAGTCATCTTTTTCACTTTCTTTTTTCTTATAGAAAATACCATAATTCTTAGAACCTTGTAGATACTTAAGAGTTCTTTTTACATTTTTGTAATCCCTTTTCTTGAGGTCTTCTGTGATGTGGCTCTCATAGTTTACTGTAAATCCAAGATCTGTTCTTGTTTTACATTAAAAATAAAGACGGCTTCCTGTGGCTTCATGATATGCACATTCAATGTGTTCATTTTCTTGATTTTCTTCATTTGTCTTTCCCTCTGGAACTCATGGAGTCTTCATGGCCTTACAGTCAGTCATATTGAATTTCCCTAGTACTTTCTGTGCTTACTGTTCTTGGTGTAAAAATATTCCATCCTCTGTGTTCATTATTTGTATCCCTATGTATATATGGATTTTCTACCACAACCATTTCAGATTTCTTCTTAAGTTTCTTTAGGATATTTCAATTTTCTCCAAGTCTTTTCCTATTACGATTCCATCATAAACATGTATAACCATGTACATTTCTTCAGTTACAGTTTTAATTGTGCTCTGATCTGATTTCAATTGAATTAGTCCTTCTGATTTTTAGGAAATCTGTCAAAGTTTTATTCCATCTGGATGGGGCTTGTTTAAGTCCATACAGAGCCTTCTTCAAAACACAGATTTTTCCAGCTTCTTTGTATCCTTCAGGTATCTTCATAAAAATAGAGAAATGCTGTTTTGACATCAAACACTCTCATATGGAAACTTTTCTCTGCTGCAAGTGCAAACAGTCTCAATGAACATATAAATACTACTGGGCTGAATAATTCCTTGAAATCTATATCCTTTTCTTGTTGACTACCTCTGATAACCAGTCTGACCTTATATTGTCCATCATCTTTGACTTTAAAGATCCATTTGCTTGTTAATATTTCTTTCCCGTTTGCTTCCTCTGGACTAACCAACTTCCATGTTTCATTCTGTTGAAGAGATCTCTTTTCTTCTTCAATTACTATTAACCATTTTTCTTTGTATAGGCCACTCATACATTCTTCATAGGTAAGTAAAGCTGTTTCATAATCATTATATTATACAGGTTTTTTCCAAACTAGTTCTTTTCCTAAGGTTGTAGTTTCTTGTGTCTTCATTGCATGTTATTACTTCTTGATTCTCGTCTCCTTGATTTTCATGGTCTTCTACTTCTTGATTGCTAGTATCATTTGATAGTTCACCAATAAGAAGATATTTCTGTACAGTTTCTTTTTTCACTTTCTGCTCAAATTCAACATCTCTTGACACAATAATATTTCTTCTTTCTGCATCAAACAGTCTGTAGCCATTTGGTGCATAACAAACAAAAATGTATGCATTACTTCTTACTTCCAGTTTCTCCAAATAGCCTAAATTTTTGGCAAAAACTCTTGAGCCAAAAATTTGAAGTCTTGACAGATCTGGTCTTTTCCCAAACTACTTCTCTGCAGTTGTGGCACTTTGATTGATAGTTGGGCTTCTATTGATTAAGTATGTATCTGTGAGCACTGCCTCTCCCCATAGCTCTTTCTTTAGTTTGCTATCGAATATCATAGCTCTTACCTTGTTCATTATTGTCAGATTTATTCTCTCTGCTGTCCCATTGACCTGAGGGCTATAAAGAATACTATAGTCTAGCACGACTCCTTTTTCTTCACACTAATTCTTAAACTCACGGCTGGTGTATTCACCACCTTTATCACATCTTATTTTTGACACTTTTGTATTGAACCTATTTTCTCTTTCTAACACATATTTTCTTATGAATCTTTCAGTCTCTACCTTATATCTTAACAGGTAGGTTACACAGAAATGAGTGAAATCATCTAACACTGTCATGTAGTACCTATATCCATTAAATATTTGGGGTTCTATCTCTCCACAGATATCAGTGTGTACGATTTCAAGAGGTTTTGTTGCTCTTTCTCTCACAGTAGAAAATGGTTTTCTTGTTAATTTAGCTCTCACACAAGCTTCGCACAATTGTTCTGCTGAGCATAAACTATTAGGAACTCTAAATGTGAAGACAGTAACTGTTATCGAAAGAACAGAATACTGTTGATGACCGTGAAGCTTTTCCCTGGAATAAATGATGACTAACTGAAACCCTCAGCTGCCGACAGGTGTTGTTGATATACCTCAATGTGGACAGTTGAAAATGTGTGCCCAGACTGGGACTCGAACCCGGGATCTACTGCTTACATGGCAGACGCTCTGTCCATCTGAGCCACCGAGGACACAGATAAATAGCGCGACTGCAGGGACTTATCCCTTGCACGCTTCCCGTGAGACTCATATTTCCAACCGTCCACAATTCTACATATGTAATGTGCCTTATAGACATTTGCCCATCCACTCATTACTCGCGCACGCTTTGGCGATTCCCGTAAGAGTTTGGGCACCCTGTGCGCATTTGCACAGACGAAGGTCAATGGCTGGGTAGACTTTAACTATATATGTGAAGACAGTAACTGTTCTCTAAAGAACAGAATACTGTTGATGACCGTGCAGCTTTTCCCTGGAATAAATGATGACTAACTGAAACCCTCAGCTGCCGACAGGTGTCGTTGATATACCTCGATGTGGACAGTTGAAAATGTGTGCCTCGAACGGGATAAGTCCCTGCAGTCGCGCTATTCATCTGTGTCCTCAGTGGCTCAGATGGATAGAGCGTCTGCCATGTAAGCAGGAGATCCCGGGTTCAAGTCCTGGTATTGAGTATAGATTTAAGTCTCAAGAAGTCGTTTCTGAAAGTATTTCTATGGAGTATAGCCATGTATGGAAGTGAAACGTGAACGATAAATAGTTCAGACAAGAAGAGAATAGAAGCTTTCGAAAGGTGGTGCTACAGAAGAATGCTGAAGATTAGATGGGTAGATCACATAACTAATGAGGGGGTATTGAATAGAATTGGAGAGAAGAGAAATTTGTGGCACAACTTGACTAGAAGAAGGGATCGGTTGGTAGGGCATCTAGGGATCACCAATTTAGTTTTGGAGGGCAGCGTGGAGGGTAAAAATCGCAGAGGGAGACCAAGAGATGAATACACTAAGCAGATTCCGAAGGATGTAGGTTGCAGTAGGTACTGGGAGATGATGAAGCTTGCACAGGATGGAGTAGCATGGAGAGGTGCATCAAATCACTATCTGGACTGAAGACCACAACAACAACAATAATGTCTTACATTTCCAGACTAGTTAAAATATGCCGAAAAGTAAGGCTCTTTACAAGAAGGTGGATAAAGAGATACCATCAAACTATCGACTAGTTTCTTATTTGCCAACTTTATAAAAAATATTTAAAAAGGTTCTGTTCAAGCGCCTCCCAAAGCATCTGACTGCAAATACTGAATTGTCCAAGTTATGATTTGGATTTGTTAAGGGTCCTAATATAGAGAAAGCCATTTACACTTACAGTGTGAATGTACTTAATTCATTAGGTAATAAATTCGGGACTAGTGGCATTTTCTGGGACGTTTCAAAAGCGTTTAACATTCTCTTACGTAAATTAGAATATTGCTACGAAATGGTATGAGTCTTATCTCTTTAACAGGAAACAAAGAGTGTCGTTGCAAAATACCTGTGCAGTAAGCAGGCAGCCTTCATCTGATTGGGAATTAAATACACGTGGTGTTCGTCATGGTTCCATCTTGGATCCATTGCTTTTTCTTGTGTACATTAATGACCTCTCGTCTGTTACACTGCCAGATGATAAGGCCGCTTGCCTTAAGTATAAAAGTCAAGTACAGTTTTAGAAATAGCTGCTAATCAAATTTTCACTGACGTTAGTAAGTGCTTTAAAGCTAATCCACTGTCATTAAACTTCAAGGAGACCCACTACATGTAATTCAGGACCTGTAAGAGATTTCCATCCAACATGTGTATAACATATGAAGACATGCAGATGGAAGAGGTTGACAGTTAAATTTCTGGGACTGCAGCTCGATAATAAATTCAGTTGGAAGGATGTACAACAGAATTGCTTAAGCGGATAAACAAGTCTGTATTTGCTGTGAGAATGATGTCAGATGTAGGAGATATAAATATAAAAAAAACTTGCATACTTTGCTTACTTTCATTCTATTCTGTGATATGGATTCATATTCTGGGGTAACCCATCAAACTGAGCGGAAGTTTTTAGGGAGCAAAAGCGAGTGATTACAATCATTTGTGGTGTAAATTCAAGATCATCATGTAGAAAGGATCAAAGTTGGTAGAAGGGGTAGATGGAGGGAATGAGGGCATCATCAGGGAGTGAGAGTTAGTGGAAGCCACCTTGGGTGAGGGTATGGACAGTGGAGAGATGGAGAGCAGGTGGGACGTGGGAATACAGGTGCAGACTGGGGTGGGAGAGGATGGGAGAGACAAGCAGGTGAGGGGGATCAAGTTTACGGGAGGTATAGAGGATCCATATCCATTCGAGGAAAAGGAGGCGGTGTCGGAACAGAACGAGGTCATACAGGATCTGTGTGGGGGAGGGAAGATGGATGTGATAGGCGAGGCGGAGCAGAGCGTATGGCCTTCTTGGACTTGATGGGATTTGTAAAAGGTAGGAGGGGCAGAGATTGAGGTAAGGTGGGTGCAGCATGGGATGGCAGATGAGGGATTTATTGGTGTGGAGGATGGTGGGGAGTTGGGTCCAGACCCCATGTGCGGCCAGAAAGGAGCTTGAGGAGACAGAGTTGGGAGCGTGCTTTGGCTTGGATTGTCCAGAGACGGGGGGTCCAGGTGAGGCGACAGTCAAGGGTGACGCCAAGGTACTTGAGGGTGGGGATGAGGGTGACAGGATGGCCATAAATAGTGATATAGAAGTCGAGGAGACGGAAGGAAGGGGTGATTTTGCCTACAATGATCACCTGGGTCTTGGAAGGAGTAATCTTCAGCAACCACTGGTTGCACCATATGGTGAACCGGTTAAGATGGGATTGGAGAAGGTGTTGGGAGCATTGCGGGGTGGGGGCGAGGGCAAGGAAGGCAGTGTCGATGGAGTACTGGAGAAGGTGGATGAGGGGTGAAATTTGGTGGCATGTCCGCCGTATACAGAGGGTAAAGAAGAGGGGGGAGGACGAAACCCTGGGGCACACCGGTGGAGGGGTAGAATGTGTAGGAATCCGTGTTATGGATGGTGACATAGGAAGGATGTTGGGAAAGAATGGACCTGATCAGATGGACATAGTTGATAGGAAGGGCAAAGGTTTGGAGCTTGAATAGGAGACTGGAATGCCATACACAGTCTTAAGCACGCTCAAGGTCGAGGGAGAGGAAGATGATGGAGCAACGAGAGTTGAGCTGTTCAGAGAGGAGATGAGTGAAGTGAAGGAGAAGGTCATCGGCAGAGAAGCATGGTCAGAGGCCACACTGGGTAGCAGGAAGGAGGTGGTGCTGGTGGAGATGCTGGTGGATGAGTCGGATAAGGATGGATTCCAGGGCCTTGCTGAAGACTGAGGTAAGGCTGATGGGACGATAGGAGGAGACAGCAGGTTCAGGAAGGTGGCAATAGGTAACACAACCGTGACTGGAAGTGGTGTTGCATTTCGTTCAGAGCGAATTGATGATATCCTGAGTAGTGATGGGGCCATTGAGTTCGTTGGGTGTAATGTTGTCCAAGTACTGGAAGCCAGGAGCAAGTGGAGGGACAGAGGTGTCAGTTAGATCGTGGAAATCTGGGTAGAGGGAGTAATCGAACTGGGGATCGTCAGGGAGGGTAAAGATAGCGGAGAAGTAGGAGGCAAATTGATTGTCCTTACTAAGGTTGTCAGGGAAGGGTTGGTCATCCTGATGGAGAGGGTAGTAAGTAGGTGGGGGGGGGGGTTAGATCCGGTAAGGCAGTGGAAGGCTGACCAGTACTTTGACGAGTTGATAGGAAGGATAGCATTAAGATGGGTGCATGTCTGTCACCAGTCCCAGCGTTTATTAGCTGCGAGCAAGTTTCTGATGTGTCGTTGTAGTTGCTGGTGGTGTCTGAGTGTGAACGAAGACACAGTAGAGACGGCAGGATTCACGGAGGAGGGGAGGAGGAGGAGGAGGAGGAGGGTGGCCTGTGGGGGCAAAGTTGGACGGTGCGGGTGGATGGTAACAGTAGGGACATGGGCTTCTGCGGCCTCAGACAAGGTCTGCGGGAGAAAGGTGGTGGCGTGGGTAGCATCATCAGATTGGTGGTAGGTGAGGGGGTGGCTGTCGACCTGGGTAGGCATTCCACTCGACACGGGAATAATCATGAACGTATTTCGGGGGAGGGTCGATGCGAGGATCGGGATGGGGTCTATGACCGTCTGAATCGTGAGGAGGACATGGAGATGGTCACTACCAATAGGGTCAAGGACTAACACCGCTATGCAGCCGAGGAGGTTAGGGTAGGAGAGGACGACAGCTGGAGTGGTATTGGATTCGGGGCGGGTGTGCTGAGGAATGGAAAGAGGTGACCTTGGAGGGTGGAGATGTACCGATGCCACCGCCGCAACTGGGTGGAGGAACGACTAAGGATGTTGAGGTCGACGACAATCACGTAAGAGAAGGTACAGTCGACGTGTGAAAGGAAATCAAAAGGAATGGGGCCATTAGGGCGGACATAGATGGTGGCACAGAATGGGCGGTGAGGAAGATCTGCTGGAGGGTGTGGGGTCGCTGGAATGGGTGGACGTTCTGGAGGACGATGGTGACATCTGTCGACTCCTTGCCTAGTCCATATAATTTGTGCCTTACATCATCCACAGTGCAGCCACTTTAAATACAGCACTGAGATTTTTGCAGAGGTCGTGATGGTGGGGGGGGGGGGGGCATGCTCAAAACATACAACAGGTGTAGAATAAGAATGTGGTATTTATTGTGGTCCTTCGTGGAATATTCCCGTCTCAGTCCCTACAGTTTCACGAAGTTCCGATAGGTGGCGATGCTATACATAGCCTTTCAAATGGCGTCTGTGACGGAAGTGTGTTCCAAGCAGAGAGCTGTAGTTGCGTTTCTTTTGGGGGGAAACCGAGCATCCCAGAGATATTCGTAGGCGCTTGCAGTATGTCTACGGAAATCCAGCAGTAAACAAAAGCACGTTGAGTCTTTGGGCGACGCATCTGTCATCGTCTCAACAGGGTCGCACAAACTTGTCCGGCCTCCCGTGTGCGGGCCGGCTGAGACACCTGTAATGTTGGAACGTGTGTACACACTCATTCGAGGTGATCGATGGATCAAAATCGAACAAATCGCTGGACAACTGGACGTCTCTGCTTCTAGTATTGACACTCGCCCACCAGTTAGTGTTCCCAGAGGTGTGTGTTTGCTGGTTTCCTCGCTGCCAAACACAAGACCAATCAATAGCCAATGGCCTAATGAAGGCTGCGCTCCATGGGAAGCAGTGCGTGGATGATGGGGAGGTTACTGACGCAGCAGGACGTTGGTTTCGATGTTGACCAGTAGAGTGGTACTGTGCCAGGATACAAGACCTCCCAGTAAGGTGCCCCATTGAAAGAAAATCATGTTCAAAAGTTTTGTATCCAGAAGAGTGAGGAATAGCATGGGGTTTGGGAATCGAAAATAAGAATCTGTTTTCAGGAAAAAAAAATGTGTTGCGATATGTATTGAGTGACCCTCGTCTATGACAAATGGTATGTTACTAGAGTCTATACTAAACAGACATTCAGCAAACAAATACGCTACTGACCTGTCTGATTAAGGGTGAGCCTTGTAACCGCTCTTTAGAGAGTGGCTATACGGAAACGAATATTAGATTAAATTCTGTAATACGAAATGACATATGAGCCAAAAATCGGTAGTAGTATTTCGAAGTAATAGTCAGGTAAAATTTTACAAAGAGTAGGTATTCGAAATAGAGTAACTCGAAGTAGTACAAAGGGAATCCAAGGAAGACATAACAGAGCTGCATTTTGTTCAGAATGTAATATATAAACCAATGCGCAGCATTGTTAGCTCTTTTGAGTCTTTTTTTTCAATGGTGCATGTTTGCAGTGTTTCGTGATGCCACGTGGGATTAGCCGAGCGGTCTCAGGCGCTGCAGTCATGGACTGTGCTCCTGGTCCCGGCGGAGGTTCGAGTCCTCCCTCGGGCATGGGTGTGTGTGTTTGTCCTTAGGATAATTTAGGTTAAGTAGTGTGTAAGCTTAGGGACTGATGACCTTAGCAGTTGAGTCCTATAAGATTTCACACACATTTGAACATTTCTCTTCCATGGTAGCCGGAAGTTAGGGATTATAAGCCTAATTAAATATCATTCTGATAACTGGATTAGACAGTGGAGTGGTGGATAATAAATTATTTTGAGATGTTGGGCAGAAATAATTGAAATGATAAACCGAGCCCAAGCTGCAAATAGGCGTTGATATACATAATTTGGGACACGTAGATCAACGCCTGTTTGGAGCTAGGGTGTCGATTTAATTATTTCATTCTAGAGAAGCTGCACGGTCATCAATGGTATCTGTTCTTTCGGGAACAGATACTATCTACATATATAGAAAATAGTTGGACCTTATCATACTAATGTCTTTGCCGATCGTTGACAATGCGATTCTGGAAATAAACGAGACGTGAGATATAGTCCCCGTGAAAACACTAAATTTGTGCTGAACAGACATTGAAAGAACTCGAATGTATAATTAATATTGTGTCATGAGAATTAAGAAGCTTAGACATTGTAAAGCCAGAGACATAATTATGATTTATCAGATATTAATGGTAAAGGAGAGTTTGATGGGAAATCATATCTTTGGTGATAGTAACGCGAAGGAATGTGGTACGGACTGACAGTTATTATACCAAAACGACACACACTAGGATCAACTCATCCATCGATTCTCCAGTGCCATCTCTCATTAATTTAAGAAGTGAATAGTGTCAATAAAACAGAATATATACGACACTCTCTCCATGTTTTATAAATCCCAAAAATCAGTTAGTACATAGACAATTAAATCTGTGAACATTCAAGTGTAATGAGAAAAGCTGATCAACCTGTTACAAACAGAAAATAGGATATAGCGAAGGCATATTGACAATAAAGGTAACTAAATCAAATTATTTTGGGGAACAAACATTAGAAAAAATAGACTGGAACCCGATTGCTATGTTACTCCCGAGTAATAAATAAAATCACTGTATTTGGATCCGTCGTGGTTGAAAGTGAATGAAATATCTCTAGGGAAAAAAAAAAGAGTTCAATTTTCAACTGCTAATTCATACAATTAGATTCACAACGTGATTCATAGATGTTTCATGCGCGACCCACATGGGAGGGACTTGTTTTCTACTAGCCAGGACAATATATATACACTCCTGGAAATGGAAAAAAGAACACATTGACACCGATGTGTCAGACCCACCATACTTGCTCCGGACACTGCGAGAGGGCTGTACAAGCAATGATCACACGCACGGCACAGCGGACACACCAGGAACCGCGGTGTTGGCCGTCGAATGGCGCTAGCTGCGCAGCATTTGTGCACCGCCGCCGTCAGTGTCAGCCAGTTTGCCGTGGCATACGGAGCTCCATCGCAGTCTTTAACACTGGTAGCATGCCGCGACAGCGTGGACGTGAACCGTATGTGCAGTTGACGGACTTTGAGCGAGGGCGTATAGTGGGCATGCGGGAGGCCGGGTGGACGTACCGCCGAATTGCTCAACACGTGGGGCGTGAGGTCTCCACAGTACATCGATGTTGTCGCCAGTGGTCGGCGGAAGGTGCACGTGCCCGTCGACCTGGGACCGGACCGCAGCGACGCACGGATGCACGCCAAGACCGTAGGATCCTACGCAGTGCCGTAGGGGACCGCACCACCACTTCCCAGCAAATTAGGGACACTGTTGCGCCTGGGGTATCGGCGAGGACCATTCGCAACCGTCTCCATGAAGCTGGGCTACGGTCCCGCACACCGTTAGGCCGTCTTCCGCTCACGCCCCAACATCGTGCAGCCCGCCTCCAGTGGTGTCGCGACAGGCGTGAATGGAGGGACGAATGGAGACGTGTCGTCTTCAGCGATGAGAGTCGCTTCTGCCTTGGTGCCAATGATGGTCGTATGCGTGTTTGGCGCCGTGCAGGTGAGCGCCACAATCAGGACTGCATACGACCGAGGCACACAGGTCCAACACCCGGCATCATGGTGTGGGGAGCGATCTCCTACACTGGCCGTACACCACTGGTGATCGTCGAGGGGACACTGAATAGTGCACGGTACATCCAAACCGTCATCGAACCCATTGTTCTACCATTCCTAGACCAGCAAGGGAACTTGCTGTTCCAACAGGACAATGCACGTCCGCATGTATCCCGTGCCACCCAACGTGCTGTAGAAGGTGTAAGTCAACTACCCTGGCCAGCAAGATCTCCGGATCTGTCCCCCATTGAGCATGTTTGGGACTGGATGAAGCGTCGTCTCACGCGGTCTGCACGTCCAGCACGAACGCTGGTCCAACTGAGGCGCCAGGTGGAAATGGCATGGCAAGCCGTTCCACAGGACTACATCCAGCATCTCTGCGATCGTCTCCATGGGAGAATAGCAGCCTGCATTGCTGCGAAAGGTGGATATACACTGTACTAGTGCCGACATTGTGCATGCTCTGTTGCCTGTGTCTATGTGCCTGTGGTTCTGTCAGTGTGATCATGTGATGTATCTGACCCCAGGAATGTGTCAATAAAGTTTCCCCTTCCTGGGACAATGAATTCACGGTGTTCTTATTTCAATTGCTCCGCTGCCGAAGGGGAAACGTGGAAGCGATATCAGTGCAGTTGCGACGACGGTGGGTGAGCGGGCATAGCCTCCTAACCTCTGTATAACTCCTGATCCTACATCCATTCGAATCTGCTTGCCTTTGTTAAGCCCTGGCGTCCCTCTCCAATTTCGGCTCCATTACCAAACTGACGATACTTTGATACCTCAGAACATGTCCTGTCAATCGAACCTATTTTTTTTTTTTTTTTGCACAAGTTATTCCGAAGTTTAATTCTCCCCAGTTAGATTCAGTATTTCCTCATTACTTATGCGATCAACATATCTAGTCTTTCATATCCTTCTGTAGCGTCACTTTCAAAATCATCCATTGTCCTCTTGTCAGAACGTTTCACTTTCATATAACGCTACACTCCATGCAAATATCTTCGTGAAATACTTCCCAGCATTTAAATTTATAATCAATGTCAACAAGCTTTTCCTTTTCAGAAACACTTTTCTCGCTAATGACAGTCTGCATTTCATACCCTCTCTGCTTCCGTTGTCTCAGCTACTGCTTCCCTTTCGAGTCCTTGAACTCTAGTCCAGTTTCTGTACTATTTATAGAAAATCTTGTGTCCCTGTGTTTATCCCGGATTTGTCTAGCGCTTATTTTAAATCTACTAGAAGTCCTACAAACATAGGTCTGTTTCCCTTCTGTCTATCTACTGAGAAATGGTAGCATCAGTACTGTCTCTCGTGTTCAGATTTATCCCAGGTATGAAAATTGTGCTCAAGTTCGTTTGTATAGCGCCCCTCGCCAATATACTCCCACCCTACAGCTTCCAGCTTTCACTTCCATGCGCAGTTCTGGCATGCTAACTAAGCTCTTGATATTTGTACTGTTGCACTTCTTTACTCCTAAGCATTTATAATATTAATTTTCCTGTATGCGGCATTTATCTTACCCAGGTGCAAAATCCTAACGCAAGAAAGGGCAAAAGAAAACTTTAAGGCTGTTGAATTCCCCTCCTAGTTATTCGTGATCGGCGATTTTGCACCTTCTGTCCAAGTCATCGTTAGACATCTGTGTTCCCTATCACTGCGTTTTAATATTTTCCAGTGTTGTCAGTTAAATTCAGTACATCGTTGTCTGAATATTTCTACTGCGCCGATTTTCCATTTTCTACTTCCACTGTCTTCACTATTACTCCCAAAGAAACCCATTCGTCTCGTAGTGTATTCCTTCCTCTGTTTCTGCCAATCGCTGCCGAATGATTCATTTAAGGATATCGACAACCTATTCACATTGCAGCACTTTAATTACCTTTTGCTATCTGTGGTTATATTCTATACATTATAATCAATAAATTATCGTCAGTCAGCATCTGCACGTGCAATACAATTTAAAATCTGGTTTCGAAAACTCTGTTCCACGTATGCATCCTTTTTCATGATTCTTAAGCAAATTTTAGCGATGATGAAATTTCGCTCTGTGCAAAAATCTGCCAGATGCCTTCCGCACTTACTGCTTACCCCGAGGCTATGTTGTGCTGTTTTCTCTTCCGGTCTTTGCTGCAGAATTCCAGTCTCTCATTACATTTTAAATTTTTCTGTTCCTTAACTATCTGAATAATATGTTACCTTCGTTATGACAACATTAATGTCAATTTATAGATGGAGCTGAGTATGGTCATAGTAGTTCATTGATTGTTTGAAAGCGGTAAGAATATATGATCTTAATATCGCAAAGACTAAGGATCAACTGTAACTAGTCTTCAATAATAAGTCACTGTCTGCTGTATAAAAGGTAATGTATTATCATTCTAGTGACCTGTATTTAGGTACTGCAACTGTCAATATTAAAAGTTGATATTAGAGCCAGAGAAAGTTTCTGTTCTGTGGCCATTGGTTTTCTAAATGTTATCCACTACATAATGAGACAGTGAACAATCATGGGCTGTACGTCTTCCAGCCGGCTGTAGTGACCGAGCGGTTCTAGGCGGTACAGTCTGGAACCGCGCGACCGCTACTGTCGCAGGTTCGAATCCTGCCTCGGGCATGGATGCGTGTGATGTCGTTAGGTTAGATAGGTTTAATTAGTTCTAGGGGACTGATGACCTTAGAAGTTAAGTCCCATAGTGCTCAGCGCCAGTCTCTTTACGGTAAAAAAGGGGAACATGAATCTTGAAATACATGGGAGAATATATTGCAAACAAAGCAGCAATTGGCTGCCGCTAGCGTCTGCCGCTTCCAGGTGGGAGCACCAAATCCTCCAGCAGCCAAGCCACCGCGAAAAACGATTGCCGCTGTCGTTCAGCTACCGCGCTGCCATCTGTTGGTGACGTCAAAAGCTTCGTGGGCGTCCCGCCATTCGATAATAGGCTATTGTGGCAGTAGAGTTTATTACTGCAGTTTAAAGTTTCATGAAAGAATAGTTGAACTAAAGCTCATCCGAATGGCCATGCATTTTTAGTTATTTGATGAACTTCATATGAATCTTCTTGCACTTCAGCGATTTACGACAAATCTTTCACTCGTTATCCCGTCCCATGATAACTGCTATAAACGAAGTGTAACGTTCATTATAACACGTGTATTGTACAATTTCACAAAATATCTACAATTTTGGAGGGGCTTGGTTAACATGTTTTTGGATCAAGCTCAATAAGTTAAGTAACAGAGATGCTGACAAAATTTCACATACTGGGCTTGGTTTGTATATTCGTAAATCAGACTCAACATGTCAACTGGTTTGTATATTCGTAAATCAGACTCAACGCGTCAGCCGTCAACTGTCACGTAATTGAGATATAAATATGGTATTGAGCTCTGCGATACAGTTTGAGTGTGTTAACCTCCGGTTGCTTAAACGCGATTAGTAGTGGTGCAGGTTATGAATACCTTATCCACATCCTCCAGCTTCGTGCCAAAGTAACACGGCATTTCATCACAGATCTTACTCTGTATTTAGTTACAAGTAGCATCTGACAGGCGCTAACAAGTAAGTGTGCTAACTAAAGATGCAAAAAACCGTCTGGATAAGATGGATACCGGTATTTTAGTTCTGTATAACTGGGTTTTTATTTTTTACCGATAACCGATTGTGAAACCGAAATGTCTGTTGGCCATAACAGTGGTGATAAAATTTTGGATTTTTAAATAAACTTCTTTTAAGAAAACGAGTTTGGCTTGTAAAAGATACGTATCATCTTCGAATGATATAGATGAACTCATCTTGCAGATCAACACATTAGGGAGCAAGTGTTTATGAACAGATATTAAATGTTGTCCGGTGGATTAATTAATTATTGTTTTGTTAACTACCGTCACGTAAGTGTTACTACATAATGCTGAATTTTGTCTACTATCTGAATTGTTCATTTGAATTTTTTGTAAGAGCTTTTTTGATTTTGTCAAAAATCAGTTGCATTCAAATTCCGATGAATTATTAAAGACATATTTGACGAAAAATTGGTTTTTCATTCGAAATAATCAAAGGAAAACGCTAAAATTTTACACAAAGCATTATTATTTGTCATTTCTATGAAATAATGAAATAGAAAGGAAGTTGTGGCAACACTAATCATTTAAAAACTTAAATCAGTAAGTAGACAACCCCTCTACTTCTCGAGAAAAGCAGCAAACTGTGGATGGACTAAGTATTCTTTCATTTACCTATTTCATTTGATATAACGATTGTGTGTACCTTGGAACGAATAATGCATAAGAGTCTTAGAATTTTTGAACATTTATTCGATGTCTACGTTTATTGCTCGAAATGGTAACAATCAAAAATCGAAAGTTCTTTATTTCTGATATTGGTTATTTTGAGCAGTTTTGTGTGTCAGGTTAAACTGGAGATGAAAAATACTGGTATAACTGATGAGCGATTGCTTCAGTAATAACCGAAATTCCTTGTGCTAACTGCTATTTCTGGCCAGGAGATCCGTCTCAGTGCAACGGAACTCGCATGTTGTCGCCTGTAAAGGGTGAAAACTGATTACTTCTTCACTGTTTCTTTCAACCAGTTATGCGTTTTTCAAATTGGTAAGTGACTCACTTCTGACAGCACATTGGAATTTGCACTCTGTCGTTGTTAAAGCCGTTCCATAACCCTAAATTTTCTGCCAAGAAATTCTTGATAAAGATTCGGTTATACATTGATCATAAGCAAATGAAGAGAGAGGGAACTACAGATATTCCATTTAAAAGCCGAACTGCAATACTTGGAAACACACGCAATAAGTTTGCATATATATTGTGGTGTTGGCAAAGGTATCTGTAAGATAAGTAGTGAACGCCCAAACCTTTGCATTTGTCTTAATTTAAGTACTGTATATGCCTATAATACGTATCAAAATACTTGTCGTAACATTGTCCATTATCTAATATAGATTTTCTGAATTTACCCTGCACTTCTACTTTTTATGATGAGAAGTGCGTTGTGCATATTTAACTGTTGAGGCTAAGTATAGGTCCATCTGCCACCACAAACTTTAGTTGGCATTCATCTACTCTCAACCAGATTACCACTTCTCATCCTAACCTACACATCAGCTATGCTACTGACCAAACTGTCGCCACAATAAAGATATCAAGGAGTGTTAAGGGGGGGGGGGGGGAGGAGGGGGTGGTCCAACAACATCACTCTACCTAACAGTGGTACAACGGCCAAGTAACTTCTTCCACGCACCTTCCAGTAGTTTGGAGAAGTATTACACCTACATCTACATGACTACTCTGCAGTTCACATTTAAGTGCCAGACGGAGGGCTCATCGAACTGCTTTAGAACCATTTGCCTATGGTTCCACTCTCGAACAGTGCGCGGGGAAAACGATCACGCTCTTCTTTCTGTGCAATCTCTAATCTCTCTTATTTCATTACCACCATAGTCTGTCGCTATGAAAGTATTTTTACTTTTTGAGAAGTCAGCTGGCGACTAAGTTTTCGTCGAAATACGTTCGTGTTAATGACCATCTCTTCCAACGAGTCCATTTCGCATTAATATAAAACGAACTGCGTTCTTTGAATTTCTGGGGTGTCTTCAGTCAATGCCATATGGTAAAGATCCTAAACTGCACAATAATTTTCCAAAAGGGGAGCAACAAACGTAGTGTAGCCAGTCATTACAGCTTGTTGGCTCCTGTAAGTGTTTTGCCGATACAAAGCGTTGTCTTCTTCGAAATATGCTGAGTAATTGTCCCAAGAGATGTGCTTCTTGTGACAGCATGTTCTACAGAGATGGTTTAGTTCTTTCATTATCGTTTCACACATATTCCCTTGTGGAAAATACACCGAAATTTTAACACTTTCTGTGTTTCTCTTATTCAAACATTCTTCAAATCGTTTTTATATAAATTGTGTCCCATTATCTGATACAATGGCTTTCTGCATCCCAACGTTTACAAAATAATCTTTCTCCAGTTTACTCACAATTACTTTGGAATTAGCCTTCTTAATAGGATAAAACCTCTAATAATTTGAAAATCCATCCACCAATACAAACACATATTCACAACCTCCCTTGAAACTGGCAGAGGGCCGAAAAGATTCACAGCTACTAAATCTAGTTTATTCTGAGGTTCCACAGAGTACACATGTCCCTGTATAATTCTGTTACTTGCTCGTACTTTTTGACACTTGTCACAGGATTCTAGCCTCTTTTGAACTCTACACCACATGTTGTCAAAAACCACTACCTTGCATAATTTAGCAATAGATTTATGGACCCGGTAATGTCCATATTTCTCATGTATAAAATCAATTAATAAATCTACATGTTGTTCTGGGAAACAAATACGCCAATCTTCATTCGTTTTCTTTCTTCTCCTAAACAGAATATCCTTGTGTATCTGGTAATATTGAGCTAATTCTGGAAAATCAGAGTGACCTATCCTGCTTTTTACCAATTTCAGATTGTCATCTTGATTTTGTTCCCATCTGAGATTTTTACAGATGCGCCCTATTGGTCCATCTTCCTGCAGTTGAATGACCGTGAGCAAAATTTCACCACATTCGCAGTTCCTTAATGGATCTACCTCCTGCTCCTTTTCTATTAGGCTTCTGGATAAAGCATCCAACACAATGTTTTCAGAGCCTTTTATGTATTTCATTGCATTATCAAATTGCTGTAAATACATAGACCACCTCCTCAGTCTGCTCAGTTTGACAAGTATTTAAATAGATCAAAGCACTACCATCAGTAAAAACTATAACTTTATGTCCCAAAAGCTATTGATCAAATTTCTGCAATCCAAAAATAACGGCTAATGCTTACAGTTCAGAAATACTATAATTCTTCTCTGCTTGTTGCAACGATCGACTTGCAAATGCAATCGTTTTATGGACCTGCTCTTCTCCCAATGTTTCGATCTGGAATAATTCCACCCCCAGACCGTAACCGCATGGGTCTGATCCCAGACAAAAAGGATTAGAAATATCAGGATGGTTCAACATTTGACTACTCACCAGTGTTTCTTTAATTTCTTCGAATGCTATTTGACACTCCTATGTTCACTTATAGGGAATATTTTTCTTAAGTAATTCCCTCAAACAAGGTGCATTAAATAAACGCCCAGCCACAAATTTGCGATAAAACCCAAAAGCCCAAACATTTCTTTTAATTCTTTACATGTTGTAGGTGCAGCATAATGACTAATAGCCTTTATCTTTCCCGGATCGGGCATAATTCCTTCACCACTAACTATATATCCCAGGAATTTAATTTCTTTCTTAACAAATTCTGTTTTGTCCACTTTCAGTTTCATTCCCCCATTTTAATTGCGTCTAATTCTTTGTCTCTCAATAGGCAGTGTTCTTCCCAAGTGAGAGTTGAGAGCAATACATCGTTCACATAAACAGTAATCCTCTTTAATAATTGATCACCTAAAACCTGTGAAATTGCCCTAACAAAAGCACAAAAACTGATGTTTAAACCAAAAAGTACCACCTTATATTGATAACATCGCCCTTCAAACAGGAATGCTGTGTACTTTCTAGATTCATTAGCCAAAGGTACATTCCAGTAACCACACTTTACATCCATAGAAGTAAAAAAAATGCCCCTTTAAATTTTTGTAATAGCTCCTCAATATTTTCAGGCCTGTCACTCTCCGGTAATATAATTTTATTCAATGCCCTAGCGTCTAAGACAAGCCTAATAGTGTCATCCTTCTTAGGTACAACAACCAATGGGTTATTATATACACTAATCCCTTTTTCTATTATTCCCCATTCGAGAATTTTCTGTATCAAGTCTCGAACTGCTTCCATTGTACTTCTGGAATAGCGAATGGTTTTCGGAAAAAACGTACAGCCTCTTTAAGACTCATAATCCCTCACTAACCTGAATTGGTCAGAAAACACTTCACAATGCTTGTTCAAAATTTGTCTCAAACCTTATTTTTGTACTTCTGTCAATTCCGTTAATTCCTTTAGTTTTTACTCGATCCTAATCCTGACATTTTTCATCTCAGAAGGATCCACTTCCTTTCTCCATGTTCATTGTAACCATCAATCAACTCTGCAGCCCTGCAGTATCTTATCGGAATATCACTTTGTTCATCGTCAACACATTGTCTTTATCCTATAAAGGGGTTAACTGCCAGTTTTTCGTTTACTCTAATAATCACATCATTTGTCCCAAAATTAAACCATTCTTCATATTTACGTAAGAATTCGACACCTACCAACATTTGAACACTGAGTCCATTAATAACCAAAAAAATTAGTTCTATTTGTACTCCACTTAGAATGATTGGTAACAATTTTTCCTGTTTAACCACCTTCTTGCTTTTCCCAGTAGCCACATTAATTTTCAGCCCTCTTACTGTCATTATGACTGTTTGCTTACTTTCAGGGAGAGCATTAACAAAATTCTGAGACATTGCACAAACTTCAGAACCAGTATCTATTAAACAGGGAACCTTTTCTTTAAATACAGTTACTTCAATGATAGGTTACCCAATATATTCTCTTCTGTTTACAGACACAGGCTCTTTTAACAAATCCTGCAGTACTTCATCCCTTTCAAAACCTACCCCTTCTGTGGAAAGTGTATATACCTTAACTGGATCCTCTTTCATTCCATTAGTAGCGTCGGCATTTACCATCCTGTCCACTATAAATAAATCAAAACACCTCTCTAACTTCTCACCCTCCATAATAATTTTTGTTCTTGCAACCCAGTCCAAGGCGTTTTCAGAATTATTTAAATGATCTCACTCTTCTTCCGATTCTTCTTCCTCCCTTTCTAAGATTACTTCATTTAATCTGTTCACTACTGCTTCTGCTCTATTACATTCTCCCCTCTGCACTTCTGACCTGGCTTCACCAGTTATTACATTAGTTCCACAGTTTACGGGTAAATCTACGTCTGCTTTGCAGTGCTGATTCACCCCCACCTCCTGAGTCTTCACTTTCTGTATATACCTCTTTAACATGGTTCCTGTAATGTTTATTGGTACTTTCACAAAATGCTACGTGATTTCCCAAATAGCCAAATTGTTTTGCAGTGTCACTCTCTGCTCTCCCGATTTCTATAACGATATTCCTATGGTGTTCCGTAGATACCACTCTTACAAATGGTGTCACTAGTGAGTAATTTGTACTGCTTCAGTCTGCAAACGCTAGCGTTATTACAGACTGCTATTCGTTTCCCTCCTGTATGACGTCATTGCCTCTGGCATTCTGGTCACCGAACGGGCTGCATCTATTTGTTACATGTCACTGCACCTTTCAGCAGTCGAAGTATTGAGTGTGGTCTTTGAACCTGTTCACAACAGTACCTCTCCCTCGACCTCTACCTCTGTAACCATTACCCCTTTGTATCCCTATATGGTTCACCTGTACCTCGGCTCTGTTTTCTTTTGATCTAATATGAGGCCTATATTCTCTTCTATTATTTTCCTCCTGTTTTAAAATGTTTTCTACTCTCTCAAGACAATGAAGGAACCTTTCAATATCATCCCAAGGAGCTGATATGATCTTGTTCCTCCAATAAAATGGGAATTTGTTTTTAATTCACATAATAATTTGTTCTGTCTCAACTTTGACATTTAAATATGACAAAGTATTTATCCATTTCTGTACAAATCTTTTAATGCCCTCTCTCTGGGGATCATACTTTTCCCTTGACCAAAATTTGTTTAAAACCTTCATTTGTTTCCGTTTTCCCCAATACTCTTCAAAAAAGACTTGCTTAAATTCAACTAATTTATCTTATTTATCTGAGGCCAAGGTTCTCCAAATTCTTGCCTCTCCCATCAAATTTGAAGTACTGCATCCAATCTTCTACTTATCACTGTATACTTTTGGCCAAACCTCGTCAAAATCACTCCAAAATTCTTTAGGGTGAACATTTATACTTGGATCAAATTTCAAAAATTGACTATGATGTAAATATGCGGTTTCAGATGACTCCATGACACCATTAGATACCATACAATCAATACTGCTGTTAACATTCTCCTCTACTTTGGTTAGTCTATTTTCGTGGTTACACAATTGCTTATTCACACTGGTACTGAATTGCTGGATGTTAGTTTCAATGTTGGTAATTTTACTAGCAACTTGCAAACCAAACTTTGCACCTACATCTTTTCCGCCTTTAACTTTACTTTATAAGACAACATGACTATCCTCACAGCATTTTTCTACATTTTGAATCGGTTCCTGAATTTTATCTTTTTCTGAATGTAATTGTTGCTTTAACTGCTGCTTGTTCTCAGCAACTTGCTCAATCTGTGAAGTTAGTTCACTTTTCACTGTTACAATAGCAGTATTACATTTACCTGATTAACTTCTCTTTTAATATTATTGCTAAACAAAGGCAGGTCATTTTTCCACGAATCTCTCACATTCGAAATTTTATCTTCCATTTTGGATTCCATTTCACCTGACAAATTATTAAATCCCTGATCAACTTCAGAATGCAATTCATTTATTTCAGAACTTAATGAGGTTTTAATATATGAACCTAATTTATTCATTTTAGTGTCGATATTAGGCCCAGACCCCATTTTATTCATTTTGGAATCCATCTCAACACCCAATTTATTTATCTTATCGACTTTGTCAGAACTTAATGACGTTTTAATTTCGGAGCCCAATCCATTCATTTTTGCCATAATATTCATTAACCTTTCCGACACACTAGTCCTTGATGCCCCCACAACTGACACTGGTTCCTGTTTCTTTTCTTTTACAGTTACAGGTATAAATTTAGCATCGGCTTTCACCGTGCTCAGTTCGTTTTCGATTCCATAATTAGAAGGCACTGGCTCAGGTAAACCACTATAATTAGCTTGTGATATGTCAAAACTGAAATTACCTGTTATCCTGGAAGCATCTTCATAGTTTACATTTCCCAAATATACCTTCAGTTTCTCATCTACTACCGCCTGATTATTTTCAGCCATTTTGCAAAGTTTCTTGTCACACACACACACACACACACACACACAAAACTCTAGATAGAACGCTACTTATCTCTTTCTTCGTGTCTTTGACACGGTGGGATGCAACAGCTGGTCCGTACACCAGGCCCTGCTTACAACGATCCTGTTTTGCGGGTCAGCACTCCATACACGGCTGCTGACTGGCTGCTACTGCAGAAACGCCTTCTGTCGAAGTTCAGCAGCCGCTGACGTCGCTTGCCCCCAAATTCCACTTGCTGTGCCGTTTCTAGACGATAGTTCATTTTACTCGCGCCTATTGTCCTATTATAGTTCCTTTACCCACACATGTGAATACTTTACGAGCTGACTTGACACTGCTGCTTTTATAAAGTTCCTACACATCCGATCTTTAGTATTGATTTTCCCGGCCGAAAAAGCACCAATTGCGGCGGGGAGGGGTTATTAACGTTTGCTCGTTCGTCGTACTGTACACTCCAAAAGTAAGACACTTAGAGTAGTAGTTGAGTTTTGCTATTTGGGGAGCAAAATAACTGATGATTGTTCCACCTGCCTCAGTACAGCAGCAGATCACCAGCCCGTTTCTCTGCATAAGTACGTACTGCGCTGACGACGTAAAGGCAGCCTTCAAGAAAACGCCATCAATACTTACGTTGCTGAGTCCGTGTAAACTCTGGTAGCAATCTATCCTGTAAGTTATAATACTTTTCGAGCGGAAAGTGGTTGTTTCGTTCTCTCAGTAAAATGTCAAAATTCTGAAGCGAGTCTTTTATTCCATTTCATTAAAAATAAAAAATACCTGCCATCAGCCCACATGTAATTAGCGAACAATATCAGTCCTCAGTTCACAGTTCATGCAACCCAGTACACACGCAAGGAAGCCAGAAATGTACTTAAGTCCAACCCGAAGAATTACGCGATTTCATAGTCAATACTCCATTACTATATCTGAGTTTCACATTCAGTCCTTTTCAGTGGATTTCTATTAAAGAAATTGCTCGCTAAATATTCCATATACGGGTACGAAACATGCCACGCGGAATTTTTTACAAAGGCCAGAAGTTCACTCGCGTTTATCTTTCCCACAAAACAATTCTAGAATTTCCAAACTTCACAAAACTATCCGTAAATGCAACTGCTTCTACGGCAACCCAATCCAGACGCGAAATTCCAATAACTTTATCATTTTACACATTATGCAGACGGACACGTTCAACACGACCTGCCCATTCAATAGCTACTCAGCGAATCCTCTATGCTGCTCCTTCCACAGCCGATAACTACCTGGCAGAGCGCGGGAACTGCTAAACTCTGCTTGGTTGATCAAAATGACCAGCCAATCAGAACAATCATTCGAGATCATTCTCGCGCCAAAACTGTGCTACGCCAATCACTATTCCCAGTTGCATTCACATCATTTCAATATGCAGATATTAATATAATGTTTAACAAAACCAAACGAAAAGAAAAATAATCTGGGAATTTATTTAGAAAACTATTACTCTGCAAACAGCTATTCTGGATGCCCTCTTACAAAAGCAAGTACTCTTAGACATACGTCGTCAGAAATGAGGGGAAAACAACTTTCCCACTACACAGTTACATAATGTGGTACAATATACAACATTTAATTTCTACATATGTCCCACTTACACACTCTCACTCATTCTCATTCATTCCACAACAACAAAACAAATAGATATTAATTAAATAATATTCTTTTCTGGATTTTATATTATGAAAATGAAAAGTAGTTAACATTATTGATATGACAATCCAAATAAATTGACCTGACATTTTGTGAACTCCAGTAATGATTTCAAATGATACTAAAACACAAACTGTTATTATTCCTATCTGAGTTTTTTAGTCTAAGTGTCGGTTTGGGGTGTTTTAGGTAATTTCTTCTAACTCCGAAACTATCACAAATAGAAGGCTGAAATTTATATACCATATTCTCTTGAATAACAAAAGGCAGTGTATGGACTTTAAACTATATTAAATAATATTTAATATAGTTTATTTAGATTCTTAAGGGTTTGAATATTCAGTCGCTCGGAGTGACACAGATACTGCTTCCCACGGCTAACATAGCGACAGGTGCGTAAGAGTCGTTGCTAAGACACAGCTGGCTGTCTACTTCACAGCCAATAGCTACAATGCTATTGGCTGCTCTGCAAAGTAGCTTACTGCAGTAAATTTATCGCACATTGACTCGCAACGTTACAGAGTATAGATTTAAGTGTCACAAAGTCATTTCTGAAAGTATTTGTATGGAGCGTAGCACGTATGGAAGTGAAACATGAATGATAAATAGTTTAGACAAGAAGAGAATAGAAGCTTTGGAAATGTGGTGCTACAGGAGAATGCAGATGATTAGGTTAAAAAAATGGTTCAAATGGCTCTGAGCACTATGGGACTCAACATCTGTGGTCATCAGTCCCCTAGATCTAAGAACTACTTAAACCTAACTAACCTAAGGACATGACACAACACCCAGTCATCACGAGGCAGAGAAAATCCCTGATCCCACCGGGAATCGAACCCGGGAACCCGGGCGCAGGGAGCGAGAATGCTACAGCACGACCACGAGCTGCGGACAAGGGATGATTAGGTGGGTAGATCACATAACTAATGCAGAGGTACTGAATAGAATTGTGGAGAAGAGGAACTTGTGGCACAACTTGACTAGAAGAAGGGATCGATTCGTAGGACATGTTCTGAGCCATCAAGGGATCACCAATGTAGTACTAGAGGGAAGTGTGAAGGGAAAAGATCGCATAGGGCGTCCAAGGGATGAATACACTAAGCAGATTCAGAAGGATGTAGATTGAAGTAGTTACTCAGAGATGAAGAACATTGCACAGGATAGGGTAGCATGGAGAGCTGCATCAAACCAGTCTATGGACTGAAGACCATAACAACAACAACACAGAAACAGCTGATGGCCACCCTTTTCCAGTTCCATGCTGAACATTATCTTTGGGTGCTGTGAGTTTATATGTTCCAAAAGTCATTAACCCTCTCCCTCCGATGTGGCATGATCCCAATTTTATCATCCACATACCTAAGGAAGTAAGTAGATTTGCATCTAGCTATGCCTCTTCTCCAAATTTCTCCATGAACATATTGGTAATCGTTAGAGACAGAGAACTGCCCATGGCTACACCTCCTGTCTCCTCATGATATTGGCTCCCATACAGAAACTGAGTTGAGTTCAGTATATGCCTGAAAATTTGAACAGAGCATCATCAAATATCTCTGAATAAGTTCCAATGAGACTTTCATTGGTACCTTAGCGAACAGAGGTACAACATCAAAGCTGACAATTGTATCAGTTACCTATGATATGTGGTTGCTTCAGATGTTGCAAGAATGCCCCGAAGATGCAAATGTAATGAATACTGTTCTCCAGAAGTATGTAGCTATTTCTTCAAGTGCTTGGCTGTTGGGTACGCTGATTTACCAATGCTCCTGAAAATTGAGTGTGGTCACACACACTCTCTTTGTGTACTTTCAGCAGTCCATATAATCTGGGCGGCAGTGGCACTCTCATAGCTAATTAATAACCTTCATTGGTCTTGAAAAGAGCCCTAGTCTTCTTGTTCACTTTGTCTGTAGAGTCACGTTAGGAAAGTCTGTAACCAGGGCCTTGCAGCAACTAACTCAGCTTCTGATCACAATTAGTCTGCAGCAAAAAGTCTGTAGATATCCCTTCCTTTGCTGTAAACAACATGATGCTATTCTCTTCCTGATGCCTATTGAGTGCACGCTTCTCATCACTTGATATGTTCCAGTTTGTAGGTTTAGTCCTGGTGACCACCCTGCTGGCTTCCCATCGAGTTTCTTCTGCCACATTTGGTGAATGTGTGTGGCTTCTTGGTCCACTGTACTGATGAAACCAGAAATGAGCGCAGTTCTAGGAGTTGCTGCAAAAGTTGGATCTGCTGCTGAGTACTTTCAAAGTGATCTCATCAAAGTGGTTAATCACTATATGAGAATCCCCCTCCTGCTGTGTTTTCTTACACATGCTGACAAACTTGACAGCCTGGTGTTCTGAGGCAATCCTCTTGGCACTCTCCGCTACAGGCCAAGACCGAGAGACACTGGCTACCCTGTCCCAGTCTTCAGCTTCTAAGGAGACTGTCATGTACAGGTGAAGATGTGAAAGCTCCCTGGCTACCACATCTAGCCTGAGGCGCATATTCGAATCCTCTCTCTCACAAATGCCACGTTCAGTCGACGTTTTATCTTGTTCGCCGCTCTGAAGTTAGTGTGATGCTTAATCGTGGTGAAAACTGCTACAAAACCTCCGTCTCGACACCTCTGTAGCAACTGAGAGGACACAGTATCCTCCCTTTCCCCTGTTGAAGCTTGTCCAGCTCCTTGATAATCCCGTGCACCTCCCCCCCCCCCCCCCCCACACACAGGGTCCCACAGTGTGATTCCTCAGACTTCCTCAGCGATCACGTGACGTCTCGAGGTGTGAGATATTATTCCTGGTATCAGCGTTATTCTTGCACGATTGGATTTGTGAAAAACAATCTTTTTTAAAAAAAATTTAACCGGAATCCAATGCACGTGAAGAACACGGATAGACTGAAAGCTGCACGTACCCTGGGCATCTTATCCTAGTATTCATATTCCATGGATTATTTGCATCATAAAACGTAATGATATGGAGAAAATCATTTAAAAGTTTCGTCACGAATTATTTTGTAAATACGTCGACATCCTGACCACTGACTACAATTTGTTTTAATAAAAGTGAAGACAAGCAGATAAGAGTTAGCAGTTCCTACCACAACAATAATAGAAATTCTTCTCTTGAACAGAACGAGCTGTCATGAAAATCTTTATAGGTTTATCTTCAAATTTTACTTTGCCCTCTGTCACACTTTTTGCATGACTGAGTAAGTCATCAAAATTTTTTGTTGCACCATTGTGCACGCCTTTTTTGCTAAAGGCAACCTTAATGTGCGTAAATCAGCGTCCTTTTTTCTTCTAATGTTTTACTCGTATACGTCATTTTTGCGTTTGACCTCCTGTGGCCTATGTACAGGAAGCTTCATGAGGGCATATAAACAATACTGTGATGCCACAGTCTGGCCTTCAACAGTGAAACCACGGTTGAGCACCATATATTATTCTTACAGCACTTTTTTAGACTATGGAGTCTTTCTTTGTTAAAGATGAGTTATCTCAGAACACTATTCCATATTACATTAATGAATAAATACATGTAAAATATGTCAGATTACTGTTGTGTCTCTTCCTAACAATTGCATGATTCTAACTGCAAATATGGCTGAATTAAGAAGCTTTGGGAGCTCCAAAATGTTATTTTCCGGTCAATATTTTCATCAAGAAGGACACTTTTGAAGTTTCCACCTCATTGATTATTTTCCAACTATGTGTTACACTCGTAATTGGTGTAGTAGCCCAAGATGAGAAGTAGTGAATATATCGCGCCTTTTTAAAGTTGAGGGAGAGACAATTCACAGAAAACCAGTCAATGATACTTTTAAGAGCACTGTTTACCATTCCCTTGTTTCTGCATGTACGCTTGGATTAATTGCCATACCAGTGTCTTCTGCAAAAAGAACTAATTCTGTCAGCTATATACTGCATGCGAGACTGTTTACATACAGGGTGTTGCACATTACCCGAACCATTGTGTACAACGTGGATTACTGCTCAAGTTCAGCAGTCAACCGATGTTGCGCTATTAGGTAAGCCCATCCCCTACACAAGGTTGTACAGCATCGGATGGCTTTTTAACTGTCCTGAGGCAAAACCGGATTGGTTTTTAATCGTCCTGTGGCCTAAAACTGCATTAAAAGCTAAATGAATGTGGTTTTTAATTTTTCTAAGGCCCACAACTTCACAAAAAGCAAAATCAAATCAGCTTCTAATTGTCATTGCGCAATTGAAGAACGCTGCACGTAACATCGAGAGGAACACAAAAGTCTAAAAAGACCGCCAGTCTGATCCTTTTAGGCAGCCTGTATGGTATGACGAATGCAGCCACAGACTTAAAAATGGTGACGACAGACATCCTTAAAATGGCGATGCACACCAAAATGATCGTATGCACTATTCCATACAGACATGACATACCAGAATGGAGAGGCACAATTTCTCCAATGAACAGCCATTTAATAGGAGCAGTGTTGTCATATAACCATGCTACTATAGCGGACGTCCATGTCTTCCTCAGATCAAGTGGCTACAAAAAATATGGGCTTCACTTAGTGTTTAATGACGAGAACAATTTCGGAATTACTCACAGTTTGCATAAATGCCCATCTCCGCAACACCAGTAATAACAACAATACAGCCTAAACTACCTTCTGCACATGAAACATTCACATGACGAAACAGAAATCATGACATCTGGCGGTCAGACTCTTATTTCTCACTTTAAATGAGCAGTTGTCTTAACTGTTGCAGCTATCGAAGCATGGGTTTCATCCAGTTCTGTTGCACACTACTTGTGTAGCGCCCCTGCCCACCATGTTCAGCCAAACCCCGATTACCCCAAAAGTTTTGAAGAGAGAGAGAGAGAGACAGAGACAGAGAGAGAGAGTGCATACGCACGGAAATAATCTTTAAAGGCTGTCACAGTGTTTAAGTATTTACGTGTGTGATGTCTGTAGTTTCGAACATGTCCAATCAATAGAAGACGCACCACGCATATAAAGAAAAACAGCAACACAACCAGAAGTAAACAGTATTATCATCACATATATCGCTAACAAGGACAGCACAGGAAACAGAGACAGAAGCAAATAAAAACTACAGGACAGTTTCTCACTGACACCCTTATATGCAGAAGTGGATTCTGTACAAAAAAAAACTGATGTTGAATGCAACCATCAAGAAGAGCAACATCAACAGTACCACAAAAAAATTCCATGCAGGACAGCTAAGGCAGAATTGTCCGCAATTAGCAGCAGCAAAACCATCTGCATCAGCAACTCCAACGGCTCCATCAACAGCAGACGTTATCAGCCACAGCACAGGCACCCAGAACATCAGCCGCAGGAAGTGCCAACACAAAGCCAAGGCCTCCTGCAACAAAGGAGGAGGATTTTTGCTACAAACCCCAAAAAAATATCAGATATAACAACTTCAATAAATTGCAAAGTTGCAGTAATGCTATAAAAAAATCCAGTCATTGTTATAACTAATGAAACAGTGCCACAATCTTCTCGTGTAGTGTATATTAGTGTGAAACATTACTCTGCCCGAAATCTATTTTCATAACATATACCGGCTTAAAAATAAGCTGAACGAGTTAGAACTTTCAATGACTATCAACAGTGAACTGTCAGATTCCCAAATCCTGTGAATTGCTGAACACTTCATGAGGTCTCTCAAAACAGAATCAGTTGCGTTATGACAATTCAGACTAGTGCATCACTCGTCAACAAAAGTGTTCAGAGGTGGAGGGAGCTGCACATTTGTAAGAGACAGTGCTGCGGCTTCACCTCTGGACTTACACGACTCTCACTCATTTGAAATCAAAGATATCGGTGGCGACGTAATATCGTTTTATAGTTCTCCCTTGGGCAGCCTGTATTTCTTTTATAATCATTTCACATCAGTATTAGAAAAAGTAACAGAAAGTAAACCATGAGGCAACACAATCTGTGCTAATTTTAAAATCAATTTCCTCTAGAAGGAGATGACCAGCAAAATTTTAAAAATCAAGTATTTAGGTTATAAATGATTTAAAGAAGTGCGACCTAGAGGAAGTTTTTGTTCGTTTTCCTTCTTACCGTGATTTTACATTATATGATTTTGCAGGACCTACCGTATGGAGTCCTGTACTGACAGCTTCTCATCTGCAAACCAAACGATGTAAATGTGAATTTCATCGGTGAGTTAACACATTCCTTGGTTTTTAAAACCGTGTTCAAAAATGTGCCAACTTATGGATTAGTCTGTCTGCAAGATTTGCATTGATTCTAACTGCAAATGTGACAGCTAAGCTGTTTTCCAAAAGGTCCTCTTTCCAATTTAAATTTTCATCACTGCAGACATGTATGAATTTTAGGTTTCCAACCCTATTTATATTTCCTGACTGTGTGTTATACTAATCACTGATGCAGTACTGCTACATGTGCCGAAGTGAATATGTTGTGTCCTTTTATAATCAGTGTTACCAGATCTCCTTATGTCTGATGTCACTGAACGTCCTCAAATTTCCTAAGTGTTCATGACCATTGCCTTTAGAAGCAAAATGACATGTTCAAATGTAAAACAACAGAACTTTATTAATATTACTGTTAGTGGCTACACTCAATGTCAGAGTAAAACACAATGACGCTTTCTCATCGGTGACATACTACTTGCTGATCTTGAAAATAATTTAACTTTTCATTAAGGACCTTGTAGTTAAGTTCATTCCTGTGTGTGCAATTTTAGTTAACTGTCATGTATAACATCATTTTGCACAGGTGATGTACCTACTATATGCAATTGACATCGTTTGCTGCAACATAAAAGCATTACATTTGAATTCCTGTTATGGCTTTCACATCTTTTTGCCGTTCGTTGTTTCCTTTAATAATACCCCAAACGCAAGTAAACAAATGATAAAAGCGTATTTCAGGAATTAGACATCGTACTATAAAGAAACATGACAGTCTGTTTTGTTGGCTCAGTCATACGTCGCATTTATTGCATCTTTCCAACTTACCGTCAAGACCTCAGCCCCACAACTTCATGCAGGAGTTGTCGTCTCATATTAGTTGAAGTTAATATGCTTCGTGTCTTTACTATGTGCTGTACTCCTCGGTGTACCTTAAATTTCGTTGTTTTCGTTTAAGGTGAAAGTTGTACTTACAGCACACAACAGAGTTTCTCTTGTCTGCTACCAGGTTGCTTTGCACATTTTCGTCAGGAGGAGTTCTTGCTGCATCTGTCCCTTCAGAAGGAACGCCATATGTTTCCCACGCTCCTAGTCTGGGGAAAGCACTGTTTATTTACCGAACATAACGAAAATACACTAGACCTTCCATTTTGAACGAACAACGTGTACGACCTGTGTGGCTACAAATATTTGGGCACTGCAGACTGTAGGGGGAGGCGTGGTCGAGTGAACGGCCATACTTCCCAGGACGCGTGTCGAGCTGCCATCTGTCGGCGACGCCAAGCAACAGTCCCGACGAGTGTTTTGCTGTAAGCGATTTGATTTCAGTCTGCTATTGGAAGTTTCTCTGGGACACGTTAGAAGTGACAAAGAGTCTGTTCACTTTAAAAATTACCTGCTTTCAGTCTGATACTACAACTACGCAATTCTCTCAACAATTAATGAGGAGAATACTTCGAACCTAGCATCACTTGTGTTTTCGCGTTCTACATATATGACAACGTCCTTCTACTGGATATCGCAATTTAGAAACAAGAGATTTTAACAATATTTGGAAGGCGCCAGCCACTTGTGCTGGGCCTGAGGAACATGAAGAATCCATGGGGGTCATAGCGGAAATGGTGAACTACTTCTTGCATTCTACGCTTTGCGGTGACGCCTCGCCGCTCAGCCTCGGCTATGCTTGTCTTGCCTCGCTCGTACAATAAAGCTTCATAATACTTCATAACGTTATCAACAGATGGCAGAACTATGCAGTAACGTGCATGCAACGTTTTACGCTCTTACAGTGTCTTGAGTTAAGGGGATACGGAATCGGATTTTGGGTTAAAAAATCGAATTTTTTTTATTGGCGTATTATATTCTGCCATGTTTCCTCTTTAAAATGACGTATCATACATAGCTCTACTACAATTATAACTATTTTATTTTTATATATTTGTGAGATCGGGTATTGCGCTTTAGTTATACACGTCTCTCGTGGCTGACCATGAACTTTTTGGCAGTACCTTTAAAGTGACATGAATTCAAATATCCCGGTTTCCAGCGACTATTTATACACTAGTTGCCCGAAAATGTTTCTCTCTGGTTTCCTCAAGTTACTCTTTGACTTTGTGGCGGGACTGTTTTGTAAACAGTGTGATATAAGAAAGTAGTTGTTGTTGAGTTATTTCGTATTTAGTGCTTCATTTTTCGCAGTGAAAATGCCTAGAGCTAAAGCAAAAGTATTTAAAAAGCGTGTGAACTGGCAAAAGAAAAGAAATAATGATTCATTAGCAAAGCAAAGCAGTTCATCATCATCACTGTTGGAAAATGTGAATCCACTTATTACTGATTTGCCGAACGAACTTACACCAAATGAAAACAGTGCTTCTCATAAAAAACTAAGAGATTTGGAAGAGAAATATAATTTACTTGATAGAGGGAATGAAGTTTTTGAACTCATTGATACGAATATATTGTGTGAAGCTCTTGAAAACAGTTTGTGCTGCAAAAAATGTCATGGAAACGTTTCTCTGAAAGTAGAATCCCATGTTGGCCTGGCTGCCCGGTTTAATTTAATATGCAGTGTTTGTAAATACAGCTGTAAGTTTCCAAGTTCGGTTTCAGTAACTGTAAATAATGGATACAAGAAAACTGAACTTTATAGTGTAAATATTAGGTTAGTTTATGGATTGCGAGCAATTGGTAAGGGCAAAGCAGCTGGTGATATGCTATGTGGTGTTCTAAATCTTCCAAGTGCACCTTCAAAGTTTGAAGCTTACAATTATGTACTAGGATCTGCAGTTGAAGATGTAGCACAGAAGTCAATGCAGGTTGCTGTGGAAGAAGCAGTGGAAGAAAATGACGGCAGTCGTGACCTCACAGTGGCGTTTGATGGCACGTGGCAGAAAAGGGGCCACACCTCCAACAATGGTGTTGTAACAGCAACTAGTGTTGATACTGGCAAGGTTATTGATGTTGCAATAATGTCTAAATACTGTAGGTGCACAGGCAGGCTGAAAAATGAACACAGTGATGACTGTATTGCTAATTATTATGGTAGTAGTGTTGGCATGGAGGTTGCTGGGGTGAAGAAAATTTTTCATCGCTCTTCACAGTGGTATAATGTTCGCCATGTCAAATATCTGGGAGATGGTGACTCTAAAGCATTCAAAGAAGTTTTGGAAAGCAAACCATATGGGAACAGTGTAAATATAAGCAAACTTGAATGTATAGGACATGTGCAGAAGAGAATGGGTGCCAGGCTGAGAAGGTTAAAATCCGTTATGAAAGGGAAAAAACTAGATGATGGGAAAACCTTGGATGGCAGAGGAAGATTGACTGATTCCATAATAGACCACATTCAGAACTGCTATGGCCTTGCAATCAGGCAAAATACAGGCAATCTTGAAGAAATGAGGAGAGCTATATGGGCTTTATATTTCCACACCGCATCCACGGATGAGCATCCACAACATGGTTTGTGCCCCAAAGGTGAAAACAGCTGGTGTAAATACAATAGGGGACTAACAACAGGAGAGAAATACATTCACCACCACAGTCTACCATCAGCCATCATGGCAGAAATAAAGCCCATTTTCAGAGATCTGGCTGACAGAAGTCTTCTGATGAAATGTCTTCACGGAAAAACGCAGAACCCCAACGAGTGCTTGAATAGTGTGATATGGCATCGTCTCCCAAAAACAGTGTTTGTCGGAATTAATACACTACACTTTGGTGTGTATGATGCTGTGGCAACCTTCAATCTTGGAAATATAACTAAATGCCAGGTCCTTCAAAAGTTGGGTATGTGTGTTGGTTCCCGTACGGTACGTGCTATGTTCTTTTTAGATCAGCACAGACTAAGGCATGCTGATAATATAATCAAGACATTAGTGAAAAAAGCAAGACAGGTGCAGAGGGGTGCCAAAAGAAGACTTGAAGATGATTATGAAGACTGTGAAGGGGGTATTAGCTACGGATCAGGAATGTTTTAATCTTCTTTCTCCGTTTCCCGTAAGTTTACTTTTTACTTCATCTAGGATCATTATCTCAGGTACTGGTCAACCTAGAAGTCTGAAATTTTTATGACGTAGTGACATAGGTCCCTATTACATACTGAAACAACGATTTTTTAATTACTTGATTTACAAAAGACTTAGGGGTGATAGTCTAGTAAAAAGCGATGGAAAAAATTTACTTAAAAATAAATGTACAATATCTCTGTAAGAAAATACTTTGACAATAAACTGTTGTTTCAGTATTGTTGTAACATATGAATGCACATACAGTAAAATTTTTACCTCTCTGTCTCCAGTAGTTTGTGAGAAAATGTTCCCTATAGTAGGCATATATTAACATTGCGGGGATAGGTGATTCCGTATCCCCTTAACTGAAATGGAGCATGGTGGAAGGGGATGAAGGAAACACAAACAAAGAAGGTATTACATTTAATCTTGCTCGACATTTTCTCATGAAACGCCCAAAAAAGTCTTTATCTGCCAAGTGAAACCTTATTTGTTGTATTCATGGACTGAAAACTAGGGCTACCAAAGAAATGCAGTCCAATTTTATGTTTCTTTTAAAATTTAATGCAAAATACAATGAGTATGTTTACCACTGTTACAAAGTCTATATACCTACGTTAAGTAATTATTCAGAAGTTTTCCTGTACATTTTATTTTTGTTGAGAATAATAACCCTCCAAATTCAAAACATAAACTGTCACCTGTAGTCATTGGTACGATTTCAGCTAAAATCCCTCTTTATTTTATTCGGAAAGCAGTTTTTGTGTCGGTTCACTGTTATACAATGGCTAGCAACTCGCGATCGCGTAAAAAGAGTGAAATTTGGGGTTTCTTCGCCAATTTAGGTGATGGGAAAGCAAATTGCAACTGTTGTTCTATGTGTATTTCATATAAAGGAGGAAATATATTTAATCTAGCGCGTCATGTTCGAGTGCTGCATCCAACAGTGTCATTGTCAGTTAGGCGCTTAGCGCCCCCTGCATCTACATCTTCCGATGTTTCTTGGACAAATAACCCGGACAATCCGGAACCAGCATCAGCAATTGCCAGAAGCGAACAGCAGTCGGTGCCAGAAAATAGCAGTGTCACTTCATTATCAGACAGCAGACATCAATATCACGTAACATTACCTATGTTTTTTTCCGATTCCTCTTTCGGACAAAAGAAATCGGGAGATAGATTTCGCACTTCTGGAGACTGTTGTAAAGGATTATTTGCACTACAACATAGTGGAAAGCAAACATTTCCAAAGTTTCGTAAGCAAACTGAATGATGCTTACAGAATATCAGCTCGGAACACTATTTCCAATGCACTACAACAACAACAACAGTACGCCATGATGAAGGAAATTGTGAGAGTCAAAATTAATTCTGCGGAAGTGGTTGTGCTGACAATGGATGGGTGGACCTCAACCACAAATGAGAGATATTTGTCGGTGACAGCACACTACGTTAAGGACCTGGAGCTGGCGTCTTCCCTCCTAGAGTGCTTTAAATATGACGAAAGGCACACGTCAGAAAAACTCTCCGAAGAACTGCGACATGTCACAAGGGAATGGGGCATTCAAGAAAAAGTCATGCATGTTGTTAGTGACAATGCTGCTAATATTGTGGCAGCTATAAGACTCACAGCCTAGAAGCATCCCCTGCTTTGCACACACACTCAATTTAATTGTTCAGAATGGGCTTCCGCGCATTCAACCCATTCTGAATAAAGTAAAAAAAAATGTTGAATTCTTTAAAAGAAGCTCGCAGGCCTGCACGAAACTCAAAAGATGAAGGAACAGTTAAAAGAGCCAGATCTGACATTAAAACAGAACACTGTTACAAGATGGAATTCAACCTAATATATGCTGTGAAGAATAATCGAGGTTAAGAATTCCCTAATGACAGTTATCACTCTGACTTATCCGGATCTTCCAAATCTGACTGCAGAGGACATTGCAAGTGTAACACAAGCCTGTGACCTGTTGAAAGTTTTCAAAGACTGCACCGAGGAAATGTCAGGTGAAAATGTTGTCACTGCTTCTAAAGTTATACTCTTTAGTCACTCATTGAAAAAACGGTGTTACTGGTGTGCTAATAACACTGAAATTCATGTAGACGTGCAACAGTTGGCCGAAGAGTTAGCTGAAGTAAAACGACGATTTAGAAATATAGAGGAAAATTCCATTTTCGCAGAAGCAACTTCATTGGATCCCCAGTTCAAATTACATGGTTTTTCTGATAAAAATTCTGCTGAGAAGGTGAATTTAAACCTGATCAGGCACTGTTGTTTGTATCTTTAATATTCATTTGTCTGCAAGCGCTGCCAACGGTAGACGGGAAGTATAACTGCACAAATAGACACGGGTAATGACGTCAGGACTGCAGGAAGCAGCTGACGCTGCCTTCCCCTCGCCCCTCACCACCAAACCCCTCGCAAACCTATCGTTTTCCACAAACACCGCGCGATTCGTCGACAGGCAGTAGAGGGAGGACTGAAGCGAAGGGAGAATGAGTGACGTAGGGCCGATGTAGCGGGAGAGGGAGAGGGCAAGAGAGTGAGTGAACGTACTAGAAAAAAGTGTGGATTGTGCTATCTGTGAAGAGTTTGAAGTACCAGTTCATCGAAATTGCGTGGTTAGTTCACACTTCACTGGAGTGAAGCATTCATTTGAACGACTCATTCACGAGCTCCCCATCAACATGTGTCTGACAAGTTAAAACACCGTGCTTGCTGCCGAACTACGTAACTATGCCACTGCCTCAGGTGTGAAATATAGTTTCTTAACACCATCTCCCAGCTTCATCTCAAACTGATCAGACGTAAAAGTATGCTAACAAATGAAAATACGTATTAAAACGTTATATGATACAGAATTTAATACCCTTACACAACTCTTTTACGAATAACTTAACCTCCACAAGAAAGCAGTATTAATCGAAGACAGGAGGAAGAAAAAAAATTTTTTGCACTCTGTGTGTATTAGTCTTGCTAGGTTTACATCTGAAACCCATGACATTGCTAGATGCACTACAAAAACACTTGCTTCTCCTCCCAAATAATGTTACATACCATTTCTATGTTAAGTAATCCACTATGAGGGAAATGTATATTTACTTCATCTAGTCTAGCAGACTCGTTTGAAAAATGTATCTTTCGTTCCAATTCAATGCAGCCATATTTTGCATAATTTCGAATTCGTATCGCTTTTTGTAATTCAGTGAAACGTACCACAACGCTCTGCTCTCAAATAGCATTTTGCTGCACAACACAGAGGTGTTATTCACCATAGAAAAGTTGACACTTTTTTTTTGCTCTTAATTTACCATACCCTCTGACATACCGTGGAGGAATTATTTGAATGGGATGGATATCGGTGGATGTGATGTACATGTAAAGACAAACAAATCACTACAATTTCAGGAAAAGTTGATGATTTATTCAAGAGAATGAGCTCTGTAAACTGAGGAAGCCAATGATTGGCATGTTAGATCAGCAATATACCATACCGAGAGAAGGGCCCTGCTAATAAAGCTCGTAACGTTGATAGAGCTCTGGCGACCTTGCTGGTCAAGGTTGGGAGTGGCAAGAAGTAGAAACTCTCGACGTTTGCGATCGGGCGTTATCCTGATGAAAACTACATCCAGGCCGTGGAGGGCAACAAAACTGGGAATGGAATATCGTCGACTTACCGCTGCACTGTAAGTGTTCCACAGAAGTCAACTAAAGGGGTCTTACTGGGAAATGTAATAGCACCCGAGACAATAACCCCTGGTTGTCCTCCCGTATGGCGGGACTGTCTGTCTGCCATCCCACCACTGTCTGCAGCATCTCCAGACAAGTCATCGTCGGTCTTCGGGGCTCAGTTGGAAGTGAGACTCATCACTAAAGACAATTCTACTCAACTCAATGAGATTCCAGGCCGAATGTGCCCGACACCACTGCATACGAGCTTGACGCTGTACAGGGTTCATTGGTAGTCGGCGTAAGGGGCGACGTGAACACAGCCCTCTTTCTGTGAGCCGCCTGTTAATGGTCCCTGCAGAAACTGAAGCACCAGTTGCACGCCAGCCCGACGATAATGATGATGGTGTAAATGGCTCTGAGCACTATGGGACTTAACTTCTGAGGTCATCAGTCCCCTAGAACTTAGAACTACTTAAACCTAACTAACCTAAGGACATCACACACATCCATGCCCGAGGCAGGATTCGAACCTGCGATCGTAGCTGTCGCGCGGCTCCAGATTGTAGCGCCTAGAACTTCTCGGCCACTCCAGCCGGCGATAATGATGAATCCGGGGCTCTGAGTGCCACATTGATGACTGCTCCGACCTCGCGTTCTGTCATCTCTCGATGTCAAGCACGTCCTTCTTTACGCTGTGTTTGGCCACTGTTTATCATTCCTACTAACATCGGAAATTAGTGGCATCACTCCCTCCCAGATGTCGCGCGATTCGCCCTATACTCCAACTGCCTTCTTTGAGCCCAACAAGTCTACCAAATGATGACATCTGCATATAGTGTCCACTTGCCTGCCTGCCAGGCATAGTTACTGTCCAGAAGAGTACACAGAACAAAATTCGTAAAGACTGTATTTGTTGCTGTCGACATGTCCCTCGTTTACCAGCTTCGCCAGTTGCACATTGAAATTGCTCTGCAGCGTCACACATTCATTCATCGGCCACCAAAGTTAACAATTTTGCTTTTTCTGTCGATACCTGTATTCATTTCAATTTTTGACCAATCTGCATAAGTTGTTTGTGGTGCACCTTTTTCTTCTTTTTTCCCTCTCACAGTGTAAAATGTATCTGCATGTTTCACACCGCGCTATATAGTAAGGTAACTACTAATTTGATTAATTCTCCCATATACACACATGTAGTGCTTGGGCAGCCTTGTACCGTGTGACATTCAACTGCCCAATTTTTTTAAATAATGATATAGAAATGAAGAAATAAATAGGATTTCGTCGTTCGTCTGACTTAGTAACAAAATTCCTTAGTGGAACATAAATAGCGAACTGAATTTAAGCATTATGAGAAAGAAGTCTGTCGCGACGGCACTTATATGCAAAACATTCTCGGTTTCGTTACCGCTTAATACGGGATAAAATCGCGAGCTTTCGACGATAGCCTCCATCGTCACCGTCAGGATGACATGAATTTAAGCATCTATCACGCTTGATTGAATGAAATGTATTTTGTTGTGTTGGCAGAAGGGCCAACACCGTGTTGCTAGAGGAGGCCGAAATGCACGCGTTTTAGATCACGCAGGCAGGCGTGAGGAGGGAATGACTATACTGACGTGAGGTCTGGAACATGACAAGGAATGAGAATTCAGAAAGCGGACGTAGCTGGTTTGATACTTAACTTTAATCCATTAATGATGAACGTCGCTCTTGACGGTACATGATTCACAATATTATCTGTTCAGAACAGTAACTGAATATGGCGCCTTGCTAGGTCGTAGCAAATGACTTAGCTGGAGGCTATGCTAAACTGTCGTCTCGGCAAACGAGAGCGTATGTAGACGGTGAACCATCGCCAACAAAGTCGGCTGTACAACTGGGGCGAGTGCTAGGAAGTCTCTCTAGACGACCAGCTCCGTAACCTTACCAATCTTCTTTCCCTCCAACTTAACTCCCGTCGTTCTGCTATCTTTGTTTCCCTTGATCTCCAGAACGCCTATGACCGTGTCTGGCATCCCGGGCTCCTCTTCAAACTCCAGACCTATGCTCTCCCCATCAACTTCGTCTGTCTCGTTGCTTCCTTCCTCTCCCATCGTCCCTCCTATGTGACTATCCACAATTCCAAGTCCCGTACCTTCTATCCCGCTAATGGCGTGCCCCAAGGTACTGTCCCTTCCCCTCTCCTCTATCTCCTGTACACTGCTGATATGCCCAAACCTACCCCTCCTGTTCATCTTCTCTAGTTCACTGATGACACCGCCTTCCTAGCCCTTTATCCTACCCCTAAACCGTCCCAACATACCCTCCAAACCCACCTTGACCAATTCACCGCTCGGTGCAACCAGTGGTTCCTCCGTGTTAATCCCTCCAAGCCCCAAGCGATCATCATGGGCCGCACCACCCGCTCCTTCCGCCTCCATGATTTCTACCTCACCATTTATGGCCTTCCCATCCACAACACTTCTACCCTCAAATACCTTGGCCTCACACTCGACCGCCACCTCACCTGGACTCCCCATCTCCTTACCATCCAAAACAACCACCTCCGCCTCCTGAAACTCCTGTCCAGCCGGACGTGTGGTCTGCATCCTTCCGCCATCCTTCACACTTATAAATCCTTGATCCGCCCCATCCTCTGTTATGCCAGCATCGCTTGGATTTCCGGCCCTCCCCGGTTCTATAAAGCCCTCCAAATCCTCGAACATCATGCACTCCGCCTCGCCTTCTGCATCCACCTTCCGTCCCCCACGTGCATCCTCTAAGACCTGGTCCCCTTCCCCCACCTTCTCCTTTTCTTTGAACACATCCGCACACTGTATATTGTCCGCCGCCTTGATCCCCCTCACCCCCTGGTGTCTCCCTTCCTCTCCAACCCCAACCAGTTGCCACACCTTTACCGTAGTGTCCCACCCTCTCTCCATCTCCACATCCTGCATCTCCCTTCCCAGTGCAACTTCCACCATCTACCCCTCCCGGATGAAAAGCTTCGCCCTGACATCTACCCTTCCTGCCTCCTTCTCAGGGCTCCCTCTCCTCCCCCTACCTCTTCCTGAGCGGCTTCCCCCTCCTATTCCCCCATGTCTTGTGCCTCCTTTCAGTGTCTCTGCACCCCCTCGTGCCCTGTCTTTCCCTCTTCATCTCCCACTCCACGCGTCTCCTGCCTCTTCGTGAACCCACTGATGCCCCTCCTCTCTTCATCCCGCTGTTTCCCCTGCTGCCCCATGCTCTGCCCTCCTTTTCCATCCTCTCTGCCCTTTCCCTCGTCAGGTCCCGCCTGGCAGTTTTATTTTTCGTCGTGTGTGCTCCAAGTGGATTTTAAGTGTGTCGTTCCGGAGTGTTTTTACTACTGTGGCCGTCTCTTAATCTGTGCCTGCGCATCCAGTGTCTTCTCTGTGTTTTAAGAATCGCCAACTGTGTTTTTTTAACTTTCTGGTGACTGTTTGAACTGTTCCCCATGAACGTCTTCGTGTTAGTCTATTTTTTACCTCCATTTTCTCCCATTATCCTGATTTAAGTTCCCCTTTCTCGCCTTATGTATGTAACATTTTATTCTTATTTTAGTCGTCACGTCACTCGGCTGAAGAGCGGCGGGTTGTGCCGCTGACAGCCCTCCCCTGCCCATATGGGGCAGGGGAATGAAATCAAATAAAGGAAAAAAAAAAAAAGAAAATGATAGCTGTGTTGTAAAACAAATCAGTATCTATCATATTCACTCGTCATTATTAATCATAAGGACCATTTGGGAGTAAATGGTTTAGGATGTAAGTATTAGAAGTTCATTGTTAGAATGGATGGTTTTTAGATCTTAGCTGCGCTGCTTAGAAAGAAAATGCTGTAGGAAATATTGAATAGAAGTATTCTGTTTGTGGGCCAGTACAGTGAGAAAGATCTCCTAAGTGCAAAGCAGGCTGTACTGGCCGTTTTAGGTTGTTCCAAAAAGATGCAAACTCTGTACAAATGTTCCAACAGTAATTAAGTTTCATTCTTGATAATTTAATCCTGTTTTCTTGTCAATTGGCAGTCATTGCCTCATCACTATATCTGAACTGAGGCTAACTTTAGGTTATTCGCACGAGGTCATCTGCTTTGACCTGTAATGTCATGGAGAATCTTGATGTTTTTGAGTCTTTGTAGATTGTGTGTTGTAGTATTTGGTGGCTCTGTGTTGTGCTGTATGTTTGTTAGTTAAGTAGTTTGACATGAATTGAATGCTTCATGTTGGTATTGAAAGAATTTGTGCTGGCTTTGTGGTGAGTTACTTTGAATTTGCATATTTTAGCTGATGGGTTCATTTTTATGTTTGGAAATAATAGTGTCGTCTGTTTCTTGTGGTCGGAGATTTAATATTTTTCTTCTGTTGTGAAGAAGATATAGATATTTATGAGTAGCTCATTGATTGTTGCAATGGGCGAAGTTGTTTCCATATATTGAAATTGGTGGTGGTGAAAGTGTCATGAATTTTCGGGATTTCCTTGTTAGTGTTCAGTAATTGTTGGAATGTTTTTGGTAGGTATCATGGGTACTGATGTACCATCGTTGTTTAGGATACATTTCTGATATTAGTCATGTGAACATGGTTTGGTTTGTTGTACTGAGAACTTTGGTTTAGACAGAGTAAGTGAAAGTGCTGTATCTAGGGCTATGCTTGAGCTTTGTGGGTGAAGTCAACTTTGCAACACCATGTTTTAGAGTGGTTGGTTCCTAGTATGGAGGGCTTTGTTGGACAGTCTAGCTCAAGGGAAAATTGCGTTGAGGTATTGAGTTCTGTATAGGTTACTGGTATTGAGGTCTTAAGTTGAGATGTATAGGTCATGTGAAATTTACAACACCAATAGTTTTCATTTTTGTAATTTTTTGTTAAGTTTTGAGGATTTCGTGTGCTTGATTATTGGGTGAATATTTGTTTTGCAGTGATGTAATTATTCTTACTGTCGTTTATTTAGTTTGTCCTTTTCATATGGTTGTCCTGTCAGTTTCATTCTATTGCTGGAGTTAAATACTTCACATGCTATTTATGTTTGTTCGCAGGTGTAATGCATGATGTCATGGTCAGCATATTGTATGTGTTTGAAATAGTGTACACCATGTTGATGGCATTACTGGTCAAAACAGGGAGGCGGAGTCATGACTTCACGCCAATTTACCTTTTATGATTAAGAAGTAGATCACTTTATATTAACTGTTTTTGTTCTGTGGATATAGATTGTGTATGTTTTGATGATTTAAAAATAATGCTGTGTTCCAAGGACCATTGGTCTGTTTCTATCAAAATGGTGTAGATTACTTTGGATTTACACTCTGTGTCTTTGTTTATGGCTACATACTGGCTATTTACAGATTACCAGCAGAATAGTAATGATAATGAACATATTGGTCTGTGCCACTGCTCATGTTACTGTTACATAATGTTACATCTACTTTTAAATAGCACAGCCAATCACTGAAGTCTTTTTATACCACAAGGTTTTTGTTAAACATCCATCTTTAGAGCAAAAGTTGCCAGAATAAGCAATTTCAGTCCAGATTTAAATTTTTGTAAAGATTTACAACAGCCAGTTGCCTTTGGTTTTATTCTTTAGTTTCTATTTACCATGACTAGTTTTAAATTAACAAGTGATTTATCATCAGATGGTACATATTTATTGCATATTTGCAGCATTCTTGTAGCTCATGTAATTATGGCAAGAGAACGAAACATATACACACCAAATGTGGTTAGAAGTGTGTACAGTTCACACCTGGGCACAGCTGCACAGCTCCAACAAAGCTGCAAACATGCAATAAATATGTACCATCTGATGATAGTTATTCAAAATTGGTCCTGGTAAAATAATACAAAAAGTGGCTGACAGTAATTTCTGGGAAGTTTTAATCTTTTTCCCCTCTCAGATGATATTAGTGGAACAGTAATAAAAAACGTTTGTGGCTATTGTTGAATGCTTTTGTGAATCTTTGGCAGACTTAGTGATAAACAATTATTAAGTTTTCTTCTAAATTTTGATTGAAATAACCTATTGGTTGACAGACAGCTATGGTGGCACAGGGTCATTCATTCCACATACTTATAACGAGCAAGAACTACATATGCAATGCAAATAGAGCAAAACATACATTCAGATTACTTTTCTTGTTGTCATTGTCAGCACCAGTGGGAAGTACATCAGTGGGGATGGTGGATAGGGCAACAGTTGGCTCTCGCCTTCCTGTGCATTGTACTGCAGGTGAGAAAGCTGTGTGGTGCCTAAAAAGTCAGTCATTATAGCGGGCACATAGTTGTCGAGAAAGAATGGCAGTTGGCTGACTCTTGGCCACTGCCACAATGACAGTGTTATTTTAATCAAGGCATTGTGTGGTTGTGAAAAAAATCAGTTCAAGCTGAAATTTGATCTGTACTATCAATACAAGACAGAAATATAACTTTTGTCTAAACTTTGCATCATTAACTAGGATTTAACAAAGTTATGTACTATGGTATGAAGATATTTGAGAAGCTCCCATCTAACATACGACAAGTAATCAGTTATCTCAGCAAATTCAAAGGAAAATTTAAAACATATCCCCTTGGTGACTCCTTCCATTGATTATCTTAGTGCAACTATTTGATTCCTTCTTTAGATGGATGGCAGGTAGTGTGTTGTAAACTGTCCTATGTAATTACATATTTAGTTTACTGTTTTCTCTGAAAAAATACTTGATTAATGAAGTAAATATTAATTTTCTTATAAGACATCCTGCAGCTACCTAATATAACTGAAGTAGCAGCAGCTTTCTTTCTAATTCACTAGAAAACATTTAACTGGCATAAATAGAACTAGCATTAAGCAGTGTTGTGATAGTTTCTTATTAATATAGTGTACAGCTTAAGCAATGTTTGGTTGTCTTTTGTTAATGTTTACCTTCACTTGCTCCTTGTAGGTTCACCTTCTTGGTGGTAGAGTAGAAAAAATTCCTATTCTTGTTCACCTTCTTGGTGGGATGTACAGAATATGATGAATGAATAGAATTCTTTTGAAATTGTGATGGTATATTTATGACAAGCAACATTAGTAAATGTATATAATGTGAAGGTGCTATTAGAATGCTTAATGCCTTGAACACGCACCTACATAATGACTGGTCAGTAAATCAGTATCATCACTATCTTCAGCTGCCCAGTTGCAATATGAATGCAATACATGATCAGATTGGCTGATTATATGTTCCACCATTTAACAACTTAATATGTGCTCAAATGTAGGAGTTTTTACTCCTATGGACTTCATTTGAGATTGATTTGCACCTAACTGGCGACAGAGTGGTGTACTCTACATACAAAATTCATGTTACTGATCAGTACATACTTAATTCTTTTCTAATTTGACGCCGGCCGCAGTGGCTGAGCGGTTCTAGGCGCCCAGTCCGGAACCGCGCGAATGCTACGGTCGCAGGTTTGAATCCTGCCTCGGGCATGGATGTGTGTGATGTCCTTAGGTTAGTTAGGTTTACCTAGTTCTAACTTCTAGGGAACTGATGACCTCAGAAGTTAAGTCCCATAGTGCTCAGAACCATTTCAACAATTTTTTTTTTTTTTTTTTTCTAATTTGACATTGAGTGATGTTATTCTACTTATGTTTGTTCTTTCCATTACTGCCAGGTTCAATCAAAAAATATTCAATAATTCATTTTAAATATATCTTTCATTTATTTTCAGAAGCACATTGCAAATCCAGTACCACAACATGATTGCACAACCAAATGTTCTCTGTTACCAACCTATATTTTCTGGGATGGTTACAAGGGATAGGCAACAGCCAGTACCCTAGATCATTATTTTTATTTTACCCTCTGTGCCAAATTAATGTGTCTGGTAATATATTAATGTTATGTCACTGTCTGTGGTAATATCATAGATAGACATTAAGAAAATGAAATGGTTTACATTCCACTGTGAAAACCCTGTGTCATAAAATGTTTATTGACTTGGATGACACTTGTATCTCTTGTGTTGGAGTTACTGTTGCAATGAATTTAGTTTTTTAGTAAGACATGTTGAAAACAACTGCAGTAAAATAAATTTGTTGATTGCAAAAGGAGTTATGTCTTTTACATATATTGTATTGTGCCATTTTATGTGTCTGTTGTTCACAATCCCTGCTGCCATCCCCACCCAGAGAAAGTAATTACAGATTCAAGAATCATAAGTTCGATGGTCCATCCACTAATGATTATAGGCCCAAGGATAATATTTTCTCACTGAGTTGCTTATACTTCTTCAAAAGTAAAACTGTGAAAAGTATGAAATTAAAATATTTTGCGATTGGTTCTGCATGGAATGTTGAATGTTTTGTTATAATATATTCAATTATTCAAAATTTATTCACTTCCTGTGAACTATTAGACATCAGCTATATTAGGTATATGACATATGAAAATTTCTGCCGGACTGTAACTTGAGCCTCATCAAAGATTCACTGTGTACATGTTTAGAGTAAGGTATAATGAGCCAATTGTAACACATTCAGTCAGTGATACACAGCTTCTTATTTGGCATGTGTTCAGTTCTTTTTCTTTGATTCTTTTCACACATCACCTCTCCTCTGCTTGTAACTTCAGATTGGTCAGTCTGTGATACATAATGGGCTATGAAAATGAACTCTTATTTAAAACAGTTTCTTCTAGATATGTTGAGTTTGGTTTGACCTTTTGGATGTGACATGATCTTGAAGAAACAATACAAGTAGAAGTAGTAACAGTTATGACCAGTGCTTGATTTATAAAAAAGAAGAGGTACCAGTATTGTGACTTAACTAGAGGTATTGGTATGGCATACCATCACAAATCGAGCACTGGTTATAACAACAAAAGCAGTTGTTTGGTTTAAAATAGTGATGCCAGTAACTGTACCTGTATTGCTTCGTCTTCTCACAGCAATGAAAAAGGAAGGCTTATGTTTGACAGTATTATGAAAAGGATAGTTGTTACCCACCATATAGTGGAGTCGCTGATTCACAGATAGGCACAACAAAAAGACTGTCAAACACAGCTTTTGGCTAAACAGGTCTTCATTAGATTTAGGCAGCACACAACACAACACACATGCGCACACATGGCCACAGTCTCTGGCTGCCAAGGCAAGACTTCGAGCATCTTGCGCTGCTGCTCACATTCTGGCGTTGGCAGCCAGAGACTGTGGTCAGCTATGTGTGTTTGAGTTGTCTTTCATGCACACTGCCACCCAAAGAAACTGATAAACAAATTTGGACTCACGAATTTGGGGGGGGGGGGGGGGTGCTTGAGAAGGGAAGGTTTGCACTGCTCATGTGGGAAAACCTATCTTAGTATGTGTTAATTAAGAAATCCCAACCTAATCATGGATCATTGAGTCAACACAGCAGAATTAAAAAATAATTTGAAAGTGATGAATGAAATCAAAATATTTTGTGATTGGCTCTGCATGGGATCTGAACCATGTCACATTTGTCTTTTTTTGTTGTAATATATTTGGTTACACTGATGCAAAACTTCATAAAGAGTACACAAGATGAAAGCTCCATGTAACAAGACTGATGGAAAAAAGTAAGTTAACTGTTTAGTATTTTAAAAGTAATCACCATAGCTGTGAATACATTTATGCCCCTGTGAGACAAGATGGTCAATCGCTTCATGGAAAAATGTTTGCGGTGTTCTAAGAAACCGTGATTGTACCCATGTGTGTACCTCCTGATGTGAACCAAACGAATGGCCAAGAATGTTTCTTTAGGACTCCAAAAATATGGAAATCACATGAGGAGGGATTCGGACTGTATGGATGTTGTGTGGAGGCTTCCCAGACAAAACTCTGCTACATAGTTTAAGCAATCTGTCAATAAAACATCTGCCAAGTTTGTATAGAGTATGTTGTAGAAGTTTTTCTGGGAAAACACATATTCTCCATAAAGTCCTGATCTCTTCCCATGTAATTTCCATATTTTCAAAGTGCTGAAGAAAGACCTTCATGGCTGTCCCTTCGCTTCAGATAAAGACGTGCGTGCCTGGCAACATTTTTCCACAAAGGTGTTGACCATTGTAAGGCAATTACAGTGGAATAAATGTGTTAACAACTATGGCAAGTACTTCAGTGTTAATGAACAGTTTACTTACTTTTTTCCACCTCTTTCGTATTAATTTGACTGCCCTTTGCTTTTGTAGATCTGTGTACTATGTACACAAGTGCTCTATTATTATTTTACAGCATTTTATTTTTTTAAAATACTTTCCCCTCAGAAACTTGCAGCTGTGTGCTGGGTTAAAGATATCCCAAATTTGGTAGGTTTTTATAATCCAGTTAGATTATCTGTAGTGCTAAAGCAATCAACAGTAGCTTCATAAACACTGACGGACATGCACCATTTTGGATTTGAGAACTGTACCCATGGTCTAGGGGTAGCGTCTTTGATTCATAATCAAAACGTCTTCGGTCCCGGGTTCGATCCCCGCCACTGCCTAAATTTTGATAAATAATCAGCACTGTCGGCCGAAGACTTCCGGCATAAGAAGTCAGCCTCATTCTGCCAACGGCCTTGCCAAAGAGGGCGGAGGAGCGGATAGAGGTTCAGGGCACTCTCTTGTCCTAGGGGTGGGAAATTGCCCCTAAAGGCGGAAGAATCAGCAATGATCAACGACATGAGGATGCAGAAGGCAATGGAAACAACTGCATTAAAGACACATAACGTGTACCCACAGGACATGTGGCCTGTAATTGAAGAAGTGTCATGATGATCTCTCCATTGGCAAAAGATTCCGGAATAGTCCTCCATTTGGATCTCCGGGAGGGGACTGCCAAGGGGGAGGTTACCATGAGAAAAAGATTGAATAATATACGAAAGGATAACGTTCTACAAGTTGTGGCGTGGAATGTCAGAAGCTTGAATGTGGTAGGGAAACTAGAAAATCTGAAAAGGGAAATGCAAAGGCTCAATCTAGATATAGTAGGGGTCAGTGAAGTGAAGTGGAAGGAAGACAAGGATTTCTGGTCAGATGAGTATCGGGTAATATCAACAGCAGCAGAAAATGGTATAACAGGTGTAGGATTCGTTATGAATAGGAAGGTAGGGCAGAGGGTGTTTTACTGTGAACAGTTCAGTGACCGGGTTGTTCTAATCAGAATCGACAGCAGACCAACACTGACAACGATAGTTCAGGTATACATGCCAACGTCGCAAGCTGAAGATGAACAGATAGAGAAAGTGTATGAGGATATTGAAAGGGTAATGCAGTATGTAAAGGGGGACGAAAATCTAATAGTCATGGGTGACTGGAATGCAGTTGTAGGGGAAAGAGTAGAAGAAAAGGTTACAGGAGAATATCGGCTTGGGACAAGGAATGAAAGAGAGACTAATTGAGTTCTGTAACAAGTTTCAGCTAGTAATAGCGAATACCCTGTTCAAGAATCACAAGAGGAGGAGGTATACTTGGAAAAGGCCAGGAGATAGGGAAGATTTCAATTAGATTACATCATGGTCAGACAGAGATTCCGAAATCAGATACTGGATTGTAAGGCATACCCAGGAGCAGATATAGACTCAGATCACAATATAGTAGTGATGAAAAGTAGGCTGAAGTTCAAGACATTAGTCAGGAAGAATCAATACGCAAAGAAGTGGGATACGGAAGTACTAAGGAATGACGAGATACGTTTGAAGTTCTCTAACGCTATAGATACAGCAATAAGGAATAGCGCAGTAGGCAGTACAGTTGAAGAGGAATGGACATCTCTAAAAAGGGCCATCACAGAAGTTGGGAAGGAAAACATAGGTACAAAGAAGGTAGCTGCGAAGAAACCATGGGTAACAGAAGAAATACTTCAGTTGATTGATGAAAGGAGGAAGTACAAACATGTTCCAGGAAAATCAGGAATACAGAAATACAAGTCGCTGAGGAATGAAATAAATAGGAAGTGCAGGGAAGCTAAGACGAAATGGCTGCAGGAAAAATGTGAAGACATCGAAAAAGATATGATTGTCGGAAGGACAGACTCAGCATACAGGAAAGTCAAAACAACCTTCGGTGACATTAAAAGCAACGCTGGTAACATTAAGAGTGCAACGGGAATTCCACTGTTAAATGCAGAGGAGAGAGCAGATAGGTGGAAAGAATACATTGAAAGCCTCTATGAGGGTGAAGATTTGTCTGATGTGATAGAAGAAGAAACAGGAGTCGATTTAGAAGAGATAGGGGATCCAGTATTAGAATCGGAATTTAAAAGAGCTTTGGAGGACTTACGGTCAAATAAGGCAGAAGGGATAGATAACATTCCATCAGAATTTCTAAAATCATTGGGGGAAGTGGCAACAAAACGACTATTCACGTTGGTGTGTAGAATATATGAGTCTGGCGATATATCATCTGACTTTCGGAAAAGCATCATCCACACAATTCCGAAGATGGCAAGAGCTGACAAGTGCAAGAATTATCGCACAATCAGCTTAACAGCTCATGCATCGAAGCTGCTTACAAGAATAATATACAGAAGAATGGAAAAGAAAATTGAGAATGCGCTAGGTGACGATCAGTTTGGCTTTAGGAAAAGTAAAGGGACGAGAGAGGCAATTCTGACATTACGGCTAATAATGGAAGCAAGGCTAAAGAAAAATCAAGACACTTTCATAGGATTTGTCGACCTGGAAAAAGCATTCGACAATATAAAATGGTGCAAGCTGTTCAAGATTCTGACAAAAAGAGGAGTAAGCTATAGGGAGAGACGGGTCATATACAATATGTACAACAACCAAGAGGGAATAATAAGAGTGGACGATCAAGAACAAAGTGCTCATATTAAGAAGGGTGTAAGACAAGGCTGTAGCCTTTCGCCCCTACTCTTCAATCTGTACATCGAGGAAGCAATGACGGAAATAAAAGAAAGGTTCAAGAGTGGAATTAAAATACAAGGTGAAAGGATATCAATGATACGATTCGCTGATGACATTGCTATCCTGAGTGAAAGTGAAGAAGAATTAAATGATCTGCTGAACGGAATGAACAGTCTAATGAGTACAGAGTATGGTTTGAGAGTAAATCGGAGAAAGACGAAGGTAATGAGAAGAAGTAGAAATGAGAACAGCGAGAAACTTAACATCAGAATTGATGGTCGTGAAGTCAATGAAGTTAAGGAATTCTGCTACCTAGGCAGTAAAATAACCAATGACGGACGGAGCAAGGAGGACATCAAAAGCAGACCCGCTATGGCAAAAAAGGCATTTCTGACCAAGAGAAGTCTACTAATATCAAATACCAGTCTTAATTTGAGGAAGAAATTTCTGAGGATGTACGTCTGGAGTACAGCATTGTATGGTAGTGAAACGTGGACTGTGGGAAAACCAGAACAGAAGAGAATCGAAGCATTTGAGATGTGGTGCTATAGACGAATGTTGAAAATTAGGTGGACTGATAAGGTAAGGAATGAGGAGGTTCTACGCAGAATCGGAGGGGAAAGGAATATGTGGAAAACACTGATAAGGAGAAGGGACAGGATGATAGGACATCTGCTAAGACATGAGGGAATGACTTCCATGGTACTAGAGGGAGCTGTAGAGGGCAAAAACTGTAGAGGAAGACAGAGATTGGAATACGTCAAGCAAATAATTGAGGACGTAGGTTGCAAGTGCTACTCTGAGATGAAGAGGTTAGCACAGGAAAGCAATTTGTGGTGGGCCGCATCAAACCAGTCAGTAGACTGATGACAAAAAAAAAAAAAAAAAAAAAAAACTCACTTTTTTAAGGTGGGGACAGTATAATACATACTTCTAGTGTACAGACGAGGAACTTGAAACTTAGCAAGTTTGAGTAACTCCATTTAGTATAAATACTCCTTAGAAAACTTTCTTATTTCTTTTTTATATTTTGCTGTTAGTAGATGTACCACATTTACATAAAGCACCAAAATTCAGTAAAATTCATTATCTATCAGTTTAACTGAGTTCCACTAAGCCAACACTGAATGTGTTCTTTTAAGAGAAATCTGTAATTTACTCAGAAGCCATATGCTCAGGAACATATTGTGATCTAATAATTGTTTATTTCCAGAATGACATAAATTATTTGAAAGCCCTCACTTCATTCTATCAGTAAACATTTTATTATTAGTGAAAAGTCATTAATTAAAATGTTATTCATAATTAAAATTTCCACACCCAGAAAATAATATTATTATATGGACCTCTAAGTATGTTTATAAAATCATAGGAGTGGTTATAATTTTCTTGCTGTAATTTTTCTGAACTAGAAAATAGCTTTGGTTATCAGAGTAATTTGACAATTAATTAATGCAGACAACTACTATCCCATTAAATTTACAAGATGCTTGGAAAATTACCATGGCAGTGTTCATGATATGAATAAAATAATCCACCCAACTTTTCTTATTTCCCAATCATCTATCACACTGATAAACCAAATTATTAGTTGCTTCACCATAATGTCATTGCCACTAATTTCTTAATTATCTCTCTATATAGCAATAGGAATTTAGGTCCTAGTAATTGCTACAGTAACTTCTCCATGGTAGAGTCATGATTAGCTATTTTTATCTTAATATATCGATGTAAAAATCCATAGAGTGCACTCATCCATTCCACATTTCAATGTCAAACTCACTAATATGAGCAAGTCTTACTGTTAGTCACGCAGTGTAATTATTCTTTGAACTTGTTTGGAAAATCTGTCTGTAGTCATCCACATAACTTCTCTGTGTTAAAGTGTTAGTAAAGCTTCAGTGACTGAGTTCTTTCAAATGCTATTTTCTAAAGATTTACTTTTTTTGTAGACTTGGATGATGACTTCGCCATGGAAAGAACCTGCCACTGTTTAGAGTTCAAGTGTAGTAGCTGACTTGGTCTATTTGAACTATAAAAATAGTTATAGCAGAAGTTAATCTTCATCATTGTGCATTTTGGCACTAAGCAATGTGAAGTAACCTCAAGTTTAAATCAATGATGTCATGGCCGTCACTGAACTAGACTATATCTTCAACCAATTTCAGAGAACGAGACTTCACAAGTCTAGCATTACGAAAGAATACCAGCAATTTAACCAGGTCATTAATGTTACATAGTGTGGTTAGCTTTTCACTGGGCAACTGTAGAATCCCTAATGATGATGAAAAGCTTCCTAATGATGCACTAAACATAAAATGTGGCTACCCATACAAGCAAGTATGAGAGGAGTGCACATTAAAAAAAGCATTTTGTAACCAACCTCCATTCCAACTGGAAAAACAGGTTGTCCAAAACTGCGATACTAAATACTATACTGTACAGTGCACTCATTGACACTTGAAGTGTTTGTTTCTATTTCGTGAAGTAAACAAATCACATGAGGAATGAGTCCATTTTGTAAGGATTTCTATTCTTAATATACAAGATATGCCTGTAAGAATTACTGTTAAGTCAATTATAAGTTCATCAGGCAAATTACGAAAACTAAAATTACAAATGGGAGCTAGATACCTATACAAAATGTTAATATGCACATTTTACAATGAAATTATGGAATAGTCTGCATACTAATGCAATGAGTTTGTTGAGGCTATGAATCCATAAACAATAAACACATTCCAAGTACAGGAAACCTTGGCTAAATACTGTTATACTGCTGAAGGCTAAATTGAATAAATACAAAAGTACATGAAACCTTTCACTGCATTTGCATAACTTTCTGGATTAAAATTATCTTTAACAGATGAATAATATTGAATTCAGTTTGTGTTAATCACCAAAATTTTAATTAATTCATGGATAAGCATTATAGCTCTTGGATCAAACATAATTCCTTCCTTTTGACAAAATGTTAGCATGTTCTAATAATAGTATTTCTTTGGGTTAGTACACACAGTAACAAAACACTGCTGTTGTAAATGAGAGCAGTAACGCTTGCACTAGACCTACATCCACAAAGGTGCTATCCAGCATAAATATTTTGTGATTTGTACCTAAGACAAAGAGCTACAAAAAAGGACGCTGGGTTAAGTGGGTATAATCTTGTGGAGAAAGGACCTCTTGTCAGGACACGATACAAGAAAACATGAAGAAGGTATTCACTTTCACAGTTACTTTTTATTTTCCATGTACCATTAAGATTAATCAAATATTTGTAATAAGATGATGATGAGATGAAGTCCCATGCTTCTTTACAGAGCCTAGGGGAACGATGCGGGGAACCCGCACCGCCTTACTAGGCAAGGTCTTAATGGAGGTGGTTTGCCGTTGCCTTCCTCGGACCGTAATGGGGATGAATGATGATGAAGACGAGACAACAACACTCAGTCATCTTGAGGCAAAAAAATCCCTGACCCCGATGGGAATCGAACCCAGGACCCCGTGCTCGGGAAGCGAGAACACTACCGCGAGACCACGAAGGGCGGACACCTGATCACAATACCATTACTTCAGACAAACAAAAATTTATGAATAAACACAAGTGGTAGAACAGCCTGCCAAGATAGCAGTAACTGAAATTTATACAGGTAATGAATAAGCAACATGGATTATGGACTTCTTAGTACTGTATGGCATAGTCCAAAATAAAGAAACTATGATTGTACAATTGAGAGATAACAGAATCGAAAAACTGAATCTTACAATTCTGCAAGTGCTGCCAGTTGTACACCTATTGCAGTAAATTATACATTAAATCCTGATCTCAGTTTCAGATATCACTATGAGTGATTGACACTTACAATGAAAATAAAATTATGTGCATTTTATGTACTCATGTAGAACTGACAAAAATTGTTTCTGTAAACATTTTGAAATCCCACATGTGAAATGTGAACAACAATATTTTAGAGTCACTGGTGAATCTAGAGAATGGAAAAAGGAAACTGAGCAGGCAAGAGAGAGAGAGAGAGAGAGAGAGAGAGAGAGAGAGAGAGAGAGTGGGAGCATGCTGGGACATAGCAGTGACAGGATAATGAGCTGCTAGTTGCAGTATCTGCAGGCTATGCTGGGGCAGTGGGGGAAGTGGAGTAAAGTAGAGAAGGGAAAAGGATTCTGCCAGTGCACTGGTGGGGTAGAAGGTTGTGTAGGGCTGGAGCGGGAGGAGGGAGGGTTGAGATCAGGGTGGTGGTGTGGGATGAAAGAATCCAGTCAGTGAAGCAATCATTGAATTCGAGCATATCATGTTGGGTGGCATGCTCAGCAAATGGGTGATCCAGCTGTCTCTTGGCTAGTTTGGCACTGGCCATTCATGTGGACACACAACTTGGCAGTGGTCATGACCATGTAGTATGACAGAAAGTGGTTGCAGATAACTTGGTAGATCACATGACTGCTTTCACATTTGCCCCTGCCTTTCATTGGATGGCAGATGCCAGGGACAGGACTGGAGCATGTTGTAGTACGGGTCAGGTTTTGCATCTATTACAGGATAAGCCCCATGGGACAATTGGTTCAGAGCAGGGGTGGAATAGGGCCAGACAATGACATTGCGTAAGTTGGATGGGCAGTGGAATACGTCTCTATGTGTGTGTGTGTGGGGGGGGGGGGGGGGGGGTGTATATTTTTTCATTTCAGGACACGATAGGAGGTAGTCGAAACCCTGACGTTCTCTGAAGTATCATTAATGAACCCTGATGATGACAGAACAATTGTTATGAACTATCATTAATGCAGCGCAAGTCATCCAATCTTCGCATTTTAAGAAAACTAAATTGTGTGGTTGCCTTAGTCTTAAATCAGTATTTATGTCTCCAAGAGTATATATCCTTTCCTTAGACCATTTTGCAAAAAATATGTTAATTTTCTCCAAGGAGTGCCCAAATGCTTCAATATTAGTGTCTGGCATACAGTAAAAAAATATAGTTATGATTTTTAACATGGCCTATAACAGTGCAACTGCTTCCACTGCATTTTTTAGTCTTGTGTCATCCACACTAAGGACACTGCATTGGACAAGTACTGTAAGCCCACCAACCTGATTTATGTAGTCTCTTCTATGATGCCTCTTCAGTAGCACATCATTCTGAAGTCATAAAGTGGAAAATCTTAATGAGTCAAGGATGGTGTTTGCGCAAAAATGTACACACCACCACAATTTTGGTTTCACTTTTTCATATATTGTCTACAAGGTCCTATTGTTGGATGGTGACCAGTTTCTTAATGTCATATGAAAAAAAAAAAAAAATACTACTCACGATAGACTATAATTATTAACAATAATTTGGTTAGTAAAAAGTGTAGTGATCTAGGACTTTGGAATAGTATATGGAATCATTTTACGCTTCTGCATTGGCACTAATCCGTTTATAGGTACAAGCGCAATACTGGACATCGTGGAAGATTATACAATTTTCATAACTAATGGCTCAATCAGTTAATGAAGTAAGCCACCATGTGCATAAAAATTGGAGTAATAGAAGTACAGCACTCAGAGATGAAATTTAATAAGCACAGAGTCAAAATTTGCAATGTAAAATGTGTCTCCTTTTGAACTTTAATGATAATTATCTTGAAAATTAATTTTTTCCACAAAATTTTAACTATGTTACAGAAAAGTAGGAATGCTAGTCTTTACAATGAGTGCTATCATCCTTACCAAATCTATTTATTAGCTCAAAATATTTTCACAGCTATTTACTATAGTAAAATTTTTAATCAGACATAACATTTAATTAACATGGTTTCAAACAAAACTAATTGTATTTTTGCTGTTGGATACTGAGACTACAACTGTACCAATGAAACCTGAATTGAATAACAAATGGGCAGATTTATGCCTACATCACGTACAAATATTACTGAAAATCAGAACAAAAACACACTCAGAGACAGAAAAAGAGTCAAGAAAATTATTGGTAGTAGTTGGGGTGTAATTAGAGCAGGTGGTGGATGCCAGCTCGATATGCCACAGTATGCCAGGACCATCCCCCGTCATATGTTCAGTCGTAGCTTATCTTCACTAAGCCAGTGTTTATTAACACATAATGTAGTCTTCTTTTGTACACCTAAGAGAATACTAAGAATACCAATCTTATTTTTTAATGACCTGACATTTATATGTAAGAGTAATCATGAGTCATCACCACAAATGGGTAAAGTTGGATTCTTAGGCAGCAGCACATCATTGTCTTCACTTTATACATAGTCTTTTGTTATAAGGACATTGTGTTCATACAACAACAGCCTTTTCCTTCATTGCATTGCATCCAGATGCTTCCAGCAAAGTAATATGCTCAGAAACACCCATAAAAAAATCACTGTTCCTTTCTTGTTCTTGCAGACTCTCATACAATGACTTATTTATTTTCATCCAGATTCTGTGCATTTGTTTTTTGCAATGTCCTACTAATGTAATTGAACATTTGAAATACTGTCCTATGAAAGAAATGTAATTGTTTTCTTTCTCATGGATATGTCTATGCATTTTTAGCAGTAACAGTAAATATGAAAACATGACCAAAGAATGTAATATTTAAATTTTTAGTCATTGCATGGAATATAAACAAACAGTGATATATTGAAGTCATGTAATAATACCTGTTAGAGCTTCTCAACTATTTATCATGAAATAAACTAGAACTATTTATCGTATGTGGTTAAAAGACAGTATGACATTCCCCCACTGCATTTTTTTGTAGATTACGTACAATGTATGTCGTGCACTCATGAAATACTTGTTTGTTATCCCGTATGTGCTTTCTGAATTTACCTTGCAGTTAATTTTTATAACAAAAAGAGCACTAAATATGGCATGAACATAGACATTATGCTGCTCTACAGATCAATATGTTACATCTAGCTCCAAATAGCTTGGCAGCCACACAGCCCCAGGTGTGTCTACCTTTTTGTTACAAAGGAGTGACCATCTCAGTATGCAGTAATCTGCTGAGCAGTGTGCTTAGTACACTATCAGCAGTTGCATTGATTGTTAATGGGGTGATTTTCTTATTAGCCACTTCAGTCAGTTATATTAGTAGTCATACTGGGATGAGATGTCCGTACGATCTTTTGCAGACTCGCTAACTGTAGCTTAGGAGTTCTGCTTTGGAGTAGGCCTCATTCATTGAACTGAATCCCCCCTACCAGATAGTGCTCACATACAACAAAACGCCCACCACTTCCACTGTACCCTCCCATACCATAATATCTGCACAGGTATGGGACAATACTTTACTCTTAACACTCTTCTTTCGCATTCAGCTTGGCCACAGGTAACCAAACTGTTACCTAGTCACCCTAACCTAATCCTCTGATTACACTACAGATCAGTCATCACAACAAAACACATATTCAGTCTTGTTATGTCAGTGTTCATTTAAGGTGATAAAGTAGGTGTTTACACAACCTGAAAATAAATTTGCATAAGAATACAGTGTCTGAAATGTAGTGTCACAGAAGAATGGTTAAGATTATGTGGGTATACCGGATAACTAAATAGGTGGTACTGAATAAATTTGGTAAGAAGAGAAATTAAAGGTACAACTAAAAAATGGGGCTGACTGTTAGGACACATCCCGAGGCATCAAGGAATCATCAAGTCAATTTGGTACTGGAGGGAAGTTTGTGGGATAAAAATTACAGAGTTGTACCTAGGTTTGACTATTGTAAGCAGGTTCAAATGGATGGAAGTTGTGCCTTATAACAAAATGTAATGGAAGCTTTTAAGTGTGATATCCTCACAGATTTGTGCATCAGTACATATTGTCAGGATTGCTTTTAAAGGGTATCAAATATACATTTGACTCATTATTATTTTCGATTAACTATTCTCAGTTCCAATATTTACTATCAACAAACATTTGATGTAGTAGTCAGTGAATGTAGACCCATTTATAACATGGTTCCAGCATGTTCAAGAAAGTATTTAAAAAAAAATAAAATGAAAAAACACCATCTGAACAGCCGTTGAAGGTCCAATGGTACTGACTGGCTGCTGTGTCATCCTCAGCCCTTGGGCATCACTGGGTGTGGATATAGAGGGGCATGTGGTCAGCATACAACTCTCCCAGCCGTTGTCGGCTTTCATGACCAGTGTCACTACCTCTTAGCCAAGCAGATTCTCAATAGGCCTCACAAGGGCTGAGTGCACCTCGTTTGCCAACAGCACTCGGCAGACCCGGATGGTGACCCATCCCAGTGCTAGCCGAGCCCAACAGCTCTTAACATTGGTGATCTGACGGGAACCGAGACCACTGGCCAAGAAAAATATTGGTTTCAGTTTTTATTGTGGTCAACCAAAGGAAACTAGGGCGCAATTGTCTTCCACATGTTCCTTGGTGTATTACATAACTCACAGACATCAGGATGTTTACACAAAAGACATTAAATAGAAAATAATTTTTAATCATTATGGGCTCCAAATATTTATGTTTTCTGTGTAGTATCATCACTCCTAGCAGATTTGTATGTTTGCGATATTTTTTATTTCAGTGTTACAAAATCACTAATTAAAAAATTGGCTATTTAGAAATTGCTTTCCCATGAATAAAGAGTGTGTTACTAATACAATATACCTTATGCCCTTGGTCCCTGCAGGCCGAGTTGAACCTGGAATATTAGACAATGAATGCCACTGTAAAAAATCTCAATCAATACTGTAATCTGTAATACAATTATAATTCCACATTTTGCTCATCTTTACTCTCGGTGCATTTCCTTTGCCACAACTGAATAATAAATCTGTAAAAATGTAATTGTAACAATCACATTACAGTGTGTAGATATGCTATCAATACTGTACAAATTACAGTGAGTACTTAGCTACCAAAAATAGACACTACATTAACCATTGTTGATTAACATGTTTATGACTTTAATGTAGAACAGACGCAAATTCTTCAGAAAATGAGGCGTTAATACAAAGAAAAATCTTTATACAAACATCAAAATAAGGCTTTAAAACTGTATCAGGATAATGGCCACAAAGGATGAAACTCAAGAAATGTACCCAGAAGTGTTCTTCACTTCTTGATAAGAAAACTAAAACTACCTTAAATGCGCACATTGTAAGCTATTCATTTTACAAATCTTATATATTTTACTTACCATTCCACGATTGGAATACAGTCATTTTTTGAGCACTGCCGCAACGTATTCTTCCTGCCTGTGTAAGCCAAAAATCTGTAGCCATATTTAAAGCACTTAACAATGTCTTCTGTTGTATTTTATGCACATTCCTTAAGCATGCAACATCAGTATTTGGGCATAGTCTGACAGCATAGAGATGTGGATGGGGTAACTTCTGTGAACGATGTTACTCCCATGTTTTGGTGTGGTAACCATCTTTTGTTGATTTAGCAAAGTTCTGTCGAATCATATTTAAGACACCTCTTTTAAATTACATATTTCTAGTTCGTTAATGAAGTTACTGTAGGTGAACACGGATTCGACATATTTACAATGAGAATCATCACATTCGTTGACGTACTTCATTGGGAATCCTATACAATTTCATTGTGAGGAGCATAGAAGCTGCTGAGTTGGAAGCAGCCTGGCCCCTACTGAAGGAGGTTCAAACGGCTCTGAGCACTGTGGGACTTAACTGCTGAGGTCATCAGTCCTGCTGAAGGAGGCTTGCCACCTACTGATCAGCCCACCACTGGCAAGCACAAGCAGAATCGTGACTGACGCAGGTCAGTGCACAAATGGGTGTCACAACAGTCTCCCAAATTAAAGATCACTCTCGACAACATGAGAGACACTGACACCACAGGTGGACATCCACAATGATCACTCTGATATGAAAGGCAAAGAGGTGACGTTGGCCAACTGCACACGAATGACGGGGCTACCTGAGGGGATAGAGTCACATCAACTTGAACAGCAAAGATTAACGAAACAGTGACAACTGCTGAAGTGATGCACTAAAAAGGGTAGCTGGCACAGTAGCAAGAACGGAATCATAATATTAGCAACTTCGAAGAAGATAAAAGACACGGAAAACTGAGTCGTCTGTGAGAAACCGTGGCAGACCATTTTGGCTACCGTACTGGAAAGGAAAAGATTAGTCCCAGCGAAGGCTGGAATCCGAGGAAAAAACTCCAAGGCATAACATTATTTACATGACATTTTCTTATAATATTTTCTTTAGCTATACATGTACCACATGTACATTCATTGTTCTTGTCTTTTCTTTAGCCATATGTATTATTTGTGTGTAAAATTTCTAACAGCAATCTAAAGAAATAACTTAAAATGGTAAGATTGAACAAGAGAAATTACTCGATTTTTGCAAGAAAAGGGATATAAATGTAATAAAAATAAAAGTTGTTAAAACCTATGGCTGGAAAGGGTAGTTAGCATCCTCTCAAACAGATTGGAAGGGAGGGGGGGTGGGGGGGGGTGTTAAGAATGACAATGTCCTTACCTTGAATTTTGGGGGGTCTCGATAGCAATGGAGCGATTTGATATCAATAAAAGTAAGATACAGTGTTAAGCCATGTTGTTAATGGCATGGCATACCCACGGTTCTAAATTTCTGTTACTCAGGGAATATAGTTGATTGTTATTTATCTGTGTTATTTCACCGAGATGACATTAAAAAAAAAGTTAAGAATAACCAATGGACAACCTGTAGCTTGCCACCTTTCTTATACCCCAGACAAATTAAGAAAAATAGGGAAAATAATTTATAAGCTTTTGAAACTTTAGGAAAATAGTCATACTGGATGTAGTAGTGTGAAACAGAAAAGTTCCCTCCCCTAGTGGGTGAGCACCTACTTCACCACCCCTTAATTCAATTTTTTGACCTTTATTTTTCTGTTTTTATAAAAACAGTTCATCTTTCGAAGACATCTATTACGACAAAAAATATTTCTAGTGAAATTCTGCTCAAAGAAGTTCATATGCATGTTTTAACCAAGATAAACACGTTAGGATTTCAGGAGACCACTCACTGAAAAACAGGAGTATTGAGTTGTTGATAGACACAAACAAAAAAAGGAAAACTGGCTAGCTTTAAGATTTATCCTTTGCCGAGCTACACTAACAAAAACTAACACACACACACTCTCTCTGTCCATGCTGCCAGCTATGCTGAGAGTGTCAGTGCTATTTTGATTTTGTGGCAGGTGGGCTGATTGTGGTGCGGTAGTGTCAAGCGGGTTGGGTAGAGGGAAAGAAGGTGGGAGGGCAGGGAGATGAGCTGGTAATGGGTAGATAGTAGCTCGGATGGAGAAGGCCCGTTTGCCAGGTAGGAATGTGGGAGGGAGGGGTGGCAGGTTGTAGAATTTCCGAACACGTATTATGTTCGAGTATAATGCCTTTTCTGGAGACTAGAAATCTACTCTGCAGGAATCAGCATGGGTTTTGAAATAGACGGTCGTGTGAAACCCAGCTCGCGCTATTCGTCCACGAGACTCAGAGGGCCATAGGCCCGGGTTCCCTGGTAGATGCCGTGTTTCTTGAATTCTGCAAGGCGTTCGATACAGTTCCCCACAGTCGTTTAATGAACAATGTAAGAGCATATGTCCTATCAGACCAATTGTGTGATTGGATTGAAGAGTTCCTAGATAACAGAGCGCAGTATGTTATTCTCAACGGAGAGAAGTCTTCCGAAGTAAGAGTGATTTCAGGTGTGCCGCAGGGGAGTGTCATAGGACCGTTGCTATTCACAATATACATAAATGACCTTGTGGATGACATCGGAAGTTCACTGAGGCTTTTTGCAGATGATGCTGTGGTGTATTGAGAGGTTGTAACAATGGAAAATTGTACTGAAATGCAGGAGGATCTGCAGCGAATTGACGCATGGTGCAGAGAATGGCAATTCAATGTCAATGTAGACAAGTGTAATGTGCTGCGAATACATAGAAAGATAGATCCTTTATCATTTAGCTACAATATAGCAGGTCAGCAACTGGAAGCAGTTAATTCCATAAATTATCTGGGAGTATGCATTAGGAGTGATTTAAAATGCGATGATCATATAAAGTTGATCGTCGGTAAAGCAGATGCCAGACTGAGATTTATTGGAAGAATCCTAAGGAAATGCAATCCGAAAACAAAGGAAGTAGGTTACAGTATGCTTGTTCACCCACTGCTTGAATACTGCTCAGCAGTGTGGGATCCGTACCAGATAGGGTTGATAGAAGAGATAAAGAAGATCTAACGAAGAGCAGTGCGCTTCATTACAGGATCATTTAGTAATCTTGAAAGCATTACAGAGATGATAGATAAACTCCAGTGGAAAACTCTGCAGGAGAGACGCTCAGTAGTTCGGTATGGGCATTTGTTAAAGTTTCGAGAACATACCTTCACCAAAGAGTCAAGCTGTATATTGCTCCTACGTATATCTCACGAAGAGACCATGAGGATAAAATCAATGAGATTAGAGCCCACACAGAGGCATACTGACAATCCTTCTTTCAACGAACAATATGAGACTGGAATAGGAGGGAGAACCGATAGAGGTACTCAGGGTACCCTCCGCCACACAACGTCTGGTGGCTTGCGGAGTATGGATGTAGTTGTAGATGTAGATATGAGCTGGCACAATTTTAGCGGTCAGTAGGAAGGGGCACATGCTGAAAGCAATTTAACTTGGGAGGGGTGGCAAGATGGAAAGGACAGAAGTTGTTGGGTTGAGGATGTGGGGACAGCAGGTTACTGTAGGTTGAGGCCGGGATGGTTTCACAAACAGAGAATATGTTGTAAAGACAACTCTGGTCCGTGTGTTTCAGAAGAGCTAGTGGTGGAGGGGTGGATCTATATAATCAGGGTTGTGAACCAGCCATTAAAATCAATCATTTTACATTCAGCTGCACTTTGTGCCAAAAGTACAGTCTACTTTCCTTTTGGCCTTAGTTTGGGGGTGGCCATTCATCCTGGTGGACAGCTGGTTGATACTCATACAATACAGAAAGCTGTGCAGTGATTTCACCAGAGCTGGTATATGATGGCTGCTTTCACAGGTGGCCCAGCCTCTGGTGGGGTACGATATGCCAGTGACATGACTAGAGTAGTAGGTGCTGGGTGTATGGATTAGGCAGAGCTTGTACTTTGGTCTGCCACATGTATATGATCTCTGTAATAAGCAGATGAGAGTAGGAGGGGCACAGAGATACACTAGGATGATGTGTAGGTTGGGTGGGCAATGAAACACATCTTTAGGAGGACTGCAAAGGATCTTGGGGTAGGAAGGCCGTCTTTCAGGGAAGGAAGAGAGATAAAGCACTGGTGACAATATGGTTGACTTGTTACGGTCTAGAGTGATATTGGGTGATGAGGGGGCGCTCCTTTTAGCTGATTCTTGGAGATGGTGGGAGGATTGCGGGTGTTTGAGGATAGGGGGGCATTGGAAATTTGCTTGTGGACTTGACAGCCTGATGTTCTGAGGCAATCCTCTTGGCAGTCACCGCTACAGGCCAACACCGAGAGACACTGGCTACCCTGTCCCAGTCTTCAGCTTCTAAGGAGACTGTCATGTACAGGTGAAGATGTAAAAGCTCCCTGGCTACCACATCTAGCCTGAGGCGCATATGTCGAATCCTCTCTCTCACAAGTGCCACGCTCAGTCGACGTTTATCTTGTTCGCCGCTCTGAAGTTGGTGAAAACTGCTACAAAACCTCCGTCTCGACACCTCTGTAGCAAGTGAGAGAACACAGTATCCTCCCTTTCCCCTGTTGAAGCTTGTCCAGCTGCTTGATAATCCCATGCATCCCCCCCCCCCCCCACAGGGTCCCAAAGTGTGATTCCTCAGACTTCCTCAACGATCACGTGACGTCTCGAGGTGTGAGATGATATGCCTGGTATCATCGCTATTCTTGCGCGGTTGGATTTGTGAAAAACAATCTTTTTTTTTTTTTTTTTTTAATTAACCGGAATCCAATGCACGTGAAGAACACAGATAGACTGAAAGCTGCACTTACTCTGGGCATCTTACCCTAGTATTCATATTCCATGGATTATTTGCATCATAAAACGTAATGATATGGAGCAAATCATTTAAAAGTTTCGTCACAAATTATTTTGTAAAAACGTCGACATCCTGACCACTGACTACAATTTGTTTTAATAAAAGTGAAGACAAGCAGATAAGAGTTAGCAGTTCCTACCACCACCTACCTTCTCTTGAACAGAACGAGTTGTCATGAAAATCTTTATAGGTTTATCTTCAAATTTTACTTTGCCCTCCGTCACACTTTTTGTATGACTGAGTAAGTCATCAAAATTTTTGTTGCACCATTGTGCACGCCTTTTTTTGCTAAAGGCAACCTTAATGTGCATGAATCAGCGTCCTTTTTTCTTCTAGTGTTTTAATCATAAACGTCATTTTTACTTTTGACCTCCTGTGGCCTATGTACAGGAAACTTCATGAGGGCATAAAAATAATACTGTGATGCCACAGTCAGGCGTTAAACAGCTCTCTACGTGATAACCACGGTTGAGCACCATATATTATTCTTACAGCACTTTTATAGACTATGAAGTCTTTCCTTGTTGAAGATGAGTTATCTCAGAACAGTATTCCATATTACATTAATTAATAATACATGTAAAATATGTCAGCTTACTGATGTGTCTCTTCCCAAGAATTGCAATGATTCTAATTGCAAATATGGCTGAATTAAGAAGCTTTGGGAGCTCCAAAATGTTCTTTTCCGGTCAATATTTTCACCAAGAAGGACACTTTTGAAGTTTCCACCTCATTGATTATTTTCCAACTATGTGTTACACTCGTAATTGGTGTAGTAGCCCAAGATGAGAAGTAGTGAATATATAGCGGCTTTTTAAAGTTGAGGGAGAGACAATTCACAGAAAACCAGTCAATGATACTTTTAAGAGCACTGTTTACCATTCCCTTGTTTCTGCATGTACGCTTGGATTAATTGCCATACCAGTGTCTTCTGCAAAAAGAACTAATTCTGTCAGCTATGTACTGCATGCGAGACTGTTTACATACAGGGTGTCCGTAATTAAAATTCCAGTTTCAAAACGCTGCCATAAGAGAGTGACTGCTCAGCATGATGTCAAATTTGAACAGCACGTTATTGAGACAAGGAAAACGTCTAGGAACAGAGAGTAACGAAAACTTTTACCAACAGAAGGCCCTGTAAGTGTGTTAATGTAAATGGGGTCAACTACAAACGACTGATGTATCCTAAACGACGGCTGTGGTTTGTGTTGCACATTACCCGAACCATTCTGTACAATGTGGATGACTGCTCAAGTTCAGCAGTCAACTGATGTGGCGCTGTTAGGTAAGCCCATCCCCTACACAAGGTCGTACAGCATCGGATGGGTTTTTGACTGTCTTGAGGCAAAACCGGATTGGTTTTTAATCGTCCTGTGGCCTAAAACTGCATTAAAAGCTAAATGAATGTGGTTTTTAATTTTCCTAAGGCCCAAAACTTCACAAAAAGCAAAATCAAATCAGCTTCTAATTGTCATTGCGCAATTGAAGAACGTTGCACGTAACATCGAGAGGAACACAAAAGTCTAAAAAGACCGCCAGTCTGATTCTTTTAGGCAGCCTGTATGGTATGATGAATGCAGCCACAGACTTAAAAATGGTGACGACAGACATCCTTAAAATGGCGATGCACACCAAAATGATTGTATGCACTATTCCATACAGACATGACATACCAGAATGGAGAGGCACAATTTCTCCAATGAACAGCCATTTAATAGGAGCAGTGTTGTCATATAACCATGCTACTATAGCGGACGTCCATGTCTTCCTCAGATCAAGTGGCTACAAAAAATATGGGCTTCACTTAGTGTTTAATGACAAGAACAATTTCGGAATTACTCACAGTTTACATAAATGCCCATCTCCGCAACACCAGTAATAACAACAATACAGCCTAAACTACCTTCTGCACATAAAACATTCACATGACGAAACAGAAATCATGACATCTGGCGGTCAGACTCTTATTTCTCACTTTAAATGAGCAGTTGCCTTAACTGTTGCAGCTATCGAAGCATGGGTTTCATCCAGTTCTGTTGCACACTACTTGTGTAGCGCCCCTGCCCACCATGTTCAGCCAAACCCCGATTACCCCAAAAGTTTTGAAGAGAGAGAGAGAGAGAGAGAGAGTGCATACGCACGGAAATAATCTTTAAAGGCTGTCACAGTGTTTAAGTATTTACGTGTGTGATGTCTGTAGTTTCGAACATGTCCAATCAATAGAAGACGCACGAAGCATATAAAGAAAAACAGCAACACAACCAGAAGTAAACAGTATTATCATCACATATATCGCTAACAAGGACAGCACAGGAAACAGAGACAGAAGCAAATAAAAACTACAGGACAGTTTCTCACTGACACCCTTATATGCAGAAGTGGATTCTGTACAAAAAACTGATGTTGAATGAAACCATCAAGAAGAGCAACATCAACAGTACCACAAAAAAATTCCATGAAGGAGAGCTAAGGCAGAATTTTCCGCAATTAGCAGCAGCAAGACCATCAGCATCAGCAACTCCAACGGCTCCATCAACAGCAGACGTTATCAGCCACAGCACAGGCACCCAGAACATCAGCCGCAGGAAGTGCCAACACAAAGCCAAGGCCTCCTGCAACAAAGGAGGAGGATTTTTGCTACAAACCCCAAAAAAATATCAGATATAACAACTTCAATAAATTGCAAAGTTGCAGTAATGCTATAAAAAAATCCAGTCATTGTTATAACTAATGAAACAGTGCCACAATCTTCTCGTGTAGTGTATATTAGTGTGAAACATTACTCTGCCCGAAATCTATTTTCATAACATATACCGGCTTAAAAATAAGCTGAACGAGTTAGAACTTTTAATGACTATCAACAGTGAACTGTCAGATTCCCAAATCCTGTCAATTGCTGAACACTTGATGAGGTCTCTCAAAAGAGAATCAGTTGCGTTATGACAATTCAGACTAGTGCATCACTCGTCAACAAAAGTCTTCATAAGTGGAGGGAGCTGCACATTTGTAAGAGACGGTGCTGTGGCTTCACCTCTGGACTTATACGACTCTCACTCATTTGAAATCAAAGATATCGGTGGCGACGTAATATCGTTTTATAGTTCTCCCTTGGGCAGCCTGTATTTCTTTTATAATCATTTCACATCAGTATTAGAAAAAGTAACAGAAAGTAAACCATGAGGCAACACAATCTGTGCTAATTTTAAAATCAATTTCCTCTAGAAGGAGATGAACAGCAAAATTTTAAAAATCAAGTATTTAGGTTATAAATGATTTAAAGAAGTGCGACCTAGAGGAAGTTTTTGTCCGTTTTCCTTCTTACCGTGATTTTACATTATATGATTTTGCAGGACCTACCGTATGGTGTCCTGTACTGACAGCTTCTCATCTGCAAACCAAACGATGTAAATGTGAATTTCATCGGTGAGTTAACACATTCCTTGATTTTTAAAACCGTGTTTAAAAATGTGCCAACTTATGGATTAGTCTGTCTGCAAGATTTGCATTGATTCTAACTGCAAATGTGACAGCTAAGCTGTTTTCCAAAATGTCCTCTTTCCAATTTAAATTTTCATCACTGCAGACACGTATGAATTTTAGGTTTCCAACCATATTTATATTTCCTGACTGTGTGTTACACTAATAACTGATGCAGTACTGCTACATGTGCCGAAGTGAATATGTTGTGTCCTTTTATAATCAGTGTCACTGAACGTCCTCAAATTTTCTAAGTGTTCATGACCATTGCCTTTAGAAGCAAAATGACATGTTCAAATGTAAAACAACACAACTTTATTAATATTACTGTTAGTGGCTACACTCAATGTCAGAGTAAAACACAATGACGCTTTCTCATCGGTGACATACTACTTGCTGATCTTGAAAATAATTTAACTTTTCATTAAGGACCTTGTAGTTAAGTTCATTCCTGTGTGTGCAATTTTAGTTAACTGTCATGTATAACATCATTTTGCACGGGTGATGTACCTGCTATATGCAATTGACATCGTTTGCTGCAACATAAAAGCATTACATTTGAATTCCTGTTATGGCTTTCACATCTTTTTGCCGTTCGTTGTTTCCTTTAATAATACACCAAACGCAAGTAAACAAATGATAAAAGCGTGTTTCAGGAATTAGACATCGTACTATAAAGAAACATGACAGTCTGTTTTGTTGGCTCAGTCATACGTCGCATTTATTGCATCTTTCCAACTTACCGTCAAGACCTCAGCCCCACAACTTCATGCAGGAGTTGTCGTCTCATATTAGTTGAAGTTAATATGCTTCGTGTCTTTACTATGTGCTGTACTCCTCGGTGCACCTTAAATTTCGTTGTTTTCGTTTAAGGTGAAAGTTGTACTTACAGCACACAACAGAGTTTCTCTTGTCTGCTACCAGGTTGCTTTGCACATTTTCGTCAGGAGGAGTTCTTGCTGCATCTGTCCCTTCAGAAGGAACGCCATATGTTTCCCACGCTCCTAGTCTGGGGAAAGCACTGTTTATTTACCGAACATAACGAAAATACACTAGACCTTCCATTTTGAACGAACAACGTGTACGACCTGTGTGGCTACAAATATTTGGGCACTGCAGACTGTAGGGGGAGGCGTGGTCGAGTGAACGGCCATACTTCCCAGGACGCGTGTCGAGCTGCCATCTGTCGGCGACGCCAAGCAACAGTCCCGACGAGTGTTTTGCTGTAAGCGATTTGATTTCAGTCTGCTATTGGAAGTTCCTCTGGGACATGTTAGAAGTGACAAAGAGTCTGTTCACTTTAAAAATTACCTGCTTTCAGTCTGATACTACAACTACGCAATTCTCTCAACAATTAATGAGGACAATACTTCAAACCTAGCATCACTTGTGTTTTCGCGTTCTACATATACGACAACGTCCTTCTACTGGATTTCGCAATTTAGAAACAAGGGATTTTACAAAATTTTTGGAAGGCCCAGGTCACTTGTGCTGGGCCTCAGGAACGTAAGGAATCCATGGGGTTATAGCGGAAATGCTGAACCAATTCTTGCATTCTACTCTTTGCGGTGAAGCTTCGCCGCTCAGCATCGGCTATGCTTGCTTTACCTCGCTCGTACAATAAAGCTTCATAATACTTCATAATTTTATCAACAGATGGCAGAACTATGGAGTAACGTGCACGCAACGTTTTACGCTCTTACAGTGTCTTGAGTTAACTGAAATGGAGCATGGTCGAAGGGGATGAAGGAAACATAAACAAAGAAGCCTGTCACAAATAAAGAAGGTATTACATTTAATCTTGCTCGACATTTTCTCATGAAACGCCCAAAAAAGTCTTTATCTGCCAAGTGAATCCTTATTTGTTGTATTCATGGACTGAAAACTAGGGCTACCAAAGAAATGCAGTCCAATTTTATGTTTCTTTTAAAATTTTATGCAAAATAGAATGAGTATGTTTACCACTGTTACAAAGTCTATATACCTACGTTAAGTAATTATTCAGAAGTTTTCCTGTACATTTTATTTTTGTTGAGAATAATAACCCTCCAAATTCAAAACATAAACTGTCACCTGTAGTCATTGGTACGATTTCAGCTAAAATCCCTCTTTATTTTATTCGGAAAGCAGTTTTTGTGTCTGTTCACTGTTATACAATGGCTAGCAACTCGCGATCGCGTAAAAAGAGTGAAATTTGGGGTTTCTTCGCCAATTTAGGTGATGGGAAAGCAAATTGCAACTGTTGTTCTATGTGTATTTCAGATAAAGGAGGAAATATATTTAATCTAGCGCGTCATGTTCGAGTGCTGCATCCAACAGTGTCATTGTCAGTTAGGCGCTTAGCGCCCCCTGCATCTACATCTTCCGATGTTTCTTGGACAAATAACCCGGACAATCCGGAACCAGCATCAGCAATTGCCAGAAGCGAACAGCAGTCGGTGCCAGAAAATAGCAGTGTCACTTCATTATCAGACAGCAGACATCAATATCACGTAACATTACCTATGTTTTTTTCCGATTCCTCTTTCGGACAAAAGAAATCGGGAGATAGATTTCGCACTTCTGGAGACTGTTGTAAAGGATTATTTGCACTACAACATAGTGGAAAGCAAACATTTCCAAAGTTTCGTAAGCAAACTGAATGATGCTTACAGAATATCAGCTCGGAACACTATTTCCAATGCACTACAACAACAACAACAGTACGCCATGATGAAGGAAATTGTGAGAGTCAAAATTAATTCTGCGGAAGTGGTTGTGCTGACAATGGATGGGTGGACCTCAACCACAAATGAGAGATATTTGTCGGTGACAGCACACTACGTTAAGGACCTGGAGCTGGCGTCTTCCCTCCTAGAGTGCTTTAAATACGACGAAAGGCACAGCACGCATCAGAAAAACTCTCCGAAGAACTGCGACGTGTCATGAGGTAATGGGGCATTCAAGAAAAAGTCGTGCGTGTTGTTAGTGATAATGCCGCTAATATTGTGGCAGCTATAAGACTCACAGCCTAGAAGCATCCCCTGCTTTGCACACACACTCAATTTAATTGTTCAGAATGGGCTTCCGCGCATTCAACCCATTCTGAATAAAGTAAAAAAAAAAAGTTGAATTTTTTAAAAGAAGCTCGCAGGCCTGCACGAAACTGAAAAGATGAAGGAACAGTTAAAAGAGCCAGTTCTGACATTAAAACAGAACACTGTTACAAGATGGAATTCAACCGAATATATGCTGTGAAGAATAATCGAGGTTAAGAATTCCCTAATGACAGTTATCACTCTGAATTATCCGGATCTTCCAAATCTGACTGCAGAGGACATTGCAAGTGTAACACAAGTTGAAAGTTTTCAAAGACTGCACCGAGGAAATGACAGGTGAAAATGTTGTCACTGCTTCTAAAGTTATACTCTTTAGTCACTCATTGAAAAAACGGTGTTACTGGTGTGCTAATAACACTGAAATTCATGTAGACGTGCAACAGGTGGCCGAAGAGTTAGCTGAAGTAAAACGACGATTTAGAAATATAGAGGAAAATTCCATTTTCGCAGAAGCAACTTCATTGGATCCCCAGTTCAAATTACATGGTTTTTCTGATAAAAATTCTGCTGAGAAGGTGAATTTAAACCATCAGGCACTGTGAGAAATTTGTGACGAACACATCCACTGCTACTGCAACAATCTCAGTTCCAACCACTGAATCTACTTCTAGGCTCTGGCTCGAATTTGATGAAGTGTTTTCCAGGCTGCAGAGTAATCCACACCCGAGAGCTGCTGCAATAGTGGAGGTGCACAAATATTTACAAGAGCCCCTACTACAGAGACAAGGCTGTCAGTATACCCCTCGCTCTTTGAACTTGCAAAAATACGGCTGTGTATTGTTGCAACCTCCACGCCATCTGAAAGAGTGTTCTCGAAGGGAGGACACCTTATAACTGACATAAGAAATCGCCTGACAGGGAAAAAAGTGTGGAACAAATCATGTTTTTAAACGGAAATTTCTGAACATTCGCCAAATCCGTTAATGTTTATTCATAAATATATATGTGTTTTTTAAAATTTAATTAGGACAATCCTTAAATTGACATTGACATTTAGTATAATTATTTCAATAATGTGTAAGAGATAAACATTCCTACAGGAACGCTTTCAAGTGTGGATTCCACGCATGCTTCAGTTCCAGACTCACAAGGTAAGCATTTTATTTTCATGTTGGCTGCGCGTACTCACACAGCCAGCCTCTTCGTTTGTATCTTTAATATTCATTTGTCTGCAAGCGCTGCCAACGGTAGACGCGAAGTATAACTGCACAAATAGTCACGGGTGCAAACCTATCGTTTTCCACAAACACCGCGCGATTCGTCGACAGGCAGTAGAGGGAGGACTGAAGCGAAGGGAGAATGAGTGACGTAGGGCCGATGTAGCGGGAGAGGGAGAGGGCAAGAGAGTGAGTGAACGTACTAGAAAAAAGTGTGGATTGTGCTATCTGTGAAGAGTTTGAAGTACCAGTTCATCGAAATTGCGTGGTTAGTTCACACTTCACTGGAGTGAAGCATTCATTTGAACGACTCATTCACGAGCTCCCCATCAACATGTGTCTGACAAGTTAAAACACCGTGCTTGCTGCCGAACTACGTAACTATGCCACTGCCTCAGGTGTGAAATATAGTTTCTTAACACCATCTCCCAGCTTCATCTCAAACTGATCAGACGTAAAAGTATGCTAACAAATGAAAATACGTATTAAAACGTTATATGATACAGAATTTAATACCCTTACACAACTCTTTTACGAATAACTTAACCTCCACAAGAAAGCAGTATTAATCGAAGACAGGAGGAAGAAAAAAAATTTTTTGCACTCTGTGTGTATTAGTCTTGCTAGGTTTACATCTGAAACCCATGACATTGCTAGATGCACTACAAAAACACTTGCTTCTCCTCCCAAATAATGTTACATACCATTTCTATGTTAAGTAATCCACTATGAGGGAAATGTATATTTACTTCATCTAGTCTAGCAGACTCGTTTGAAAAATGTATCTTTCGTTCCAATTCAATGCAGCCATATTTTGCATAATTTCGAATTCGTATCGCTTTTTGTAATTCAGTGAAACGTACCACAACGCTCTGCTCTCAAATAGCATTTTGCTGCACAACACAGAGGTGTTATTCACCATAGAAAAGTTGACACTTTTTTTTTTTTTGCTCTTAATTTACCATACCCTCTGACATACCGCGGAGGAATTATTTGAATGGGATGGATATCGGTGGATGTGATGTACATGTAAAGACAAACAAATCACTACAATTTCAGGAAAAGTTGATGATTTATTCAAGAGAATGAGCTCTGTAAACTGAGGAAGCCAATGATTGGCATGTTAGATCAGCAATATACCATACTGAGAGAAGGGCCCTGCTAATAAAGCTCGTAACGTTGATAGAGCTCTGGCGACCTTGCTGGTCAAGGTTGGGCGTGGCATGAAGTAGAAACTCTCGTCGTTTGCGATCGGGCGTTATCCTGCTGAAAAGTACGTCCAGGCTGTGGAGGGCAACAACACTGTGCATAGAATGTTGTCGACTTACTGCTGCACTGTAAGTGTTCCACAGAACTAAAGGGGTCTTACTGGGAAATGTAATAGCACCCGAGACAATAACGCCTGGTTGTCCTCCCGTATGGCGGGACTGTCTATCTGCCATCCCACCACTGTCTGCAGCATCTCCAGACAAGTCTTCGTCGGTCTTAGGGGCTCAGTTCGAAGTGGGACTCATCACTGAAGACAATTCTACTCAAATCAATGAGATTCCAGGCCGAATGTGCCTGACGCCACTGCATACGAGCTTGATGCTGTACAGGGTTCATTGGTAGTCGGCGTAAGGGGCGACGTGAACACAGCCCTCTTTCTGTGAGCCGCCTGTTAATGGTCCCTGCAGAAACTGAAGCACCAGTTGCACGCCAGCCCGACGATAATGATAAGGGTGTAAATGGCTCTGAGCACTATGGGACTTAACTTCTGAGGTCATCAGTCCCCTAGAACTTACAACTACTTAAACCTAAGTAACCTAAGGACATCACACACATCCGTGCCCGAGGCAGGATTCGAACCTGCGACCGTAGCTGTCGCGCGGCTCCAGATTGTAGCGCCTAGAACCTCTCGGCAAATCCGGCCGGCGATAATGATGAATCCGGGGCTCTGAGTGCCACATTGATGACTGCTCCGACCTCACGTTCCGCCATCTCTCGATGTTTTTTTTTTCTTTATTGTAATTTTAATCACCTCATACATGGAGGGCTGGCAGCAGCTTAATACGCTGCTCTTCAGCCTTATGGGGTACAATAATATGATATAGGTGACACAGACAATACAAAAAATGGCGGGCAAAGAAAGTAGTTACAAAAAACAAAAAACAAGAAGCCGTTCACGTTGGACGAGAATAACACTAACACTTGTTGACACGGCGCACAAAACACGGAGAACAGCGACGGCACATGTGAACAGTTGAGTTGTAACTGCACGCTCTCGATGTCAAGCACTTTCTTCTTTATGCTGTGTTTGGCCACTCTTTACCCATTCCTGCTAACATCGGAAAATAGTGGCACACTCCCTCTCAGATGTCGCTCGTTTCGCTGATTACTCCAACTGCTTTCTTTGAGCCCAACAAGTCTACCAAATGATGACATCTGCATATAGCGTCCACGTGTCTGTCTGCCAGGCATAGTTACTGTCCAGAAGAGTACACAGAACAAAATTCGTAAAGACTGTATTTGTTGCTGTCGACATGTCCCTCGTTTACCAGCTTCGCCAGTTGCACATTGAAATTGCTCTGCAGCGTCACACATTCATTCATCGGCCACCAAAGTTAACAATTTTGCTTTTTCTGTCGATACCTGTATTCATTTCAATTTTTGACCAATCTGCATAAGTTGTTTGTGGTACACCTTTTTCTTCTTTTTTCCCTCTCACAGTGTAAAATGTATCTGCATGTTTCACACCGCGCTATATAGTAAGGTAACTACTAATTTCATTAATTCTCCCATATACACACATGCAGTGCCTGGGCAGCCTTGTACCGTGTGACATTCAACTGCCCAATTTTTTTAAATAATGATATAGAAATGAAGAAATAAATAGGATTTCGTCGTTCGTCTGACTTAGTAACAAAATTCCTTAGTCGAACATAAATAGCGAACTGAATTTAAGCATTATGAGAAAGAAGTCTGTCGCGACGGCACTTATATGCAAAACATTCTCGGTTTTGTTACCGCTTAATGCGGGGTAAAATCGCTAGCTTTCGACGATAGCCTACATCGTCACCGTCAGGATGACATATGAATTTGAGCATCTATCACGCTTGATTGAATGAAATGTATTTTGTTGTGTTGGCAGAACAGCCAACAGCGTGTTACTAGAGGAAGCCGAAATGCACGCGTTTTAGATCACGCAGGCTGGCATGAGGATGGAAGGACTATACTGACGTGAGGTGTGGAACATGACAAGGAATTAGATTTTAGAAAGTGGACGTAGCTGGTTTGATACTTAACTTTAATCCATTAATGATGAACGTCGCTCTTGACGGTAAATGATTCACAATATTATCTGTTCAGAACAGTAACTGAATATGGCGCCTTGCTAGGTCGTAGCAAATGACGTAGCTGGAGGCTATGCTAAACTGTCGTCTCGGCAAATGAGAGCGTATGTAGACGGTGAACCATCGCCAACAAAGTCGGCTGTCCAACTGGGGCGAGTGCTAGGGAGTCTCTCTAGACTAGACCTGCCGTGTGGCGGCGCTCGGTCTGCAATCACTGATAGTGGCGACACGCGGGTACGGTGTGTACTAACGGACCGCGGCCGATTTAAAGGCTACCACTTAGCAAGTGTGGTGTCTGGCGGTGACACCACGTACTTCATCACCGATAAGAAAAAAAAAAAAAACACTCTTCTCGACATCGGGACATAGTGGGCAAAATTAACTATATCTGCATGAAAAGAATTTTTTGTTCTTCTAGTTAAATAAAAGCAATCTTTTATCGCTATAGCTTCATCTTAAAAATGATTAAAAGACGATAGCGATTTTTTTCTTTTTCATTTTTTTCTATTTTTAATGAAGTGCCTTTGATCCATGTACTTGTTTCTCCTGTGTTGTCAACTTCTAGTCTCGCACCTCTATCACCAACAGGAAACGGCTATAGCATTGTAAGGAATTCTTCTATAGCGTCTGCTTTTACACTTTGTCGATTATGTGTTAAGTGGCGCAATGGAGAGCACTTGCGGGGATTCCATGATCATGATATACACAGCATGTTGCCAAATGTTTTCCGATGATTGTCATCCCGCGCCAACCGAAAATATTCCCCTTCAACGTCGGACAGATATTCGGAGAATGTAGCATCCCGGTTCTCAATACTGTAGGTGGCTGTATGTCCGATGGTCCACAGCGATGCATTGTCTTTCATAACTGGCTATCGCATGCGGTCACGAGGCATCCCCTCACGAACGCTCAGATAGCGTGCTGAAATGTTACGTTACAAACGTATAAAGAAGTAGCCCTAGTTTTAATTATCGCCTGAAAATATCGTAAATAACTTTACATATAAAAATAAATTTGTATATAATTGAAAGAAACGATGTACTAATAAGATGATGTATTTCTAGTTGTTTATGGATTATTTCGTAAAGAAGTTCAAATGGTTCAAATGGCTCTGAGCACTATGTGACTTAACTTCTGAGGTCATCAAAGGCCTAGAACTTAGAACTAATTAAACCTAACTAACCTAAGGACATCACACACATCCATGCCCGAGGCAGGAATCGAACCTGCGACCATAGCGGTCGCTCGCTTCCTGTAAAGAAGTATATTTGAGTTAAAATATTGAAAAGATATTCTGTGAAACAAAATGTAGTAGGTACGCTCGTTCGTCTAACGATATAAGAAAAGGGGAAGGCGACTTGTTTTCCCTCTCTCCCTTTTGTCCTCTGGTACCAAGAGAGCTGTTTGGTGTCACTTGTATGCTTTTGTGAAATAATTATGTCAATTTCATCTTAAGTAGCCGTGTTTCATTTGTGGATCCTTTTCCTTGCTTTTCACGTTACACATGACTTTAGTATGCATTTCTTAGTCCAGTTCCGGGCTGCATCAGAGAGAAGTTGTTTGTGGCATTGTTTGAGGGTCATGGCCGAACACTTAGCGTTCATTCGCAGCTTAATCATTCACATTATAATTCATACGTCCCTGAGATTATTTTTATCTATATTTCCCTCTCAAAATCGAGGCAATGTTATAACGCGAACCGTGTAGTATTCAGATCGGTCGTTTGCCTCCAAAGAATGTCGTCTACCAATGCACTCGCTGGTCTGATGTAATGACGATGCTGGAAGACAGCACAAGGTAATTATAATCTGTTCATCATAAGAATAAAACTGATGTAACCATTACGCCATGAATTCTTGCACGTTTGCTTCAATATAATTGGATTTCGTTTGACGTGGAGCAGAACCCAAGCTGAGAACAGTACAGTCAAGTACGATCATAAGTACGTTTTATGCTGTGTTACACGCACATAGACTGAGCGATAATGCGGGACAACAGCTATACCGGAGCATTAAACTTGGTCAGCACTGGCCAGCCAGTTGTCCAACTAACCTGCAATTATGTGAGCAGTTGCAGTTCAGATGTAAAAAGAGACGAGGAAAGAAACAATATAGCTTCGAAAGCCATTTAATTTTTAAAGAGAATGAAACTGTATTTGGAGAAACTCCAACACTACTGTGCGCTTCTTCAGCGACCAGACGGAAAGCATGAAATTTGTATGCCATGCTCGATGTTGCGAAAAACTTTGTTTTTCATGTTTCTACAAGACTTACCTACATCCGTGGTATAAAACGATGAAGATAGTCCAAATAGAAAGTGTTTGGTTTTTAATTTTTGTCTTAAAATTTTATTGTTATGTTTTCTTAATGTTGATGGCTCTTTTTTTTTCTTTATTGTCATTTTACACCTTACACAAGGTGGGCTGGCAGCGGCAACTTTACTCCACTCTTCAGCCACAGGCAGTACAAAAAGAGAAAACCAATGAAGACACAGAAATAACATAACGGTGTTAAAAAAAACAGTAGACACAGTAATTAAAAAACACGAAGCCATTCACACGCAAAGAAAAAACAAGGAAACTGTCAGCACTGTGCACGAACACTGATGATTGAGACGACACACGTGAACGAAGGAGTGTGGGCGGCGAAAACACTGAAGCACAAACACGACGGCACACACATAAGGCCGATGACAATGATCTCCGGCGCGCTAATGTTCACGGGACGTGTGCGAGTCCCCGGACCTGCTAAAAGGGGAAAATGGTAGTGGAGGAGGGAGAGGGGAGAGTGGAGATGCCAGTGGCAGGGGAGGTGGGGGGAGGAAAGAAGGTATGGGTGGTAGGAGAAACCCAGGGTGAGGAAGGGAGAAGAGAGAGAAGGGACAGAGGGTGCCCTGAGGAAAAAACACTGTAAGTGAGAGAGGAAGATCAAAGTTAATTGGAGGGGGAGCTGGTGGAAGCCACCTTGGGAGAGGGTAAGAAGAGTGGGGAGATGGAGAGCAGGTGGGACGTGGGAATACAGGTGCGGCAGAGCATGGGGGTGGGAGAGGATGGGAGAGACAAGCGGGTGAGGGGGATCAAGTTTACGGGAGGTATAGAGGATTCGTATCCATTAGAGGAAAAGGAGGAGGTACGGGAAAGGAATAAGGTCATATAGGATCCACGTGGGGGAGGGGAGATGGATGGGACAATTGAGGCAGAGAGCATGGCGTTCTGGGATTTGAAGAGATTTGTAAAAGGTAGGACAGGCAGAGATCCAGGCAGGGTGGGCATAGTAGAGGATAGGGCGGATGAGGGACTTATATGTGTGGAGGATGTTGGAGGGGTCCAGACCTCATGTGCAGCCAGACAGGAGCTTGAGGAGACGGAGTCGGGAGCGTGACTTGGCTTGCATTGTCCGAAGATGGGGGGTCCAGGAGAGGCGACAGTCAAAGGTGACGGTAAGGTACTTAAGGGTGGGGGTGAGGGCGATAGGACGGCAATAGATGGTGACATAGAAGTCGAGGAGACAGAAGGAAGGTGTGGTTTTGCCTACAGTGATCGCCTGGGTCTTAGAAGGATTGACCTTGAGCAATCACTGGTTGCATCAAGTGGTGAACTGGTCAAGATGGGATTGGAGAAGGTGTTGAGAGCGCTGCAGGGTGGAGGCCAGGGCAAGGAAGGTGGTGTCATCGGCATACTGGAGAAGGTGGATGGGGGCTGAAGGCGGCGGCATGTCCGCCGTATACAAAAGATACAGAAGAGGGGAGAGGACAGAACCTTGGGGGACACCGGTGGAGGGAAAAAGGTGTAGGAATTTGTGTTGTGGATGGTGACATAGGTAGGACGTTGGGACAGAAAGGACCCGATCAGACGGACATAGTTGATAGGAAGGGCGAAGGTTTGGAGCTTGAAGAGGAGACTGGAATGTCACACCCGGTCATAGGCACGTTCAAGGTCGAGGGAAAGGAAGATGGCAGAGTGACAGGAATTGAACTGTTCGGAGAGGAGATGAGTGAGATGAAGGAGAAGGTCACTGGTAGAGGATGGCCAAAAGCCACACTGGGTAATGGGAAGGAGGCGGTGCTGGCGGAGATGCTGGTGGATGTGTTGGGATGGATTCCAGGATCTTGCTGAAGACTGAGGTAAGGCTGGTGGGACAGTAGGAGGAGACAATGGATAGCGGTTTGTCGGGTTTAAGGAACATCAGGATACGGGAGGTTTTCCTCAGGTCAGGGTAGTAGCCGGTGGACAGGACCACATTATAGAGCCCGGTCAGGGTGGAGAGGAAGGAGGCAGGAGCTTCACGAAGGTGGCAATAGGCGACACAATGAAGACCGGGAGCAGTGTTGCATTTTGTGTGGAGTGTAGCGATGATATCCTGAGTAGTGATGGGGGCATTGAGTTCGTTGTGTACAATGTTGTCCAAGTACTGGAAACCAGGAGGGAGGGGAGGGACAGAGGTGTCAGTTCGATCGCGGACATCCGGGAAGAGGGAGTAAGCAAACTGGGCATCATCTGGGATGGTAAAGACATCGGAGAGGTAGGAGACAAAGTGACTGGCCTTACTAAGGCTGTCAGGGAATTGTTGGTTATCATGAGGGAGAGGATTGTAGGGGGGGGGGGGAGTTAGAACCGGTAAAGCGGCGGAAGGCTGACCAGTAATTGGACAAGTTGATAGGAAGTGTAGCATTAAGACGGGTGCATGTCTGTCGCCAGTCCCGGCGTTTCTTAGCCACGAGGAAGTTTCTAATGTGTCTTTGTAGTTGCCTGTGGTGTTGTAGCGTGTCCGGGTCACGTGTGTGGAGGAAGGAATGGTAGAGACGGCGGCATTCATGGAGGAGAAGGATGGCCTGCGGGGTTAAGGTAGGACGGTGGGGGTGGATGGTGGCAGAAGGGACGTGGGTATCCCGATAGGCATTCCAGTCAGCACGGGAATAATAATGGACATACTTCGGGCGAGGTTCATTACGAGGGTCGGAGCGGGGGCAACGACCGCCTGAAACGGTGAGGACAGGGAGATGGTCACTATCAATGGGGTCCAGGACATTCACCGCTATGCGGCCAAGGAAGTTAGGGGAGGAGAGGATGACATCAGGAGTGGAGTTGGATTCAGGGTGGGTGTACTGGGGAATTGGAGCAAGGTTGCCTTGGAGAGAGGAACCGATGCCACCGCCATAACTGAGCGGCAGAACGACTATGGACGTTGAGGCTGGCGGCATAGGAGGAGAAGGTATCGTCAATGTGGGACAGGAAGTCAAAAGGAATAGGGGCGTTAGGGCGGACATAGATGGTGGTGCAGGTTATGGTAAGGCCAGGGAAGAAGAGACTAAGGATCAGGTGTTCTGTGGGCTCGGGAAGGAGAGGTTGGAGTCGAACAGGGATCTGGTGGTGGTGGCCAATGACTACTCCACCACACGCAACCGGGAGGGGGTTATGGGAGCAGTGAAGGAGGTAGGGCGAGCTGTGTACGGTGCTGTGTGTTGGGGCTGAAGAAAGGTTTCATTAAGGAGGAAGGCATCCACATGGTGGGTTGCGAGGGTGTGCAGGAGAAGGTTCTTGTTGGCAGGAAGGGAACGGTTGTTATTAAAGAAGATATGGTGCTGTCACACCATGACAGGGATATAGACGAGGGTGTCGAGACTGAGGAAGGTGAAATGGGCCTGATTATGGGAATAGGTGGCATACGCGTTGAGGTGGAAGACGGATCAGGCGGTGAGGGATGTCTGCTGGAGAGTGTGGGGCCACTAGAAAGGGTGGACATTCTGGAGGACAATGGTTATGAACCTTATGATGTCCTCAGCTGGGGGGGGGGATGGTGAGTTCAGGGGGGGGGTGGACGGTGAGTTCAGGAGGGGGGGGTCGGGCCTTGCATTTCTGGGAATAAGTGGGATGTGGGATGTTGCAGGTGTTGCAGGAGGGAGGGGACTGTAGTTTGGGGCGCTGCCGGAGTAAGTTTGCCTGCTTAAAGCGCGGGCAGACAGGGGCCTCGCGGCACTCAGATGTAGGGTGTGCAGACGGCTCTTCATACATTTGAACATCTTAAAGTTTTATGTCACGTAACTTAGTAATAATATAGCTAAAATATAAGTAGGACCTACTTCCAAGAACGTAACAACACCAATGTATGTCTGCTAGTGCTTCTGACCAATCATCGCGTTTGTGTTTTCTTACACCAGGTTTATTCTTATGATGAACAGAGTATAGTTAATGAAATGCACTGCCTTTCCAGTGGGTCCATATCCATAACGCCATGTCTACCACTAGCGTCTGCCACTTTCAGGTGACAACGCCATTTCCTCAATGAAGCAGGTAGCTGCTTCACAGCGGAAAGTGTTTGCCCTGCCGTTGCTGGGAACTGCCTTAATATATACGGCGGTAGTCTGTTATCGTTATCTGGCGAATACGTTCAGACCCTAATTCACACATTCAACTCGCTCTTTTTCTTCTAAACTGGCGTCAAAAACTGCAGGGAGATGGAATCGGCACTGCAGCAATTGCAAGAGCAACTACTGCGCTGCCATCTGTTGACGAGAAGCGACAACCATGTGGCTGCTACTAGACTCTAGCGACAGTGAAACATGGGAAGTGACACAGTTCACAGAAGTTGCCATATCCAGTTGAAGGCGTTGCGAGTATTAACATTGAGTATGAAATTTTTGGCGGGCACTGGGCAGAAAGGCCTGTGTTTGTTATTGTTTTCGTCGAGGTGGTAGATGATGCGTAGAACTTTTGTAGTAACTACGTAATACGCGTTGTGGCATTTGGATTTCTAAGAAACGAAAAGCGGAACGCAAAATTGTTGGAGAGAAAACAGGAAACGTTATATACATTCACATTCTGGGAGGCAAACAAGCTGATCGGTTAAAGTGATTGTAGTTAGAATATCGTATTTTCCCATAGAATATAAATGTATAGGATTTATTTAATGCTGAGACGTATGTACTCAAGCTGCACATGCAGCGTTTTACTCATGAACGTTATAAACGACAGATTTAGATTATAGCTGTGAAGACTTCTCGTGTCCTGCTGTTCCCTAAACCTAACAAACCCCCCTCTGATATCTCTTCCTGTCGTCCAATCTGCCTCACCTCCGTGTTCAGTAAGGTCTTCGAGGCCATCCTCTCTCGCTGTATTCACTGCCACCTTAACCAGCACCGCCTCCTTCCTCTTACCCAATGTGGCTACCGGCCTTCCTTCTCTGCCGACGACCAGCTCCTTAACCTTACCAATCTTCTTTCCTTCCAACTTAACTCCCGTCGCTCTGCTATCTTTGTTTCCCTTGATCTCCAGAACGCCTATGACCGTGTCTGGCATCCCGGGCTCCTCTTCAAACTCCAGACCTATGCTCTCCCCATCAACTTCGTCCGACTCGTTGCTTCCTTCCTCTCCCATCGTCCCTTCTATGTGACTATCCACAATTCCAACTCCCGTACCTTCTATCCCACAGCTGGCGTGCCCCAAGGTACTGTCCTTTCCCCTCTCTCCTGTACACTGCTGATATGCCCAAACCTACCCCTCCTGTTCATCTTCTCCAGTTCGCTGATGACACCGCCTTCCTAGCCCTTTATCCTACCCTTCAACGGTCCCAACGTACCCTCCAAACCCACCTTGACCAATTCACCGCTCGGTGCAACCAGTGGTTCCTCCGTGTTAATCCCTCCAAGACCCAAGCGATCATCATAGGCCGCACCACCCGCTCCTTCCGCCTCCATGATTTCTACCTCACCATTTATGGCCTTCCTATCCACCTCACTTCTACCCTCAAATACCTTGGCCTCACACTCGACCGCCACCTCACCTGGACTCCCCATCCCCTTACCATCCAAAACAAAGCTCACAACCACCTCCGCCTCCTGAAACTCCTGTCCGGCCAGACGTGTGGTCTGCATCCTTCCGCCATCCTTCACACTTACAAATCCTTGATCCGCCCCATCCTCTGTTATGCCAGCCTGTCCCCTTCCCCCACCTTCTCCTTTTCCTTGAACACATCCGCACACTGTATATTGTCCACCGCCTTGATCCCCCTCACCCCCTCGTGTCTCCCTTCCTCTCCACCCCCAACCAGTTGCCACACCTTTACCGTAGTATCCCACCCTCTCTCCATCTCCACACCCTGCATCTCCCTTCCCAACGCAACTTCCACCATCTACCCCTCCCGGATGAAGAGCTTCGCCCTGACATCTACCCTTCCTGCCTCCTTCTCAGGGCTCCCTCTCCTCCCCCTCCCTCCTCCTCAGCGGCTTCCCCCTCCTATTCCCCCATCTCTTGTGCCTCCTTTCAGTGTCTCTGCACTCCCTCCTGCCCTGTCTTTCCCTCTTCATCTCCCGCCCCACGCGTCTCCTGCCTGTTCGTGAACCCACTGATGCCCCTCCTCTCTTCATCCCGCCGTTTCCCCTGCTGCCCCATGCTCTGCCCTCCTTTTCCATCCTCTCTGCCCTCTCCCTCGTCAGGTCCCGCCTGGCAGTTTTGTTCTTCGTCCTGTGCTCCAAGTGGGTTTTAAGTGTGTTGTTCCGGAGTGTTTTTACTACTGTGGCCGACTTGTAATCTGTGCCTGCGCATCCAGTGTCTTCTGTGTGTTTTAAGAATCGCCAAATGTGTTTTTTTAACTTTCTGGTGATTATATGAACTGTCCCCCATGAATGTCTTCGTGTTAGTCTATTTTTTACCTCAATTTTCTCACATTATCCTGATTTAAGTTCCCCTATCTCGCCTTATGTATGTAACATTTTATTCTTATTTTAGTCGTCACGTCAATCGGCTGAAGAGCGGCGGATTGTTCCGCTGACAGCCCTCCCCTGCCCATATGGGGCAGGGGAATGAAATCAAATAAAGAAAAAAAAAAGAAAGAAAATGATAGCTGTGTTGTATGCAACTTAGTACTTTTGTAGTGGCTGTTGGAAGGCTTTCCAAATGAAACTCTCGTTTAAACATGTTCATATGTTAATTAATGGAGTTGTTGGACTTTATTTTTAGTCACTGAAGTATATAGCGATGAAACTGGTTAAAAACAGGACGAGAAATGCAACAAAACTGGGGATACTGTGGGAAATTTGCGTTTGGAAAACAAGCTGCAGAAATAGGTGAGGATTCATATGAATGTCTCGCCTGACATTCAGAAAATTCGTAAAACAAATCAGTGTTTATCAAATTCACTCTTCATTATTAATCATAAGGACCATTAGGGAGTAAATGGTTTAGAATGTAGCCTAAGTATTAGAAGTTCAATGTTAGAATGGATGGTTTTTAGATCTTAGCTGCGCTGCTTAGAAAGAAAATGCTGTAGGATATATTGAATAGAAGTATTCTGTTTGTGGGCCAGTACAGTGAGAAAGATCTCCTAAGTGCAAAGCAGGCTGTACTGGCCTTTTTGGGTTGTTCCAAAAAGATGCAAACTCTGTACAAATGATCCAACAGTAATTAAGTTTCATTCTTGATAATTTAATCCTGTTTTCTTGTCAATTGGCAGTCATTGCCTCATCACTATATCTGAACTGAGGCTAACGTGAGGTTATTCACACGAGGTTATCTGCTTTGACCTGTAATGTCATGGAGAATCTTGATGTTTTTGAGTCTTTGTAGATTGTGTGTTGTAGTATGTGGTGGCTCTGTGTTGTGCTGTATGTTTGTTAGTTAAGTAGTTTGACATGAATTGAATGCTTCATGTTGGTATTGAAAGAATTTGTGCTGGCTTTGTGGTGAGTTACTTTGAATTTGCATATTTTAGCTGATGGGTTCATTTTTATGTTTGGATATAATAGTGCCGTCTGTTTCTTGTGGTCGAAGATTTAATATTTTTCTTCTGTTGTGAAGAAGATATAGATATTTATGAGTAGCTCATTGATTGTTGCAATGGGCGAAGTTGTTTCCATATATTGAAATTGGTGGTGGTGAAAGTGTCATGAATTTTCGGGATTTCCTTGTTAGTGTTCAGTAATTGTTGGAATGTTTTTGGTAGGTATCATGGGTACTGATTTACCATCGTTGTTTAGGATACATTTCTGATATTAGTCATGTGAACATGGTTTGGTTTGTTGTACTGAGAACTTTGGTTTAGACAGAGTAAGTGAAAGTGCTGTATCTAGGGCTATGCTTGAGCTTTGTGGGTGAAGTGAACTTTGCAACACCATGTTTTAGAGTGGTTGGTTCCTAGTATCGAGGGCTTTGTTGGACAGTCTAGCTCAAGGGAAAATTGCGTTGAGGTATTGAGTTCTGTATACGTTACTGGTATTGAGGTCTTAATTTGAGATGTATAGGTCATGTGAAATTTGCAACACCAATAGTTTTCACTTTTGTAATTTTTTGTTAAGTTTTGAGGATTTCGTGTGCTTGATTATTGGGTGAATATTTGTTTTGCAGTGATGTAATTATTCTTAGTGTCGTTTATTTAGTTTGTCCTTTTCATATGGTTGTCCTGTCAGTTTCATCCTATTGCTGGAGTTAAATACTTCGCATGCTATTTATGTTTGTTCGTTGGTGTAATGCATGATGTCATGCTCAGCATATTGTATGTGTTTGAAATAGTGTACACCATGTTGATGGCATTACTGGTCAAAACAGGCAGGTGGAGTCATGACTTCACGCGAATTTACCTTTCATGATTAAGAAGTAGATCACTTTATATTAACTGTTTTTGTTCTGTGGATATAGTTTGTGTATGTTTTGATGATTTAAAAATAATGCTGTGTTCCGAGGACCATTGGTCTGTTTCTATCAAAATGGTGTAGATTACTTTGGATTTACACTCTGTGTGTTTATGGCTACATACTGGCTATTTACAGATTACCAGCAGAATAGTAATGATAATGAACATATTGGTCTGTGTCACTGCTCATGTTACTGTTACATAATGTTACATCTACTTTTAAATAGCACAGCCGATCATTGACGTCTTTTTATACCACAAGGTTTTTGTTAAATATCCATCTTTAGAGCAAACGTTGCCAGAATAAGCAATTTCAGTCCAGATTTAAATTTTTGTAAAGATTTACAACAGCCAATTGTTTTTGGTTTTATTCTTTAGTTTCTGTTTACCATGACTAGTTTTAAATTAACAAGCGATTTGTCATCAGATGGTACATATTTATTCCATATTTGCAGCATTCTTGTAGCTCATGTAATTATGGCAAGAGAACGAAACATATACGCACCAAATGTGGTTAGAAGTGTGTACAGTTCACAACTGGCCACAGCTGCACAACTCCAACAAAGCTGCAAACATGCAACAAATATGTACCATCTGATAATAGATATTCAAAAATTGGTCTTGGTAAAATAATACAAAAAGTGGCTGACAGTAATTTCTGGGAAGTTTTAATCTTTTTCCCCCTCTCAGATGATATTAGTGGAACAGTAATAAAAAACGTTTGTGGCTATTGTTGAACGCTTTTGTGAATCTTTGGCAGACTTAGTGATAAACAATTATTAAGTTTTCTTCTAAATTTTGATTGAAATAACCTATTGGTTGACAGACAGCTATGGTGGCACAGGGTCATTCATTCCACATACTTATAACGAGCAAGAACTGCATATGCAATGCAAATAGAGCAAAACATACATTCAGATTACTTTTCTTGTTGTCATTGTAAGCACCAGTGGGAAGTACATCAGTGGGGATGGTGGATAGGGCAACAGTTGGCTCTCGCCTTCCTGTGCATTGTACTGCAGGTGAGAAAGCTGTGTGGTGCCTAAAAAGTCAGTCATTACAGCGGGCACATAGTTGTCAAGAAAGAATGGCAGTTGGCTGACTCTTAGCCACTGCCACAATGACAGTGTTATTTTAATCAAGGCATAGTGTGGTTGTGAAGAAAATCAGTTCAAGCTGAAATTTGATCTGTACTATCAATACAAGACAGAAATATAACTTTTGTGTAAACTTAGCATCATTAACTAGGATTTAACAAAGTTATGTACTATGGTATGAAGATATTTGAGAAGCTCCCATCTAACATACGACAAGTAATTAGTTATCTCAGCAAATTCAAAGGAAAATTTAAAACATATCTCATTGGTGACTCCTGCCATTGATTATCTTAGTGCAACTGTTTCATTCCTTCTTTAGATGGATGGCAGGTAGTGTGTTGTAAACTGTCCTATGTAATTACATATTTAGTTTACTGTTTTCTCTGAAAAAAATACTTGATTAATGAAGTAAATATTAATTTTCTTATAAGACATCCTGCAGCTACCTAATATAACTGAAGTAGCAGCAGCTTTCTTTCTAATTCACTAGAAAACATTTAACTGGCATAAATAGAACTAGCATTAAGCAGTGTTGTGATAGTTTCTTATTAATATAGTGTACAGCTTAAGCAATGTTTGGTTGTCTTTTGTTAATGTTTACTTTCACTTGCTCCTTGTAGGTTCACCTTCTTGGTGGTAGAGTAGAAAAAATTTCTATTCTTGTTCACCTTCTTGGTGGGATGTACAGAATATGATGAATGAATAGAATTCTTTTGAAATTGTGATGGTTTATTTATGACAAGCAACGTTAGTAAATGTATATAATGTGAAGGTGCTATTAGAATGCTTAATGCCTTGAACATGCACCTACATAATGACTGGTCAGTAAATCTGTATCATCACTATATTCAGCTGCCCAGTTGCAATATAAATGCAATACATGATCAGATTAGCTGATTATATGTTCCACAATTTAATAACTTAATTTGTGCTCAAATGTAGGAGTTTTTACTCCTATGGACTTCATTTGAGATTGATTTGCACCTAACTGGCGACAGAGTGGTGTACTCTACATACAAAATTCATGTTACTGATCAGTACATACTTAATTCTTTTCTAATTTGACGCCGGCAACAGTGGGCGAGCGGTTCTAGGCGCCCAGTCCGGAACCGCGCGAATGCTACGGTCACAGGTTCGAATCCTGCCTCGGGCATGGATGTGTGTGATGTCCTTAGGTTAGTTAGGTTTACGTATTTCTAACTTCTAGGGAACTGATGACCTCAGAAGTTAAGTCCCATAGTGCTCAGAACCATTTGAACCTTTTTTTTTTTTTTTCTAATTTGACATAGAGTGATGTTATTCTACTTATGTTTGTTCTTTCCATTACTGCCAGGTTCAATCAAAAAATATTCAATAATTTATTTTAAATATATCTTTGATTCATTTTCAGAAGCACATTGCAAATCCAGTACCACAACATGATTTCACAACCAAATGTTCTCCGTCACCAACCTATATTTTCTGGGATGGTTACAAGGGATAGGCAACAGCCAGTACCCTAGATCATTATTTTTATTTTACCCTCTGTGCCAAATTAATGTGTCTGGTAATACATTAATGATATGTCACTGTCTGTGGTAATATCATAGATAGACATTAAGAAAATGAAATGGTTTACATTCCACTGTGAAAACCCTGTGTCATAAAATGTTTATTGACTTGGATGACACTTGTATCTCTTGTGCTGGAGTTACTGTTGCAATGAATGTAGTTTTTTAGTAAGACATGTTGCAAACAACTGCAGTAAAATAAATTTGTTTATTGCAAAAGGAGTTATGTCTTTTACATATATTGTATTGTGCCATTTTATGTGTCTGTTGTTCACAATCCCTGCTCCCATCCCCACCCAGAGAAAGTAATTACAGAATCAAGAATCATAAGTTCGATGGTCCACCCACTAACGATTATAGGCCCAAGGATAATATTTTTTCACTGAGTTGCTTATACTTCTTCAAAAGTAAAACTGTGAAAAGTATGAAATTAAAATATTTTGCGATTGGTTCTGCATGGAATGTTGAATGTTTTGTTATAATATATTCAATTATTCAAAATTTATTCACTTCGTGTGAACTATTAGACATCAGCTGTATTAGGTATATAAGTGACATATGAAAATTTCTGCCGGACTGTAACTTGAGCCTCATCAAAGATTCACTGTGACATGTTTAGAGTAAGGTATAATGAGCCAATTGTAACACATTCAGTCAGTGATACACAGCTTCTTATTTGGCATGTGTTCAGTTCTTTTTCTTTGATTCCTTCCACACATCACCTCTCCTCTGCTTGTAACTTCAGATTGGTCAGTCTGTGAGAGTACATAATGGGCTATGAAAATGAACTCTTATTTAAAACAGTTTCTTCTAGATATGTTGAGTTTGGTTTGACCTTTTGGATGTGACATGATCTTGAAGAAACAAAACAAGTAGAAGTAGTAACAGTTATGACCAGTGCTTGATTTATAAAAAGGAAGAGGTACCAGTATTGTGACTTAACTAGAGGTATTGGTACGGCATACCATCACAAATCGAGCACTGGTTATAACAACAAAAGCAGTTGTTTGGTTTAAAATAGTGATGCCAGTAACTGTACCTGTATTGCTTGGTCTTCTCACAGCTATGAAAAAGGAAGACTTATGTTTGACAGTATTATGAAAAGGATAGTTGCTACTCACCATATAGTGGAGTCGCTGATTCACAGATAGGCACAACAAAAAGACTGTGAAACACAGCTCTTGGCTAAACAGGTCTTCATTAGGTTTAGGCAGCACACAACACAACACACATGCGCACACGTGGCCACAGTCTCTGGCTGCCAAGGCAAGACTTCGAGCATCTTGCGCTGCTGCTCACATTCTGGCCTTGGCAGCCAGAGACTGTGGTCAGGTATGTGTGTTTGAGTTGTCTTTCATGCACACTGCCACCCAAAGAAACTGATAAACAAATTTGGACTCACGAATTTGGGGGGGGGGGGGGGTGCTTGAGAAGGGAAGGTTTGCACTGCTCATGTGGGAAAACCTATCTTAGTATGTGTTAATTAAGAAATCCCAACCTAATCATGGATCATTGAGTCAACATAGCAGAATTAAAAAATAATTTGAAAGTGATGAATGAAATCAAAATATTTTGTGATTGGCTCTGCATGGGATCTGAACCATGTCACATTTGTCATTTTTTGTTGTAATATATTTGGTTACACTGTTGCAAAACTTCATAAAGAGTACACAAGATGAAAGCTCCATGTAACAAGACTGATGGAAAAAAGTAAGTTAACTGTTTAGTATTTTAAAAGTAATCACCATAGCTGTGAATACATTTATGCCCCTGTGAGACAAGATGGTCAATCGCTTCATGGAAAAATGTTTGCGATGTTCTAAGAAACCATGATTGTACCCATGTGTGCACCTCCTGGTGTGAACCAAACGAATGGCCAAGAATGTTTCTTCAGGACTCCAAAAATATGGAAATCACATGAGGAGGAATTGGGACTGTATGGAGGTTGTGTGAAGGCTTCCCAGACAAAACACTGCAACATAGTTTAAGCAACCTGTCAATAAAACACCTGCCAAGGCTGTATAGAGTACGTTGTAGAAGTTTTGCTGGGAAACACATGTTCTCCATAAAGTCCTGATCTCTTCCCATGTGATTTCCATATTTTTAAAGTGCTGAAGAAAGACTTTCATGGCTGTCCCTTTGCTTCAGATAAAGAGGTGCGAGCCTGGCAACATTTTTCCACTAAGGTGTTGACCATTGTAAGGCAATTACAGTTGAATAAATGTGTTAACAACTATGGCAAGTACTTCAGTGTTAATGAATAGTTTACCTACTTTTTTCCACCTTTTTTGTATTAATTTGACTGCCCTTGTATGCCACTCTCTTAAGTTTGCTTTTGTAAATCTGTGTACTATGTACACAAGTGCTCTATTATTATTTTACAGCATTTTATTTTTTAAAAATACTTTCCCCTCAGAAACTTGCAGCTGTGTGCTGGGTTAAAGATATCCTGAATTTGGAAGGATTTTATAATCCAGCTAGATTATCTGCAGTGCTAAAGCAATCAACAGTGGTTTCATAAACACTGATGGACATGCACCATTTTGGATTTGAGAACTGTACACTCACTTTTTTAAAGGTGAGGACAGTACAATACATACTTCTATTGTACAGACAAGGAACTTGAAACATAAGAAGTTGGAGTAACTACATTTACTATAAATACTCCTTAGAAAAGTTTCTTATTTCTTTTTTATATTTTGCTGGTAGTAGATGTACCACATTTACATAAAGCACCAAAATTCATACTTAGGTAATGATTCAGTAAAATTCATTATCTATCAGTTTAACTGAGTTCTGCTAAGCCAACACTGAATGTGTTCTTTTAAGATAAATCTGTAATTTACTCAGAAGCCATATGCTCAGGAACATATTGTGATCTAACAATTGTTTATTTCCAGAATGACATAAATTATTTGAAAGCTCTCATTTCATTCTATCAGTAAACCTTTTATTATATGTGAAAAGTCATTAATTAAAATGTTATTCATAATTAAAGTTTCTACACCCAGAAAATAATATTATTATTTGGACCTCTAAGTATGTTTATAAAATCATAGGAGTGGTTATAATTTTCTTGCTGTAATTTTTCTGAACTAGAAAATACCTTTGGTTATCAGAGTAATTTGACAATTAATAAATGGAGACAACTACTATCCCATTTAATTTACAAGAAGCTTGGTAAATTACCACGGCAGTGCTCATGATATGAATAAAATAATCCACCCAATTTTTCTTATTTCCCAATCATCTATCACATAGATAAACCAAATTATTAGTTGCTTCACCATAATGTCATTGCCACTAATTTCTTAATTATCTCTTTATATAGCAATAGGAATTTAGGTCCTAGTAATTGTTACAGTAACTTCTCCATGGTAGAGTCATGATTAGCTATTTTTATCATAATATATCAAAGTAAAAATCCATAGAGTGCACTCATCCAATCCACATTTAAATGTCAAACTCACTAATATGAGCAAGTCTTACTGTTAGTCACTCAGTGTAATTATTCTTTGAACTTGTTTGGAAAATCTGTCTGTAGTCATCCACATAACTTCTCTGTGTTAAAGTGTTAGTAAAGCTTCAGTGACTGAGTTCTTTCAATTGCTATTTTCTGAAGATTTACTTTTTTTTGTAGACTTGGATGATGACTTCGCCATGGAAAGAACCTGCCACTGTTTAGAGTTCAAGTGTAGTAGCTGACTTGGTCTATTTGAACTATAAAAATAGTTATAGCAGAAGTTAATCTTCATCACTGTGCATTTTGGCACTAAGGAATGTGAAGTAATCTCAAGTTTAAATCAATGATGTCATGGCCGTCACTGAACTAGACTATATCTTCAACCAATTTCAGAGAATGAGACTTCAAAAGTCTAGCATTACGAAAGAATACCAGCAATTTAACCAGGTCGTTAATGTTACATAGTGTGGTTAGCTTTTCACAGGGCAACTGTAGAATCCCTAATGATGATGAAAAGCTTCCTAATGATGCACTAAACATAAAATGTGGCTACCCATACAAGCAAGTATGAGAGGAGTCCACATTAAAAAAAGCATTTTGTAACCAAACTTCCATTCCAACTGGAAAAATAGGTTGTCCAAAACTGCAATACTAAATACTATACTGTACAGTGCACTCATTGACACTTGAAGTGTTTGTTTCTATTTCGTGAAGTAAACAAATCATATGAGGAATGAGTCCATTTTGTAAGGATTTCTATTCTTAATATACAAGATATGCCTGTAAGAATTACTGTTAAGTCAATTATAAGTTGATCGGGCAAATTTAGGAAAACTAAAATTACAAATGGGTGCTAGATACCTATACAAAATGTTAATATGCACATTTTACAATGAAATTATGGAATAGTCTGCATACTAATGCAATGAGTTTTTTGAGGCTATGAATCCATAAACAATAAACACATTCCAAGTACAGGAAACCTTGGCTAACACTGTTATACTGCTGAAGGCTAAATAGAATAAATACAAAAGTACATGAAACCTTTCACTGCATTTGCATAACTTTCTGGATTAAAATTATCTTTAACAGATGAATAATATTGAATTCAGTTTGTGTTAATCACCAAAATTTTAATTAATTCATGGATAAGCATTATAGCTCTTGGATCAAACATAATTCCTTCCTTTTGACAAAATGTTAGCATTAGTATTTCTTTGGGTTAGTACACACAGTAACAAAACACTGCTGTTGTAAATGAGAGCAGTAACGCTTGCACTAGACCTACATCCACAAAGGTGCTATCCAGCATAAATATTTTGTGATTTGTACCTAAGACAAAGAGCTCCAAAAAAGGACTCTGGGTTAAGTGGGTATAATCTTGTGGAGGAAGGACCTCTTGTCAGGACACGATACAAGAAAACATGAAAAAGGTATTCACTTTCACAGTTGCTTTTTATTTTCCATGTACCATTAAGATTAATCAAATATTTGTAATAAGATGATGATGAGATGAAGTCCCATGCTTCTTTACAGAGCCTAGGGGAACGATGCGGGAAACCCGCACCGCCTTACTAGGCAAGGTCTTAATGGAGGTGGTTTGCCGTTGCCTTCCTCCGACCGTAATGGGGATGAATGATGATGATGAAGATGAGACAACAACACCCAGTCATCTTGAGGCAGGAAAAATCCCTGACCCCGACGGGAATCGAACCCGGGACCCCGTGCTCGGGAAGCGAGAACACTACCGCGAGACCACGAAATGCGGACACCTGATCACAATACCATTACTTCAGACAAACAAAAATTTATGAATAAACACAAGCCTGCCAAGATAGCAGTAACTGAAATTTATACAGGTAATGAATAAGCAACATGGATTATGGACTTCTTAGTACTGTATGGCATAGTCCAAAATAAAGAAACTATGATTGTACAATTGAGAGATAACAGAATCGAAAAACTGGATCTTACAATTCTGCAAGTGGTGCCAGTTGTACACCTATTGCAGTAAATTATACTTTAAATCCTAATCTCAGTTTCAGATATCACTACAATGAAAGTAAAATTATGTGCATTTTATGTACTCATGTAGAACTGACAAAAAATGTTTCTGTAAACTTTTTGAAATCCCACATGTGAAATGTGAACAACAATATTTTAGAATCACTGGTGAATCTAGAGAATGGAAAAAGGAAACTGAGCAGGCAAGAGAGAGAGAGAGAGAGAGAGAGAGAGAGAGAGAGAGAGAGAGAGTGGGAGCATGCTGGGACATAGTAGTGACAGGATAATGAGCTGCTAGTTGCAGTATCTGCAGCCTATGCTGGGGCTGTGGGGGAAGTGGAGTAAAGTAGAGAAGGGAAAAGGATTCTGCCAGTGCACTGGTGGGGTAGAAGGTTGTGTAGGGCTGGAGTGGGAGGAGGGAGGGTTGAGATCAGAGTGGTGGTGTGGGATGAAAGAATCCAGTCAGTGAAGCAGTCATTGAATTCGAGCATATCATGTTGGGTGGCATGCCCAGCAAATGGGTGATCCAGCTGTCTCTTGGCCAGTTTGGCACTGGCCATTCATGTGGACACACAACTTGGCAGTGGTCATGACCATGTAGTATGACAGAAAGTGTTTGCAGATAACTTGGTAGATCACATGACTGCTTTCACATTTACCCCTGCCTCTCATTGGATGGCAGATGCCAGGGACAGGACTGGAGCATGTTGTAGTACAGGTCAGGTTTTGCATCTATTACAGGATAAGCCCCATGGGACAATTGGTTCAGAGCAGGGGTGGAATAGGGCCAGACAATGATATTGCGTAAGTTGGATGGGCAGCGGAATACCTCTGTATGTGTGTGTGTGTGTGGGGGGGGGGGGGGATATTTTTCATTTCAGGACACGATAGGAGGTAGTCAAAACCCTGACGTTCTCTGAAGTATCATTAATGAACCCTGATGATGACAGAACAATTGTTATGAACTATCATTAATGCAGCGCAAGTCATCCAATCTTCGCATTTTAAGAAAACTAAATTGTGTGATTGCCTTAGTCTTAAATCAGTATTTATGTCTCCAAGAATATATATCCTTTCCTTAGACCATTTTGCAAAAAAATAAGTTAATTTTCTCCAAGGAGTGGCCAAATGCTTCAATATTAGTGTCTGGCATACAGTAAAAAAATATAGTTATGATTTTTAACATGGGCTATAACAGTGCAGCTGCTTCCACTGCATTTTTTAGGCTTGTGTCATCCACACTAAGGACACTGTATTGGACAAGTACTGTAAACCCACCAACCTGATTTATGTAGTCTCTTCTATGATGCCTCTTCAGTAGCACATCATTCTGAAGTCATAAAGTGGAAAATCTTAATGAGTTAAGGATGGTGTTTGCACAAAAATGTACAAACCACCACAATTTTGGTTTCACTTTTTCATATATTGTCTACAAGATCCTATTGTTGGATGGTGACCAGTATCTTAATGTCATATGAAAAAAAAATACTACTGAGGATAGACTATAATTATTAACAATAATTTGGTTAGTAAAAAGTGTAGTGATCTAGGACTTTGGAATAGTATATGGAATCATTTTACGCATCTGCATTGGCACTAATCCGTTTATGGGTACAAGCACAATACTGGACATCGTGGAAGACTATACAATTTTCATAACTAATGGCTCAATCAGTTAATGAAGTAAGCCACCATGTGCATAAAAATTGGAGTAATAGAAGTACAGCACTCAGAGATGAAATTTAATAAGCACAGAGTCAAAATTAGCAATGTAAAATGTGTCTACTTCTGAACTTTAATGATAATTATCTTGAAAATTAATTTTTTCCACAAAATTTTAACTATGTTACTGAAAAGTAGGAATGCTAGTCTTTACAATGAGTGGTATCATCCTTACCAAAACTATTTATTAGCTCAAAATATTTTCACTGCTATTTACTATAGCAAAATTTTTAATCAGACATAACTTTTAATTAACATGGTTTTAAACAAAACTAATTGTATTTTTGCTGTTGGATACTGAGACTGCAACTGTACCAATGAAACCTGAATTGAATAACAAATGGACAGATTTATGCCTACATCATGTACAAATATTACTGAAAATCAGAACAAAAACACACTCAGAGACAGAAAAGAGTCAAAAAATTATTGGTAGTAGTTGGAGTGTAATTAGAGCAGGTGGTGGATGCCAGCTCGATATGCCACAGTATGCCAGGACCATCCCCCGTGATATGTACAGTCATAGCTTATCTTCACTGAGCCAGTGTTTATTAACACATAATGTAGTCTTCTTTTGTACACCTAACAGAATACTAAGAATACCAATCTTATTTTTTAATGACCTGACATTTATATGTAAGAGTAATCATGAGTCATTACCACAAATGGGTAAAGTTGGATTCTTAGGCAGCAGCACATCATTGTCTTCACTTTATACATAGTCTTTTGTTATAAGGACATTGTGTTCATACAACAGCAGCCTTCTCCATCATTGCATTGAATCCAGATGCTTCCAGCAAAGTAATACGCTCAGAAACACCCGTAAAAAAAATCACTGTTCCTTTCTTGTTCTTGCAGACTCTCATACAATGACTTCTTTATTTTCAACCAAATTCTGTGTATTTGTTTTTTGCAATGTCCTACTAATGTAATTGAACATTTGTAATACTGTCCTATGAAAGAAATGTAATTGTTTCGTTTCTCATGGATTTGTCTATGCATTTTTAGCAGTAACAGTAAATATGAAAACATGACCAAAGAATGTAATATTTAAATTTTTAGTCATTGCATGGAATATAAACAAACAGTGATATATTGAAGTCATGTAATAATACCAGTTAGAGCTTCTCAACTATTTATCATGAAATAAACTAGAACTATTTATTGTATGTGGTTAAAAGACATTTTTTTGTAGATTATGTACAATGTATGTCGCGCACTCATGAAATACTTGTTTCTTATCCCGTATGTCCTTTCTCAATTTACCTTGCAGTTAATTTTTATAACAAAAAGAGCACTAAATATGGCATGAACATAGACATTATACTGCTCTACAGATCACTATGTTACATCTAGCTCCAAATAGCTTGGCAGCCACACAGCCCCAGGTGTGTCTACCTTTTTGTTACAAAGGAGTGACCATCTCAGTATGCAGTAATCTGCTGAGCAGTGTGCTTAGTACACTATCAGCAGTTGCATTGATTGTTAATGGGGTGATTTTCTTATTAGCCACTTCAGTCAGTTATATTAGTTGTCATACTGGGATGAGATGTCCGTACGATCTTTTGCAGACTCGCTAACTGTAGCTTAGGAGTTCTGCTTTGGAGTAGGCCTCATTCATTGAACTGAATCCCCCCTACCAGATAGTGCTCACATACAACAAAACGCCCACCACTTCCACTGTACCCTCCCATACCATACTATCTGCACAGGTATGGGACAATACTTTACTCTTAACACTCTTCTTTCGCCTTCAGCTTGGCCACAGGTAACCAAACTGTTACCTAGTCACCCTAACCTAATCCTCTGATTACACTACAGATCAGTCATCACAACAAAACACATATTCAGTCTTGTTATGTCAGTGTTCATTTAAGGTGATAAAGTAGGTGTTTACACAACCTGAAAATAAATTTGCATAAGAATACAGTGTCTGAAATGTAGTGTCACAGAAGAATGGTGAAAGTTATGTGGGTATACCGGATAACTAAATAGGTGGTACTGAATAAATTTGGTAAGAAGAGAAATTAAAGGTACAACTAAAAAATGGGACTGACTGTTAGGACACATCCCAAGGCGTCAAGGAATCATCAAGTCAATTTGGTACTGGAGGGAGGTTTGTGGGATAAAAATTACAGAGTTGTACCTAGGTTTGACTATTGTAAGCAGGTTCAAATGGATGGAAGTTGTGCCTTATAACAAAATGTAATGGAAGCTTTTAAGTGTGATATCCTCACAGATTTGTGCATCAGTACATATTGTCAGGATTGCTTTTAAAGGGTATCAAATATACATTTGACTCATTATTATTTTCGATTAACTATTCTCAGTTCCAATATTTACTATCAACAAACATTTGATGTAGTAGTCAGTGAATGTAGACCCATTTATAACATGGTTCCAGCATGTTCAAGAAAGTATTTAAAAAAAATAAAATGAAAAAACACCATCTGAACAGCCGTTGAAGGTCCAATGGTACTGACAGGCTGCTGTGTCATCCTCAGCCCTTGGGCATCACTGGGTGTGGATATAGAGGGGCATGTGGTCAGCATACAACTCTCCCAGCCGTTGTCGGCTTTTGTGACCAGTGTCACTACCTCTTAGCCAAGCAGATTCTCAATAGGCCTCACAAGGGCTGAGTGCACCTCGTTTGCCAACAGCACTCGGCAGACCCGGATGGCGACCCATCCCAGTGCTAGCCGAGCCCAACAGCTCTTAACATTGGTGATCTGACGGGAACCGAGACCACTGGCCAAGAAAAATATTGGTTTCAGTTTTTATTGTGGTCTGACCAAAGGAAACTAGGGCGCAATTGTCTTCCACATGTTCCTTGGTGTATTACATAACTCACAGACATCAGGATGTTTACACAAAATACATTAAATAGAAAATAATTTTTAATCATTATGGGCTCCAAATATTTATGTTTTCTGTGTAGTATCATCACTCCTAGCAGATTTGTACGTTTGCGATATTTTTCATTTCAGTGTTACAAAATCACTAATTAAAAAATTGGCTATTTAGAAATTGCTTTCCCATGAATAAAGAGTGTGTTACTAATACAATATACCTTATGCCCTTGGTCCCTGCAGGCCGAGTTGAACCTGGAATATTAGACAATGAATGCCACTGTAAAAAATCTCAATCAATACTGTAATCTGTAATACAATTATAATTCCACATTTTGCTCATCTTTACTCTCGGTGCATTTCCTTTGCCACAACTGAATAATAAATCTGTAAAAATGTAATTGTAACAATCACATTACAGTGTGTAGATACGCTATCAATACCGTACAAATTACAGTGAGTACTTAGCTACCAAAAATAGACACTACATTAACCATTGTTGATTAACATGTTTATGACTTTAATGTAGAATAGACGCAAATTCTTCAGAAAATGAGGCGTTAATACAAAGAAAAATCTTTATACAAACATCAAAATAAGGCTTTAAAACTGTATCAGGATAATGGCCACAAAGGATGAAACTCAAGAAATGTACCGAGAAGTGTTCTTCACTTCTTGATAAGAAAACTAAAACTACCTTAAATGCGCACATTGTAAGCTATTCATTTTACAAATCTTATATATTTTACTTACCATTCCACGATTGGAATACAGTCATTTTTTGAGCACTGCCATAACGTATTCTTCCTGCCTGTGTAAGCCAAAAATCTGTAGCCATTCTTAAAGCACTTATCAATGTCTTCTGCTGTATTTTATGCACATTCCTTCTGTGAACGATGTTACTCCCATGTTTTGGTGTGGTAACCATCTTTTGTTGATTTGACATAGTTCTGTCGAATCATATTTAAGACACCTCTTTTAAATTACATATTTCTAGTTCGTTAATGAAGTTACTATAGGTGAACATGGATTCGACATATTTACAATGAGAATGATCACATTCGTTGACGTACTTCATTGGGAATCCTTTACAGTTTCATTGTGAGGAGCATAGAAGCTGCTGAGTTGGAAGCAGCCTGGCCCCTACTGAAGGAGGTTCAAATGGCTCTGAGCACTGTGGGACTTAACTGCTGAGGTCATCAGTCCTGCTGAAGGAGGCTTGCCACCTACTGATCAGCCCACCACTGGCAAGCACAAGCAGAATCGTGACTGATGCAGGTCAGTGCACAAATGGGTGTCACAACAGCCTCCCAAATTAAAGATCACTCTCGACAGCATGAGAGACACTGACACCACAGGTGGACATCCACAATGATCACTCTGATACGATAGGCAAAGAGGTGATGTTGGCCAACTGTATATGAATGACGGGGGCTACCTGAGAGGATAGAGTCAGATCAACTTGAACAGCAAAGATTAACGAAACAGTGATAACTGCTGAAGTAATGCACTAAAAAGGGTAGCTGGCACAGTAGCAAGAACGGAATCATAATATTAGCAACTTCAAAGGAGATAAAAGACACCGAAGACTGAGTCATCTGTGAGACACTGTGGCAGACCATTTTTGCTACCGTACTGGAAAGGAAAAGATTAGTCCCAGCTAAGGCTGGAATCCGAGAAAAAAAACCCAAGACATAACATTATTTACGTAACATTTTCTTATAATATTTTCTTTAGCTATACATGTACCACATGTACATTCATTGTTCTTGTCTTATCTTTAGCCATATGTATTATTTGTGTGTAAAATTTCTAACAGCAATCTAAAGAAATTACTTAAAATGGTGAGATTGAACAAGAGAAATTACTCGCTTTTTGCAAGAAAAGGGATATAAATGTAATAAAAATAAAAGTTGTTAAAACATATGGCTGGAAAGGGTAGTTAGCATGCTCTCAGACTGGCGGGGGGAGGGGGGGGTTTAAGAATGACAATAACCTTACCTTGAATTTTGGGGGGGGCTCGGATAGCAATTGAGCGATTTGATATCAATAAAAGTAAGATACAGTGTTAAGCCATGTTGTTAATGACATGGCATACCCATGGTTCTAAATTTCTGTTACTCAGGGAATATAGTTGATTGTTATTTAACTGTGTTATTTCACCGAGATAACATTAAAAAAAAAAAAAGTTAAGAATAATCAATGGACAACCTGTAGCTTGCCACCTTTCTTATACCCCAGACAAATTAAGAAAAATAGGGAAAATAATTTATAAGCTTTTGAAACTTTAGGAAAGTAGTCATACTGGATGTAGTAGTGAGAAACAGAAAAGTTCCCTCCCCTAGTGGGTGAGCACCTACTCCACCACCCCTTAATTCAATTTTTTGATCTTTATTTTTCTGTTTTTATAAAAACAGTTCATCTTTCAAAGACATCTATTACGACAAAAAATATTTCTAGTGAAATTCTGCTCAAAGAAGTTCATATGCATGTTTTAACCAAGATAAACATGTTAGGATTTCAGGAGACCACTCACTGAAAAACAGGAGTATTGAGTTGTTGATAGACACAAACAAAAGAAGGAAAATTGGCTAGCTTTAAGATTTATCCTTTGCCGAGCTACACTAACAAAAACTAACACACACACACACACTCTCTCTCTCTCTCTCTCTGTCCATGCTGCCAGCTATGCTGAGAGTGTCAGTGCTATTTTGATTTTGGGGCAGGTGGGCTGACTGTGGTGCGGTAGTGTCAAGCAGGGTGGGTAGAGGGAAAGAAGGTGGGAGGGCAGGGAGATGAGCTGGTAATGGGTAGCTAGTAGCTCGGATGGAGATGGCCAGTTTGCCAGGTAGGAATGTGGGAGGGAGGGGTGGCAGGTTGTAGAATTTTGGAACACGTATTATGTTCGAGTATAATGCCTTTTCTGGAGACTAGAAATCTACTCTGCAGGAATCAGCATGGGTTTTGAAATAGACGGTCGTGTGAAACCCAGCTCGCGCTATTCGTCCATGAGACTCAGAGGGCCATAGACACGGGTTCCCAGATAGATGCCGTGTTTCTTGAATTCCGCAAGGCGTTCAATACAGTTCCCCACAGTCATTTAATGAACAATGTAAGAGCATATGGACTATCAGACCAATTGTGTGATTGGATTGAAGAGTTCCTAGATAACAGAGCGCAGTATGTCATTCTCAATGGAGAGAAGTCTTCCGAAGTAAGAGTGATTTCAGGTGTGCCGCAGGGGAGTGTCATAGGACCATTGATATTCACAATGTACATAAATGACCTTGTGGATGACATCGGAAGTTCACTGAGGCTTTTTGCAGGTGATGCTGTGGTGTATCGAGAGGTTGTAACAATGGAAAATTGTACTGAAGTGCAGCAGGATCTGCAGCGAATTGACGCATGGTGCAGCGAAAGGCAATTCAGTCTCAATGTAGAAAAGTGTAATGTGCTGCGAATACATAGAAAGATAGATCCCTTATCATTTAGCTACAATATAGCAGGTCAGCAACTGGAAGCAGTTAATTCCATAAATTATCTGGGAGTACGCATTAGGAGGGATTTAAAATGCGATGATCATATAAAGTTGATCGTCGGTAAAGCAGATGCCAGACTGAGATTTATTGGAAGAATCCTAAGGAAATGCAATCCGAAAACAAAGGAAGTAGGTTACAGTATGCTTGTTGCCCACTGCTTGAATACTGCTCAGCAGTGTGGGATCCGTACCAGATAGGGTTGATAAAAGAGATAAAGAAGATCCAACGAAGAGCAGCACACTTCGTTACAGGATCATTTAGTAATCGTGTAAGCGTTACAGAGATGATAGATAAACTCCAGTGGAAAACTCTGCAGGAGAGACGCTCAGTAACTCGGTACGGGCTTTTGTTAAAGTTTCGAGAACGTACCTTCACCGAAGAGTCAAGCGGTATATTGCTCCCTCCTACGTATATCTCGCGAAGAGACCATGAGGATAAAATCAGAGAGATTAGAGCCCACACAGAGGCATACCGACAATCCTTCTTTCCACGAACAATACGAGACTGGAGTAGAAGGGAGAACCAATAGAGGTACTCAGTGTACCCTCCGCCACACACCGTCTGGTGGCTTGCGGAGTATGGATGTAGATGTAGATGTAGATGTAGATGTAGATATGAGCTGGCACAATTGTAGTGGTCAGTAGGAAGGGGCACATGCTGAAAGCAATTTAACTTGGGAGGGGTGACAGGATGGAAAGGACAGAAATTGTTGGGTTGAGGATGTGGGGACAGCAGGTTACTGTAGGTTGAGGTCGGGATGGTTTCACAAACAGAGAATATGTTGTAAGGATAAATCTGGTCTGTGTGTTTCAGAAGAGCTAGTGGTGGAGGGGTGGATCTATATAATCAGGGTTGTGAACCAGCCATTAAAATCAATCATTTTATATTCAGCTGCACATTGTGCCAAAAGTACAGCCTACTTTCCTTTTGGCTTTAGTTTGGGGACAGCTGGTTGATAGTCATACAATACAGAAAGCTGTGCAGTGATTGCACCAGAGCTGGTATATGATGGCTGCTTTCACAGGTGGCCCAGACTCTGATGGGGTACGATATGCCAGTGACATGACTAGAGTAGTAGGTGCTGGGTGTATGGATTAGGCAGAGCTTGGACTTTGGTCTGCCACATGTATATTATCTCTGTAATAAGCAGATGAGAGTAGGAGGGGCACAGAGATACACTAGGATGATGTGTAGGTTGGGTGGGCAATAAAACACATCTTTAGGAGGACTGCAAAGGATCTTGGGGTAGGAAGGCCCTCTTTCAGGGCAGGAAGAGAGGTAAAGCACTGGTGACAATATGGTTGACTTGTTACGGTCTAGAGTGATATTGGGTGATGAGGGGGCGCTCCTTTTAGCTGATTCTTGGAGATGGTGCGAGGATAGGGGGGCATTGGAAATTTGCTTGTGGACTGGATTGGGGGAATGTTGCTGCCTGCAAAGGCCTTTGTGAGCCCTTCAGCATACAGGGCAAGAGAGTGCTCCTCAGGGCAGGTATGTCGTCCACAGGTAGCTAAGCTGTATGTGGGGGAATTATTTTTGTGTGGAAGGAATGGCAACTGTTGAAATGCAGGTACTGTTGGTGGTTAGTGAGTTTGATGTTGACTGAGGTGTGGATGGAGCCATCAGAGAGGTGGAGGTCAACTTCCAGGAAGGTGGCACATTGTGTAGAGGAGGACCAGGTGAAACAGATAGGAGAAATCGTGTTGAGGCTCAAAAGGAATGTGGATAGGTTGCCTCGGTCCTGAGTTCGGATATATCATCAATGAACCTTCACCAGACTGGATGTTGGGAGACGGATCATTGAATATTTGTGGAATGACTCCATAACTGTAATGTTCAGTCAGTTTGTATTTAAGCATTTTTATAGTAATTGTATCTCAGTCTGGGAGTCATTCATCGGCTTTCTGCAATAAATCCTACAGTTAAAATTGGGATTTCTCTGAAGACTCTAGAAAATTGCATACTTCTTGCAAAGTGGCATCAAAATTGGTATCAAGAGTGTGGCCCCCGTTTCAAACAGAGGAGCGTTTTGACACTAATTTAGCATAGCAGTCTTGATGACAACAGTCTTCTGTAGCTACTGAACACAAAACATTGTTGATATGTTCAGTAACTTTTCTGCAAAAATCATAGTTACATTTCTCTGTTTTCTCAGGCAGTGTGTGTTTCCAAATTAATTGTATCATTGCCATCAATATCTTAGTGAAACTCTTGTGAATGGGGTTCAGTGATTATATTGTGTTATGGATCATTGTAGTGGTTAAGTAACTTTATATTCTTTACCTGTAAACATAGTGTACAAGTACTTGTCATTGACAATGTAAAAATTGACACACACTACATCCATGTGAAATTGTCACGGTTGGATCCATGGTGTAAGAAATAAATAAATAAAAATAGACGTACTGTCACTGAACAAACTAATACAACATAATTGACTTTGCTTTTGCATAAATGCAAAAATGTGCACAGGCACAGGTCATTGTGTGGAGAGCAATTCTTGTACCAAGACTTCAGCCGATGGAAATTGGAATGATCTCTTCAGTGACAAACTGTTGCTCACTAGAAAGTGGAGCATCGGTCTTGACAGTTATTCACAGTGCAAGACATGCCACCAATTGTTGATTCTCTGCAAGCCTTCCTGCACTTCACTGCAGTCTTCCAGCTTCTCAGCCTCCATACAGACAAATAGCCTCACATAACTACTGAAGCTCCAGTTACGCAGTATTTCATTTTTTTTTATGTTACATGGAATTTCAAATTTTTTTTTACCTTGTTTGACTTGAGGAGTATATTTTCCACCTTCATTTGCATTGTAAGGGAATGAAAATCCATCATTCTGGCAGAAACAGCTGTGCCACATATGGCAGCTGAAGAAAATCAGGAAAGGAAAGCAGATAAACGGAAATAAACAATAGCCACGAAATCAAACTTACTATACTTCAGTTGCCACTAAACTCTTTTTTATATATAAATTAAGTTTGGGAACGATTCTCAAACATACTGATGAACAGAAACTGTCATGAATTTCAGATAAGAAGAAAACTTTTACTGCGAAAACACTTTGTGTAGTGTAAGCCAACTTTTGGTCAAAGAATCTGTCAATTTAATATCAGTTTCAAGTTTATGCACTGAACAAATTTCTTCTCTGTTTATTTTTTGCTTATCACTAATTCAGTTTGAGGCAACATTCAGTTGGCTGCTGCTCAGCCACAGATCTGATGCGAAAAGCCTTGAGGAAGATTGTGTCCATCTTGATGGAGACCACATAGTAAGAGATAAACTCTGTCTGTTGGTAGAAACCTGATAGTCTGTCCTTTCTACTGTGATCAATGGTACATTAAACACTATTCTTCACACAATGGAAAATCCATTACGTAATAATGACAATGTTATGAAATGGGTAGTTGCTACTCACCACATAGCGGAGATACTGAATATATGTTGTCTAATTGTGATGAATTCGTTTGGCTGAAAGCTTTGTTTGACAATCTTTGTTGTGCCTAACTGTGAATCAGCATCTCCATTATATAATGAGTAGCACCTATCCTTTCTATAATATTGTCAAACAATCTTACTTTTTTATTGCTGTGAGATGACAGAGCACTCCAGGTACAGTCAGTGTGACTATTTTAAACCAGACAGTTGCTTTTGTTGTTATAACCAGTGCTTGATTTGTGATGGTGCACCAAACAGATACCTCTGATACAAAACCATTAAAATAATGTTTTAAGACATTAATAAGAAACAGTCCATATAGGTCATAGTACTGGTACTACTACTACTACTTTACAAATCAAGCACTGGTCGTAATGGTTGCTACTTCTGCTTGTTCCATTTCTTCAAGATCATGCCATATCCAAAATGACAAACCAAACAACATATCTAGAACAACTTAGTGTTCCTTTTCAGAGCCCGTTATGTAATCACAAAGACTGATCAGTCTGAAGTTACAAGCAGAGGAGAGGTGATGTGTGGAAAGAATCAAAGGAAAAGAACTGAGCACATGACAGATAAGAAGCTGCGTATCATTGGCTGAGTGTGTTACAATTGCCTCATTATACCTTATTCTAAACATATACACAGTGAATCTTTGCTGAGGTTTCTAGGACAGATGAATATTCAGTATGTCTTCATCCCATTCACACTGCTGGATGTTATGCAGTCAGAACACTGGTGCTGCAACATCTGACTGCAAACCCAGAACTTCATGGAAATTTCCTCACAAGAGAGAAATTTAGGTTCAAGTCGCAATCCAGCAGAAATTTTCATGTCACTAATAGATGTTATATTTGTACCAAATACTGCTGATGTCTAACAGTTCACAGTAAGTGAATAAATGTTGAGTAATTCAATATATTATAACGAAACATTCAACATTCCATGCAGAGCCAATCACAAAATATTTTAATTTCATATTTTTCACAGCTTTACTTTTGAAGAAATGTAAGCAACTCAGTAAAAAAAAATATTACCCTTGGACCAATAATCATTAGTGGATGGACTGATAAACTCTTCTCAAAAGTGTGTGCACTCCCCCTCTCCCCCCCCCCCCTTCCAAGACATACACACACATGATGTAACATTATGCAATGATTCTGTAATTACTTTCTCTGGGTGGGGATGGGAGCAGGGATTGTGAACAACACACATGTAAAATTGGACAATACAACATATGTAAAAGGCATAACTCCATTTGCAATAAACAAATTTATTTTACTGCAGTTGTTTTTAATATGTCACACAAAAAAATGACATTCATTGCAACAGTAACTCCAACACAAGTGATACTAGTGTCATCCACTTCAATAAAATTATATGACAGTGTGTTTTCACAGCGGAATGTGAACTGTTTCATTTTCTTAAATTGTATTTGTGAAACTACTATTGACAGTGCCATAACATTAATATATTAAACAGACATTAATACGGCACAGATGGTAAAATATAAAATAATGATCTTCGGTATATGCCATGGCCTATGCTTAGTAACCATCCCAAAAAATATAGGGTTCTGGCAGAGAACGTTTGGTTGTACAATCCTGTAGCCCTGGTGTGGTACTGGATTTGTGATGCGTTTCTGAAAATAAATCAAAGGTGTACTGACTGAACTATCAAATACTTCTATGTAGAACCTAGCAGGACAGAAAAGATCAAACATAAGTAGAATATCATCACTACATGTCAAATTAGAAAAGTAATAAGAACATACTGATTAGTAACATGAAATTTGTATGTCGCCAATGAGATACAAATCAACATCCAATGAAGTACCCGTGAGAAAAATCTTCTACATCTGAACAAATATTTAGTTGTCAAATGCTGAAACATGCATCCAGCTAATGTGATCACATATTGCATCAAACTGTAAGTGAGAAGCTGGAGATAGACACTAGTGTTTAACAACTGTCATTTTGTGGGTGCACCTTCAAGGCATTAAGAATTCTCACAGCACCTTCACAATATATACATTTACTAATGTGGCATGACATAAATAAACAATCACAATTTCAAAAGAATAGTGATTTCTTCCACTCTCTGGCAATAATGACATCACTGCAAAACAAGTATTCACCCAAAAATCAAGCACACAAAATACTCAAAAATCTAACAAAAAAATTACAAAAATGTAAACTATTGGTGTTGTAAATTTCACGTGACCTATGAATCTCAAATGAAGACCTCAATACCAGTCACCCATACAGAACTCAAAAACTCAACACAATTTTCACTTGTGCTACACAGCTCCGACAAAGCCCTTGATAACCACGAACCGACACCTCTAAAACATGGTGTTGCAAATTTTACTTCACCCAGATAGCTCAAACCCCTAGATACAACACTTTCACTTACTCTATCTAAACCAAAGCTCTCAGTATAATAAACCAAACCATGTTCACATGACTAATATCAGAAATTAAATTATCAAGAATGAACCTTAATTACTGTTGGAACATTTGTACAGAGACTGCATCTTTTTGGTACAACCCAAAAATGCCAGTACTGCCTGCTTTGCACTTAGATGTTTCTCACTCTACTGGCCCACAAACAGAATACTTTTATTCAATCTGTCCTACAGCATTTCTTTTCTAAGCAGCACAGCTAAGATCCAAAAATTATCCATTCTAACATTGAAATTCAATACTTACATCCTAAACCATTTACTCACTAATGGTCCTTATGATTAATAATGAAGAGTGAATTCACTAGACACTGATTTCATTTACGAATTTTCTGAATGTCAGGCGAGACATTCATAAGAACCCTTACCTGCTATTTCAGCATCTTATTTTGCAAATGTGAATTTCCCACAGTATCTCCAGTTTTCTGCTTCCTATTCCTGTTTTTAGCGAGTTTCATCGCTATATACTTCAGTGGCCAAAATAAAGTCCAACAACTCCATTAATTAACATCTCAACATGTTTAAACGACAGTTACATTTGAAGAAGCCTTCCAACAGCCACTACAACAGTACTAAGTTGCATACAACACAGCTGCAGTTTATAACATTCATGAGTACGTCACTACACGTACAGGATGAGTACATACGTCACAGTATTAAATATATCATATACATTTATATTCTATGGGAAAATACGATACTATAACCACAATCATTTTAACCATTCAGCTTGTTTGCCTCCTAGAATGCGAATGTATATTACGTTTCCTGTTTTCTCTCCAACAATTTTGTGTTCCGCTTTTCGTCTCTTAGGAATCACAATACCGCAAAGCCTATTACTGAGTTACTACATACAAAAGTTGCATGCGGCATATACCAGCAAAGAAATTCAGTAGAAGAAGAAGGGGTAGCTTTGAAGGATGAAATAGTGAAGGCAGCAGAGGATCAAACAGGTAAAAAGACGAGGGCTAGTAGAAATCCTTGGGTAACAGAAGAAATATTGAATTTCATTGATGAAAGGAGAAAATATAAAAATGCAGTAAATGAAGCAGCCAAAAGGAATACAAACGTCTCAAAAATGATATCGACAGGCAGTGCAAAATGGCTAAGCAGGGATGGCTAGAGGACAAATGTAAGGATGTAGAGGCTTATCTCACTAGGAATAAGATAGATACTGCCTGCGGGAAAATTAAAGAGACCTTTGGAGAAAGGAGAACAACTTGCATGAATATCAAGAGCTTTGATGGAAACCCAGTTCTAAGTAAAGAAGGGAAAACAGAAAGCTGGAAGGAGTATATAGAGGGTCTATACAAGGGCGATGTAATTGAGGACAATATTATAGAAATGGAAGAGGATGTAGATGAAGATGAAATGGGAGATATGATACTGCGTGCAGAGTTTGACAGAGCACTGAAAGACCTGAGTCGAAACAAGGCCCCGGGAGTAGACAACATTCCATTAGAACTACTGACAGCCTTGGGAGAGCCAGACCTGACAAAACTATACCATCTGGTGAGCAAGATGTATGAGACAGACGAAATACCCTCAGACTTCAAGAAGAATATAGTAATTCTAATCCCAAAGAAAGCAGGTGTTGACAGATGTGAAAATTATCGAACTATCAGTTTAATAAGTCACAGCTGCAAAATACTAACGCGAATTCTTTACAGACGAATGGAAAAACTGATAGAAGCCGACCTAGGAGAAGATCAGTTTGGATTCCGTAGAAATGTTGGAACACTTGAGGCAATATTGACCCTATGACTTATCTTAGAAGGAAGATTAAGGAAAGGCAAATCTACATTTCTAGCATTTGTAGACTTAGAGAAAGCTTTTGACAATGTTGATTGGAATACTCTCTTTCAAATTCTGAAGGTGGCATGGGTAAAATACAGGGAGCGAAAGGCTATTTACGATTTGTGCAGAAACCAGATGGCAATTATAAGAATCGAGGAGCATGAAAGGGAAGCAGTGGCTGGGAAGGGAGTGAGAAAGGGTTGTAGCCTATCCCCGACGTTATTCAATCTGTATATTGAGCAAGCAATAAAAGAAACAAAAGAAAAGTTCAGAGTGGGTATTAAAATCCATGGAGAAGAAATTAAAACTTCGACATTCACCGATGGCATTTAATTCTGTCAGAGACAGCAAAGGACTTGGAAGAGCAGTTGAACGGAATGGACAGTGTCTTGAAAGGATGAACATCAACAAAAGCAAAACGAGGATAATGGAATGTAGTTGAATTAAGTCATGTGATGCTGAGGGAATCAGATTAGGAAATGAGACACTTAAAGTAGTAAAGGAGTTTTGCTATTTGGGGAGCAAAATAGCTGATGATGGTCGAAGTAGAGACGATATAAAATGTAGACTGGCAATGGCAAGGAAAGCGTTTCTGAAGAAGAGAAATTTGTTAACATCGAATATTGATTTACGTGTCAGGAAGTCGTTTCTGAAAGTATTTGTATGGAAAGTAGCCATGTATGGAATTGAAACAGTGTCAGGAAGTCGTTTATGAAATTATTTGTATGGAGTGTAGTCATGTATGGAATTGAAACATGGACGATAAATAGTTTGGACAAATGGGAATAGAAGATTCTGAAATGTGGTGCTACAGAAGAATGCTGAAGATTAGGTGGGTAGATCACATAACTAATGCAGAGGTACTAAACAGAATTGTGGAGAAGACGAATTTGTGGCACAACTTGACTAGAAGAAGGGTTCGGTTGGTAGGACACATTCTGAGCCGTCAAGGGATCACCAATTTAGTACTAGAGGGAAGTGTGAAGGGAAAAAATCGAATAGGGCGTCCAAGGGATGAATACACTAAGCAGATTCACAAGGATGTAGATTGCAGTAGTTACTCAGAGATGAAGAACATTGCACAGGATTGGGTAGCATGGAGAGGTGCATCAAACCAGTCTATGGACTGAAGACCATAACAACAACAACACAGAAACAGCTGATGGCCACCCTTTTCCAGTTCCATGCTGAACATTATCTTTGGGTGGTGTGAGTTCGTATGTTCCAAAACTCATTAACACTCTTCCACCGATGTGGCATGATCCCAATTTTATCATCCACATACCTAAAGATGTAAGTAGATTTGTATCTAGCTATGCCTCTTCTCCAAATTTCTCCATGAACATATTGGTAATGGTTAGAGACAGAGAACTGCCCATGGCAACACCTCCTGTCTCCTCACGATATTGGCTCCCATACAGAAAGTGAGTTGAGTTCAGTATATGCCTGAAAATTTGAACAGAGCATCATAAAATATCTCTGAATCAGTTTCATTGGTACCTTAGCGAACAGAGGTACAACATCAAAGCTGACAATTGTAACAGTTACCTATGATATGTGGTTGCTTGAGATGTTGCAAGAATGCCCCGAAGATGCACATGTAATGAATACTATTCTCCAGAAGTATGTAGCTATTTCTTCAAGTGCTTGGCTGTTGGGTACACTGATATACTAATGCTCCTGACAATTTAGTGTGGACACACACTCTCTTTGTGTACTTTCAGCAATCCAAATAATCTGGGCAGCAGTGGCACTCTCGTAGCTAATTAATAACCTTCACAGGTCTTGAAAAGAGCCCTAGTCTTCTTGTTCACTTTGTCTGTAGAGTCACGTTAGTAAAGTCTGTAAACAGGGCCTTGCAGCAACTACCTCAGCTACTGATCATAAATAGTCTGCAGAAAAAAAGATTGTAGATATCCCTTCGTTTGCTATAAACAACATGATGCTATTCTCTTCTTGTTGCCTATTGAGTGCACGCTTCTCATCACTTGATATGTTCCAGTTTGTAGGTTTAGTCCTGGTGACCACCCTGCTGGCTTCCCATCGACTTTCTTCTGCAACATTTGGTGAAAGTGTGTTGGCTTCTTAGTCCACTGTACTGATGAAACCAGAAATGAGCGCAGTTCTAGGAGTTGCTGCAAAAGTTGGATCTGCTGTTGAGTACTTTCAAAGTGATGTCATCAAAGTGGTTAATCACTATATGAGAATCCCCCTCCTGCTGTGTTTTCTTACACATGCTGACAAACTTGACAGCCTGGTGTTCTGAGGCAATCCTCTTGGCACTCTCCGCTACAGGCCAAGACCGAGAGACACTGGCTACCCTGTCCCAGTCTTCAGCTTCTAAGGAGACTGTCATGTACAGGTGAAGATGTAAAAGCTCCCTGGCTACCACATCTAGCCTGAGGCGCATATGTCAAATCCTCTCTCTCACAAGTGCCACGCTCAGTCGACGTTTTATCTCGTTCGCCGCTCTGAAGTTGGTGTGATGCTTAATCTTGGTGAAAACTGGTACAAAACCTCCGTCTCGACACATCTGTAGCAACTGAGAGAACACAGTATCCTCCCTTTCCCCTGTTGAAGCTTGTCCAGCTCCTTGATAATCCCGTGCATCTCCCCCCCACAGGGTCCCACAGTGTGATTCCTCAGACTTCCTCAGCGATCACGTGACGTCTCAAGGTGTGAGATGATATGCCTGGTATCATCGCTATTCTTGCGCGGTTGGATTTGTGAAAAACAATCTTTTTTTTTAAAAAAAAATTAACCGGAATCCAATGCACGTGAAGAACACAGATAGACTGAAAGCTGCACTTACTCTGGGCATCTTACCCTAGTATTCATATTCCATGGATTATTTTCATCATAAAACGTAATGATATGGGGCAAATCATTTAAAAGTTGCGTCACAAATTATTTTGTAAATACGTCGACATCCTGACCACTGAGTACAATTTGTTTTAATAAAAGTGAAGACAAGCAGATAAGAGTTAGCAGTTCCTACCACCACAATAATAGAAATTCTTCTCTTGCACAGAACGAGTTGTCATGAAAATCTTTATAGGTTTATCTTCAAAGTTTACTTTGCCGTCTGTCACACTTTTTGTATGACTGAGTAAGTCATCAAAACTTTTGTTGCACCAATGTGCACGCCTTTTTTTGCTAAAGGCAACCTTAATGTGCATGAATCAGCGTCCTTTTTTCTTCTAGTGTTTTAATCGTATACGTCATTTTTACTTTTGACCTCCTGTGGCCTATGTACAGGAAGCTTCATGAGGGCATATAAACAATACTGTGATGCCACAATCTGGCCTTAAACAGCTGTCTACGTGATAACCACGGTTGAGCACCATATATTATTCTTACAGCACTTTTTTAGACTATGAAGTCTTTCTTTGTTAAAGATGAGTTATCTCAGAACACTATTCCATATTACATTTATGAATAATACATGTAAAATATGTCAGCTTACTGATGTGTCTCTTCCCAAGAATTGCAATGATTCTAACTGCAAATATGGCTGAATTAAGAAGCTTTGGGAGCTCCAAAATGTTATTTTCCGGTCAATATTTTCATCAAGAAGGACACTTTTGAAGTTTCCACCTCATTGATTATTTTCCAACTATGTGTTACACTCGTAATTGCTGTAGTATCCCAAGATGAGAAGTAGTGAATATATCGCGCCTTTTTAAAGTTGAGGGTGAGACAATTCACAGAAAACCAGTCAATGATACTTTTAAGAGCACTGTTTACCATTCCCTTGTTTCTGCATGTACGCTTGGATTAATTGCCATACCAGTGTCTTCTGCAAAAAGAACTAATTCTGTCAGCTATATACTGCATGCGAGACTGTTTACATACAGGGTGTTGCACATTACCCGAACCATTCTGTACAATGTGGATGACTGCTCAAGTTCAGCAGTCAACTGATGTGGCGCTGTTAGGTAAGCCCATCCCCTACACAAGGTCGTACAGCATCGGATGGGTTTTTGACTGTCTTGAGGCAAAACCGGATTGGTTTTTAATCGTCCTGTGGCCTAAAACTGCATTAAAACCTAAATGAATGTGGTTTTTAATTTTCCTAAGGCCCAAAACTTCACAAAAATCAAAAACAAAACAGCTTCTAATTGTCATTGCGCAATTGAAGAACGTTGCACGTAACATCGAGAGGAACACAAAAGTCTAAAAAGACCGCCAGTCGGATCCTTTTAGGTAGTATGTATGGTATGATGAATGCAGCCACAGACTTAAAAATGGTGACGACAGACATCCTTAAAATGGCGATGCACACCAAAATGATTGTATGCACTATTCCATACAGACATGACATACCAGAATGGAGAGGCACAATTTCTCCAATGAACAGCCATTTAATAGGAGCAATGTTGTCATATAACCACATGCTACTATAGCGGACGTCCATGTCTTCCTCAGATCAAGTGGCTACAAAAAATATGGGCTTCACTTAGTGTTTAATGACAAGAACAATTTCGCAATTACTCACAGTTTACATAAATGCCCATCTCCGCAACACCAGTAATAACAACAATACAGCCTAAACTACCTTCTGCACATAAAACATTCACATGATGAAACAGAAATCATGACATCTGACGGTCAGACTCTTATTTCTCACTTTAAATGAGCAGTTGTCTTAACTGTTGCAGCTATCGAAGCATGGGTTTCATCCAATTTTGTTGCACACTACTTGTATAGCGCCCCTGCGCACCATGTTCAGCCAAACCCCGATTACCCCAAAAGTTTTGGAGAGAGAGAGAAAGAGAGAGAGAGAGTGCATACGCACAGAAATAATCTTTAAAGGCTGTCACAGTGTTTAAGTATTTACGTGTGTGATGTCTGTAGTTTCGAACGTGTCCAATCAATAGAAGACGCACCACGCATATAAAGAAAAACATCTGACGAGAAGTGACGAGTTGCTAACAGCAACACAAACAGAAGTAAACAGTATTATCATCACATATATCGCTAACAAGGATAGCACAGGAAACAGAGACAGAAGCAAATAAAAACTACAGGACAGTTTCTCACTGACACCCTTATATGCAGAAGTGGATTCTGTACAAAAAACTGATGTCGAATGAAACCATCAAGAAGAGCAACATCAACAGCACCACAAAAAAATACCATGAAGGAGAGCTAAGGCAGAATTTTCCGCAATTAGCAGCAGCAAGACCATCAGCATCAGCAACTCCAACAGCTCCATCAACAGCAGAAGTTATCAGCCACAACACAGGCACCCAGAACATCAGCCGCAGGAAGTGTCAACACAAAGCCAAGGCCTCCTGCAACAAAGGAGGAGGATTTTTGCTACAAACCCCAAAAAAATATCAGATATAACAACTTCAATAAATTGCAAAGTTGCAGTAATGCTATAAAAAAATCCAGTCATTGTTATAACTAATGAAACAGTGCCACAATCTTCTCGTGTAGTGTATATTAGTGTGAAACATTACTCTGCCCGAAATCTATTTTCATAACATATACCAGCTTAAGAATAAGCTGAACGAGTTAGAACTTTTAATGACTATCAACAGTGAACTGTCAGATTCCCAAATCCTGTGAATTGCTGAACACTTCATGAGGCCTCTCAAAAGAGAATCAGTTGCGTTATGACAATTCAGACTAGTGCATCACTCGTCAACAAAAGTGTTCAGAGGTGGAGGGAGCTGCACATTTGTAAGAGACAGTACTGCGGCTTCACATCTGGACTTACACGACTCTCACTCATTTGAAATCAAAGATATCGGTGGCGACGCAATATCGTTTTGTAGTTCTCCCTTGGGCAGCCTGTATTTTTTTTATAATCATTTCACATCAGTATTAGAAAAAGTAACAGAAAATAAACCATGAGGCAACACAATCTGTGCTAATTTTAAAATCAATTTCCTCTAGAAGGAGATGACCAGCAAAATTTTAAAAATCAAGTATTTAGGTTATAAATGATTTAAAGAAGTGCAACCTAGAGGAAGTTTTTGTTCATTTTCCTTCTTACCATGATTTTACATTATATGATTTTGCAGGACCTACCGTATTGTTTCCGTACTGACAGCTTCTCATCTGCAAACCAAACGATGTAAATGTCAGTTTCATTTTTGAAACCGTGTTTAAAAATGTCTCAACGTATGGATTAGTCTTTCTGCAAGATTTGCATTGATTCTAACTGCAAATGTGACAGCTAAGCTGTTTTCCAAAATGTCCTCTTTCCAATTTAAATTTTCATCACTGCAGACACGTATGAATTTTAGGTTTCCAACCCTATTTATATTTCCTGACTGTGTGTTACACTAATCACTGATGCAGTACTGCTACATGTGCCGAAGTGAATATGTTGTGTCCTTTTATAATCAGATCTCCTTATGTCTGATGTCACTGAACGTCCTCAAATTTCCTAAGTGTTCATGACCATTGCCTTTAGAAGCAAAATGACATGTTCAAATGTAAAACAACAGAACTTTATTAATATTACTGTTAGTGGCTACACTCAATGTCAGAGTAAAACACAATGACGCTTTCTCATCGGTGACATACTACTTGCTGATCGTGAAAATAATTTAACTTTCCATTAAGGACCTTGTAGCTAATGTTCATTCCTTGGTGTGCAATTTTAGTTATCTGTCATGTATAACATCATTTTGCACAGGTGATGTACCTACTATATGCAATTGACAATCGTCTGCTGTAACATAAAAGTATTACATTTGAATTCCTGTTATGGCTTTCACATCTTTTTGCCGTTCATTGTTTCCTTTAATAATACACCAAACGCAAGTAAACAAATGATAAAAGCGTGTTTCAGGAATTAGAGATCGTACTATAAAGAGACATGACAGTCTGTTTTGTTGGCTCAGTCATACGTCGCATTTATTGCATCTTTCCAACTTACCGTCAAGACCTCAGCCCCACAACTTCATGCAGGAGTTTTCGTCTCATATTAGTTGAAGTTAATATGCTTCGTGTCTTTACTATGTGCTGTACTCCTTGGTGTACCTAAAATTATGTTGTTTTCGTTTAAGGTGAAAGTTGTACTTACAGCACACAACAGAGTTTCTCTTGTCTGCTACCAGGTTGCTTTGCACATTTTCGTCAGGAGGACTTCTTGCTGCATCTGTCCCTTCAGAAGGAACGCCATATGTTTCCCAGGCTCCTAGTCTGGGGAAAGCACTGTTTATTTACCGAACATAACGAAAATACACTAGACCTTCCATTTTGAACGAACAACGTGTACGACCTGTGTGGCTACAAATATTTGGGCACTGCAGACTGTAGGGGGAAGCGTGGTCGAGTGAACGGCCATACTTCCCAGGAGGCGTGTCCAGCTGCCATCTGTCGGCGACGCCAAGCAACAGTCCCGTCCAGTGTTTTGCTGTACGCGATTTGATTTCACTCTGCTATTGGAAGTTCCTCTGGGACACGTTAGAAGTGACAAAGAGTCTGTTCACTTTAAAAATTATTTGCTTTCAGTTTGATACAATAACCACGCAATTCTCTCAACAATTAATGAGGACAATACTTCGAACCCAGCATCACTTGTGTTTTAGCGTTCTACATATACGACAACGTTCTTCAACTAGTCCATTCGAGGGTTGGATTCCCTCTCGTCTTCATCGAAGAGTTTCACTGCCTGGGCTACTCTCAGGGTGCGACTTCGACGTGGAAGATTCTCGCCGTTTTCCTTGCCGTGTCGTCTGCTCTCCGTCACTACTGCTCGCCGTCCGGTCCTCCTCGCCGCCGCCGCCTGGTCGCCGCCAGCCGGTGCTCGCCGCCGCCGCCGCCTGCCGGTCATCGCCGCCGCCGACGCCGACGCCTGCCGCCTGCCGCCTGCCGGTGCTCGCCGCCGCCGTCGCCGCCTGCCGCCTGCCGGTGCTCGCCGCCGCCGCCTGCCGCCTGCCGGTGCTCGTCGTCGCCGCCGCCGCCGCCGCCGCCGCCGCCGCCGCCGCCGCCGCCTACCGGTCGCCGCCGCCGCCCTTCTCGCGCGCCGTCACCATGTCCCAACCCACCACCACCACCACTATCATTTTCACCTCTCCCTCCGCTGCTCCAACCACCATCACATGGAGCTCCTCCTCCACCCCACTTCCCGTCCTTCCTTCTCTCCCTGTCCACCCCACCCCTGCGCCGCTTTCGGCTGTCACCACCCCCAACTCCTCCTCCCCTATCACTGTCGCCCCATCGACGGCTACTGACTTTCCGCCGCTCCCCGCACCGCCTCCGACAGGCTCCAAGCCCGCACGGATCTCTGCTCGCCGTTCCACAGTCTCAGTGACACCCACGCCCCCTCCGTCTGCGTCATCCGCTGCTCAGGGTGGTCCTGCCCCCCGCCATCTCCCCCTGCAACCCGTACCCCTGCCCCCTCTCCACCCGGTCGTGCCCACGAAACCTTCAAAGCGCCCGAATGTTGACCCTTCCCCCGCCGTCTCCTCCAAAAAAACCCCCAACCCCCGTGACCCACCCACCCCCATGGACGCGGCTCCGACCCCCGCCCCCGCCACGCCTGCCACCCACACCTTTGTCCTCTCCAATCCTGACCCTCAATTCCTTGATGCCCGCTCCCTCACCCTCGCCATCCGGAAATACTACCCCAATGCTCCCATCTCCCAACTGATTCCTCGCAAGGACTCGGTCATCATAAAATCCCCCAGTGCTTCCCTCCACACCGATCTCCTCTCCCGCATCCCCCGTATCCAATTTGGCCAACGTGCAACCCTCACCCCCTATCACACCCCGTCCTCTCCCCGTCAGCCTCAACCTCCCCGGCGTCCGCCAACCTTCACCGCTGTGATCACGAAGCTTAGCCCCGTGATCACGGAGGCTGAGGTGTTGGCGGAACTCAACTCCCGGCCCGACATTGAAATCCGCTCGGCCCGTCGCATCTTCAATGATGCCGGGCCGACTTTTCTCATGCGGATATTCACCGAATCCTCCTCCTCCATTGACCGCCTCCTCACCGAGGGAGCCCTCATCTACAATCAGCGCCATAAGGTGGACCCCTCCCGTTCCCCAGTCCAATCCTACCGCTGCCAACGCTGTCTCACCTACAACGACCACGTTACCTCTGCCTGCAAAAACCCCCCTACTTGTCCCCACTGCAAAGCTTCCCACTTCCTCAAGCATTGCCCCAACCTCACCGCTCCCCCCTCCTGCAACACTTGCAACGAACCACATCCTACCTACTCCTCGAAGTGTAAAGCAAAACCTCCACCAGTAACCCCTGAGCTCACCGTGCCTGTCCGTCCTGTTGATGACCCCATCCACCCCAACAACTCGCTCCGCCCTCCCCCTACTGCTGAGGACATCATCCGCTTCACCACCATAGTGCTCCAAAACATCCACCCCTTCCAGCGCTCACACACTCTTTCCCAAATCGCCCTTGCTGCCCGTTCCATCTTCCATCTTACCACCTATGCCACATACTCCCACAACCAGGCCCACTTCACCTTCACCCCCCTCACCACCCTTGTCTAACTCTCCACTCCCATGGTACAACAACCGTACCGTATCCTGTACCACAACATTCGCTCCCTGCCCACCCACAAACTCCTCTTCCTCCACACCCTACATCAGCACCGCGTGGATGCCTTCATCCTAAATGAAACCTTCCTTCAACCCCGTATCTCCGTCTCCACGGCTCCTTACACTCTCCACCGCACCGATAACCCGTACCCTCTCGCGCGTGGCGGAGTTGCTATAGGCCACCTCAAGCACCTCCCTGTCCGGCCCCAACCTCTCCTTAACAATCCTGCTGAGCATCTCACCCTCAGCCTCTTCTTCCCCACCCTTACCATCACCTGTGCCACCATTTATGTCCGCCCTCGCACCCCCATCCCGTACGATTTCCTGGCCCACATTGACCGCACCTTCTCCACCTACGTGATTGCTGCCGACCTCAATATCCACAGCCGTGATCCTGCCGCCCTCCGGCGGTGGCATCAGTTTCTCACCACTCTCCAGGGAGACCTGGTTCCCCTGCCTCAGCACTCCCGGCCCGAATCCAACACCACTCCTGATGTGGTCCTTGCCTCTCCAAACCTCCTTGGGCGCATCACCGTGGATGTCCTTGACCTCATTGGCAGTGACCATGCTCCTGTCCTCCTCACTATCTCTAACGGTCGCCATCCCCGCCACGCTCCTCGCCCTGCCGTCCCTCCTAAACTTGTCCATGATTACTCCCGTGCCAACTGGGGTGCCTACCGGGATTCCATTCACACCCAGGTTGACAGCCACGACCTTACCCTCCAGTCTCCTGATGACATCTCTCGCACTGCTGCCTTCCTGCACCAGACCTTGTCTGACGCCGTCGCCACCCATATCCCCACCAAAGCCATCCACCCTCACCGCCCCGCCCTGCCTCCACAGGCCGTCCTTCTCCTTCGAGAGTCCCGCCGCCTCTACCGCTCTTTTCTCCGCACTCGTGACCGGGATACACTTACCCGCCACCGGCAATTACAGCGACACATCCGCAACCTGCTTGTTGCGAAGAAACGCCGAGCCTGGCGCCAGACATGTACACAACTCAACACCACGCTCCCCATCAACTCTTCCAAGTATTGGTCTGCTTTCCACCGCCTTACTGGGAACCGCCCCACCCCCCAGTACCCTCTCCTCCTTAATGACCGTCCCTTTCCTGACAACCTCAGTAAGGCCACCCACTTTGCCTCCCACCTCTCTGATGTTTTTTCCATCCCAGACGATCCCCACTTTGATTATTCCCTCTTCCCCGATGTCATGGACCGTACGGATACCTCTGTTCCTCCCCTTGCTCCTAGCTTCCAGTACTTGGGCCACACCCCACCTTCTGCCCTCAACACTCCCATCACTACACAGGACATCAGCCTCACACTCCGCACTAAACGCAACACTGCTCCCGGCCACGACTGCGTTACCTACCGCCACCTCAAACACTGCCCTCCCTCCTTCCTTTCCCTCCTTGCCACCCTCTACAATGTCATCCTTGCCACTGGCTTCTATCCCGACCTGTGGAAAACCTCCCGTATCCTGATGTTCTCCAAACCCAATAAGCCTCCGTCTGATGCCTCTTCCTATCGTCCTATCTGTCTCACATCGGTGTTCAGCAAGCTCTTGGAATCCATCCTTTCCCGGCGCATCCATCTTCACCTCCACCAAAACCGCCTCCTCCCAAACACCCAATGTGGCTTTCGACCTTCCTTCTCTGCTGATGACCAACTCCTCCGCCTCACTCATCTCCTCTCCCTCCAGCTTAACTCCCGTCGCTCCGCCATTTTTGTCTCACTTGACCTCGAAAAGGCCTACGACCGTGTCTGGCATCCCGGTCTCCTGTTTAAACTCCAAACCTACGCCCTTCCTATCAACTACATCCGTCTGGTGGCCTCCTTCCTCTCCCACCGCCCCTCCTATGTTACCATCCACAATGCCAATTCCCCCACCTTCTACCCCTCTGCCGGTGTGCCCCAGGGCTCTGTCCTCTCCCCTCTCCTCTACCTCCTGTACACGGCAGATATGCCCCAACCCCCCCCTCCAGTACACCTCTTGCAATATGCTGATGACACCGCATTCCTCGCCCTCGCTCCTACGCTCCAACGGTCCCAACGCCTTCTCCAGAATCACCTTGACCTTTTTGCTGCATGGTGTAACCAGTGGCTCCTGAAACTCAATCCTTCCAAGACCCAGGCAATCATCGTAGGTCGTACCACTCGCTCCTTCCGGCTCCTGGATTTCTCCCTTACTGTCTGCGCACGTCCTGTCCGCCTCGCCCCCACCCTCACCTACCTTGGCCTCACCATTGACCGTCACCTCACCTGGATACCTCATCTCCGCTCCATCCAATCCAAAGCCCGCAACCGCCTCCGACTCCTCAAACTCCTCTCTGGCCGGACATGGGGGTTGCACCCCTCTACCATCCTCCACACCTACAAATCCTTAATCCGTCCCGTCCTCTGTTATGCCAGTCCTGCCTGGATATCTGCCCCCCCTAAATTCTATCAGTCCCTCCAGATCCTTGAGCGTCATGCACTCCGCCTCGCCTTCCGTATCCGCCTCCCGTCCCCCACGCGGATCCTCTATGATCTCATTCCTTTCCCCCATCTCCTCCTATTCCTCGAACATATCCGCATCCTCTACACCTCCCGCCGTCTTGAACCCCCTCACCCCCTGGTTGCTCCTCTCCTCTCCCATCCCCGACCCCTGCCACGTCTTCACCGTTGTGTCCCCCCTACCCTCCATCTCTACACCCTCCATCTCCTTTCCCAAGGTGGCTTCCGTCAACTCCCCCTCCCGGATGATGCCCTCTCTCCCTCCATTTATCCTTCCTATCAACTCTGATCCTCACTCCCCCTCCTTTCCTCCGTCCTTTCCCTGGGCTCCCTCTTCCTCCCCCCCTTCCCTCCTGTGTTTTCTCCCCGCCCATCCTCCCCCTAGGTCCCTTCCCCCCCCCCGAGTCCTTTTGCATTCCCCTCCTCTGCCTTCCCCACTCCCTGGCCCGTCTGCTCAGCACCCCCCACCCCTCTTATGGGTCCTCATTCTCCACTGGCTTCTTTCCCCCCTCCCACCCTTCCCCTTTTCCTCTCCTTCCCCCCCCCTTTTTTATTTTTTTCCGTCTTCTGTCCTGTTTCCCCCCCACCCGCTCTCGGCTGTGGTATGTCATGTTTGTGCCCACTTTTTAGTGCCGTGTTTAAGTGAGTGTTCGGTGTTGTGCGTCTTTCCACAGTGATGCGAACAGACATCATGCTGTCGCTGGGTGTGCATTTTATATTTTGCGAACAGAAACCAGACTGTCGCCGTGTTTTTTTAACTGTCTGTCTGCTATTTTTCTGCTTCTTGTATCATCAACCCTGTGTTTTATGTTTTAAGTTCTAGAATTTTCTGCCATTTTACCTTTAAGTCACCGATTTTCTCGCCAACTGTTGTTTTTTTCTTATCTTCATCTTTTTAACACAAATTCTGTAGGCTGAAGAGCGGCGTAGTAAGCTGCTGCCAGCCCGCCCCCTTCGGGGGGAATTGAAATTCAATAAAGAAAAAAAAAAAAAAAAAAAAAAAAAAAATCAACTAGTCATTCGAGGGTTGGATTCCCTCTCGTCTTCATCGAAGAGTTTCACTGCCTGGGCTACTCTCAGGGTGCGACTTCGACGTGGAAGCTTCTCGCCGTTTTCCTTGCCGTGTCGTCCGCTGTCCGTCACTACTGCTCGCCGTCCAGTCCTCCTCCTCGCCGCCGCCGCCTGGTCGCCGCCGCCGCCGCCGCCGCCGCCGTTTGGTCGCCGCCTGCCGGTCCTCGCCGCCGCCGCCGCCGCCGCCGCCGCCGCCGCCGCCGACGCCTGCCGCCTGCCGGTGCTCGCCGCCGCCGCCGCCGCCGTCGCCGCCTGCCGCCTGCCGGTGCTCGCCGCCGCCGCCGCCGTCGCCGCCTGCCGCCTGCTGGTGCTCGCCGCCGCCGCCGCCGCCTGCCGCCTGCCGGTGCTCGCCGCCGCCGCCGCCGCCGCCTACCGGTCGCCGCCGTCGCCGTCGCCGTCTGGTCGCCGCCGCCGCCCTTCTCGCGCGCCGTCACCATGTCCCAACCCACCACCACCACCACTATCATTTTCACCTCTCCCTCCGCTGCTCCAACCACCATCACATGGAGCTCCTCCTCCACCCCACTTCCCGTCCTTCCTTCTCTCCCTGTCCACCCCACCCCTGCGCCACTTTCGGCTGTCACCACCCCCAACTCCTCCTCCCCTATCACTGTCGCCCCATCGACAGCTACTGACTTTCCGCCGCTCCCCGCACCGCCTCCGACAGGCTCCAAGCCCGCACGGATCTCTGCTCGCCGTTCCACAGTCTCAGTGACACCCACGCCCCCTCCGTCTGCGTCATCCGCTGCTCAGGGTGGTCCTGCCCCCCGCCATCTCCCCTTGCAACCCATACCCCTGCCCCCTCTCCACCCGGTCGTGCCCACGAAACCTTCAAAGCGCCCGAATGTTGACCCTTCCCCCGCAGTCTCCTCCAAAAAAACCCCCAACCCCCGTGACCCACCCACCCCCATGGACGCGGCTCCGACCCCCGCCCCCGCCACGCCTGCCACCCACACCTTTGTCCTCTCCAATCCTGACCCTCAATTCCTTGATGCCCGCTCCCTCACCCTCGCCATCCGGAAATACTACCCCCATGCTCCCATCTCCCAACTGATTCCTCGCAAGGACTCGGTCCTCATAAAATCCCCCAGTGCTTCCCTCCACACCGATCTCCTCTCCCGCATCCCCCGTATCCAATTTGGCCAACGTGCAACCCTCACCCCCTATCACACCCCGTCCTCTCCCCGTCAGCCTCAACCTCCCCGGCGTCCGCCAGCCTTCACCGCTGTGATCACGAAGCTTAGCCCCGTGATCACGGAGGCTGAGGTGTTGGCGGAACTCAACTCCCGGCCCGACATTGAAATCCGCTCGGCCCGTCGCATCTTCAATGATGCCGGGCCGACTTTTCTCATGCGGATATTCACCGAATCCTCCTCCTCCATTGACCGCCTCCTCACCGAGGGAGCCCTCATCTACAATCAGCGCCATAAGGTGGACCCCTCCCGTTCCCCAGTCCAATCCTACCGCTGCCAACGCTGTCTCACCTACAACGACCACATTACCTCTGCCTGCAAAAACCCCCCTACTTGTCCCCACTGCAAAGCTTCCCACTTCCTCAAGCATTGCCCCAACCTCACCGCTCCCCCCTCCTGCAACACTTGCAACGAACCACATCCTACCTACTCCTCGAAGTGTAAAGCAAAACCTCCACCGGTAACCCCTGAGCTCACCGTGCCTGTCCGTCCTGTTGATGACCCCATCCACCCCAACAACTCCCTCCGCCCTCCCCCTACTGCTGAGGACATCATCCGCTTCACCACCATAGTGCTCCAAAACATCCACCCCTTCCAGCGCTCACACACTCTTTCCCAAATCGCCCTTGCTGCCCGTTCCATCTTCCATCTTACCACCTATGCCACATACTCCCACAACCAGGCCCACTTCACCTTCACCCCCCTCACCACCCTTGTCTAACTCTCCACTCCCATGGTACAACAACCGTACCGTATCCTGTACCACAACATTCGCTCCCTGCCCACCCACAAACTCCTCTTCCTCCACACCCTACATCAGCACCGCGTGGATGCCTTCATCCTAAATGAAACCTTCCTTCAACCCCGTATCTCCGTCTCCACGGCTCCTTACACTCTACACCGCACCGATAACCCGTACCCTCTCGCGCGTGGAGGAGTTGCCATAGGCCACCTCAAGCACCTCCCTGTCCGGCCCCAACCTCTCCTTAACAATCCTGCTGAGCATCTCACCCTCAGCCTCTTCTTCCCCACCCTTACCATCACCTGTGCCACCATTTATGTCCGCCCTCGCACCCCCATCCCGTACGATTTCCTGGCCCACATTGACCGCACCTTCTCCACCTCCGTGATTGCCGCCGACCTCAATATCCACAGCCGTGATCCTGCCGACCTCCGGCGGTGGCATCAGTTTCTCACCACTCTCCAGGGAGACCTGGTTCCCCTGCCTCAGCACACCCGGCCCGAATCCAACACCACTCCTGATGTGGTCCTTGCCTCTCCAAACCTCCTTGGGCGCATCACCGCGGCTGTCCTTGACCTCATTGGCAGTGACCATGCTCCTGTCCTCCTCACTATCTCTAACGGTCGCCATCCCCGCCACGCTCCTCGCCCTGCCGTCCCTCCTAAACTTGTCCATGATTACTCCCGTGCCAACTGGGATGCCTACCGGGATTCCATTCACACCCAGGTTGACGGCCACGACCTTACCCTCCAGTCTCCTGATGACATCTCTCGCACTGCTGCCTTCCTGCACCAGACCTTGTCTGACGCCGTCGCCACCCATATCCCCACCAAAGCCATCCACCCTCACCGCCCCGCCCTGCCTCCACAGGCCGTCCTTCTCCTTCGAGAGTCCCGCCGCCTCTACCGCTCTTTTCTCCGCACTCGTGACCGGGATACACTTACCCGCCACCGGCAATTACAGCGACACGTCCGCAACCTGCTTGTTGCGAAGAAACGCCGAGCCTGGCGCCAGACATGTACACAACTCCACACCACGCTCCCCATCAACTCTTCCAAGTATTGGTCTGCTTTCCACCGCCTTACTGGGAACCGCCCCACCCCCCAGTACCCTCTCCTCCTTAATGACCGTCCCTTTCCTGACAACCTCAGTAAGGCCACCCACTTTGCCTCCCACCTCTCTGATGTTTTTTCCATCCCAGACGATCCCCACTTTGATTATTCCCTCTTCCCTGATGTCATGGACCGTACGGATACCTCTGTTCCTCCCCTTGCTCCTAGCTTCCAGTACTTGGGCCACACCCCACCTTCTGCACTTAACACTCCCATCACTACACAGGACATCAGCCTCACACTCCGCACTAAACGCAACACTGCTCCCGGCCACGACTGCGTTACCTACCGCCACCTCAAACACTGCCCTCCCTCCTTCCTTTCCCTCCTTGCCACCCTCTACAATGTCATCCTTGCCACTGGCTTCTATCCTGACCTGTGGAAAACCTCCCGTATCCTGATGTTCTCCAAACCCAATAAGCCTCCGTCTGATGCCTCTTCCTATCGTCCTATCTGTCTCACATCGGTGTTCAGCAAGCTCTTGGAATCCATCCTTTCCCGGCGCATCCATCTCCACCTCCACCAAAACCACCTCCTCCCAAACACCCAATGTGGCTTTCGACCTTCCTTCTCTGCTGATGACCAACTCCTCCGCCTCACTCATCTCCTCTCCCTCCAGCTTAACTCCCGTCGCTCCGCCATTTTTGTCTCACTTGACCTCGAAAAGGCCTACGACCGTGTCTGGCATCCCGGTCTCCTGTTTAAACTCCAAACCTACGCCCTTCCTATCAACTACATCCGTCTGGTGGCCTCCTTCCTCTCCCACCGCCCCTCCTATGTTACCATCCATAATGCCAATTCCCCCACCTTCTACCCCTCTGCCGGTGTGCCCCAGGGCTCTGTCCTCTCCCCTCTCCTCTACCTCCTGTACACGGCAGATATGCCCCAACCCCCCCCTCCAGTACACCTCTTGCAATATGCTGATGACACCGCATTCCTCGCCCTCGCTCCTACGCTCCAACGGTCCCAACGCCTTCTCCAGAATCACCTTGACCTTTTTGCTGCATGGTGTAACCAGTGGCTCCTGAAACTCAATCCTTCCAAGACCCAGGCAATCATCGTAGGTCGTACCACTCGCTCCTTCCGGCTCCTGGATTTCTCCCTTACTGTCTGCGCACGTCCTGTCCGCCTCGCCCCCACCCTCACCTACCTTGGCCTCACCATTGACCGTCACCTCACCTGGATACCTCATCTCCGCTCCATCCAATCCAAAGCCCGCAACCGCCTCCGACTCCTCAAACTCCTCTCTGGCCGGACATGGGGGTTGCACCCCTCTACCATCCTCCACACCTACAAATCCTTAATCCGTCCCATCCTCTGTTATGCCAGTCCTGCCTGGATATCTGCCCCCCCCAAATTCTATCAGTCCCTCCAGATCCTTGAGCGTCATGCACTCCGCCTCGCCTTCCATATCCGCCTCCCGTCCCCCACGCGGATCCTCTATGATCTCATTCCTTTCCCCCATCTCCTCCTATTCCTCGAACATATCCGCATCCTCTACACCTCCCGCCGTCTTGAACCCCCTCACCCCCTGGTTGTTCCTCTCCTCTCCCATCCCCGACCCCTGCCACGTCTTCACCGTTGTGTCCCCCCTACCCTCCATCTCTACACCCTCCATCTCCTTTCCCAAGGTGGCTTCCGTCAACTCCCCCTCCCGGATGATGCCCTCTCTCCCTCCATTTATCCTTCCTATCAACTCTGATCCTCACTCCCCCTCCTTTCCTCCGTCCTTTCCCTGGGCTCCCTCTTCCTCCCCCCCTTCCCTCCTGTGTTTTCTCCCCGCCCATCCTCCCCCTAGGTCCCTTCCCCCCCCCCCCCCCGAGTCCTTTTGCATTCCCCTCCTCTGCCTTCCCCACTCCCTGGCCCGTCTGCTCAGCACCCCCCACCCCTCTTATGGGTCCTCATTCTCCACTGGCTTCTTTCCCCCCTCCCACCCTTCCCTTTTCCTCTCCTTCCCCCCCCCCCCTTTTTTATTTCTCCGTCTTCTGTCCTGTTTCCCCCCCCCCCCCCACCCGCTCTCGGCTGTGGTATGTCATGTTTGTGCCCACTTTTTAGTGCTGTGTTTAAGTGAGTGTTCGGTGTTGTGCGTCTTTCCACAGTGATGCGAACAGAAATCATGCTGTCGCTGGGTGTGCATTTTATATTTTGCGAACAGAAACCAGACTGTCGCCGTGTTTTTTAACTGTCTGTCTGCTATTTTTCTGCTTCTTGTATCATCAACCCTGTGTTTTATGTTTTAAGTTCTAGAATTTTCTGCCATTTTACCTTTACGTCACCGATTTTCTCGCCAACTGTTGTTTTTTCTTATCTTCATCTTTTTACCACAAATTCTGTAGGCTGAAGAGCGGCGTAGTAAGCTGCTGCCAGCCCGCCCCCTTCGGGGGGAATTGAAATTCAATAAAGAAAAAAAGAAAAAAAAAAAAAAAAAAAAAATTCAACTAGTTTTCACACTTTATTAAAAAAAAATTGTACATGTATTTTTGGAAGGGTCCGGTGACTTGTGCCGGGCCTGAGGAAGATGTAAAACGTAAGGTAACAATGGGGTTATGGAACTAATGGGTCGAAGTCGTTCACACCCGTGAACTACTTCATTCAATCCACTCTGTGGGGCGAAGCTTCGCCGCTCAGCCTCGGCTACGCTTGCTTGCTTCACCTCGCTCGTACAATAAAGCTTTATAATACTTCATAATTTTATCAACAGATGGGCGAACTACGCAGTAACGTGCACGTAACGTTTTACGCTCTTACAGTGTCTGAGTTAAATAGAGCATGGTCGAAGGGGATAAAGGAATGATAAACGAAGAAGCCTGTCACAAATAAAGAAGGTATTACATTTCATCTTGCTCGACATTTTCTCATGAAGCGCCCAAAAAAGTCTTTATCTGCCAAGTGAATCCTTATTTGTTGTATTCATGGACTGAAAACTAGGGCTACCAAAGAAATGCAGTCCAATTTTATGTTTCTTTTAAAATTTAATGCAAAATAGAATGAGTATGTTTACCACTGTTACAAAGTCTATATACCTACGTTAAGTAATTATTCAGAAGTTTTCCTGTACATTTTATTTTTGTTGAGAATAATAACCCTCCAAATTCAAAACATAAACTGTCACCTGTACTCATTGGTACGATTTCAGCTAAAATCCCTCTTTATTTTATTCGGAAAGCAGTTTTTGTGTCTGTTCACTGTTATACAATCGCGTAAAAAGAGTGAAATTTGGGGTTTCTTCGCCAATTTAGGTGATGGGAAAGCAAATTGCAATTATTGTTCTAAGTGTATTTCATATAAAGGAGGAAATACATTTAATCTAGCGCGTCATGTTCGAGTGCTGCATCCAACAGTGTCATTGTCAGTTAGGCGCTTAGCGCCCCTTGCGTCTACATCTTCTGATGTGTCTTGGACAAATAACCCGGACAATCCGGAACCAACATCAGCAATTGCCAGAAGCGAACAGCAGTCGGTGCCAGAAAATAGCAGTGTCACTTCATTATCAGACAGCAGACATCAATATCACGTAACATTACCTATGTTTTTTTCTGATACCTCTTTCGGACAAAAGAAATCGGGAGATAGATTTCGCACTTCTGGAGACTGTTGTAAATGATTATTTGCACTTCAACATAGTGGAAAGCAAACATTTCCAAAGTTTCGTAAGCAAACTGAATGATGCTTACAGAATATCAGCTCGGAAGACCATTTCCAATACACTACAACGACAACAACAGTACGCCATGATGAAAGAAATTGTGAGAGTCAAAATTAATTCTGTGGGAGTGGTTGTGCTGACAATGGGTTGGTGGATTTCAGCCACAAATGAGAGATATTTGTCGGTGACAGCACACTTCGTTAAAGACCTGGAGCTGGTGTCTTGCCTCCTAGATTGCTTTAAATATGACGAAAGGCACACGTCAGAAAAACTCTCGGAAGAACTGCGACATGTCACAAGGGAATGGGGCATTCAAGAAAAAGTCGTGTGTGTTGTTAGTGACAATGCTGCTAATATTGTGGCAGCTATAAGACTCACAGCCTGGAAGCATCCCCTGCTTTGCACACACACTCAATTTAATTGTTCAGAATGGGCTTCCGCGCATTCAACCCATTCTGAATAAAGTAAAAAAAAAAAGTTGAATTGTTTAAAAGAAGCTCGCAGGCCTGCACGAAACTGAAAAGATGAAGGAACAGTTAAAAGAGCCAGTTCTGACATTAAAACAGAACACTGTTACAAGATGGAATTCAACCTAATATATGCTGTGAAGAATAATCGAGGTTAAGAATTCCCTAATGACAGTTATCACTCTGAATTATCCGGATCTTCCAAATCTGACTGCAAAGGACATTGCAAGTGTAACACAAGCCTGTGACCTGTTGAAAGTTTTCAAAGACTGCACCGAGGAAATGTCAGGTGAAAATGTTGTCACTGCTTCTAAAGTTATACTCTTTAGTCACTCATTGAAAAAACGGTGTTACTGGTGTGCTAATAACACTGAAATTCATGTAGACGTGCAACAGTTGGCCGAAGAGTTAGCTGAAGTAAAACGACGATTTAGAAATATAGAGGAAAATTCCATTTTCGCAGAAGCAACTTCATTGGATCCCCAGTTCAAATTACATGGTTTTTCTGATAAAAATTCTGCTGAGAAGGTGAATTTAAACCATCAGGCACTGTGAGAAATTTGTGACGAACACATCCACTGCTACTGCAACAATCTCAGTTCCAACCACTGAATCTACTTCTAGTCTCTGGCTCGAATTTGATGAAGTGTTTTCCAGGCTGCAGAGTAATCCACACCCGAGAGCTGCTGCAATAGTGGAGGTGCACAAATATGTACAAGATCCCCTACTACAGAGACAAGGCTGTCAGTATACCCCTCGCTCTTTGAACTTGCAAAAATACGGCTGTGTATTGCTGCAACCTCCACGCCATCTGAAAGAGTGTTCTCGAAGGGAGGACACCTTATAACTGACATAAGAAATCGCCTGACAGGGAAAAAAGTGTGGAACAAATCATGTTTTTAAACGGAAATTTCTGAACATTCGCCAAATCCGTTAATGTTTATTCATAAATATATATGTGTTTTTTAAAATTTAATTAGGACAATCCTTAAATTGACATTGACATTTAGTATAATTATTTCAATAATGTGTAAGAGATAAACATTCCTACAGGAACGCTTTCAAGAGTGGATTCTACGCATGCTTCAGTTCCAGAGTCACAAGATAAGCATTTTATTTTCATGTTGGCTGTGTGTACTCACACAGCCAGCCTCTTCGTTTGTATCTTTAATATTCATTTGTCTGCAAGTGCTGCCAACGGTAGACGCGAAGTATAATTGCACAAATAGTCACGGGTGCAAACCTATCGTTTTCCACAAACACCGCGCGATTCGTCGACAGGCAGTAGAGGGAGGACTGAAGCGAAGGGAGAATGAGTGACGTAGCGCCGATGTAGCGGGAGAGGGAGAGGGGAAGAGAGTGAGTGAATGAACTAGAAAAAAGTGTGGATTGTGCTATCTGTGAAGAGTTTGAAGTACCAGTTCATCGAAATTGCATGGTTAGTTCACACTTCACTGGAGTGAAGCATTCATTTGAACGACTAATTCTGGAGCTCCCCATCAACATGTGTCTGACAAGTTAAAACACCGTGCTTGCTGCCGAACTATGTAACTACGCTACTGCCTCAGGTGTGAAATATAGTTTCTTAACACCATCTCCCAGCTTCATCTCAAACTGAACAGATGTAAAAGTATGCTAACAAATGAAAATACGTATTAAAACGTTATATGATACCGAATTTAAAGCCCCTACACAACTCTATTACGAATAACATAACGTTCACAAGAAAGCAGTATTAATCGAAGACACGAGGTAGAAAAAAAAATTTTTGCACTCTGTGTGTATTAGTCTTGCTAGGTTCACATCTGAAACCCATGACATTGCTAGATGCACTACAAAAAACACTTGCTTCTCCTCCCAAATAATGTTACATACCATTTCTATGTTAAGTAATCCACTATGAGGGAAATGTATATTTACTTCATCTAGTCCAGCAGACTCGTTTTAAAAATGTATCTTTCGTTCCAATTCAATGTAGGCATCTTTTGCATAATTTTGAATTCGTTTCGCTTTTTGTTATTCAGTGAAACGTACCACAACGCTCTGCTCTCAAATAGCATTTTGCTGCACAACACAGAGGTGTTATTCATCATAGAAAAGTTGACACTTTTCTTTTTGCTCTTAATTTACCATACCCTCTGACATACCGCGGAGGAATTATTTGAATGGGATGGATATCGGTGGATGTGATGTACATGTAAAGACAAACAAATCACTACAATTTCAGGAAAAGTTGATGATTTATTCAAGAGAATGAGCTCTGTAAACTGAGGAAGCCAATGATTGGCATGTTAGATCATCAATATACCATACTGACAGAAGGGCCCTGCTAATAAAGCTCGTAACGTTGATAGAGCTCTGGCGACCTTGCTGGTCAAGGTGGGGTGTGGCATGAAGTAGAAACTCTCGTCGTTTGCGATCGGGCGTTATCCTGCTGAAAAGTTCGTCCAGGCTGTGGAGGGCAACAACACTGTGCATAGAATTTTGTCGACTTACCGCTGCACTGTAAGTGTTCCACAGAAGTCAACTAAAGGGGTCTTACTGGGAAATGTAATAGCACCCGAGACAATAACTCCTGGTAGTCCTCCCGTATGGCGGGACTGTCTGTCTGCCATCCCACCACTGTCTGCAGCATCTCCAGACAAGTCATTGTCGGTCTTCGGGGCTCAGTTGGAAGTGAGACTCATCACTGAAGACAATTCTACTCAACTCAATGAGATTCCAGGCCGAATGTGCCTGACGCCACTGCATACGAGCTTGATGCTGTACAGGGTTCATTGGTAGTCGGCGTAAGGGGCGACGTGAACACAGCCCCCTTTCTGTGAGCCGCCTGTTAATGGTCCCTGCAGAAACTGAAGCACCAGTTGCACGTCAGCCCGACGATAATGATGATGGTGTAAATGGCTCTGAGCACTATGGGACTTAACTTCTGAGGTCATCAGTCCCCTAGAACTTAGAACTACTTAAACCTAACTAACCTAAGGACATCACACACATCCATGCCCGAGGCAGGATTCGAACCTGCGACCGTAGCGGTCGCGCGGCTCCAGATTGTAGCGCCTAGAACCTCTCGGCCACTCCGGCCGGCGATAATGATGAATCCGGGGCTCTGAGTGCCACATTGATGACTGCTCCGACCTCACGTTCTGTCATCTCCCGATGTCAAGCACGTCCTTCTTTACGATGTGTTTGGCCACTGTTTATCATTCCTACTAACATCGGAAATTAGTGGCATCACTCCCTCCCAGATGTCGCGCGATTCGCCCTATACTCCAACTGCCTTCTTTGAGCCCAACAAGTCTACCAAATGATGACATCTGCATATAGCGTCCACGTGTCTGTCTGCCAGGCATAGTTACTGTCCAGAAGAGTACACAGAACAAAATTCGTAAAGACTGTATTGTTGCTGTCGACATGTCCCTCGTTTACCAGCTTCGCCAGTTGCACATTGAAATTGCTCTGCAGCGTCACACATTCATTCATCGGCCACCAAAGTTAACAATTTTGCTTTTTCTGTCGATACCTGTATTCATTTCAATTTTTGACCAATCTGCATAAGTTGTTTGTGGTGCACCTTTTTCTTCTTTTTTCCCTCTCACAGTCTAAAATGTATCTGCATCTTTCACACCGCTCTATATAGTAAGGTAACTACTAATTTGATTAATTCTCCCATATACACACATGTAGTGCCTGGGTAGCCTTGTACCATGTGACATTCAACTGCCCAATTTTTTTAAATAATGATATAGAAATGAAGAAATAAATAGGATTTCGTCGTTCGTCTGACTTAGTAACAAAATTCCTTAGTGGAACATAAATAGCGAACTGAATTTAAGCATTATGAGAAAGAAGTCTGTCGCGACGGCACTTATATGCAAAACATTCTCGGTTTTGTTACCGCTTAATGCGGGATAAAATCGCGAGCTTTCGACGATAGCCTCCATCGTCACCGTCAGGATGACATGAATTTAAGCATCTATCACGCTTGATTGAATGAAATGTATTTTGTTGTGTTGGCAGAACAGCCAACACCGTGTTGCTAGAGGAGGCCGAAATGCACGCGTTTTAGATCATGCAGGCAGGCGTGAGGAGGGAATGACTATACTGACGTGAGGTCTGGAACATGACAAGGAATGAGAATTCAGAAAGCGGACGTAATTAGTTTGATACTTAACTTTAATCCATTAATGATGAACGTCGCTCTTGACGGTACATGATTGACAATATTATCTGTTCAGAAGACATAGTAAGTGAATATGGCGCCTTGCTAGGTCGTAGCAAATGAAGTAGCTGAAGGCTATGCTAAACTGTCGTCTCGGCAAATGAGAGCGTATGTAGACGGTGAACCATCGCCAACAAAGTCGGCTGTACAACTGGGGCGACTGCTAGGGAGTCTCTCTAGACTAGACCTGCCGTGTGGCGGCGCTCGGTCTGCAATCACTGATAGTGGCGACACGCGGGTACGACGTATACTAACGGACCGCGGCCGATTTAAAGGCTACCACCTAGCAAATGTGGTGTCTGGCGGTGACACCACATATTTCATCACCGATAAGAAAAAAAAAAAAAAAAAAAACGCTCTTCTCGACATCGGGACATAGTGGGCAAAATTAACTATATCTGCATGAAAAGAATTTTTTGTTCTTCTAGTTAAATAAAAGCAATCATTTATCGGTAAGGCTTCATCTTAAAAATGATTAAAAGACGATAGCGATTTTTTTCTTTTTCATTTTTTTCTATTTTTAATGAAGTGCTTTTGATCCATGTACTTGTTTCTCCTGTGTTGTCAACTTCTAGTCTCGCACCTCTATCACCAACAGGAAACGGCTATAGCATTGTAAGGAATTCTTCTATAGCGTCTGCTTTTACGCTTTGTCGATTATGTGTTAAGTGGCGCAATGGAGAGCACTTGCGGGGATTCCATGATCATGATATGCAGCATGTTGCCAAATGTTTTCAGATGATTGTCATCCCGCGCCAACCGAAAATAGTCCCCTTCAACGTCTGACAGATATTCGGAGAATGTATCATCCCGGTTCTCAATACTGTAGGTGGCTGTATCAATGATCGTCCACTGCGCTGCATTTTCTTTCATAACTGGCTATCGCATGCGGTCACGAGGCATCCCCCACCAACGCTCAGATAGCGTGCTGAAATGTTACGTTACAAATGTATAAAGAAGCAGCCCTAGTTTTAATTATCGCCTGAAAATATCGTAAATAACTTTACATATAAAAATAAGATGATGTATTTCTAGTTGTTTATGGATTATTTTGTAAAGAAGTATCTTTGAGATAAAATGTTGAAAGGATATTCTGTGAAACAAAATGTAGTAGGTACGCTCGTTTGTGTAACGATATAAGAAAAGCGGAAGGCGACTTGTTTTCCCTCTCTCCCTTTTGTCCTCCGGTACCGAGATAAGCTGTCTGATGTCACTTGTATGCTTTTGTGAAATAATTATGTCAATTTCATCTTAAATAGCCGTGTTTCATTTGTGGATCCCTTTCCTTGCTGTTCACGTTACACATGACTTTAGTATGCATTTCTTAGTCCACTTTCGGGCTGCATCAGAGAGAAGTTGTTTGTGGCATTGTTTGGGGGTCATGGCCGAACAATGTTAGCGTTCATTCGCAGCTTAATCATTCACATTATAATTCATACGTCCCTGAGATTATTTTTATCTATATTTTCCTCTCAAAATCGAGGCAATGTTATAACGCGAACCGTGTAGTATTCAGATCGGTCGTTTGCCTCCAAAGAATGTCGTCTACCAATGCACTCGCTGGTCTGATGTAATGACGATGCTGGAAGACAGCACAACGTAATTATTATCTGTTCATCATAAGAATAAAACTGATGTAACCATTACGCCATGAATTCTTGCACGTTTGCTTCAATATAATTGGATTTCGTTTCACGTGGAGCAGAAACCAAGCTGAGACCAGTACAGTCAAGTGCGATCATAAGGATACGTTTTATGCTGTGTTACATGCACGTAGACTGAGCGATAATGCGGGACAACAGCTATACCGGAGCATTAAACTTGGACAGCACTGGCCAGCCAGTTGTCCAACTAACCTGCAATTATGTGAGCAGTTGCAGTTCAGATGTAAAAAGAGACGAGGAAAGAAACAATGTAGCTTCGAAAGCCATTTAATTTTTAAAGAGAATGAAACTATATTTGGAGAAACTCCAACACTACTGTGCGCTTCTTCAGTGACCAGACGGAAAGCATGAAATTTGTATGCCGTGCTCGATGTTGCGGAAAACATTGTTTTTCATGTTTCTACGAGACTTACCTACATCCGTGGTATAAAACGATGAAGATAGTCCAAATAGAAAGTGTTTGGTTTTTAATTTTTGTCTTAAAATTTTATTGTTATGTTTTCTTAATGTTGATGGCTCTTTTTTTTCTTTATTGTCATTTTACACCTTACACAAGGTGGGCTGGCAGCGGCAACTTTACTCCACTCTTCAGCCACAGGCAGTACAAAAAGAGAAAACCAATGAAGACACAGAAATAACATAACAGTGTTCCAAAAAAACAGTAGACACAGTAATTAAAAAACACGAAGCCATTCACACGCAAAGAAAAAACAAGGAAACTGTCAGCACTGTGCACGAACACTGATGATTGAGACGACACACGTGAACGAAGGAGTGTGGGCGGCGAAAACACTGAAGCACAAAAACGACGGCACGCACATAAGGCCAATGACAATGATCTCCGGCGCGCTAATGTTCACGGGACGTGTGCGAGTCCCGGGACCTGCTAAAAGGGGAAAACGATAGTGGAGGAGGGAGAGCGGTGAGTGGAGATGCCAGTGGCAGGGGAGGTGGGGGGGGAGGAAAGAAGGTATGGGTGGTAGGAGAAGCCCAGGGTGAGGAAGGGAGAAGAGAGAGAAGGGACAGAGGGTGCCCTGAGGAAAAAACACAGAAAGTGGGAGAGGAAGATCAAAGTTAATTGGAGGGGGAGCTGGTGGAAGCCACCTTGGGAGAGGGTAAGAAGAGTGGAGAGATGGAGAGCAGGTGGGATGTGGGAATACAGGTGCGGCAGCGCATGGGGGTGGGAGAGGGTGGGAGAGACAAGCGGGTGTGGGGGATCAAGTTTACGGGGGGTATAGAGGATTCGTATCCATTAGAGGAAAAGGAGGAAGTACGGGAAAGGAATAAGGTCATATAGGATCCACGTGGGAGAGGGCAGACGGATGCGACAGATGAGGCAGAGAGCATGGCGTTCTAGGATTTGAAGAGATTTGTAAAAGGTAGGACAGAGATCCAGGCAGGGTGGGCATAGCAGAGGATAGGGCGGATGAGGGACTTATATGTGTGGAGGATGTTGGAGGGGTCCAGACCCCATGTGCAGCCAGAGAGGAGCTTGAGGAGATGGAGTCGGGAGCGTGACTTGGTTTGCATTGTCCGAAGATGGGGGGTCCAGGAGAGGCGACGGTCAAAGGTGGCGGTAAGGTACTTAAGGGTGGGGGTGAGGGTGATAGGACGGCAATAGATGGTGACATAGAAGTCGAGGAGACAGAAGGAAGGTGTGGTTTTGCCTACAGTGATCGCCTGGGTCTTAGAAGGATTGACCTTGAGCAACCACTGGTTGCACCAAGTGGTGAACTGGTCAAGATGGGATTGGAGAAGGTGTTGGGAGCACTGCAGGGTGGAGGCCAGGGCAAGGAAGGCGGTGTCACCGGCATACTGGAGAAAGTGGATGGGGGGTGAAGGCGGCGGCATGTCCGCCGTATACAAAAGGTACAGAAGAGGGGAGAGGACAGAACCTTGGAGCACACCGGTGGAGGGGAAAAAGGTGTAGGAATTTGTGTTGTGGATGGTGACATAAGTATGACGTTGGGACAGAAAGGACCCGATCAGACGGACATAGTTGATAGGAAGGGCGAAGGTTTGGAGCTTGAAGAGGAGACTGGAATGCCACACACGGTCATAGGCGCGTTCAAGGTCGAGGGAAAGGAAGATAGCAGAGTGACAGGAATTGAGCTGTTCAGAGAGGAGATGAGTGAGATGAAGGAGAAGGTCATTGGTAGAGGACGGCCGAAAGCCACACTGGGTAATGGGAAGGAGGCGGTGCTGGCGGAGATGCTGGTGGATGTGTTGGGATGGATTCCAGGATCTTGCTGAAGACTGAGGTAAGGCTGGTGGAAAAGAAGGAGGAGACAATGGATAGCAGTTTGTCGGGTTTAAGGAACATCAGGATACGGGAGGTTTTCCTCGGTGGGAAAGAAGGAGGAGACAATGGGTAGCGGTTTGTCGGGTTTAAGGAACATCAGGATATGGGAGGTTTTCCTCAGGTCAGGGTAGTAGCCGGTGGACAGGACCACATTATAGAGCCTGGTCAGGGTGGAGAGGAAGGAGGCAGGAGCTTCACGAAGGTGGCAATAGGCGACACAATGAAGACCGGGAGCAGTGTTGCATTTTGTGTGGAGTGTAGCGATGATGTCCTGAGTAGTGATGGGAGCAGTGTTGCATTTTGTGTGGAGTGTAGCGATGATATCCTGATTAGTGATGGGGGCATTGAGTTCGTTGTGTACAATGTTCTCCAAGTACTGGAAACCAGGAGCGAGGAGAGGGACAGAGGTGTCAGTTCGATCGCGGACGTCTGGGAAGAGGGAGTAAGCAAACTGGGCATCATCTGGGATGGTAATGACATTGGAGAGGTAGGAGACAGTGACTGGCCTTACTAAGGCTGTCAGGGAATTGTTGGTTATCATGAAGGAGAGGATAGTAGGGGGGGGGGGGGGGGGTGAGTTGGAACCGGTAAAGCGGCGGAAGGCTGACCAGTAATTGGACAAGTTGATAGGAAGCGTAGCATTAAGACGGGTGCATGTCTGTCGCCAGTCCTGGCGTTTCTTAGCCACGAGCAAGTTTCTAATGTGTCTTTGTAGTTGCCTGTGGCGTCGTAGCGTGTCCGGGTCATGTGTGGGGAGGAAGGCACGGTAGAGACGGCGGGATTTATGGAGGAGAAGGATGGCCTGCGGGGTTAAGGTAGGACGGTGGGGGTGGATGGCGGCAGAAGGGACGTGGGCCTCAGATAAGGTCTGCTGGAGAAAGGAGGCGGCGTGGGTAATATCATCAGGGTGGTGGTAGGTGTCAGGGTGGCTATCGACCTGGGTAGATAGGGTATCCCGATAGGCATTCCAGTCAGCACGGGAATAATCATGGACATACTTCGGGCGAGGTTCATTACGAGGGTTGGAGCGGGGGTAACGACCACCTGAAACGGTGAGGACAGGGAGATGGTCACTACCAATGGGGTCCAGGACATTCACCGCTATGCGGCCAAGGAAGTTAGGGGAGGAGAGGATGGCTTCGGGAGTCGGACTCAGGGTGGGTGTACTGGGGAATTGGAACAAGGTTGCCTTGGAGAGAGGAGAGGAACCGATGCCACCGCCATAACTGGGCGGCAGGACGACTATGGACGTTGAGGCCGGCGGCATAGGAGCAGAAGGTATGGTCAATGTGGGACAGGAAGTCAAAAGGAATAGGGGCGTTAGGGCGGCCATAAATGGTGGCGCAGGTGATTGTAAGGCCAGGGAAGAAGAGACTAAGGATCAGGTGTTCTGTGGGTTCGGGAAGGAGAGGTTGGAGTCGAACAGGGATCTGGCGGTGGTGGCCAATGGCTACTCCACCACACACTATCGGGCGGGGGTTATGGGATCAGTGAAGGAGGTAGGGCGAGCTGTGTACGGTGCTGTGTGTTGGGGCTGAAGAAAGGTTTCATTAAGGAGGAAGGCATGCACGTGGTGGGTTGCGAGGGTGTGCTGGAGGAGGTTCTTGTTGGCAGGAAGGGAACGGTTGTTATTAAAGAAGATATGGTGCTGTTACACCATGACAGGGATATAGACGAGGGTGTCGAGACTGAGGAAGGTGAAATGGACCTGATTATGAGAATAGGTGGCATACGTGTTGAGGTGGAAGACGGATCAGGCGGTGAGGGATGTCTGCTGGAGAGTGTGGGGGCACTAGAAAGGGTGGACATTCTGGAGGACAATGGTTATGAACCTCAGCTGGGAGGGGGGGGGGGTAATGGTGAGTTCAGGAGTGGGGGGGGACAGTGAGTTCAGGAGCGGGGGGGGGGGGGGGGGGTCGGGCCTTGCATTTCTGGGAGTAATTGGGATGTGGGATGTTGCAGGTGTTGCAGGAGGGAGGGGACTGTAGGTTGCAGCACTGCCGGAGGACGTTTGCCTGCTTACAGCGCGGGCAGACAGGGGCCTCGCGGCACTCAGATGTAGGGTGTGGAGACGGCTCTTCATACATTTGAGCATCTTAAAGTTTTATGTCACGTAACTTAGTAATAATATAGCTAATATATAAGTAGGACCTACTTCCAAGAACGTAACAACACCAATGTACGTCTGCTAGTGCTTCTGACCAATCATCGCATTTGTGTTTTCTTACACCAGGTTTATTCTTATGATGAACAGAGTGTAGTTAATGAAATGCACTGCCTTTCCAGTGGGTCCATACCATAACGCCATGTCTACCACTAGCATCTGCCACTTCCAGGTGACAACGCCATTTCCTCAATGAAGCAGGTAGCTGCCACACAGCGGAAAGTGTTTGCCCTGCTATTGCTGGGAACTACCTTATTATCGTTATCTGGCGAACACGTTCAGACCCTAATTCACACATTCAACTCGCTCTTTTTCTTCTAAACTGGCGTCAGAAACTGCAGGGAGATAGAATCGGCACTGCAGCAATTGCTACTGCGCTGCCATCTGTTGACGAGAAGCGACAGCCATGTGGCTGCTACTAGACTCTAGCGACAGTGAAACATGGGAAGTGACGCAGTTCACAGAAGTTGCCATATCCAGTTGAAGGCGTTGCGAGTATTAACATTGAATATGAAATTTTTGGCGGGCACTGGGCAGAAAGACCTGTGTTTGTTATTGTTTTCGTCGAGGTGGTAGATGATGCGTGGAACTTTTGTAGTAACTACGTAATACGCGTTGCGGCATTGTGATTTCTAAGAAACGAAAAGTGGAACGCAAAATTGTTGGAGAGAAAACAGGAAACGGTGTATACATTCGCATTCTGGAAGGCAAACAAGCTGATCGGTTAAAATGATTGTGGTTAGAATATCGTATTTTCCCATAGAATATAAATGTATAGGATTTATTTAATGCTGAGACGTATGTACTGAAGCTGCACGTGCAGTGTTTTACTCATGAACGTTATAAACGACAGATTTAGATGATAGCTGTGAAGACTTCCCGTGTCCTGCTGTTCCCTAAACCTAACAAACCCCCCTCTGATATCTGTTCCTATCGTCCAATCTGCCTCACCTCCGTGATCAGTAAGGTCTTCGAGGCCATCCTCTCTCGCCGTATTCACCGCCACCTTAACCAGCACCGCCTCCTTCCTCTTACCCAATGTGGCTTCCAGCCTTCCTTCTCCGCTGACAACCAGCTCCTTAACCTTACCAATATTCTTTCCGTCCAACTTAACTCCCGTCGCTCCGCTATCTTTGTTTCCCTTGATCTCCAGAACGCCTATGACCGTGTCTGGCATCCCGGGCTCCTCTTCAAACTCCAGACCTATGCTCTCCCTATAAACTTCGTCCGTCTCGTTGCTTCCTTCCTCTCCCATCGTCCCTCCTATGTGACTATCCACAATTCCAACTCCCGTACCTTCCATCCCGCTGCCGGCGTGCCCCAAGGTACTGTCCTTTCCCCTCTCCTCTATATCCTGTACACTGCTGATATGCCCAAACCTACCCCTCCTGTTCATCTTCTCCAGTTCACTGATGACACCGCCTTCCTAGCCCTTTATCCTACCCCTAAACGGTCCCAACGTACCCTCCAAACCCACCTTGACCAATTCACCGCTCGGTGCAACCAGTGGTTCCTCTGTGTTAATCCCTCCAAGACCCAAGCAATCATCATAGGCCCCACCACCCGCTCCTTCCGCCTCCATGATTTCTACCTCACCATTTATGGCCTTTCTATCCACCTCACTTCTACCCTCAAATACCTTGGCCTCACAATCGACCGCCACCTTGCCTGGACTTCCCATCTCCTTACCATCCAAAACAAAGCTCACAACCGCCTCCGCCTCCTGAAACTCCTGTCCGGACGTTGGGTCTGCATCCTTCCGCCATCCTTCACACTTACAAATCCTTGATCCGCCCCATCCTCTGTTATGCCAGCGTCATTTGGATTTCCGACCCTCCCCGGTTCTATAAAGCCCTCCAAATCCTCGAAAATCATGCACTCCGCCTCGCCTTCTGCATCCGCCTTCCGTCCTCCACGTGCATCCTCTAAGACCTTGTCCCCTTCCCCCACCTTCTCCTTTTCTTTGAACACATCCGCACACTGTATATTGTCCACCGCCTTGATCCCCCCTCACCCCCTGGTGTCTCCCTTCCTCTCCACCCCCAACCAGTTGCCACACCTTTACCGTAGTGTCCCACCCTCTCCCTCTCCACACCCTGCATCTCCCTTCCCAACGCAACTTCCACCATCTACCCCTCCCGGATGAAGAGTTTCGCCCTGACATCTACCCTTCCTGCCTCCTTCTCAGGTCTCCCTCTCCTCCCCCTCCCTCCTCCTGAGCGGCTTCCCCCTCCTATTCCCCCACCTCTTGTGCCTCCTTTCAGTGTCTCTGCACTCCCTCCTGCCCTGTCTTTCCCTCTTCATCTCCCGCCCCACGCGTCTCCTGCCTCTTCGTGAACCCACTGATGCCCTTCCTCTCTTCATCCCGCCGTTTCCCCTGCTGCCCCATGCTCTGCCGTCCTTTTCCATCCTCTCTGCCCTTTCCCTCGTCAGGTCCCGCCTGGCAGTTTTATTCTTCGCCGTGTGTGCTCCAAGTGGGTTTTAAGTGTGTTGTTCCAGAGTGTTTTTACTACTGTGGCCGACTTTTAATCTGTGCCTGCGCATCCAGTGTCTTCTCTGTGTTTTAAGAATCGCCAACTGTGTTTTTTTTAACTTTCTGGTGACTATTTGAACTGTCCCTCATGAACGTCTTCGTGTTAGTCTATTTTTTACCTCCATTTTCTCCCATTATCCTGATTTAAGTTCCCCTTTCTCGCCTTATGTATGTAACATTTTATTCTTATTTTAGTTGTCACGTCACTCGGCTGAAGAGCGGCGGATTGTGCCTCTGACAGCTCTCCCCAGCCCATATGGGGCAGGGGAATGAAATCAAATACAGAAAAAAAAAAAAGAAAATGATAGCTGTGTTGTATGCAACTTAGTACTTTTGTAGTGGCTGTTGGAAGGCTTTCCAAATGAAACTCTCGTTTAAACATATTCATATGTTAATTAATGGAGTTGTTGGACTTTATTTTTAGTCACTAAAGTATATAGCGATGAAACTGGTTAAAAACAGGAAGAGAAATGCAACAAAACTGGGGATACTGTGGGAAATTTGCGTTTGGAAAACAAGCTGCAGAAATAGGTGAGGATTCAGATGAATGTCTCGCCTGACATTCAGAAAATTCGTAAAACAAATCAGTATCTAGTAAATTCACTCTTCATTATTAATCATAAGGACCATTAGGGTGTAAATGGTTTAGGATGTAAGTATTAGAAGTTCAATGTTAGAATGGATGGTTTTTAGATCTTAGCTGCGCTGCTTAGAAAGAAAATGCTGCAGGATATATTGAATAGAAGTATTCTGTTTGTGGGCCAGTACAGTGAGAAAGATCTCCTAAGTGCAAAGCAGGCTGTACTGCCCTTTTTGGGTTGTTCCAAAAAGATGCAAACTCTGTACAAATGTTCCAACAGTAATTAAGCTTCATTCTTGATAATTTAATCCTGTTTTCTTGTCAATTGGCAGTCATTGCCTCATCACTATATCTGAACTGAGGCTAACGTGAGGATATTCGCACGAGGTTATCTGCTTTGACCTGTAATGTCATGGAGAATCTTGATGTTTTTGAGTCTTTGTAGATTGTGTGTTGTAGTATTTGGTGGCTCTGTGTTGTGCTGTATGTTTGTTAGTTAAGTAGTTTGACATGAATTGAATGCTTCATGTTGGTATTGAAAGAATTTGTGCTGGCTTTGTGGTGAGTAACTTTGAATTTGCATATTTTAGCTGATGGGTTCATTTTTATGTTTGGATATAATAGTGCCGTCTGTTTCTTGTGGTCGGAGATTTAATATTTTTCTTCTGTTGTGAAGAAGATATAGATATTTATGAGTAGCTCATTGATTGTTGCAATGGGCGAAGTTGTTTCCATATATTGAAATTGGTGGTGGAGAAAGAGTCATGAATTTTCGGGATTTCCTTGTTTGTGTTCAGTAATTGTTGGAATGTTTTTGGTAGATATCATGGGTACTGATTTACCATCGTTGTTTAGAATACATTTCTGATATTAGTCAAGTGAACATGGTTTGGTTTTTTGTACTGAGAACTTTGGTTTAGACAGAGTAAGTGAAAGTGCTGTATCTAGGGCTATGCTTGAGCTTTGTGGGTGAAGTGAACTTTGCAACGCCATGTTTTAGAGTGGTTGGTTCCTAGTATCGAGGGCTTTGTTGGACTGTCTAGCTCAAGGGAAAATTGTGTTGAGGTATTGAGTTCTGTATAGGTTACTGGTATTGAGGTCTTAAGTTGAGATGTATAGGTCATGTGAAATTTACAACACCAATAGTTTTCATTTTTGTAATTTTTTGTTAAGTTTTGAGGATTTCGTGTGCTTGATTATTAGGTGAATATTTGTTTTGCAGTGATGTAATTATTCTTACTGTCGTTTATTTAGTTTGTCCTTTTCATATGGTTGTCCTGTCAGTTTCATTCTATTGCTGGAGTTAAATACTTTACATGCTATTTATGTTTGTTCGCAGGTGTAATGCATGATGTCATGGTCAGCATATTGTATGTGTTTGAAATAGTGTACACCATGTTGATGGCATTACTGGTCAAAACAGGCAGGTGGAGTCATGACTTCACGCCAATTTACCTTTTATGATTAAGAAGTAGATCACTTTATATTAACTGTTTTTGTTCTGTGGATATAGATTGTGTATGTTTTGATGATTTAAAAATAAAGCTGTGTTCCAAGGAACATTGGTCTATTTCTATCAAAATGGAGTAGATTACTTTGGATTTACACTCTGTGTCTTTGTTTATGGCTACATACTGGCTATTTACAGATTACCAGCAGAATAGTAATGATAATGAACATATTGGTCTGTGTCACTGCTCATGTTACTGTTACATAATGTTACATCTACTTTTAAATAGCAAAGCCAATCATTGAAGTCTTTTTATACCACAAGGGTTTTGTTAAATATCGATCTTTAGAGCAAACGTTGCCAGAATAAGCAATTTCAGTCCAGATTTAAATTTTTGTAAAGATTTACAGCAGCCAGTGGCCTTTGGTTTTATTCTTTAGTTTCTGTTTACCGTGACTAGTTTTAAATTAACAAGCGATTTATCATCAGATGGTACATATTTATTGCACATTTGCAGCATTCTTGTAGCTCATGTAATTATGGAAAGAGAACGAAACATATACGCACCAAATGTGGTTAGAAGTGTGTACAGTTCACACCTGGGCACAGCTGCACAACTCCAACAAAGCTGCAAACATGCAATAAATATGTACCATCTGATGATAGTTATTCAAAATTGGTCTTGGTAAAATAATACAAAAAGTGGCTGACAGTAATTTCTGGGAAGTTTTAATCTTTTTCCCCCTCTCAGATGATATTAGTGGAACAGTAATGAAAAACGTTTGTGGCTATTGTTGAACGCTTTTGTGAATCTTTGGCAGACTTAGTGATAAACAATTATTAAGTTTTCTTCTAAATTTTGATTGAAATAACCTATTGGTTGACAGACAGCTATGGTGGCACAGGGTCATTCATTCCACATACTTATAACGAGCAAGAACTGCATATGCAATGCAAATAGAGCAAAACATGCATTCAGATTACTTTTCTTGTTGTCATTGTAAGCACCAGTGGGAAGTACATCAGTGGGGATGGTGGATAGGGCAACAGTTGGCTCTCGCCTTCCTGTGCATTGTACTGCAGGTGAGAAAGCTGTGTGGTGCCTAAAAAGTCAGTCATTATAGCGGGCACCTAGTTGTCGAGAAAGAATAGCAGTTGGCTGACTCTTAGCCACTGCCACAATGACAGTGTTATTTTAATCAAGGCATAGTGTGGTTGTGAAAAAAATCAGTTCAAGCTGAAATTTGATCTGTACTATCAATACAAGACAGAAATATAACTTTTGTGTAAACTTTGCATCATTAACTAGGATTTAACAAAGTTATGTACTATAGTATGAAGATATTTGAGAAGCTCCCATCTAACATACGACAAGTAATTAGTTATCTCAGCAAATTCAAAGGAAAATTTAAAACATATCTCATTGGTGACTCCTTCCATTGATTACCTTAGTGCAACTATTTGATTCCTTCTTTAGATGGATGGCAGGTAGTGTATTGTAAACTGTCCTATGTAATTACATATTTAGTTTACTGTTTTCTTTGAAAAAAATACTTGATTAATGAAGTAAAGACTAATTTTCTTATAAGACATCCTGCAGCTACCTAATATAACTGAAGTAGCAGCAGCTTTCTTTCTAATTCACTAGAAAACATTTAACTGGCATAAATAGAACTAGCATTAAGCAGTGTTGTGATAGTTTCTCATTAATATGGTGTACAGCTTAAGCAATGTTTGGTTCTCTTTTGATAATGTTTACCTTCACTTGCTCCTTGTAGGTTCACCTTCTTGGTGCTAGAGTAGAAAAAAATTCTATTCTTGTTCACCTTCTTGGTGGGATGTACAGAATATGATGAATGAGTAGAATTCTTTTGAAATTGTGATGGTTTATTTATGACAAGCAACGTTAGTAAATGTATATAATGTGAAGGTGCTATTAGAATGCTTAATGCCTTGAACACACACCTACATAATGACTGTCAGTAAATCTTTATCATCACTATCTTCAGCTGCCCAGTTGCAATGTGAATTCAATACATGATCAGATTAGCTGATTATATGTTCCACCATTTAACAACTTAATATGTGCTCAAATGTAGGAGTTTTTACTCGTATGGACTTCATTTGAGATTGATTTGCACCTAATTGGCGACAGAGTGGTGTACTCTACATACAAAATTCATGTTACTGATCAGTACATACTTAATTCTTTTCTAATTTGACGCCGGCCGCAGTGGCTGAGCGGTTCTAGGCGCCCAGTCCGGAACCGCGCGAATGCTACGGTCGCAGGTTTGAATCCTGCCTCGGGCATGGATGTGTGTGATGTCCTTAGGTTAGTTAGGTTTACCTAGTTCTAACTTCTAGGGAACTGATGACCTCAGAAGTTATGTCCCATAGTGCTCAGAACCATTTGAACAATTTTTTTTTTTTTTTTTTTTTTGCTAATTTGACATTGAGTGATGTTATTCTACTTATGTTTGTTCTTTCCATTACTGCCACGTTCAATCAAAAAATATTCAATAATTCAGTTTAAATAAATATTTGATTTATTTTCAGAAGCACATTGCAAATCCAGTACCACAACATGATTGCACAACCAAATGTTCTCTTTCACCAACCTATATTTTCTGGGATGGTTACAAGGGATAGGCAACAGCCAGTACCCTAGATCATTATTTTTATTTTACCCTCTGTGCCAAATTAATGTGTCTGGTAATATATTAATGTTATGTCACTGTCTGTGGTAATATCATAGATAGACATTAAGAAAATGAAATGGTTTACATTCCACTGTGAAAACCCTCTGTCATAAAATGTTTATTGACTTGGATGACACTTGTATCTCTTGTGTTGGAGTTACTGTTGCAATGAATGTAGTTTTCTAGTAAGACATGTTGAAAACAACTGCAGTAAAATAAATTTGTTTATTGCAAAAGTAGTTATGTCTTTTACATATATTGTATTGTGCCATTATATGTGTCTGTTGTTCACAATCCCTGCTCCCATCCCCACCCAGAGAAAGTAATTACAGAATCAAGAATCATAAGTTCGATGGTCCATCCACTAATAATTATAGGCCCAAGGATAATATTTTTTCACTGAGTTGCTTATACTTCTTCAAAAGGAAAACTGTGAAAAGTATTAAATTAAAATATTTTGCGATTGGTTCTGCATGGAATGTTGAATGTTTTGTTATAATATATTCAATTATTCAACATTTATTCACTTCCTGTGAACTATTAGACATCAGCTGTATTAGGTATATAAGTGACATATGAAAATTTCTGCCGGACTGTAACTTGAGCCTCATCAATGATTCACTGTGTACATGTTTAGAGTAAGGTATAATGAGCCAATTGTAACACATTCGGTCAGTGATACACAGCCTCTTATTTGGCATGTGTTCAGTTCATTTTCTTTGATTCTTTCCACACATCACCTCTCCTCGGCTTGTAACTTCAGATTGGTCAGTCTGTGAAAGTACATAATGGGCTATGAAAATGAACTCTTATTTAAAACAGTTTCTTCTAGATATGATGAGTTTGGTTTGACCTTTTGGATGTGACATGATCTTGAAGAAACAAAACAAGTAGAAGTAGTAATAGTTATGAACAGTGCTTGATTTATAAAAAAGGAGAGGTACCAGTATTGTGACTTAACTAGAGGTGTCGGTATGGCATACCATCACAAATCGAGCACTGGTTATAACAACAAAAGCAGTTGTTTGGTTTAAAATAGTGATGCCAGTAACTGTACCTGGATTGCTTCGTCTTCTCACAGCTATGGAAAAGGAAGACTTATTTTTGACAGTATTATGAAAAGGATAGTTGCTACGAACCATATAGTGGAGTCGCTGATTCACAGATAGGTACAACAAAAAGACTGTCAAACACAGCTTTTGGCTAAACAGGTCTTCATTAGGTTTAGGCAGCACACAACACAACACACATGCGCACACGTGGCCACAGTCTCTGGCTGCCAAGGCAAGACTTCGAGCATCTTGCGCTGCTGCTCACATTCTGGCGTTGGCAGCCAGAGACTGTGGTCGGGCATGTGTGTTTGAGTTGTCTTTCATGCACACTGCCACCCAAAGAAACTGATAAACAAATTTGGACTCATTAATTTGGGGGGGGGGGGGGGGAGGGCTTGAGAAGGGAAGGTTTGCACCACTCACGTGGAAAAACCTATCTTAGTATATGTTAATTAAGAAATCCCAACCTAATCATGGATCATTGAGTCAACATAGCAGAATTAAAAAATAATTTGAAAGTGATGAATGAAATCAATATATTTTGTGATTGGCTCTGCATGGGATCTGAACCATGTCACATTTGTCTTTTTTTGTTGTAATATATTTGGTTACACTGATGCAAAACTTCATAAAGAGTACACAAGATGAAAGCTCCATGTAACAAGACTGATGGAAAAAAGTAAGTTAACTGTTTAGTATTTTAAAAGTAATCACCATAGCTGTGAATACATTTATGCCCCTGTGAGACAAGATGGCCAATCGCTTCATGGAAAAATGTTTGCGGTGTTCTAAGAAACCATGATTGTACCCATGTGTGTACCTCCTGATGTGAACCAAACGAATGGCCAAGAATGTTTCTTTAGGACTCCAAAAATATGGAAATCACATGAGGAGGGATTCGGACTGTATGGATGTTGTGTGAAGGCTTCCCAGACAAAACTCTGCTACATAGTTTAAGCAATCTGTCAATAAAACATCTGCCAAGTTTGTATAGAGTATGTTGTAGAAGTTTTTCTGGGAAAACACATATTCTCCATAAAGTCCTGATCTCTTCCCATGTAATTTCCATATTTTCAAAGTGCTGAAGAAAGACCTTCATGGCTGTCCCTTTGCTTCAGATAAAGACGTGCGTGCCTGGCAACATTTTTCCACTAAGGTGTTGACCATTGTAAGGCAATTACAGTGGAATAAATGTGTTAACAACTATGGCAAGTACTTCAGTGTTAATGAACAGTTTACTTACTTTTTTCCACCTTTTTCATATTAATTTGACTGCCCTTTGCTTTTGTAGATCTGTGTACTATGTACACAAGTGCTCTATTATTATTTTACAGCATTTTATTTTTTTAAAATACTTTCCCCTCAGAAACTTGCAGCTATGTGCTGGGTTAAAGATATCCCGAATTTGGTAGGTTTTTATAATACAGTTAGATTATCTGCAGTGCTAAAGCAAGCAACAGTAGCTTCATAAACACTGATGGACATGCACCGTTTTGGATTTGAGAACTGTACCCATGGTCTAGGGGTAGCGTCTTTGATTCATAATCAAAACGTCTTCGGTTCCGGGTTCGATCCCCGCCACTGCCTAAATTTTGATAAATAATCAGCACTGGCGGCCGAAGACTTCCGGCATAAGAAGTCAGCCTCATTCTGCCAACGACCTTGTCAAAGAGGGCGGAGGAGCGGATAGAGGTTCAGGGCACTCTCTTGTCCTAGGGGTGGGAAATTGCCCCTAAAGGCGGAAGAATCAGCAATGATCAACGACATGAGGATGCAGAAGGCAATGGAAACCACTGCATTAAAGACACGTAACGTGTACCCACAGGACATGTGGCCTGTAATTGAAGAAGTGTCATGATGATCTCTCCATTGGCAAAAGATTCCGGAATAGTCCTCCATTCGGATCTCCGGGAGGGGACTGCCACGGGGGAGGTTACCATGAGAAAAAGATTGAATAATATACGAAAGGATAACGTTCTACAAGTTGTGGCGTGGAATGTCAGAAGCTTGAATGTGGTAGGGAAACTAGAAAATCTGAAAAGGGAAATGCAAAGGCTCAATCTAGATATAGTAGGGGTCAGTGAAGTGAAGTGGAAGGAAGACAAGGATTTCTGGTCAGATGAGTATCGGGTAATATCAACAGCAGCAGAGAATGGTATAACAGGTGTAGGATTCGTTATGAATAGGAAGGTAGGGCAGAGGGTGTTTTACTGTGAACAGTTCAGTGACCGGGTTGTTCTAATCAGAATCGACAGCAGACCAACACTGACAATGATAGTTCAGGTATACATGCCAACGTCGCAAGCTGAAGATGAACAGATAGAGAAAGTGTATGAGGATATTGAAAGGGTAATGCAGTATGTAAAGGGGGACGAAAATCTAATAGTCATGGGTGACTGGAATGCAGTTGTAGGGGAAGGAGTAGAAGAAAAGGTTACAGGAGAATATGGGCTTGGGACAAGGAATGAAAGAGGAGAAAGACTAATTGAGTTCTGTAACAAGTTTCAGCTAGTAATAGCGAATACCCTGTTCAAGAATCACAAGAGGAGGAGGTATACTTGGAAAAGGCCAGGAGATAGGGAAGATTTCAATTAGATTACATCATGGTCAGACAGAGATTCCGAAATCAGATACTGGATTGTAAGGCATACCCAGGAGCAGATATAGACTCAGATCACAATATAGTAGTGATGAAAAGTAGGCTGAAGTTCAAGACATTAGTCAGGAAGAATCAATACGCAAAGAAGTGGGATACGGAAGTACTAAGGAATGACGAGATATGTTTGAAGTTCTCTAACGCTATAGATACAGCAATAAGGAATAGCGCAGTAGGCAGTACAGTTGAAGAGGAATGGACATCTCTAAAAAGGGCCATCACAGAAGTTGGGAAGGAAAACATAGGTACAACGAAGGTAGCTGCGAAGAAACCATGGGTAACAGAAGAAATACTTCAGTTGATTGATGAAAGGAGGAAGTACAAACATGTTCCAGGAAAATCAGGAATACAGAAATACAAGTCGCTGAGGAATGAAATAAATAGGAAGTGCAGGGAAGCTAAGACGAAATGGCTGCAGGAAAAATGTGAAGACATCGAAAAAGATATGATTGTTGGAAGGACAGACTCAGCATACAGGAAAGTCAAAACAACCTTTGGTGACATTAAAAGCAACACTGGTAACATTAAGAGTGCAACGGGAATTCCACTGTTAAATGCAGAGGAGAGAGCAGATAGGTGGAAAGAATACATTGAAAGCCTCTATGAGGGTGAAGATTTGTCTGATGTGATAGAAGAAGAAACAGGAGTCGATTTAGAAGAGATAGGGGATCCAGTATTAGAATCGGAATTTAAAAGAGCTTTGGAGGACTTACGGTCAAATAAGGCAGAAGGGATAGATAACATTCCATCAGAATTTCTAAAATCATTGGGGGAAGTGGCAACAAAACGACTATTCACGTTGGTGTGGAGAATATATGAGTCTGGCGATATATCATCTGACTTTCGGAAAAGCATCATCCACACAATTCCGAAGACGGCAAGAGCTGACAAGTGCAAGAATTATCGCACAATCAGCTTAACAGCTCATGCATCGAAGTTGCTTACAAGAATAATATACAGAAGAATGGAAAAGAAAATTGAGAATGCGCTGGGTGACGATCAGTTTGGCTTTAGGAAAAGTAAAGGGACGAGAGAGGCAATTCTGACGTTACGGCTAATAATGGAAGCAAGGCTAAAGAAAAATCAAGACACTTTCATAGGATTTGTCGACCTGGAAAAAGCATTCGACAATATAAAATGGTGCAAGCTGTTCGAGATTCTGAAAAAAAGAGGAGTAAGCTATAGGGGGAGACGGGTCATATACAATATGTACAACAACCAAGAGGGAATAATAAGAATGGACGATCAAGAACAAAGTGCTCATATTAAGAAGGGTGTAAGACAAGGCTGTAGCCTTTTGCCCCTACTCTTCAATCTGTACATCGAGGAAGCAATGACGGAAATAAAAGAAAGGTTCAAGAGTGGAATTAAAATACAAGGTGAAAGGATATCAATGATACGATTCGCTGATGACATTGCTATCCTGAGTGAAAGTGAAGAAGAATTAAATGATCTGCTGAACGGAATGAACAGTCTAATGAGTACACAGTATGGTTTGAGAGTAAATCGGAGAAAGACAAAGGTAATGAGAAGAAGTAGAAATGAGAACAGCAAGAAACTTAACATCAGGATTGATGGTCATGAAGTCAATGAAGTTAAGGAATTCTGCTACCTAGGCAGTAAAGTAACCAATGACGGACGGAGCAAGGAGGACATCAAAAGCAGACTCGCTATGGCAAAAAAGGCATTTCTGACCAAGAGAAGTCTACTAATATCAAATACCAATCTTAATTTGAGGAAGAAATTTCTGAGGATGTACGTCTGGAGTACAACATTGTATGGTAGTGAAACGTGGACTGTGGGAAAACCAGAACAGAAGAGAATCGAAGCATTTGAGATGTGGTGCTATAGACGAATGTTGAAAATTAGGTGGACTGATAAGGTAAGGAATGAGGAGGTTCTACGCAGAATCGGAGGGGAAAGGAATATGTGGAAAACACTGATAAGGAGAAGAGACAGGATGATAGGACATCTGCTAAGACACGAGGGAATGACTTCCATGGTACTAGAGGGAGCTGTAGAGGGCAAAAACTGTAGAGGAAGACAGAGATTGGAATACGTCAAGCAAATAATTGAGGACGTAGGTTGCAAGTGCTACTATGAGATGAAGAGGTTAGCACAGGAAAGGAATTCGTGGTGGGCCGCATCAAACCAGTCAGTAGACTGATGACAAAAAAAAAAAAAAAAAAAAAAAAACACACTCACTTTTTTAAGGTGGGGACAGTATAATACATACTTCTATTGTACAGACGAGGAACTTGAAACTTAGCAAGTTTGAGTAACTCCATTTACTATAAATACTCCTTAGAAAACTTTCTTATTTCTTTTTTATATTTTGCTGTTAGTAGATGTACCACATTTACATAAAGCACCAAAATTCATATTTAGGTAACGTTTCAGTAAAATTCATTATCTATCAGTTTAACTGAGTTCCACTAAGCCAACACTGAATGTGTTCTTTTAAGAGAAATCTGTAATTTACTCAGAAGCCATATGCTCAGGAACATATTGTGATCTAATAATTGTTTATTTCCAGAATGACATAAATTATTTGAAAGTCCTCACTTCATTCTATCAGTAAACATTTTATTATTAGTGAAAAGTCATTAATTAAAATGTTATTCATAATTAAAGTTTCCACACCCAGAAAATAATATTATTATTTGGACCTCTAAGTATGTTTATAAAATCATAGGAGTGGTTATAATTTTCTTGCTGTAATTTTTCTGAACTAGAAAATAGCTTTGGTTATCAGAGTAATTTGACAATTAATTAATGGAGACAACTACTATCCCATTAAATTTACAAGATGCTTGGAAAATTACCATGGCAGTGTTCATGATATGAATAAAATAATCCACCCAACTTTTCTTATTTCCCAATCATCTATCACATTGATAAACCAAATTATTAGTTGCTTCACCATAATGTCATTGCCACTAATTTCTTAATTATCTCTCTATATAGCAATAGGAATTTAGGTCCTAGTAATTGCTACAGTAACTTCTCCATGGTAGAGTCATGATTAGCTATTTTTATCTTAATATATCGATGTAAAAATCCATAGAGTGCACTCATCCATTCCACATTTCAATGTCAAAGTCACTAATATGAGCAGGTCTTACTGTGTAATTATTCTTTGAACTTGTTTGGAAAATCTGTCTGTAGTCATCCACATAACTTCTCTGTGTTAAAGTGTTAGTAAAGCTTCAGTGACTGAGTTCTTTCAAATGCTATTTTCTGAAGATTTACTTTTTTTTGTAGACTTGGATGATGACTTCGCCATGGAAAGAACCTGCCACTGTTTAGAGTTCAAGTGTAGTAGCTGACTTGGTCTATTTGAACTATAAAAATAGTTATAGCAGAAGTTAATCTTCAGCATTGTGCATTTTGGCACTAAGGAATGTGAAGTAATCTCAAGTTTAAATCAATGATGTCATGGCCGTCACTGAACTAGACTATATCTTCAACCAATTTCAGAGAACGAGACTTCAAAAGTCTAGCATTACGAAAGAATACCAGCAATTTAACCAGGTCGTTAATGTTACATAGTGTGGTTAGCTTTTCACAGGGCAACTGTAGAATCCCTAATGATGATGAAAAGCTTCCTAATGATGCACTAAACATAAAATGTGGCTACCCATACAACCAAGTATGAGAGGAGTGCACATTAAAAAAAGCATTTTGTAAGCAACTTCCTCTCCAACTGGAAAAACAGGTTGTCCAAAACTGCAGTACTAAATACTATACTGTACAGTGCACTCATTGACACTTGAAGTGTTTGTTTCTATTTGATGAAGTAAACAAATCATATGAGGTATGAGTCCATTTTGTAAGGATTTCTATTCTTAATATACAAGATATGCCTGTAAGAATTACTGTTAAGTCAATTATAAGTTCATCAGGCAAATTTAGGAAAACTAAAATTACAAATGGGAGCTAGATACCTATACAAAATGTTAATATGCACATTTTACAATGAAATTATGGAGTAGTCTGCATACTAATGCAATGAGTTTGTTGAGGCTATGAATCCATGAACAATAAACACATTCCAAGTACAGGAAACCTTGGCTAAATACTGTTATACTGCTGAAGGCTAAATAGAATAAATACAAAAGTACATGAAACCTTTCACTGCATTTGCATAACTTTCTGGATTAAAATTATCTTTAACAGTTGAATAATATTGAAGTCAGTTTGTGTTAATCACCAAAATTTTAATTAATTCATGGATAAGCATTATAGCTCTTGGATCAAACATAATTCCTTCCTTTTGACAAAATGTTAGCATGTTCTAATAATAGTATTTCTTTGGGTTAGTAAAAACAGTAACAAAACACTGCTGTTGTAAATGAGGGCAGTAACGCTTGCACTAGACCTACATCCACAAAGGTGCTATCCAGCATAAATATTTTGTGATTTGTACCTAAGACAAAGAGATACAAAAAAGGACTCTGGGTTAAGTGGGTATAATCTTGTGGAGGAAGGACCTCTTGTCAGGACACGATACAAGAAAACATGAAAAAGGTATTCACTTTCACAGTTACTTTTTATTTTCCATGTAACATTAAGATTAATCAAATATTTGTAATAAGATACCTGATCACAATACCATTACTTCAGACAAACCAAAATTTATGAATAAACACAAGTGGTAGAACAGCCTGCCAAGATAGCAGTAACTGAAATTTATACAGGTAGTGAAAAAGCAACATGGATTATGGACTTCTTAGTACTGTATGGCATAGTCCAAGATAAAGAAACTATGATTGTACAATTGAGAGATAACAGAATCGAAAAACTGAATCTTACAATTCTGCAAGTGGTGCCAGTTGTACACCTATTGCAGTAAATTATACATTAAATCCTGATCTCAGTTTCAGATATCACTATGAGTGATTGACACTTACAATGAAAATAAAATTATGTGCATTTTGTGTACTCATGTAGAACTGACAAAAATTGTTTCTGTAAACATTTTGAAATCCCACATGTGAAATGTGAACGACAATATTTTAGAGTCACTGGTGAATCTAGAGAATGGAAAAAGGAAACTGAGCGGGCAAGAGAGAGAGAGAGAGAGTGTGGGAGAATGCTGGGACATAGTAGTGACAGGATAATGAGCTGCTAGTTGCAGTATCTGCAGGCTATGCTGGGGCTGTGGGGGAAGTGGAATAAAGTAGAGAAGAGAAAAGGATTCTGCCGGTGCACTGGTGGGGTAGAAGGTTGTGCATGGCTGGATTGGGAGCAGGGAGGGTGGAGATCAGGGTGGTGGTGTGGGTGGAAAGAATCCAGTCAGTGAGGCAGTCATTGAATTCGAGCATATCATGTTGGGTGGCATGCTCAGCAAATGGGTGATCCAGCTGTCTCTTGGCCAGTTTGGCACTGGCCATTCATGTGGACACACGACTTGGCAGTGGTCATGACCATGTAGTATGACAGAAAGTGGTTGCAGATAACTTGGTAGATCACATGACTGCTTTCACATTTACCCCTGCCTCTCATTGGATGGCAGATGCCAGGGACAGGACTGGAGCATGTTGTAGTATGGGTCAGGCTTTGCATCTATTACAGGATAAGCCCCATGGGACAATTGGTTCAGAGCAGGGGTGGAATAGGGCCAGACAATGATATTGCGTAAGTTGGATGGGCAGCGGAATACCTCTGTATGTGTGTGTGTGTGTGTGTGTGGGGGGGGGGGATATTTTTCATTTCAGGACACGATAGGAGGTAGTCGAAACCCTGATGTTCTCTGAAGTATCATTAATGAACCCTGATGATGACAGAACAATTGTTATGAACTATCATTAATGCAGCGCAAGTCATCCAATCTTCGCATTTTAAGAAAACTAAATTGTGTGATTGCCTTAGTCTTAAATCAGTATTTATGTCTCCAAGAATATATATCCTTTCCTTAGACCATTTTGCAAAAAATAAGTTAATTTTCTCCAAGGAGTGGCCAAATGCTTCAATATTAGTGTCTGGCATACAGTAAAAAAATATAGTTATGATTTTTAACATGGGCTATAACAGTGCAGCTGCTTCCACTGCATTTTTTAGGCTTGTGTCATCCACACTAAGGACACTGTATTGGACAAGTACTGTAAACCCACCAACCTGATTTATGTAGTCTCTTCTATGATGCCTCTTCAGTAGCACATCATTCTGAAGTCATAAAGTGGAAAATCTTAATGAGTTAAGGATGGTGTTTGCACAAAAATGTACAAACCACCACAATTTTGGTTTCACTTTTTCATATATTGTCTACAAGATCCTATTGTTGGATGGTGACCAGTATCTTAATGTCATATGAAAAAAAAAAAATACTACTGAGGATAGACTATAATTATTAACAATAATTTGGTTAGTAAAAAGTGTAGTGATCTAGGACTTTGGAATAGTATATGGAATCATTTTACGCATCTGCATTGGCACTAATCCGTTTATGGGTACAAGCACAATACTGGACATCGTGGAAGACTATACAATTTTCATAACTAATGGCTCAATCAGTTAATGAAGTAAGCCACCATGTGCATAAAAATTGGAGTAATAGAAGTACAGCACTCAGAGATGAAATTTAATAAGCACAGAGTCAAAATTAGCAATGTAAAATGTGTCTACTTCTGAACTTTAATGATAATTATCTTGAAAATTAATTTTTTCCACAAAATTTTAACTATGTTACTGAAAAGTAGGAATGCCAGTCTTTACAATGAGTGGTATCATCCTTACCAAATCTATTTATTAGCTCAAAATATTTTCACTGCTATTTACTATAGTAAAATTTTTAATCAGACATAACTTTTAATTAACATGGTTTTAAACAAAACTAATTGTATTTTTGCTGTTGGATACTGAGACTGCAACTATACCAATGAAACCTGAATTGAATAACAAATGGACAGATTTATGCCTACATCATGTACAAATATTACTGAAAATCAGAACAAATACACACTCAGAGACAGAAAAGAGTCAAAAAATTATTGGTAGTAGTTGGGGTGTAATTAGAGCAGGTGGTGGATGCCAGCTCGATATGCCACAGTATTCCAGGACCATCCCCCGTGATATGTACAGTCATAGCTTATCTTCACTGAGCCAGTGTCTATTAACACATAATGTAGTCTTCTTTTGTACACCTAACAGAATACTAAGAATACCAATCTTATTTTTTAATGACCTGACATTTCTATGTAAGAGTAATCATGAGTCATCACCACAAATGGGTAAAGTTGGATTCTTAGGCAGCAGCACATCATTGTCTTCACTTTATACATAGTCTTTTGTTATAAGGACATTGTGTTCATACAACAGCAGCCTTCTCCTTCATTGCATTGAATCCAGATGCTTCCAGCAAAGTAATACGCTCAGAAACACCCGTAAAAAAAAATCACTGTTCCTTTCTTGTTCTTGCAGACTCTCATACAATGACTTCTTAATTTTCATCCAAATTCTGTGTATTTGTTTTTTGCAATGTCCTACTAATGTAATTGAACATTTGTAATACTGTCCTATGAAAGAAATGTAATTGTTTCGTTTCTCATGGATTTGTCTATGCATTTTTAGCAGTAACAGTAAATATGAAAACATGACCAAAGAATGTAATATTTAAATTTTTAGTCATTGCATGGAATATAAACAAACAGTGATATATTGAAGTCATGTAATAATACTAGTTAGAGATTCTCAACTATTTATCATGAAATAAACTAGAACTATTTATTGTATGTGGTTAAAAGACAGTATGACATTCCCCCACTGCATTTTTTTGTAAATTACGTACAATGTATGTCATGCACTCATGAAATACTTGTTTGTTATCCCATATGTGCTTTCTGAATTTACCTTGCAGTTCATTTTTATAACAAAAAGAGCACTAAATATGGCATGAACATAGACATTATGCTGCTCTACAGATCAATATGTTACATCTAGCTCCAAATAGCTTGGCAGCCACACAGCCACAGGTGTGTCTACCTTTTTGTTACAAAGGAGTGACCATCTCAGTATGCAGTAATCTGCTGAGCAGTGTGCTTAGTACACTATGAGCAGTTGCATTAATTGTTAATGGGGTGATTTTCTTATTAGCCACTTCAGTCAGTTATATTATTAGTCATACTGGGATGAGATGTCTGTATGATCTTTTGCAGACTCGCTAACTGTAACTTAGGAGTTCTGCTTTGGAGTAGGCCTCATTCTTTGAACTGAATCCCCCCTACCAGATAGTGCTCACATACTACAAAACGCCCACCACTTCCACTGTACCCTCCCATACCATACTATCTGCACAGGTATGGGACAATACTTTACTCTTAACACTCTTCTTTCGCATTCAGCTTGGCCACAGGTAACCAAACTGTCACCTAGCCATCCTAACCTAATCCTCTGATTACACTACAGATCAATCATCACAACAAAACACCTATTCAGTCTTGTTATGTCAGTGTTCATTTAAGGTGATAAAGTAGGTGTTTACACAACCTGAAAATTAATTTGCATAAGAATACAGTGTCTGAAATGTAGTGTCACAGAAGAATGGTGAAGATTATATGGGTATACCGGATAACTAAATAGGTGGCACTGAATAAATTTGGTAAGAAGAGAAATTAAAGGTACAACTAAAAAATGCGACTGACTGGTAGGACACATCCCGAGGCATCAAGGAATCATCAAGTCAATTTGGTACTGGAGGGAAGTTTGTGGGATAAAAATTACAGAGTTGTACCTAGGTTTGACTATTTTAAGCAGGTTCAAATAGATGGAAGTTGTGCCTTATAACAAAATGTAATGGAAGCTTTTAAGTGTGATATCCTCACAGATTTGTGCATCAGTACAAATTGTCAGGATTGCTTTTAAAGGGTATCAAATATACATTTGTATCATTATTATTTTCGATTAACTATTCTCAGTTCCAATATTTACTATCAACAAACATTTGATGTAGTAGTCAGTGAATGTAGACCCATTTATAACATGGTTCCAGCATGTTCAAGAAAGTATTTAAAAAAAAATAAAATGAAAAAACACCATCTGAACAGCCGTTGAAGGTCCAATGGTACTGACTGGCTGCTGTGTCATCCTCAGCCCTTGGGCATCACTGGGTGTGGATATAGAGGGGCATGTGGTCAGCACACAACTCTCCCAGCCGTTGTCGGCTTTCGTGGCCAGTGTCGCCACTTCTCAGCCAAGCAGCTCCTCTATTGGCCTCACAAGGGCTGAGTGCACCTCGTTTGCCAACAGCACTCGGCAGACCCGGATGGTGACCCATCCCAGTGCTAGCCGAGCCCAACAGCTCTTAACATTGGTGATCTGACGGGAACCGAGACCACTGGCCAAGAAAAATATTGGTTTCAGTTTTTATTGTGGCCTGACCAAAGGAAACTAGGGCGCAATTGTCTTCCACATGTTCCTTGGTGTATTACATAACTCACAGACATCAGGATGTTTACACAAAATACATTAAATAGAAAATAATTTTTAATCATTATGGGCTCCAAATATTTATGTTTTCTGTGTAGTATCTTCACTCCTAGCAGATTTGTATGTTTGCGATATTTTTTATTTCTGTGTTACAAAATCACTAATTAAAAAATTGGCTATTTAGAAATTGCTTTCCCATGAATAAAGAGTGTGTTACTAATACAATATACCTTATGCCCTTGGTCCCTGCAGGCCGAGTTGAACCTGGAATATTAGACAATGAATGCCACTGTAAAAAATCTCAATCAATACTGTAATCTGTAATACAATTATAATTCCACATTTTGCTCATCTTTACTCTCGGTGCATTTCCTTTGCCACAACTGAATAATAAATCTGTAAAAATGTAATTGTAACAATCACATTACAGTGTGTAGATATGCTATCAATACTGTACAAATTACAGTGAGTACTTAGCTACCAAAAATAGACACTACATTAACCATTGTTGATTAACATGTTTATGACTTTAATGTAGAACAGACACAAATTCTTCAGAAAATGAGGCGTTAATACAAAGAAAAATCTTTATACAAACATCAAAATAAGGCTTTAAAACTGTATCAGGATAATGGCCACAAGGGATGAAACTCAAGAAATGTACCGAGAAGTGTTCTTCACTTCTTGATAAGAAAACTAAAACTACCTTAAATGCGCACATTGTAAGCTATTCATTTTACAAATCTTATATATTTTACTTACCATTCCACGATTGGAATACAGTCGTTTTTTGAGCACTGCCATAACGTATTCTTCCTGCCTGTGTAAGCCAAAAATCTGTAGCCATTCTTAAAGCACTTATCAATGTCTTCTGCTGTATTTTATGCACATTCCTTCTGTGAACGATGTTACTCCCATGTTTTGGTGTGGTAACCATCTTTTGTTGATTTGACATAGTTCTGTCGAATCATATTTAAGACACCTCTTTTAAATTACATATTTCTAGTTCGTTAATGAAGTTACTATAGGTGAACATGGATTCGACATATTTACAATGAGAATGATCACATTCGTTGACGTACTTCATTGGGAATCCTTTACAGTTTCATTGTGAGGAGCATAGAAGCTGCTGAGTTGGAAGCAGCCTGGCCCCTACTGAAGGAGGTTCAAATGGCTCTGAGCACTGTGGGACTTAACTGCTGAGGTCATCAGTCCTGCTGAAGGAGGCTTGCCACCTACTGATCAGCCCACCACTGGCAAGCACAAGCAGAATCGTGACTGACGCAGGCCAGTGCACAAATGGGTGTCACAACAGCCTCCCAAATTAAAGATCACTCTCGACAACATGAGAGACACTGCCACCACAGGTGGACATCCACAATGATCACTCTGATATGAAAGGCAAAGAGGTGATGTTGGCCAACTGCACACGAATGACGGGGGCTACCTGAGAGGATAGAGTCACATCAACTTGAACAGCAAAGATTAACGAAACAGTGATAACTGCTGAAGTAATGCACTAAAAAGGGTAGCTGGCACAGTAGCAAGAACGGAATCATAATATTAGCAACTTCAAAGGAGATAAAAGACACCGAAGACTGAGTCGTCTGTGAGACACCGTGGCAGACCATTTTTGCTACCGTACTGGAAAGGAAAAGATTAGTCCCAGCTAAGGCTGGAATCCGAGAAAAAAAACCCAAGACATAACATTATTTACGTAACATTTTCTTATAATATTTTCTTTAGCTATACATGTACCACATGTACATTCATTGTTCTTGTCTTATCTTTAGCCATATGTATTATTTGTGTGTAAAATTTCTAACAGCAATCTAAAGAAATTACTTAAAATGGTGAGATTGAACAAGAGAAATTACTCGCTTTTTGCAAGAAAAGGGATATAAATGTAATAAAAATAAAAGTTGTTAAAACATATGGCTGGAAAGGGTAGTCAGCATGCTCTCAAACAGACTGGCGGGGGGAGGGAGGGGGGGGGGTTTAAGAATGACAATGTCCTTACCTTGAATTTTGGGGGGCTCGGATAGCAATGGAGCGATTTGATATCAATAAAAGTAAGATACAGTGTTAAGCCATGTTGTTAATGACATGGCATACCCATGGTTCTAAATTTCTGTTACTCAGGGAATATAGTTGATTGTTATTTAACTGTGTTATTTCACCGAGATAACATTAAAAAAAAAAAAGTTAAGAATAATCAATGGACAACCTGTAGCTTGCCACCTTTCTTATACCCCAGACAAATTAAGAAAAATAGGGAAAATAATTTATAAGCTTTTGAAACTTTAGGAAAATAGTCATACTGGATGTAGTAGTGAGAAACAGAAAAGTTCCCTCCCCTAGTGGGTGAGCACCTACTCCACCACCCCTTAATTCAATTTTTTGATCTTTATTTTTCTGTTTTTATAAAAACAGTTCATCTTTCAAAGACATCTATTACGACAAAAAATATTTCTAGTGAAATTCTGCTCAAAGAAGTTCATATGCATGTTTTAACCAAGATAAACATGTTAGGATTTCAGGAGACCACTCACTGAAAAACAGGAGTATTGAGTTGTTGATAGACACAAACAAAAGAAGGAAAATTGGCTAGCTTTAAGATTTATCCTTTGCCGAGCTACACTAACAAAAACTAACACACACACTCTCTCTCTCTCTGTCCATGCTGCCAGCTATGCTGAGAGTGTCAGTGCTATTTTGATTTTGGGGCAGGTGGGCTGACTGTGGTGCGGTAGTGTCAAGCAGGGTGGGTAGAGGGAAAGAAGGTGGGAGGGCAGGGAGATGAGCTGGTAATGGGTAGCTAGTAGCTCGGATGGAGATGGCCAGTTTGCCAGGTAGGAATGTGGGAGGGAGGGGTGGCAGGTTGTAGAATTTTGGAACACGTATTATGTTCGAGTAAAATGCCTTTTCTGGAGACTAGAAATCTACTCTGCAGGAATCAGCATGGGTTTTGAAATAGACAGTCGTGTGAAACCCAGCTCGCGCTATTCGTCCATGAGACTCAGAGGGCCATAGATACGGGTTCCCAGATAGATGCCGTGTTTCTTGAATTCCGCAAGGCGTTCAATACAGTTCCCCACAGTCATTTAATGAACAATGTAAGAGCATATGGACTATCAGACCAATTGTGTGATTGGATTGAAGAGTTCCTAGATAACAGAGCGCAGTATGTCATTCTCAGTGGAGAGAAGTCTTCCGAAGTAAGAGTGATTTCAGGTGTGCCGCAGGGGAGTGTCATAAGACCATTGCTATTCACAATATACATAAATGACCTTGTGGATGACATCGGAAGTTCACTGAGGCTTTTTGCAGGTGATGCTGTGGTGTATCGAGAGGTTGTAACAATGGAAAATTGTACTGAAGTGCAGCAGGATCTGCAGCGAATTGACGCATGGTGCAGAGAATGGCAATTCAGTCTCAATGTAGAAAAGTGTAATGTGCTGCAAATACATAGAAAGATAGATCCCTTATCATTTAGCTACAATATAGCAGGTCAGCAACTGGAAGCAGTTAATTCCATAAATTATCTGAGAGTACGCATTAGGAGGGATTTAAAATGCGATGATCATATAAAGTTGATCGTCGGTAAAGCAGATGCCAGACTGAGATTTATTGGAAGAATCCTAAGGAAATGCAATCCGAAAACAAAGGAAGTAGGTTACAGTATGCTTGTTGCCCACTGCTTGAATACTGCTCAGCAGTGTGGGATCCGTACCAGATAGGGTTGATAAAAGAGATAAAGAAGATCCAACGAAGAGCAGCACACTTCATTACAGGATCATTTAGTAATCGTGTAAGCGTTACAGAGATGATAGATAAACTCCAGTGGAAAACTCTGCAGGAGAGACGCTCAGTAACTCGGTATGGGCTTTTGTTAAAGTTTCGAGAACGTACCTTCACCGAAGAGTCAAGCAGTATATTGCTCCCTCCTACGTATATCTCGCGAAGAGACCATGAGGATAAAAACAGAGAGATTAGAGCCCACACAGAGGCATACCGACAATCCTTCTTTCCACGAACAATACGAGACTGGAATAGAAGGGAGAACCAATAGAGGTACTCAGGGTACCCTCCGCCACACACCGTCTGGTGGCTTGCGGAGTATGGATGTAGATGTAGATGTAGATGTAGATATGAGCTGGCACAATTGTAGTGGTCAGTAGGAAGGGGCACATGCTGAAAGCAATTTAACTTGGGAGGGGTGACAGGATGGAAAGGACAGAAATTGTTGGGTTGAGGATGTGGGGACAGCAGGTTACTGTAGGTTGAGGTCGGGATGGTTTCACAAACAGAGAATATGTTGTAAGGATAAATCTGGTCTGTGTGTTTCAGAAGAGCTAGTGGTGGAGGGGTGGATCTATATAATCAGGGTTGTGAACCAGCCATTAAAATCAATCATTTTATGTTCAGCTGCACATTGTGCCAAAAGTACAGCCTTCTTTCCTTTTGGCCTTAGTTTGGGGACAGCTGGTTGATAGTCATACAATACAGAAAGCTGTGCAGTGATTGCACCAGAGCTGGTATATGATGGCTGCTTTCACAGGTGGCGCAGACTCTGATGGGGTACGATATGCCAGTGACATGACTAGAGTAGTAGGTGCTGGGTGTATGGATTAGGCAGAGCTTGGACTTTGGTCTGCCACATGTATATTATCTCTGTAATAAGCAGATGAGAGTAGGAGGGGCACAGAGATACACTAGGATGATGTGTAGGTTGGGTGGGCAATGAAACACATCTTTAGGAGGACTGCAAAGGATCTTGGGGTAGGAAGGCCCTCTTTCAGGGCAGGAAGAGAGGTAAAGCACTGGTGACAATATGGTTGACTTGTTACGGTCTAGAGTGATATTGGGTGATGAGGGGGCGCTCCTTTTAGCTGATTCTTGGAGATGGTGCGAGGATAGGGGGGCATTGGAAATTTGCTTGTGGACTAGATTGGGGGAATGTTGCTGCCTGCAAAGGCCTTTGTGAGCCCTTCAGCATACAGGGCAAGAGAGTGCTCCTCAGGGCAGGTATGTCGTCCACAGGTAGCTAAGCTGTATGTGGGGGAATTATTTTTGTGTGGAAGGAATGGCAACTGTTGAAATGCAGGTACTGTTGGTGGTTAGTAAGTTTGATGTTGACTGAGGTGTGGATGGAGCCATCAGAGAGGTGGAGGTCAACTTCCAGGAAGGTGGCACATTGTGTAGAGGAGGACCAGGTGAAACAGATAGGAGAAATCGTGTTGAGGCTCAGAAGGAATGTGGATAGGTTGCCTCGGTCCTGAGTTTGGATATATCATCAATGAACCTTCACCAGACTGGATGTTGGGAGACGGATCATTGAATATTTGTGGAATGACTCCATAACTGTAATGTTCAGTCAGTTTGTATTTAAGCATTTTTATAGTAATTGTATCTCAGTCTGGGAGTCATTCATCGGCTTTCTGCAATAAATCCTACTGTGAAAATTGGGATTTCTCTGAAGACTCTAGAAAATTGCATACTTCTTGCAAAGTGGCATCAAAATTGATATCAAGAGTGTGGCCCCCGCTTCAAACAGAGGAGCGTTTTGACACTAATTTAGCATAGCAGTCTTGATGACAACAGTCTTCTGTAGCTACTGAACACAAAACATTGTTGATATGTTCAGTAACTTTTCTGCAAAAATCATAGTTACATTTCTCTGTTTTCTCAGGCAGTGTGTGTTTCCAAATTAATTGTATCATTGCCATCAATATCTTAGTGAAACTCTTGTGAATGGGGTTCAGTGATCCAGAAAAGTGCCTAACACTAGCAGCCAGATGCGTGTCGAAAGATGTTGCTGAGGTCTCCCAGCACAGCACTGCATAGCAGGAAAGCTATCAGGCAGACATTGAAACCCTGTGGCTGCATAATGTTTACTGCAAAAAATAAGCTACTGTGGTGCTATCTTTTTGTTTGGTCATCAGCCCACTCAGTTACAGATATGAGATGACAGTGTAAACTTTCACCCCCCCCCCCCAAAAAAAAAAAAAAAAAACACAAAAGGCTAGACATGGCACTCATCAGCCATACACCATGAAGTGAACTGTCATAACCATCTCTCAACCACATCATTCACATTAGCCATGGCTTAAGTTACACAATCAAGTCAGTGCCCCCAACTAGACATTTCCATTTCAATCACAGAAATTTTGTCATTAATATTAGCTTGTTACACACACAGAAGCAGAGTCTCTATTAAGATGTTATTTTTCCCAAACATGTTAGCAGAAATAAGTAAATTATTGCCCAGATCATCCTAAAATGATGGATTTATTGCATCAGAAGACCTGAAATTCTCATAACGTTTGCTCCTGAAGCATAAACCAGGTAAGTGACATAGCTGTATGATATGTTACATTATTTTAAATGGTATTCATCCAAGATAAAAGAAGTGACTTCATTCTTGTAAGTTTATGTCCAAATCAGTTGGTGGCCTCTGATAAAGGATTTACATCATTTTGCTATGCATCTGATAAACAAACAAATTCACAGTCTTAGCAACAACCCCTGTCATCTTCTGTAACTCTCTCACTGTAATGTTACTGGAAACTTATTACCTATATACGTACTGTCACTGAACAAACTAATACAACATAATTGACTTTGCTTTTGCATAAATGCAAAAATGTGCACAGGCGCAGGTCATTGTGTGGAGAGCAATTCTTGTACCAAGACTTCAGCTGATGGAAATTGGAATGATCTCTTCAGTGACAAACTGTTGCTCACTAGAAAGTGGTGCATCTGTCTTGACAGCTATTCACAGTGCAAGACATACCACCAATTGTTGATTCTCTGCAAGCCTTCCTGCACTTCACTGCAGTCTTCCAGCTCCTCAGCCTCCATACAGACAAATAGCCTCACATAACTACCGAAGCTCCAGTTATGCAGTATTTCATTTTTTTTTTATGCTACATGGAATTTCCATATTTTTTTTTTTTACCTTGTTTGACTTGAGCAGTATATTTTCCACCTTCATTTGCATTGTAAGGGAATGAAAATCCATCATTCTGGCAGAAACAGCTGTGCCACATATGGCAGCTGAAGAAAATCAGGAAAGGAAAGCAGATAAACAGAAATAAATAATAGCCACGAAATCAAACTTACTATACTTCAGTTGCCACTAAAATCTTTTTCTCTATAAATTAAGTTTGGGAACAATTTTCAAACATACTGGTGAACAGAAACTGTCATGAATTTCAGATAAGAAGAAAACTTTTACTGCGAAAACACTTTGTGTAGTGTAAGCCAACTTTTGGTCAAAGAATCTGTCAATTTAATATCAGTTTCAAGTTTATGCACTGAACAAATTTCTTCTCTGTTTATTTTTTGCTTATCACTAATTCAGTTTGAGGCAACATTCAGTTGGCTGCTGCTCAGCCACAGATCTGATGTGAAAAGCCTTGAGGAAGATTGTGTCCATCTTGATGGAGACCACATAGTAAGAGATAAACTCTGTCTGTTGGTAGGAACCTGATAGTCTGTCCTTTCTACTGTGATCAATGGTACATTAAACACTAATCTTCACACAATGGAAAATCCATTACATAATAATGACAATGTTATGAAATGGGTAGTTGCTACTCACAACAGAAGAGGCAAAAGACTGCTCAGTGAAAAAATCAGTGAAACTTTAGACAAACTCAACATGCAAGACGACTTTTTAACTGAAACTGTTATGCCACTGGACTTTCATGCAGAAAGCAATGGTGACCAAAACACACATTCAAAGGAGGTTACAGCAGAATTAGCCGCCATCCCAGGCTATCCCAATAGCAAAAACGATGAAAACTCAACACTAGTAGAAGAAAGAGTAACATCAACAAAAATAGAGGCAGAAACACCAGCACAACTGCCACCAGTGTCACTAAAAGCAGCAGTACCAGAAACAGCAGACACAGCACCGTCAGCAGCAGCACAATCAACAGAAGCAGTACAGTCAACAGGAGCAGCAGCAGTTCCAACATCAGCAGTGGCAGAAAAGTACACAACCTCACATGGAGCAACAAGCAGACGGAAGAGAGTGCCTCCCTCCCATCTGCAAGATTTTTTAGTCACAAGCATGATGAAAAAGAAACCTCCAAGATAAGTAACATTAAATCTCTAACAGTGCTTCACCAAAACATTCAGAGTATAAAAAGCAAAGTGCAACAGCTAGAAGTTGAGTTACAATCCTTAGACAGTCCAGTTATCTGCATCACAGAGCACTGGTGCAAAGTCAATGAAATTCAATACATAAATTTGCCCTCATATGTACTAGCTTGTTCTTATTGCAGAAACTCAATGAAAGGTGGAGGATCATGTATTTTTGTTAAGAGTGGTATTTCATTTAAAGTCAGGAATGATATTATCCTACTAAGTGTAGACAAGCATTTTGAAGTGTCAGCAGTAGAGATACCAGCTGTAGATATGCCCAAAAAACTAATTGTACTATGTGTATACCGTTCTCCCAGTGGTGATTTAGAAACATTCTTTTCAAAACTTATGCAAAGCCTAGAACAAGTGTCATCCCTGAAAAGTAATATACTCTTGTGTGGTGACTTAAACATTAACACAGCTAAGGCAGATGAAACCAGTAACACTTTTCTGAATATTCTGAATAGTTTTGGCATGTCCTCTTTAGTTAATTGTGCAACAAGAATAACCAAACACTCAACATCTACCATTGACCATGTAGCTACAGATATAGGTGGGGAAAACTGTGTCATAACTGTCAAAAATCTTGGACTATCAGATCATTTATGCCAAATCATAAAAGTAAAAGCTTCTGTAGAAAAACCAGTAAACCTCCACATGTTTAAAAGAGTCTACTCAGACGCAGCAATACAAAAATTTTGCTTACAATTAAGACATGAAAGATGGGAAGAAGTATATTCAGAAAATAATGTGAATCAGAAATTCTCCAAATTCATGTCGGAGTTTAAGATAATATTCGAAGAAGCCTTCCCCAAAGCACTAAGTTCTACTGGAACATCCACCAAAAATAAGTGGATTACCACAGGAATTAGAAAATCTGCCCAAACTTTTAAATACCTAAACTCTATAAAAAACAACAACAGTGATCCAGATTTTCTTCATTACTACAGAAACTACAAAAAAATCTATAGGAAGGTGCTCAATGTTGCAAAAAAAAGGCCAATGATACACTAATAAATCTAGCTAAAAATAAAAGTAAAGCTACATGGACTATAGTGAAACAAGAGACAGGAACAGCAACACATAGGCAAATAAACACCCAAATCAGGAACAAAGAAAACCTAACAAGTACCCCAAAAGAACTAGCAAACTTTGTTAATTCTTACTTTAGTAGTATAGCTACAAAGTTACAGGAAAATTTTTCAAAATCTCATAATCCACGAACACGGGAATATACATCAAATTCAATGGTATTGCTACCCACTACTGAGGAAGAAGTATGTAATGTGGTAAGGAAATTAAAGAGCAAAAATTCAGCAGGTTTAGATGAAATTCCAATGTCTGTGCTGAAAAAATGCATAAATAGTATCAAAGCCCCCCTAACCAATATCATAAATGAATCTTTCAAAGCCGGTTGTTGCCCTGATTATCTGAAACATGCAAAAATTTTACCTTTACACAAAAAAGATGATGTAGAAAACATTGAGAACTACAGGCCAATTGCCCGACTGTCATCATTTTCCAAAATAATAGAGTCCATAATGAAGAACAGACTTATGAGCTATCTAAACAAATACAACCTTCTTTCAAATGATCAATTTGGTTTCAGACCAGGCAGAGATACAGAAATGGCAATAGCACATTTCACTAAAGTGGTTCTAGAAGCACTGGATGAAGGCAACTATGTATCTGGCATATTCCTTGACCTGTCAAAGGCCTTTGATACAGTTGACCACCAGAATCTATTACTTAAGCTAGAAGCACTAGGAGTAAGAGGGGTAATCAACAAATGGTTCCATTCATACCCAAAAAATAGAGTACAGTGGGTAGAGATCTCGCATGTCTCCAGTAGATCAAAGTTCATAGAAAAACACCTGTCAGATCCACAACATATTAATATTGGGGTCCCTCAGGGAAGTGTGCTGGGTCCGGTGTTGTTCTTGATTTATATAAATGACTTTCCACAATATATCCGACATGGAGAGAAGATATTGTTTGCCGATGACAGCAATATTATAATCACCAGTGAGACATCAGCACAAATGTTGGAAAATTGTAATGAATCACTGAAAGATGTCTACAAATGGTCTACAGAGAATAAAGTGACCTTAAATATTAAGAAAACAAATAGCATACGCTTTAGAATAAACAGAAAAAACAGTCCCCTAAAGTTAAAGCTACATAACACCTCTGTAGACGAAGTGCCCACCACAAAATTCCTAGGGTTGCATATTGACAGCCAGTTTAGGTGGAGTGGACATGTCAAAAAACTCACAAAAAAGATATCTACAACGTGTTACGCACTTAGAGTTCTCTCCTCAGTATGCAGCGATGAATGTCTAAGAACTGTATATTTTAGCTATGTACATTCAGTCATAAGCTATGGGATAATTTTCTGGGAAAATAATGTACTCAACTTACAAACAGTTTTTAAAGTGCAGAAGAGAGCAGTGAGAATTATAACTAAAAGCAGTAAGTGGGCTCACTGCAGCGAACTATTCAAAATACTTGGTATTCTAACTGTTCCCTGTTTATTTATGTTCCACACTATCTAATATATAAAAATGAATCGCAAAATGTGTTGGTAAGCGCATAACTCAACAATGCCTCGACCAATTTGGCCAAATCTTTTTTTAAAATGTTCGTTGAAGTTCAAGGATGGTTTTTACGGCGAGAAAAATTAGAATTATTGCTGGAAAAACCCTAAAAATAGCCCTTTTCTTTTTCCTATACAAATGATTTGTAACTAAAACGTAGTCAATTTGAGCTTTATTGCTATGGTATAAAGTTCATATTAAAATGAATCGCAAAATGTGTTGGTAAGCGCATAACTCAACAACGCCTCGACCAATTTGGCCAAATCCTTTTTTAAAATGTTAGTTGAAGTTCAAGGATGGTTTTTACGGCGAGAAAAATTAGAATTATTGCTGGAAAAACCCTAAAAATAGCCCTTTTCTTTTTCCTATACAAATGATTTGTAACTAAAACGTAGTCAATTTGAGCTTTATTGCTATGGTATAAAGTTCATATTAAATTACAAGCACACACTGTTGTCTAAGCAATATAGGTGTGTTCCTAACGTCAAAGATCATATCTATCAAAACAATGTGCGTGTGTGCGTTGGAGCACAGAATACATAGTTGGAGAAGTTTATTATCGCGTTCCGAAACTCGCGTTTCTTTTGTATTAGTTTCGGCACGCGAGATAAAATGCATCAGTTTCCACGTCATTACATCAGTCAAACAAAAATCGCGTTACAATTCGTACGGCTTAAAAGGATTTGACTTCAAGTCATATAAAATGTAAAAAAAAAAAAAAAAGTTGTCTGTGACCTAATCTACTGAGTTTGCTTTTGTCAACTGATACACGAAACAAATTCGTGTTTTGTGCAGAGTGTTTACTTAGTTAGTGTTTGTTTAGTTCGTGATTAGTGAAAAACTAATTTATATTTCATATGCCTCCTATACGACGAAGCAATTTAGGTAGAAGAACCAGAAATGCTACAAACCAAGCTAATTACCGATCTAATCGTACGGCACAAGAACGTGACGACGGAAATGAACGTGAAAGAATTCGGATATCACAAACGCGTGAAGCGCGAGCGAGACATTCAACTAATAATCGCGCAAGTTTGAATCGAGCTGCTTTCAGTTACGATGTGTCAATTGACTACAGTAACTACCAATGTGTTGTTATTGGTTCTATGAACTCGGTTTGCTTACACTGTAAGGCATTAAAATACAAAAACGAAGCCAATGGATTGTGTTGCGCAAATGGTAAAGTGAAATTGATACCATTGGACCCACCACCAGAACCATTGTACTCATTGGTTTCAGGAATAGGAACAGATTCTATACACTTTTTGACACATATCCAACAATATAACAATTGCTTTCAAATGACTTCATTTGGGGCAACAAATGTAGTTCGGGAAAATTTTATGCCAACTTTCAAGGTATGTATTATAGCAGTTACTCATAATTATTTTAGCGAACAAAATTTTCTGTCACAAAAGTTAAGATGTGTCACTAATCTTCAATTTCTTAATCACTTATATATCACTTAGTCATCATATTATATGGTGATTCAGTTTCAGTGACACTTTTATTATATTTTATATTACATAGATATTAGTTCAAACTAAATATATACTTTTTAAGATCAAATATTATTTAAGTTTGATCACTGACAATCCATTAATTTATACCACACCATAATATTTTATTTTATTTACAGATACAAGGGCAAATATATCACAGAGTAGGTTCACTGTTACCAGTGTCAGATAGCGACAACAAATTCCTGCAAATTTATTTTATGGGCAATTCACCACAAGAAATTGATCTGCGTTGTGCACATAACAATTTAGTAAAGAGGTCTATTGAAGAACAATTACAAACTTTATTTCATCAACACAAACAATTGATTATATTGTTTAAAACTGCCCTGGATCTGATGCCATCCGATAATCACAAAATTGTAATCAGAGCTGATAAAACACCTGCAGGTCAACATACAAGACGTTTTAATGCACCAACTATTGATGAAGTTGCTATCGTTGTAGTTGGAGAAAACTTGGAATCCCGTGATATTGTTTTACATCGTCGGAATGATCAATTACAACGTATAAAGGAAACACACCGCTCATATGATGCACTGCAATATCCCATTATATTTTGGCAAGGTGAAGATGGCTACGATTTCTCAATAAAAATGATAAATCCCATTACAGGTAACTAAAATATTAATTTAGCTATGGCGATAATATCTCAGTCATTATATTATGTATTTTAATTTTATATTTGAATGTTATTAAAAGAAAATCTATTTACAGGTTCTGAAACCAACAAAAAAGTCAGTTCAATGAACTATTATTCATACCGCCTAATGATTCGGGAAAATGAAGAAAATCACATATTGAAATGTCGGCGATTATATCACAAATATGTTGTTGACATGTATGTAAAAATTGAAACGGAGAGATTAACATTCATCAGGTTGAATCAAACCAAACTCCGATCTGAAGAGTATATTCACCTTCGAGATGCGATTAATACTGATGGAAATGCACAGAATGTCGGTCGGATGACTATTCTTCCAGCAACATACATCGGAAGCCCTCGGCATATGCACGAATATGCTCAAGATGCCATGTCGTATGTTCGTCATTATGGTACAGCAGATTTGTTCATCACATTTACATGCAATCCGCAATGGATAGAAATCAAGCAGGAGTTATTCCCTGGGCAATCACCCATTGATCGTCATGATATTACAGCCAGAGTCTTTAGACAAAAGTTGAAATCTTTAATGGATTTCATCGTAAAACATAATGTGTTTGGTGAGACACGCTGCTGGATGTATTCTGTGGAGTGGCAGAAACGAGGATTGCCACATGCACACATTTTGATTTGGTTGGTTGAAAAGATAAGGCCAAATGAAGTTGATGCAGTGATATCAGCTGAAATCCCTAATGTACAAGTAGATCCTGGATTGCATGAGGTAGTTATCAAAAACATGATACATGTCCCTGTGGAACTCTTAATCAAAATTCACCGTGTATGATGGATGGTAAATGTTCAAAACGATATCCACGGACATTAATATCGGAAACAATTACTGGTAATGACGGTTATCCATTGTATCGTCGCAGATCGACAGCAGACAATGGAAAATCAACAATTGTCAAATTAAATCAACAAGATATTGAAATAGATAATCGTTGGATTGTTCCATATTAACCCATTTTATCAAAGACATTCAAAGCACACATCAACGTTGAATCTTGCCATTCAGTGAAATCTATTAAATACATTTGCAAATATGTAACCAAAGGGAGTGATATGGCTGTGATTGGAATTGGTGCAGAGAATTCCAATGATGAAGTTACCCAATACCAAATGGGCCGCTATGTCAGTAGTAATGAAGCAGTTTGGCGAATATTTTCTTTTCCTATTCATGAGAGACACCCTTCTGTTGTTCACTTAGCTGTGCATGTAGAAAATGGACAAAGAGTGTATTTTACAGCACAGAACGCAGTACAAAGAGCTGCTCAGCCACCATCTACTACATTAACCAGTTTTTTTGAGACATGCCAAAACGATCATTTCGCACAAACATTGCTATATTCTGAAATGCCAAAATATTATACCTGGAATCAATCCTCAAGGAGATTTATACGACGGAAACAAGGAAAACCAGTTCCAGGATATACAGATGTATATTCCACCGATGCGATTGGCCGGATTTATTCAGTACATCCAAGCAATGATGAATGTTTTTATTTACGACTGCTATTAGTCAATGTACGTGGCCCAACATCATTCCAACAGTTACGAACTGTTCATGGTGAATTGTGTGGATCCTACAGAGAAGCCTGTCAACGTTTGCAATTGCTTGAAAATGACGCTCATTGGGAGCAAACTCTCAATGATGCTGTAATATCATCACACGCTCATCAAATACGAACATTGTTTTCTATAATCATATCTACATGCTTCCCATCAAACCCAATTGATTTGTGGATCAAGTACAAAGATTATATGTGTGATGATATTTTGTATCAAATACGGAATAGAATGGGAAATCCAAATATACAAATCAGTGAAGAAATTTACAATGAAGCATTGATTTCAATTGAGGACATGTGCTTTATAATGTCAAACAAACTATTAATTCAATTAGGCCTGACCGCGCCCAATCGTCCAATGCATGACGCTTTTAACCAAGAGTTGCATCGAGAAAAACTGTATGATCTCAACGCTTTGAAAGAATTAATTCAAACAAATCTTCCACTGTTAACTGAACAACAGAAGTATGTATTTGAAACTCTTATGAAAGTAACAAATGATGAAACTGGAGGGATTTACTTCTTAGATGCACCTGGTGGTACAGGAAAAACTTTTTTGATTTCATTAATATTAGCAACAATTCGCTCACAAAATAAAATTGCACTTGCACTCGCTTCGTCGGGAATCGCAGCAACTTTGCTTGAAGGTGGTCGAACAGCCCATTCAGCACTAAAATTGCCATTAAATATGCAAAGCAATGAAACTCCAACCTGCAACGTTTCGAAGAACTCTGCAATGGCAAAGGTTTTGCAGCAATGTAAATTGATTGTTTGGGATGAATGCACGATGGCACATAAAAAATCTTTGGAGGCTTTAGACAGAACCTTAAAAGATCTACGGAGCAATAATAACCGATTTGGTGGTGCAATGATTTTATTAGCAGGAGATTTTCGTCAAATATTGCCAGTGATTCCACGATCAACGCCAGCTGATGAACTCAATGCATGTCTAAATTCCAATTTGTGGAAACATGTCAAAGTACTTCATTTAAGCAAGAATATGCGTGTCGAGTTGCGAAATGACCAATCTGGAAACATATTCTCTAAACAACTCATTGACATTGGTAATGGCAAATTTCCTATAGACATGTTGACTGGCTGCATTAACTTTCCTCAAAGTTTTTGTCAGTTAACTCGATCAAAAGATGAACTTATTCAGAAGGTGTTTCCAGATGTTTCTCAAAATTACAGAAACCATGATTGGTTGAGCGAACGAGCTATACTGGCTGCAAAAAACATAGATGTAAATGAATTAAATTTCAAAATTCAAGAACAAATTACAGGCGAATTGAGGATATATAAATCAGTTGATTCGGCTACTAATCAAGATGATGTAGTCAACTATCCACCGGAATTTTTAAACTCGCTGGATTTGCCAGGATTGCCACCTCACAATCTTCAATTAAAGGTTGGATCGGTGGTTATAATGTTGCGAAATATCAACCAACCGCGTCTTTACAACGGTACACGGTTAGCGATAAAAAAATTACTAAACAATGTGATAGAAGCAACTATACTCAAAGGAAAGTATAAAGGAGAAGATGTTCTCATACCGCGCATCCCAATGATTCCGACTGATGTGCCATTTGAGTTTAAACGACTACAGTTTCCAGTGCGGCTTGCTTTTGCTATGACTATAAACAAGTCCCAGGGGCAATCATTAAGTGTTTGTGGTATTAATCTAGAAAACCCATGTTTCTCACATGGTCAATTGTATGTTGCCTGTTCCCGTGTTGGAAAACCATCAGATTTGTTTATCTATGCGCCACGTAATCAAACAAAAAACATCGTATACCACAAAGCACTACAATGATAATAATAATAATTATGATTCACATGATTAACAATAAAGCGATTACTTACTTTTAAATCCTTATATATGTTTTATTTAATTATTTTTTATTCACAACGCCCCATCACCAGGGTGACGGTTCTGTTCAGGAGAATATTTTTAAATACGTAGGCAAAAAAACTGCCATATTACAAATCTTTTTGACAGGACGAAGTCTGTCGGGTCAGCTAGTAGTATATATAAAGAAAAATATAGTGAATTATAGTACAAACAGCATTTTACACAGCTATAGCACAAGAACAAGCCACTGCCTACATCTAGATAGGAGAAACAAGCATAAGACCTAAAAAAGTTTCTTGTATCAGGGTGTAAAATTGTATAACAAGCTGCCACAGGAAATCAAAGAAATTAACAGCATGTACTGTTTCAGAAAAACTCTTAAACTGTATTTTCAGGAACACTGTTTTTATACAGTAAGTGAATATCTAAATGTTTGAATGTAATTTAAGTGACATAATGACATTGTATTGTATATTCTGTAAATGTATAGCAAGCTGCACAGGACATCAAAGAAATTAACAACATGTACTGTTACAGAAAACCCTTAAACTATATTTTCAGGAGCACTGTTTCTAAACAATAAGTGAATATTTAATTGTTTGAATGTAATTTAAGTGATAAATGTCATTGTATTCGTATACTCTGTAAATGCATATAAAAGTGTCAATGTATCTGCAAAAATCACTGTATCCAAACTGACAACATCCATACATTGCAAAATGTCTACGGATGGCTAATCAAATAAATAAATAAATAAACAACATAGCGGAGATACTGAATATATGTTGTCTAATTGTGATGAATTCGTTTGGCTGAAAGCTTTGTTTGACAATCTTTGTTGTGCCTAACTGTGAATCAGCATCTCCATTATATAATGAGTAGCACCTATCCTTTCTATAATATTGTCAAACAATCTTACTTTTTTATTGCTGTGAGATGACAGAGCACTCCAGGTACAGTCAGTGTGACTATTTTAAACCAGACAGTTGCTTTTGTTGTTATAACCAGTGCTTGATTTGTGATGGTGCACCAAACAGATACCTCTGATACAAAACCATTAAAATAATGTTTTAAGACATTAATAAGAAACAGTCCATATAGGTCATAGTACTGGTACTACTACTACTACTTTACAAATAAAGCACTGGTCGTAATGGTTGCTACTTCTGCTTGTTCCATTTCTTCAAGATCATGCCATATCCAAAATGACAAACCAAACAACATATCTAGAACAACTTAGTGTTCCTTTTCAGAGCCCGTTATGTAATCACAAAGACTGATCAGTCTGAAGTTACAAGCAGAGGAGAGGTGATGTGTGGAAAGAATCAAAGGAAAAGAACTGAGCACATGACAGATAAGAAGCTGCGTATCATTGGCTGAGTGTGTTACAATTGCCTCATTATACCTTATTCTAAACATATACACAGTGAATCTTTGCTGAGGTTTCTAGGACAGATGAATATTCAGTATGTCTTCATCCCATTCACACTGCTGGATGTTATGCAGTCAGAACACTGGTGCTGCAACATCTGACTGCAAACCCAGAACTTCATGGAAATTTCCTCACAAGAGAGAAATTTAGGTTCAAGTCGCAATCCAGCAGAAATTTTCATGTCACTAATAGATGTTATATTTGTACCTAATACTGCTGATGTCTAACAGTTCACAGTAAGTGAATAAATGTTGAGTAATTCAATATATTATAACGAAACATTCAACATTCCATGCAGAGCCAATCACAAAATATTTTATTTTCATATTTTTCACAGCTTTACTTTTGAAGAAATGTAAGCAACTCAGTAAAAAAATATTACCCTTTGGCCTATAATCATTAGTGGATGGACTGATAAACTCTTCTCAAAAGTGTGTGCACTCCCCTTCCCCCCCCCCCCCCCTTCCAAGACATACACACACATGATGTAACATTATGCAATGATTCTGTAATTACTTTCTCTGGGTGGGGATGGGAGCAGGGATTGTGAACAACACACATGTAAAATGGGATAATACAACATATGTAAAAGGCATAACTCCATTTGCAATAAACAAATTTATTTTATTGCAGTTGTTTTTAACATGTCACACAAAAAAATGACATTCATTGCAACAGTAACTCCAACACAAGATATACAAGTGTCATCCACTTCAATAAAATTATATGACAGTGGGTTTTCACAGCGGAATGTGAACTGTTTCATTTTCTTAAATTGTATTTGTGAAACTACTATTGACAGTGCCATAACATTAATATATTAAACAGACATTAATACGGCACAAATGGTAAAATATAAAATAATGATCTTCGGTATATGCCATGGCCTATCCTTAGTAACCATCCCAAAAAATATAGGGTTCTGGCAGAGAACGTTTGGTTGTACAATCCTGTAGCCCTGGTGTGGTACTGGATTTGTGATGCGTTTCTGAAAATAAATCAAAGGTGTACTGACTGAACTATCAAATACTTCTTTATAGAACCTAGCAGGACAGAAAAGATCAAACATAAGTAGAATATCATCACTACATGTCAAATTAGAAAAGTAATAAGAACATACTGATTAGTAACATGAATTTTGTATGTCGCCAATGAGATACAAATCAACATCCATCGAAGTACCCGTGAGAAAAATCTTCTACATCTGAACAAATATTTAGTTGTCAAATGCTAAAACATGTATCCAGCTAATGTGATCACATATTGCATCAAATTGTAAGTGAGAAGCTGGAGATAGACACTAGTGTTTAACAACTGTCATTTTGTGGGTGCACCTTCAAGGCATTAAGAATTCTCACAGCACCTTCACAATATATACATTTACTAATGTGGCATGACATAAATAAACAATCACAATTTCAAAAGAATAGTGATTTTTTCCACTCTCTGGCAATAATGACATCACTGCAAAACAAGTATTCACCCAAAATTCAAGCACACAAAATACTCAAAAATCTAACAAAAAAATTACAAAAATGTAAACTATTGGTGTTGTAAATTTCACGTGACCTATGAATCTCAAATGAAGACCTCAATACCAGTAACCCATACAGAACTCAAAAACTCAACACAATTTTCACTCGTGCTACACAGCTCCGACAAAGCCGTTGATAACCACGAACCAACACCTCTAAAACTTGGTGTTGCAAATTTCACTTCACCCAGATAGCTCAAACCCCTAGATACAACACTTTCACTTACTATATCTAAACCAAAGCTCTCAGTACAATAAACCAAACCATGTTCACATGACTAATATCAGAAATGTATCCTAAACAACGAAGGCACATCAGTACCCATGATACCTACGAATAACATTCCAACAATTACCAAACACTAACAAGGAAATCTCGAAAATTCATGAGAACTATCACCACCACCAATTACAATATACACTAACAACTTCGCCCATTGCAACATGCAATGAGCTACTCATAAAGATCTATATCTTCTTCACCACACAAGAAAAAAGAGAAATAGTAAATCTCCGACCACAAGAAACACACGCAATACTATTTCCAAACATAAAAATGAATCCATCAGCAAAAATATGCAAATTCAAAGTAACTCACCACAAAGCCAGCACAAAATGTTTCAATACCAACATGAAACATTCAGTTCACGTCAAACTACTCACTAACAAACAAACAGCACAACAGAGAGCCGCCAAATACTACAACACACAATCTACAAACACAGACTCAAAAACATCGAGGCTTACCATGACATTACAGGTCAAAGTAGATGGGTGTAGCATCAGCACCTGCCCTTGTGCGAATAACCTCACGTTAGCCTCACGTGATGAGGCAATGACTGCCAATTGATAAGAAAACAGGATTAAATTATCAAGAATGAAGTTTAGTTACTGTTGGAACATTCGTACAGAGTTTGCATCTTTTTGGTACAACCCAAAAAGGCCAGTACTGCCTGCTTTGCACTTAGATGTTTCTCACTCTACTGGCGCACAAATAGAATACTTTTATTCAATCTGTCCTACAGCATTTCTTTTCTAAGCAGCACAGCTAAGATCCAAAAATTATCCATTCTAACATTGAAATTCAATACTTACATCCTAAACCATTTACTCACTAATGGTCCTTATGATTAATAATGAAGAGTGAATTCACTAGACACTGATTTAATTTACGAATTTTCTGAATGCCCGCGAGACATTCATAAGAACCCTTTCCTGCTATTTCAGCACCTTATTTTGCAAATGTGAATTTCCCACAGTATCTCCAGTTTTCTGCATTCCTCTTCCTGTTTTTAGCGAGTTTCATTGCTATATACTTCAGTGGCCAAAATAAAGTCCAACAACTCCATTAATTAACATCTCAACACATTTAAACGAGAGTTACATTTGAAGAAGCCTTCCAACAGCCACTACAACAGTACTAAGTTGCATACAACACAGCTGCAGTTTATAACATTCATGAGTACGTCACTACACGTACAGGATGAGTACATACGTCACAGTATTAAATATATCATATACATTTATATTCTATGGGAAAATACGATACTCTAACCACAATCATTTTAACCATTCAGCTTGATTGCCTCCTAGAATGCGAATGTATATTACGTTTCCTGTTTTCTCTCCAACAATTTTGTGTTCCGCTTTTCGTCTCTTAGGAATCACAATACCGCAAAGCCTATTACTGAGTTGCTACATACAAAAGTTGCATGCGGCATATACCAGCAAAGAAATTCAGTAGAAGAAGAAGGGGTAGCTTTGAGGGATGAAATAGTGAAGGCAGCAGAGGATCAAACAGGTAAAAAGACGAGGGCTAGTAGAAATCCGTGGGTAACAGAAGAAATATTGAATTTCATTGATGAAAGGAGAAAATACAAAAATGCAGTAAATGAAGCAGCCAAAAGGAATACAAACGTCTCAAAAATGATATCGACAGGCAGTGCAAAATGGCTAAGCAGGGATGGCTAGAGGACAAATGTAAGGATGTAGAGGCTTATCTCACTAGGAATAAGATAGATACTGCCTGCGGGAAAATTAAAGAGACCTTTGGAGAAAGGAGAACAACTTGCATGAATATCAAGAGCTTTGATGGAAACCCAGTTCTAAATAAAGAAGGGAAAACAGAAAGCTGGAAGGAGTATATAGAGGGTCTATACAAGGGCGATGTAATTGAGGACAATATTATAGAAATGGAAGAGGATGTAGATGAAGATGAAATGGGAGATATGATACTGCGTGCAGAGTTTGACAGAGCACTGAAAGACCTGAGTCGAAACAAGGCCCCGGGAGTAGACAATATTCCATTAGAACTACTGACAGCCTTGGGAGAGCCAGACCTGACAAAACTATACCATCTGGTGAGCAAGATGTATGAGACAGACGAAATACCCTCAGACTTCAAGAAGAATATAATAATTCTAATCCCAAAGAAAGCAGGTGTTGACAGATGTGAAAATTATCGAACTATCAGTTTAATAAGTCACAGCTGCAAAATACTAACGCGAATTCTTTACAGACGAATGGAAAAACTGATAGAAGCCGACCTAGGAGAAGATCAGTTTGGATTCCGTAGAAATGTTGGAACACTTGAGGCAATACTGACCCTATGACTTATCTTAGAAGAAAGATTAAGGAAAGGCAAACCTACGTTTCTATTATCTATAGACTTAGAGAAAGCTTTTGACAATGTTGATTGGAATACTCTCTTTCAAATTCTGAAGGTGGCCGGGGTAAAATACAGGGAGCGATAGGCTATTTACAATTTGTGCAGAAACCAGATGGCAATTATAAGAGTCGAGGGGCATGAAAGGGAAGCAGAGGTTGGGAAGGGAGTGAGAAAGGGTTGTAGCCTATCCCCAATGTTATTCAATCTGTATATTGAGCAAGCAATAAAAGAAACAAAAGAAAAGTTCAGAGTAGGTATTGAAATCCATGGAGAAGAAATAAAAACTTTGACATTCGCCGATGGCATTGTAATTCTGTCAGAGACAGCAAAGGACTTGGAAGAGCAGTTGAACGGAATGGACAGTGTATTGAAAGGATGAACATCAACAAAAGCAAAACGAGGATAATGGAATGTAGTTGAATTAAGTCATGTGATGCTGAGGGAATCAGATTAGGAAATGAGACACTTAAGGTAGTAAAGGAGTTTTTCTATCTGGGGAGCAAAATAGCTGATGATGGTCGAAGTAGAGAGGATATAAAATGTAGACTGGCAATGGCAAGGAAAGCGTTTCTGAAGAAGAGAAATTTGTTAACATCAAGTATTGATTTAAGTGTCAGGAAGTCGTTTCTGAAAGTATTTGTATGGAGTGTAGCCATGTATGGAATTGAAACAGTGTCAGGAAGTCGTTTCTGAAAGTATTTGTATGGAGTGTAGTCATGTATGGAATTGGAACATGGACGATAAATAGTTTGGACAAAAAGGGAATAGAAGATTCTGAAATGTGGTGCTACAGAAGAATGCTGAGGATTAGGTGGGTAGATCACATAACTAATGCAGAGGTACTAAACAGAATTGTGGAGAAGAGGAATTTGTGGCACAACTTGACTAGAAGAAGGGATCGGTTAGTAGGACACGTTCTGAGGCGTCAAGGGATCACCAATTTAGTACTAGAGGGAAGTGTGAAGGGAAAAAATCGAATAGGGCGTCCAAGGGATGAATACACTAAGCAGATTCACAAGGATGTAGATTGCAGTAGTTACTCAGAGATGAAGAACATTGCACAGGATTGGGTAGCATGGAGAGGTGCATCAAACCAGTATATGGACTGAAGACCATAACAACAACAACACAGAAACAGCTGATGGCCACCCTTTTCCAGTTCCATGCTGAACATTATCTTTGGGTGCTGTGAGTTCGTATGTTCCAATACTCATTAACCCTCTTCCTCCAATGTGGCATGATCCCAATTTTATCATCCACATACCTAAATAAGTAAGTACATTTGTATCTAGCTATGCCTCTTCTCCAAATTTCTCCATGAACATATTGGTAATGGTTAGAGACAGAGAACTGCCCATGGCAACACCTCCTGTCTCCTCACGATATTGGCTCCCATACAGAAAGTGAGTTGAGTTCAGTATATGCCTGAAAATTTGAACAGAGCATCATCAAATATCTCTGAATCAGTTTCATTGGTACCTTAGCGAACAGAGGTACAACATCAAAGCTGACAATTGTATCAGTTACCTATGATATGTGGTTGCTTGAGATGTTGCAAGAATGCCCCGAAGATGCAGATGTAATGAATACTATTCTCCAGAAGTATGTAGCTATTTCTTCAAGTGCTTGGCTGTTGGATACACTGATATACCAATGCTCCTGACAATTTAGTGTGGTCACACACTCTCTTTGTGTACTTTCAGCAGTCCATATTAACTGGGCAGCAGTGGCACTCTCATAGCTAATTAATAACCTTCACAGGTCTTGAAAAGAGCCCTAGTCTTCTTGTTCACTTTGTCTGTAGAGTCACGTTAGTAAAGTCTGTAAACATGGCCTTGCAGCAACTAACTCAGCTTCTGATCATAATTAGTCTGCAGCAAAAAGACTGTAGATATCCCTTCGTTTGCTGTAAACAACATGATGCTATTCTCTTCTTGTTGCCTATTGAGTGCACGCTTCTCATCATTTGATATGTTCCAGTTTGTAGGTTTAGTCCTGGTGACCACCCTGCTGGCTTCCCATCAAGTTTCTTCTGCCACATTTGGTGAAAGTGTGTTTGCTTCTTGGTCCACTGTACTGATGAAACCAGAAATGAGCGCAGTTCTAGGAGTTGCTGCAAAAGTTGGATCTGCTGCTGAGTACTTTCAAAGTGATGTCATCAAAGTGGTTAATCACTATATGAGAATCCTCCTCCTGCTGTGTTATCTTACACGTGCTGACAAACTTGACAGCCTCGTGTTCTGAGGCATTCCTCTTGGCACTCTCCGCTACAGGGCAAGACCGAGAGACACTGGCTACCCTGTCCCAGTCTTCAGCTTCTAAGGAGACTGTCATGTACAGGTGAAGATGTGAAAGCTCCCTGGCTACCACATCTAGCCTGAGGCGCATATGTCGAATCCTCTCTCTCGCAAGTGCCACGCTCAGTCGACGTTTTCCCTTGTTCGCCGCTCTGAAGTTGGTGTGATGCTTAATCGTGGTGAAAACTGCTACAAAACCTCCGTCTCGACACCTCTGTAGCAACTGAGAGAACACAGTATCCTCCCTTTCCCCTGTTGAAGCTTGTCCAGCTCCTTGATAATCCCGTGCATCTCCCCCCCACAGGGTCCCACAGTGTAATTCCTCAGACTTTCTCACCGATCACGTGACGTCTCGAGGTGTGAGATGATATGCCTGGTATCATCGCTATTCTTGCACGATTGGATTTGTGAAAAACAATCTTTTTTTTTTTTTCAAATTAACAGGAATCCAATGTACTTCAAGAGCACACATAGACTGAAAGCTGCACTTACTCTGGGCATCTTACCCTAGTACTCATATTCCATGGATTATTTGCATCATAAAACGTAATGATATTGAGCAAATCATTTAAAAGTTTCGTCGCAAATTATTTTGTAAATACGTCGACATCCTGACCATTGACTACTATTTGTTTTAATAAAAGTGAAGACAAGCAGATAAGAGTTAGCAGTTCCTACCGCCACAATAATAGAAATTCTTCTCTTGGACAGAACGAGTTGTCATGAAAATCTTTATAGGTTTATCTTCAAATTTTACTTTGCCCTCTGTCACACTTTTTGCATGACTGAGTAAGTCCTCAAAATTTTTTGTTGCACCATTGTGCACGCCTTTTTTTCTAAAGGCAACCTTAACGTGCATAAATCAGCGTCCTTTTTTCTAATAGTGTTTTAACCATACGTCATTTTTACTTTTGACCTCCTGTGGCCTATGTACAGGAAACTTCATGAGGGCATAAAAAAAATACTGTGATGCCACAGTCAGGACTTAAACAGTGAAACCACGTTTGAGCACCATATATATTCTTACAGCACTTTTTTAGACTATGAAGTCTTTCTTTGTTAAAGATGAGTTATCTCAGAACACTATTCCATATTACATCAATGAATAAATACATGTAAAATATGTCAGCTTACTGATGTGTCTCTTCCCAAGAATTGCAATGATTGTAACTGCAAATATGGCTGAATTAAGAAGCTTTGGGAGCTCCAAAATGTTCTTTTCCGGTCAATATTTTCACCAAGAAGGACACTTTTGAAGTTTCCACCTCATTGATTATTTTCAAACTATGTGTTACACTCGTAATTGGTGTAGTATCCCAAGATGAGAAGTAGTGAATATATCGCGCCTTTTTAAAGTTGAGGGTGAGACAATTCACAGAAAACCAGTCAATGATACTTTTAAGAGCACTGTTTACCATTCCCTTGTTTCTGCATGTACGCTTGGATAAATTGCCATACCAGTGTCTTCTGCAAAAAGAACTAATTCTGTCAGCTATATACTGCATGCGAGACTGTTTACATACAGGGTGTTGCACATTACCCGAACCATTGTGTACAACGTGGATTACTGCTCAAGTTCAGCAGTCAACTGATGTTGCGCTGTTAGGTAAGCCCATCCCCTACACAAGGTCGTACAGCATCAGATGGGTTTTTAACTGTCCTGAGGCAAAACCGGATTGGTTTTTAATCGTCCTGCGGCCTAAAACTGCATTAAAAGCTAAATGAATGTGGTTTTTAATTTTCCTAAGGCCCAAAACTTCACAAAAAGCAAAATCAAAACAGCTTCTAATTGTCATTGCGCAATTGAAGAACGCTGCACGTAACATCGAGAGGAACACAAAAGTCTAAAAAGACCGCCAGTCTGATCCTTTTAGGCAGCCTGTATGGTATGACGAATGCAGCCACAGACTTAAAAATGGTGACGACAGACATCCTTAAAATGGCGATGCACACCAAAATGATCGTATGCACTATTCCATACAGACATGACATACCAGAATGGAGAGGCACAATTTCTCCAATGAACAGCTATTTAATAGGAGCAGTGTTGTCATATAACCATGCTACTATAGCGGACGTCCATGTCTTCCTCAGATCAAGTGGCTACAAAAAATATGGGCTTCACTTAGTGTTTAATGACAAGAACAATTTCGGAATTACTCACAGTTTGCATAAATGCCCATCTCCGCAACACCAGTAATAACAACAATACAGCCTAAACTACCTTCTGCACATAAAACATTCACATGACGAAACAGAAATCATGACATCTGGCGGTCAGACTCTTATTTCTCACTTTAAATGAGCAGTTGTCTTAACTGTTGCAGCTATCGAAGCATGGGTTTCATCCAGTTCTGTTGCACACTACTTGTGTAGCGCCCCTGCCCACCATGTTCAGCCAAACCCCGATTACCCCCAAAAGTTTTGGAGAGAGAGAGAGAGAGAGAGAGAGAGAGAGAGTGCATACGCACGGAAATAATCTTTAAAGGCTGTCACAGTGTTTAAGTATTTACGTGTGTGATGTCTGTAGTTTCGAACATGTCCAATCAATTGAAGACGCACCACGCATATAAAGAAAAACATCTGACGAGAACTGACGAGTTGCTAACAGCAACACAAACAGAAGTAAACAGTATTATCATCACATATATCGCTAACAAGGATAGCACAGGAAACAGAGACAGAAGCAAATAAAAACTACAGGACAGTTTCTCACTGACACCCTTATATGCAGAAGTGGATTCTGTACAAAAAACTGATGTCGAATGAAACCATCAAGAAGAGCAACATCAACAGTACCACAAAAAATTCCATACAGGACAGCTAAGGCACAATTTTCCGCAATTAGCAGCAGCAAGACCATCTGCATCAGCAACTCCAACGGCTCCATCAACAGCAGACGTTATCAGCCACAGCACAGGCACCCAGAACATCAGCCGCAGGAAGTGCCAACACAAAGCCATGGCTTCCTGCAACAAAGGAGGAGCATTTTTGCTACAAAACCAAAAAAAGATCAGATATAACAACTTCAATAAATTGCAAAGTTGCAGTAATGCTATAAAAAATCCAGACATTGTTATAAATAACGAAACAGTGCCACAATCTTCTCGTGAAGTGTATATTAGTATGAAACATTACTCTGCCCAAAATCTATTTTCATAACATATACCAGCTTAAGAATAAGCTGAACGAGTTAGAACTTTTAATGACTATCAACAGTGAACTGTCAGATTCCCAGATCCTGTGAATTGCTGAACACTTCATGAGGTCTCTCAAAACAGAATCAGTTGCGTTATGACAATTCAGACTAGTGCATCACTCATCAACAAAAGTGTTCAGAAGTGGAGGGAGCTGCACATTTGTAAGAGACTGTGTTGCGGCCTCACCTCTGGACTTACACGACTCTCACTCATTTGAAATCAAAGATATCGGTGGCGACGTAATATCGTTTTATATTTCTCCATTGGGCAGCCTGTATTTCTTTTATAATCATTCCACATCAGTATTAGAAAAAGTAACAGAAAGTAAACCATGAGGCAACACTTTCTGTGCTAATTTTGAAATCAATTTCCTCTAGAAGGAGATGACCAGCAAAATTTTAAAAATCAAGTATTTAGGTTATAAATGATTTAAAGAAGTGCGACCTAGAGGAAGTTTTTGTTCGTTTTCCTTCTTACCGTGATTTTACATTATACTATTTTGCAGGATCTACCGTATTGTGTCCTGTACTGACAGCTTCTCATCTGCAAACCAAACGACGTAAATGTCAGTTTCATTTTTAAAACCGTGTTTAAAAATGTCTCAACGTACGGATTAGTCTTTCCGCAAGATTTGCATTGATTCTAACTGCAAATGTGACAGCTAAGCTGTTTTCCAAAATGTCCTCTTTCCAATTTAAATTTTCATCACTGCAGACACGTATGAATTTTAGGTTTCCAACCCTATTTATATTTCCTGACTGTGTGTTACACTAATCGCTGATGCAGTACTGCTACATGTGCCGAAGTGAATATGTTGTGTCCTTTTATAATCAGTGTTACCAGATCTCCTTATGTCTGATGTCACTGAACGTCCTCAAATTTCCTAAGTGTTCATGACCATTGCCTTTAGAAGCAAAATGACATGTTCAAATGTAAAACAACAGAACTTTATTAATATTACTGTTAGTGGCTACACTCAATGTCAGAGTAAAACACAATGACGCTTTCTCATCGGTGACATACTACTTGCTGATCTTGAAAATAATTTAACTTTTCATTAAAGACCTTGTAGCTAATGTTCATTCCTTGGTGTGCAATTTTAGTTAACTGTCATGTATAACATTATTTTGAACAGGTGATGTACCTACTATATGCAATTGACATCGTTTGCTGTAACATAAAAGCATTACATTTGAATTCCTGTTATGGCTTTCACATCTTTTTGCCGTTTGTTGCTTCCTTTAATAATACACCAAACGCAAGTAAACAAATGATAAAAGCGTGTTTCAGGAATTAGACATCGTACTATAAAGAGACATGACAGTCTGTTTTGTTGGCTCAGTCATACATCGCATTTATTGCATCTTTCCAACTTACCGTCAAGACCTCAGCCCCACAACTCCATGGAGGAGTTTTCGTCTCATATTAGTTGAAGTTAATATGCTTCGTGTCTTTACTATGTGCTGTACTCCTCGGTGTACCTTAAATTTTGTTGTTTTCGTTTAAGGTGAAAGTTGTACTTACAGCACACAACAGAGTTTCTCTTGTCTGCTACCAGGTTGCTTTGCACATTTTCGTCAGGAGGAGTTCTTGCTGCATCTGTCCCTTCAGAAGGAACGCCATATGTTTCCCAGGCTCCTAGTCTGGGGAAAGCACTGTTTATTTACCGAACATAACGAAAATACACTAGACCTTCCATTTTGAACGAACAACGTGTACGACCTGTGTCTACAAATATTTGGGCACTGCAGACTGTAGGGGGAGGCGTGGTCGAGTGAACGGCCATACTTCCCAGGACGCGTGTCCAGCTGCCATCTGTCGGCGACGCCAAGCAACAGTCCCGTCCAGTGTTTTGCTGTAAGCGATTTGATTTCACTCTGCTATTGGAAGTTCCTCTGGGACACGTTAGAAGTGACAAAGAGTCTGTTAACTTAAAAAATTACTTGCTTTCAGTCTGATACAACAACCACGCAATTCTCTCAACAATTAATGAGGACAATACTTCGAACCTAGCATCACTTGTGTTTTAGCGTTCTACATATAAGACAACGTTCTTCAACTAGTATTCACACTTTAAAAAAAAAATTTTACATAAATTTTTGGAAGGGTCCGGTGACTTGTGCTGGGCCTGAGGAAGATGTAAAATGTAAGGTAGCCATGGGGTTATAGTAGAAATTGGTCGACCCACACCCGTGAACTACTTCATTCATTCCACTCTGTGCGGTGAAGCTTCACCGCTCGGCCGCAGCTACGCTTGCTTGCTTCGCCTCGCTCATACAATAAAGCTTTAAAAAAAAAATTTTACATATATTTTTGGAAGGGTCCGGTGACTTGTGCTGGGCCTGAGGAAGATGTAAAATGTAAGGTAGCCATGGGGTTATAGTAGAAATTGGTCGACCCACACCCGTGAACTACTTCATTCATTCCACTCTGTGCGGTGAAGCTTCGCCGCTCGGCCGCAGCTACGCTTGCTTGCTTCGCCTCGCTCATACAATAAAGCTTCATAATACTTCATAATTTTATCAACAGATGGCCGAACGATGCAGTAACGTGCACGTAACGCTTTAAGGCTCTTACAGTGTCTGAGTTAAATAGAGCATGGTCGAAGGGGATAAAGGAATGATAAACAAAGAAGCCTGTCACAAATAAAGAAGGTATCACATTTCATCTTGCTGGACATTTTCTCATGAAGCGCCCAAAAAAGACTTTATCTGCCAAGTGAAACATTTGTTGTATTCATGGACTGAAAACTAGGGCTACCAAAGAAATGCAGTCCAATTTTATGTTTCTTTTAAAATTTAATGCAAAATAGAATGAGTATGTTTACCACTGTTACAAAGTCTATATACCTACGTTAAGTAATTATTCAGAAATTTTCCTGTACATTTTATTTTTGTTGAGAATAATAATCCTCCAAATTCAAAACATAAACTGTCACCTGTAGTCATTGGTACGATTTCAGCTAAAATCCCTCTTTATTTTATTCGGAAAGCAGTTTTTGTGTCTGTTCACTGTTATACAATGGCTAGCAACTCGCAATCGCGTAAAAAGAGTGAAATTTGGGGATTCTTCGCCAATTTAGGTGATGGGAAAGTAAATTGCAACTGTTGTTCTATGTGTATTTCAGATAAAGCAGGAAATATATTTAATCTAGCGCGTCATGTTCGAGTGCTGCATCCAACAGTGTCATTGTCAGTTAGGCGCTTAGCGCCCCCTGCGTCTACATCTTCCGATGTTTCTTGGACAAATAACCCGGACAATCCGGAACCAACATCAGCAATTGCCAGAAGTGAACAGCAGTCGGTGCCAGAAAATAGCAGTGTCACTTCATTATCAAACAGCAGACATCAATATCACGTAACATTACCTATGTTTTCTTCCGATACCTCTTTCGGACAAAAGAAATCGGGAGATAGATTTCGCACTTCTGGAGACTGTTGTAAAGGATTATTTGCACTTCAACATAGTGGAAAGCAAACATTTCCAAAGTTTCGTAAGCAAACTGAATGATGCTTACAGAATATCAGCTCGGAAGATCAATTCCAATACACTACAACCACATCAACAGTACGTCATGATGAAAGAAATTGTGAGAGTCAAAATTAATTCTGCGGGAGTGTTTGTGCTGACAATGGGTTGGTGGACTTCAACCACAAATGAGAGATATTTGTCTGTGACAGCACACTACGTTAAAGACCTGGAGCTGGCGTCTTGCCTCCTAGAGTGCTTAAAATACGACGAAAGGCACACGTCACAAAAACTCTCCGAAGAACTGCGACGTGTCACGAGGTAATGGAGCATTCAAGAAAAAGTCATGTGTGCTGTTAGTGACAATGCTGCTAATATTGTGGCAGCTATAAGACTCACAGCCTGGAAGCATCCCCTGCTTTGCACACACACTCAATTTAATTGTTCAGAATGGGGTTCCGCGCATTCAACCCATTCTGAATAAAGTAAAAAAAAATTGTTGAATGTTTTAAAAGAAGCTCGCAGGCCTGCACGAAACTGAAAAGATGAAGGAACAGTTAAAAGAGCCAGTTCTGACACTAAAACATAACACTGTTACAAGATGGAATTCAACCTAATATATGCTGCGAAGAATAATCGAGGTTAAGAATTCCCTAATGACAGTTATCACTCTGAATTATCCGGATCTTCCAAATCTGACTGCAGAGGACATTGCAAATGTAACACAAGCCTGTGACCTGTTGCAAGTTTTCAAAGTCTGCACCGAGGAAATGTCAGGTGAAAATGTTGTCACTGCTTCTAAAGTTATACTCTCGTTGAAAAAACGGTGTTACAGGTGTGTTAATAACACTGAAATTCATGTAGACGTGCAACAGTTGGCCGAAAAGTTAGCTGAAGACGTAAAACGACGATTTAGAAATATAGAGGAAAATTCCATTTTCGCAGAAGCAACTTCATTGGATCCCCAGTTCAAATTACATGGCTTTTCTGATAAAAATTCTGCTGAGAACGTGAATTTAAACCTGATCAGGCACTGTGAGAAATTTGTGACGAACACATCCACTGCTACTGCAACAATCTCAGTTCCAACCACTGAATCTACTTCTAGTCTCTGGCTCGAATTTGATGAAGTGTTTTCCAGGCTGCAGAGTAATCCACACCCGAGAGCTGCTGCAATAGTGGAGGTGCACAAATATTTACAAGAGCCCCTACTACAGAGACAAGGCTGTCAGTATACCCCTCGCTCTTTGAACTTGCAAAAATACGGCTGTGTATTGTTGCAACCTCCACGCCGTCTGAAAGAGTGTTCTCGAAGGGAGGACACCTTATAACTGACATAAGAAATCGCCTGACAGGGAAAAAAGTGTGGAACAAATCATGTTTTTAAACGGAAATTTCTGAACATTCGCCAAATCCGTTAATGTTTATTCATAAATATATATGTGTTTTTTAAAATTTAATTAGGACAATCCTTAAATTGACATTGACATTTAGTATAATTATTTCAATAATGTGTAAGAGATAAACATTCCTACAGGAACGCTTTCAAGAGTGGATTCTACGCATGCTTCAGTTCCAGAGTCACAAGATAAGCATTTTATTTTCATGTTGGCTGTGTGTACTCACACAGCCAGCCTCTTCGTTTGTATCTTTAATATTCATTTGTCTGCAAGTGCTGCCAACGGTAGACGCGAAGTATAACTGCACAAATAGTCACGGGTGCAAACCTATCGTTTTCCACAAACACCGCGCGATTCGTCGACAGGCAGTAGAGGGAGGACTGAAGCGAAGGGAGAATGAGTGACGTAGGGCCGATGTAGCGGGAGAGGGAGAGGGCAAGAGAGTGAGTGAACGAACTAGAAAAAAGTGTGGATTGTGCTATCTGTGAAGAGTTTGAAGTACCAGTTCATCGAAATTGCGTGGTTAGTTCACACTTCACTGGAGTGAAGCATTCATTTGAACGACTCATTCACGAGCTCCCCATCAACATGTGTCTGACAAGTTAAAACACCGTGCTTGCTGCCGAACTACGTAACTATGCCACTGCCTCAGGTGTGAAATATAGTTTCTTAACACCATCTCCCAGCTTCATCTCAAACTGATCAGACGTAAAAGTATGCTAACAAATGAAAATACGTATTAAAACGTTATATGATACAGAATTTAATACCCTTACACAACTCTTTTACGAATAACTTAACCTTCACAAGAAAGCAGTATTAATCGAAGACAGGAGGAAGAAAAAAAATTTTTTGCACTCTGTGTGTATTAGTCTTGCTAGGTTTACATCTGAAACCCATGACATTGCTAGATGCACTACAAAAAACACTTGCTTCTCCTCCCAAATAATGTTACATACCATTTCTATGTTAAGTAATCCACTATGAGGGAAATGTATATTTACTTCATCTAGTCTAGCAGACTCGTTTGAAAAATGTATCTTTCGTTCCAATTCAATGCAGCCATATTTTGCATAATTTCGAATTCGTATCGCTTTTTGTAATTCAGTGAAACGTACCACAACGCTCTGCTCTCAAATAGCATTTTGCTGCACAACACAGAGGTGTTATTCACCTAGAAAAGTTGACACTTTTTTTTTTTTGCTCTTAATTTACCATACCCTCTGGGACAAAAACAATGACATACCGCAGAGGAATTATTTGAATGGGATGGATATCGGTGGATGTGATATACATGTACAGACAAACAAATCATTACAATTTCAGGAAAAGTTGATGATTTATTCAAGAGAATGAGCTCTGTAAACTGAGGAAGCCAATGATTGGCATGTTAGATCATCAATATACCATACTGACAGAAGGGCCCTGCTAATAAAGCTCGTAATGTTGACAGAGCTCTGGCGACCTTGCTGGTCAATGTTGGGCGTGGCATGAAGTAGAAACTCTCGTCGTTTGCGATCGGGCGTTATCCTGCTGAAAAGTTCGTCCAGGTTGTGGAGGGCAACAACACTGTGCATAGAATTTTGTCGACTTACCGCTGCACTGTCAGTGTTCCACAGATGTCAACTAAAGGGGTCTTACTGGGAAATGTAATAGCACCCGAGACAATAACGCCTGGTTGTCCTCCCGTATGGCAGGACTGTCTGTCTGCCATCCCACCACTGTCTGCAGCATCTCCAGACAAGTCTTCGTCGGTCTTCGGGGCTCAGTTCGAAGTGGGACTCATCACTGAAGACAATTCTACTCAACTCAATGAGATTCCAGGCCGAATGTGCCCGACGCCACTGCATACGAGCTTGATGCTGTACAGGGTTCATTGGTAGTCGGCGTAAGGGGCGACGTGAACACAGCCCCCTTTCTGTGAGCCGCCTGTTAATGGTCCCTGCAGAAACTGAAGCACCAGTTGCACGCCAGCCCGACGATAATGATGATGGTGTAAATGGCTCTGAGCACTATGGGACTTAACTTCTGAGGTCATCAGTCCCCTAGAACTTACAACTACTTAAACCTAACTAACCTAAGGACATCACACACATCCATGCCCGAGGCAGGATTCGAAACTGCGACCGTAGCAGTCGCGCGGCTCCAGATTGTAGCGCCTAGAACCTCTCGGCCACTACGGCCGGCGATAATGATGAATCCGGGGCTCTGAGTGCCACATTGATGACTGCTCCGACCTCACGTTCTGTCATCTCTCGATGTCAAGCACGTCCTTCTTTACGCTGTGTTTGGCCACTGTTTATCATTCCTACTAACATCGGAAATTAGTGGCATCACTCCCTCCCAGATGTCGCGCGATTCGCCCTATACTCCAACCGCCTTCTTTGAGCCCAACAAGTCTACCAAATGATGACATCTGCATATAGCGTCCACGTGTCTGTCTGCCAGGCATAGTTACTGTCCAGAAGAGTACACAGAACAAAATTCGTAAAGACTGTATTTGTTGCTGTCGACATGTCCCTCGTTTACCAGCTTCGCCAGTTGCGCATTGAAATTGCTCTGCAGCGTCGCACATTCATTCATCGGCCACCAAAGTTAACAATTTTGCTTTTTCTCTCGATACCTGTATTCATTTCAATTTTTGACCAATCTGCATAAGTTGTTTGTGGTGCACCTTTTTCTTCTTTTTTCCCTCTCACAGTGTAAAATGTATCTGCATGTTTCACACCGCGTTATATAGTAAGGTAACTACTAATTTGATTAATTCTCCCATATACACACATGTAGTGCTTGGGCAGCCTTGTACCATGTGACATTCAACTGCCCAATTTTTTAAAATAATGATATAGAAATGAAGAAATAAGTAGTATTTCGTCGTTCGTCTGACTTAGTAACAAAATTCTTTAGTTGAACATAAATAGCGAACTGAATTTAAGCATTATGAGAAAGAAGTCTGTTGCGACGGTACTTATATGCAAAACATTCTCGGTTATGTTACCGCTTAATGCGGGATAAAATCGCGAGCTTTCGACGATAGCCTCCATCGTCACCGTCAGGATGACATATGAATTTAAGCATCTATCACGCTTGATTGAATAAAATGTATTTTGTTGTGTTGGCAGAACAGCCGACACCGTGTTACTAGAGGAAGCCGAAATGCACGCGTTTTAGATCACGCAGGCTAGCATGAGGATGGAAGGACTATACTGACGTGAGGTGTGGAACATGATAAGGAATTAGAATTCTGAAAGCGGACGTAGCTGGTTTGATACTTAACTTCAATCCATTAATGATGAACGTCGCTCTTGACGGTAAATGATTCACAATATTATCTGTTCAGAACAGTAACTGAATATGGCGCCTTGCTAGGTCGTAGCAAATGACGTAGCTGGAGGCTATGCTAAACTGTCGTCTCGGCAAATGAGAGCGTATGTAGACGGTGAACCATCACCAACAAAGTCGGCTGTACAACTGGGGCGACTGCCAGGGAGTCTCTCTAGACTAGACCTGCCGTGTGGCGGCGCTCGGTCTGCAATCACTGATAGTGGCGACACGCGGGTACGACGTATACTAACGGACCGCGGCCGATTTAAAGGCTACCACCTAGCAAGTGTGGTGTCTGGCGGTGACACCACATATTTCATCACCGATAAGAAAAAAAAAAAAAAAAACGCTCTTCTCGACATCGGGACATAGTGGGCAAAATTAACTATATCTGCATGAAAAGAATTTTTTGTTCTTCTAGTTAAATAAAAGCAATCATTTATCGGTATAGCTTCATCTTAAAAACGATTAAAAGACGATAGCGATTTTTTTCTTTTTCATTTTTTTCTATTTTTAATTAAGTGCTTTTGATCCATGTACTTGTTTCTCCTGTGTTGTCAACTTCTAGTCTCGCACCTCCATCACCAACAGGAAACGGCTATAGCGTTGTAAGAAATTCTTCTGTAGCGTCTGCTTTTACGCGTTGTCGATTATGTGTTAAGTGGCGCAATGGAGAGCATTTGCGGGGATTCCATGATCATGATATACACAGCATGTTGCCAAATGTTTTCAGATGATTGTCATCCCGCGCCAACCGAAAATATTCCCCTTCAACGTCGGACAGATATTCGGATAATATAGCATCCCGGTTCTCAATAACGTAGGTGGCTGTGTGTCCGATCGTCCACAGAACTGCATTTTCTTTCATAACTGGCTATCGCATGCGGTCACGAGGCATCCCCTCACCAACGCACAGATAGCGTGCTGAAATGTTACGTTACAAATGTATAAAGAAGTAGCCCTAGTTTTAATTATCGCCTGAAAATATCGTAAATAACTTTACATATAAAAATAAATTTGTATATAATTGAAAGAAACGATGTACTAATAAGATGATGTATTTCTAGTTGTTTATGGATTATTTTGTAAAGAAGTATCTTTGAGATAAAATGTTGAAAGGATATTCTGTGAAACAAAACGTAGTAGGTACGCTCGTTTGTGTAACGATATAAGAAAAGCGGAAGACGACTTGTTTTCCCTCTCTCCCTTTTGTCCTCCGGTACCGAGATAAGCTGTCTGATGTCACTTGTATGCTTTTGTGAAATAATTATGTCAATTTCATCTTAAATAGCCGTGTTTCATTTGTGGATCCCTTTCCTTGCTGTTCACGTTACACATGACTTTAGTATGCATTTCTTAGTCCACTTTCGGGCTGCATCAGAGAGAAGTTGTTTGTGGCATTGTTTGGGGGTCATGGCCGAACAATGTTAGCGTTCATTCGCAGCTTAATCATTCACATTATAATTCATACGTCCCTGAGATTATTTTTATCTATATTTTCCTCTCAAAATCGAGGCAATGTTATAACGCGAACCGTGTAGTATTCCGATCGGTCGTTTGCCTCCAAAGAATGTCGTCTACCAATGCACTCTCTGGTCTGATATAATGACGATGCTGGAAGATGGCGCAACGTAATTATAATCTGTTCATCATAAGAATGAAACTGATGTAACCATTACGCCATGAATTCTTGCACGTTTGCTTCAATATAATTGGATTTCGTTTCACGTGGAGCGGAAACCAAGCTGAGACCAGTACAGTGAAGTACGATCATAAGGATACGTTTTCTGCTGTGTTACATGCGCATAGACTGAGCGATAATGCGGGACAACAGCTATACCGGAGCATTAAACTTGGACAGCACTGGCCAGCCAGTTGTTCAACTAACCTGCAATTATGTGAGCAGTTGCAGTTCAGATGTAAAAAGAGACCAGGAAAGAAACAATATAGGTTCGAAAGCCATTTAATTTTTAAAGAGAATGAAACTATATTTGGAGAAACTCCAGCACTACAACGCGCTTCTTCAGTGACCAGACGGAAAGCATGAAATTTGTATGCCGTGCTCGATGTTGCGAAAAACATTGTTTTTCATATTTCTACAAGACTTACCTACATCCTTGGTGTAAAACGATGAAGATAGCCCAAATAGAAAGTGTTTGGTTTTAATTTTTGTCTTAAAATTATATTGTTATGTTTTCTTAATTTTGATGGCTCGTTTTTTCTTTATTGTCATTTTACACCTTACACAAGGTGGGCTGGCAGCGGCAACTTTACTCCACTCTTCAGCCCCAGGCAGTACAAAAACAGAAAACCAATGAAGACACAGAAACAACATAACGGTGTTAAAAAAACAGTAGACACAGTAATTAAAAAACACGAAGCCATTCACACGCAAAGAATAAACAAGGAAACTGTCAGCATTGTGCACGAACACTGATGATTGAGACGACACACGTGAACGAAGGAGTGTGGGCGGCGAAAACACTGAAGCACAAACACGATGGCACGCACAGAAAGGCGATGACAATGATCTCCGGCGCGCTAATGTTCACAGGACGTGTGCGAGTCCCGGGACCTGCTAAAAGGGGAAAACGATAGTGGAGGAGGGAGAGGGGAGAGTGGAGATGCCAGTGGCAGGGGAGGTGGGGGGGGGGGGAGGAAAGAAGGTATGGGTGGTAGGAGAAGCCCAGGGTGAGGAAGGGAGAAGAGAGAGAAGAGACAGAGGGTGCCCTGAGGAAAAAACACAGAAAGTGGGAGAGGAAGATCAAAGTGGAGGGGGAGCTGGTCGAAGCCACCTTGGGAGAGGGTAAGAAGAGTGGAGAGATGGAGAGCAGGTGGGACGTGGGAATACAGGTGCGGCAGAGCATGGGGGTGGGAGACGATGGGAGAGACAAGCGGGTGAGGGGGATCAAGTTTACGGGAGGTATAGAAGATTCGTATCCATTAGAGGAAAAGGAGGAGGTACGGGAAAGGAATAAGGTCATATAGGATCCACGTGGGGGAGGGGAGACGGATGCAACAGATGAGGCAGAGAGCATGGCGTTCTAGGATTTGAAGAGATTTGTAAGAGGTAGGACAGGCAGAGATCCAGGCAGGGTGGGCATAGCAGAGGATAGGGCGGATGAGGGACTTATATGTGTGGAGGATGTTGGAAAGGTCCAGAGAGGAGCTTGAGGAGATGGAGTCAGGAGCGTGACTTGGCTTGCATTGTCCGAAGATGGGGGGTCCAGGAGAGGCGGCGGTCAAAGGTGACTGTAAGGTACTTAAGGGTGGGGGTGAGGGCGATAGGACGGCAATAGATGGTGACATAGAAGTCGAGGAGACAGAAGGAAGGTGTGGTTTTGTCTACAGTGATGGCCTGGGTCTTAGAAGGATTGACCTTGAGCAACCACTGGTTGCACCAAGTGGTGAACTGGTCAAGAAGGGATTGGAGAAGGTGTTGGGAGCGCTTCAGGGTGGAGGCCAGGGCAAGGAAGGCGGTGTCATCGGCATACTGGAGAAGGTGGATGGGGGGTGAAGGCGGCGGCATGTCCGCCGTATACAAAAGGTACAGAAGAGGGGAGAGGACAGAACCTTGTGGCACACCGGTGGAGGGGAAAATGGTGTAGGAATTTGTGTTGTGGATGGTGACATAGGTAGGACGTTGGGACAGAAAGGACCCGATCAGACGGACATAGTTGATAGGAAGTGCGAACGTTTGGAGCTTGAAGAGGAGACTGGAATGCCACACACGGTCATAGGCGCGTTCAAGGTCGAGGGAAAGGAAGATAGCAGAGTGACAGGAATTGAGCTGTTCGGAGAGGAGATGAGTGAGATGAAGGAGAAGGTAATTGGTAGAGGACGGCCGAAAGCCACACTGGGTAATGGGAAGGAGGTGGTGCTGGCGGAGATGCTGGTGGATGTGTTGGGATGGATTCCAGGATCTTGCTGAAGACTGAGGTAAGGCTGGTGGGACAGTAGGAGGAGACAATGGATAGCGGTTTGTCGGGTTTAAGGAACATCAGGATACGGGAGGTTTTCCTCAGGTCAGGGTAGTAGCCGGTGGACAGGACCACATTATAGAGCCTGGTCAGGGTGGAGAGGAAGGAGGCAGGAGCTTCACGAAGGTGGTAATAGGCGACACAATGAAGACCGGGAGCAGTGTTGCATTTTGTGTGGAGTGTAGCGATGATATCCTGAGTAGTGATGGGGGCATTGAGTTCGTTGTGTACAATGTTGTCCAAGTACTGGAAACCAGGAGCGAGGGGAGGGACAGAGGTGTCAGTTCGATCGCGGACATCCGGGAAGAGGAAGTAAGCAAACTGGGCATCATCTGGGATGGTAAAGACATTGGAGAGGTTGGAGACAAAGTGACTGGCCTTACTAAGGCTGTCAGGGAATTGTTGGTTATCATGAAGGAGAGGATAGTAGGGGAGGGGGGGGGGAGTTGGAACCGGTAAAGCGGCGGAAGGCTGACCAGTAATTGGACAAGTTGATAGGAAGTGTAGCATTAAGACGGGTGCATGTCTGTCGCCAGTCCCGGCGTTTCTTAGCCACGAGCAAGTTTCTAATGTGTCTTTGTAGTTGCCTGTGGCGTCGTAGCGTGTCCGGGTCACGTGTGTGGAGGAAGGCACGGTAGAGACGGTGGGATTCACGGAGGAGAAGGATGGCCTGCGGGGGTGAGGTAGGACGGTGGGGGTGGATGGCGGCAGAAGGGACGTGGGCCGCCACAGCCTCAGACAAGGTCTGCTGGAGAAAGGAGGCGGCGTGGGTAATATCATCAGGGTGGTGGTAGGAGTAGGGGTGGCTATCAACCTGGGTAGATAGGGTATCCCGATAGGCATTGCAGTCAGCACAGGATTAATCATGGACATATTTCGGGCAAGGTTCATTACGAGGGTCGGAGCGGGGGCAACGACTGCCTGAAATGGTGAGGACAGGGAGATGGTCACTACCAATGGGTTCCAGGACATTCACCGCTATGCGGCCAAGGAAGTTAGGGGAGGAGAGGATGACATCAGGAGTGGAGTTGGATTCAGGGTGGGTGCACTTGGGAATTGGAACAAGGTTGCCTTGGAGAGAGGAGAGGAACCGATGCCACCGCCATAACTGGGTGGCAGAACGACTATGGACGTTGAGGCCGGCGGCATAGGAGGAGAAGGTATGGTCAATGTGGGACAGGAAGTCAAAACGAATAGGGGCGTTAGGGCGGACATAGATGGTGGCGCAGGTGATGGTAAGGCCAGGGAAGAAGAGACTAAGGATCAGGTGTTCTGTGGGCTCGGGAAGGAGAGGTTATAGTCGAACAGGGATCTGGCGGTGGTGGCCAATGGCTACTCCACCACACGCTATCGGGAGGGGGTTATGGGAGCAGTGAAGGAGGTAGGGCAAGCTGTGTACGGTGCTGTGTGTTGGTGATGAAGAAAGGTTTCATTAAGGAGGAAGGCATCCACGTGGTGGGTTGCGAGGGTGTGCTGGGTGAGGTTCTTGTTGGCAGGAAGGGAACGGATGTTATTAAAGAAGATATGGTGCTCTCAAACCATGACAGGGATACAGACGAGGGTGTCGAGACTGAGGAAGGTGAAATGGGGCTGATTATGGGAATAGGTGGCATATGTGTAGAGGCGGTGAGGGATGTCTGCTGGAGTGTGTGGGGGCACTAGAATGGGTGGACATTCTGGAGGACGATGGTTATGAACCTCAGCTGGGGGGGGGGGTGATGGTGAGTTCAGGAGTGGGGGGGACGGTGATTTCAGGAGTGGGGGGGGGTCGGGACTTGCATTTCTGGGAGTAAGTGGGATGTGGGATGTTGCAGGTTTTGCAGGAGGGAGGGGACTGTAGGTTGCGGCACTGCCGGAGGAAGTTTGCCTGCTTACAGCGCGGGCAGACAGGGGCCTCGCGGCACTCAGATGTAGGGTGTGCAGACGGCTCTTCATACATTTGAACATCTTAAAGTTTTATGTCACGTAACTTAGTAATAGTATAGCTAATATATAAGTAGGACCTACTTCCAAGAACGTAACAACACCAATGTACGTCTGCTAGTGCTTCTGACCAATCATCGCGTTTGTGTTTTCTTACATCAGGTTTATTCTTATGATGAACAGAGTGTAGTTAATTAAATGCACTGCCTTTCCAGTGGGTCCATATCCATAACGCAATGTCTACCACTAGCGTCTGCCACTTCCAGGTGACAACGCCATTTCCTCAATGAAGCAGGTAGCTGCCACACAGCGGAAAGTGTTTGCCCTGCCATTGCTGGGAACTACCTTATTATATATGGCGGTAGTCTGTTATCGTTATCTGGCGAATACGTTCATACCCTAATTCACACATTCAACTCGCGCCACCCGCCTCCATGACTTCTACCTCAGCATTTATGGCCTTCCTATCCACCTACCCTCAAATACCTTGGCCTCACACTCGACCGCCACCTCACCTGGACTCCCCATCTCCTTACCATCCAAAACAAAGCTCACAACCGCCTCCGCCTCCTGAAACTCCTGTCTGCCCGGACGTTTGCTCTGCATCCTTCCGCCATCCTTCACACTTACAAATCCTTGATCCGCCCCATCCCCTGTTATGCCAGCCTGTCCCCTTCCCCCACCTTCTCCTTTTCCTTGAACACATCCGCACACTGTATATTGTCCGCCGCCTTGATCCCCCTCACCCCCTGGTGTCTCCCTTCCTCTCCACCCCCAACCAGTTGCCACACCTTTACCGTAGTGTCCCACCCTCTCTCCATCTCCACACCCTGCATCTCCCTTCCCAACGCAACTTCCACCATCTACCCCTCCCGGATGAAGAGCTTCGCCCTGACATCTACCCTTTCTGCCTCCTTCTCAGGGCTCCCTCTCCTCCCCCTCCCTCCTCCTGAGCGGCTTCCCCCTCCTATTCCCCCCATCTCTTGTGCCTCCTTTCAGTGTCTCTGCACTCCCTCTTGCCCTGTCTTTCCCTCTTCATCTCCCGCCCCATGCATCTCCTGCCTCTTCGTGAACCCACTGATGCCCCTCCTCTCTTCATCCCGCCGTTTCCCCTGCTGCCCCATGCTCTGCCCTCCCTTTCCATCCTCTCTGCCCTTTCCCTCGTCAGGTCCCCCTGGCAATTTTATTCTTCGTCGTGTGTGCTGCAAGTGGGTTTTAAGTGTGTTTTTACTACTGTGGCCGACTTTTAATCTGTGCCTGCGCATCCAGTGTCTTCTCTGTGTTTTAAGAATCGTCAACTATGTTTTTTTAACTTTCTGGTGACTATTTGAACTGTCCCCCATGAACGTCTTCGTGTTAGTCTATTTTTTACCTCCATTTTCTCCCATTATCCTGATTTAAGTTCCCCTTTCTCGCCTTATGTATGTAACATTTTATTCTTATTTTAGTTGTCACGTCACTCGGCTGAAGAGCGGCGGATTGTGCTGCTGACAGCTCTCCCGTGCCCATATGGGGCAGGGGAATGAAATCAAATAAAGAAAAAAAAAAAAAAGAAAATGATAGCTGTGTTGTATGCAACTTAGTACTTTTGTAGTGGCTGTTGGTAGGCTTTCCAAATGAAACTCTCGTTTAAACATGTTCATATGTTAATTAATGGAGTTGTCAGACTTTATTTTTAGTCACTGAAGTATATAGTGATGAAACTGGTTAAAAACAGGAAGAGAAATGCAACAAAACTGGGGATACTGTGGGAAATTTGCGTATGTAAAACATGCTGCAGAAATAGGTGAGGATTCATATGAATGTCTCGCCTGACATTCAGAAAATTCGTAAAACAAATCAGTATCTAACAAATTCACTCTTCATTATTAATCATAAGGACCACTTGGGAGTAAATGGTTTAGGATGTAAGTATTAGAAGTTCAATGTTAGAATGGTTTTTAGATCTTAGCTGCGCTGCTTAGAAAGAAAATGCTGTAGGATATATTGAATAGAAGTATTCTGTTTGTGGGCCAGTACAGTGAGAAAGATCTCCTAAATGCAAAGCAGGCTGTACTGGCCTTTTCGGGTTGTTCCAAAAAGATGCAAACTCTGTACAAAAGTTCCAACAGTAATTAAGCTTCATTCTTGATAATTTAATCCTGTTTTCTTGTCAATTGGCAGTCATTGCCTCATCACTATATCTGAACTGAGGCTAACGTGAGGTTATTCGCACGAGGTCATCTGCTTTGACCTGTAATGTCATGGAGAGTCTTGATGTTTTTGAGTCTTTGTAGATTGTGTGTTGTAGTATTTGGTGGCTCTGTGTTGTGCTGTATGTTTGTTAGTTAAGTAGTTTGACATGAATTGAATGCTTCATGTTGATATTGAAAGAATTTGTGCTGGCTTTGTGGTGAGTTACTTTGAATTTGCATATTTTAGCTGATGGGTTCATTTTTATGTTTGGATATAATAGTGCCGTCTGTTTCTTGTGGTCGGAGATTTAATATTTTTCTTCTGTTGTGAAGAAGATATAGATATTTGTGAGTAGCTCATTGATTGTTGCAATCGGCGAAGTTGTTTCCATATATTGAAATTGGTGGTGGAGAAAGTGTAATGAATTTTCGGGATTTCCTTGTTAGTGTTCAGTAATTGTTGGAATGTTTTTGGTAGATATCATGGGTACTGATGTACCATCGTTGTTTAGGATACATTTCTGATATTAGTCATGTGAACATGGTTTGGTTTGTTGTACTGAGAACTTTGGTTTAGACAGAGTAAGTGAAAGTGCTGTATCTAGGGCTATGCTTGAGCTTTGTGGGTGAAGTGAACTTTGCAACGCCATGTTTTAGAGTGGTTGGTTCCTAGTATGGAGGGCTTTGTTGGACAGTCTAGCTCAAGGGAAAATTGCGTTGAGGTATTGAGTTCTGTATAGGTTACTGGTATTGAGGTCTTAAGTTGAGATGTATAGGTCATGTGAAATTTACAACACCAATAGTTTTCATTTTTGTAATTTTTTGTTAAGTTTTGAGGATTTCGTGTGCTTGATTATTGGGTGAATATTTGTTTTGCAGTGATGTAATTATTCTTACTGTCATTTATTTAGTTTGTCCTTTTCATATGGTTGTCCTGTCAGTTTCATTCTATTGCTGGAGTTAAATACTTCACATGCTATTTATGTTTGTTCGCAGGTGTAATGCATGATGTCATGGTCAGCATATTGTATGTGTTTGAAATAGTGTACACCATGTTGATGGCATTACTGGTCAAAACAGGGAGGCGGAGTCATGACTTCACGCCAATTTACCTTTTATGATTAAGAAGTAGATCACTTTATATTAACTGTTTTTGTTCTGTGGATATTGATTGTGTATGTTTTGATGATTTAAAAATAATGCTGTGTTCCAAGGAACATTGGTCTATTTCTATCAAAATGGTGTAGATTACTTTGGATTTACACTCTGTGTCTTTGTTTATGGCTACATACTGGCTATTTACAGATTACCAGCAGAATAGTAATGATAATGAACATATTGGTCTGTGTCACTGCTCATGTTACTGTTACATAATGTTACATCTACTTTTAAATAGCACAGCCAATCATTGAAGTCTTTTTATACCACAAGGTTTTTGTTAAACATCCATGTTGAGAGCAAAAGTTGCCAGAATAAGCAATTTCAGTCCAGATTTAAATTTTTGTAAAGATTTACAACAGCCAGTTGCCTTTGGTTTTATTCTTTAGTTTCTGTTTACTATGACTAGTTTTAAATTAACAAGCGATTTATCATCAGATGGTACACATTTATTGCATACTTGCAGGATTCTTGTAGCTCATGTAATTATGGTGAGAGAACGAAACATATACACACCAAATGTGGTTAGAAGTGTGTACAGTTCATACGTGGCCACAGCTGCACAGCTCCAACAAAGCTGCAAACATGCAATAAATATGTACCATCTGATGATAGTTATTCAAAATTGGTCTTGGTAAAATAATACAAAAAGTGGCTGACAGTAATTTCTGGGAAGTTTTAATCTTTTTCCCCCTCTCAGATGATATTAGTGGAACAGTAATAAAAAACGTTTGTGGCTATTGTTGAACGCTTTTGTGAACCTTTGGCAGACTTAGTGATAGGTTAGTGGTTAGGTTAGTGGTGTTTAACGTCCCGTCGACAATGAGGTCATTAGAGACGGAGCGCAAGCTCAGGTTAGAGAGGGGTGGGGAAGGAAATCGGCCGTGCCCTTTCAAAGGAACCATCCTGGCATTTGCCTGATACGATTTAGGGAAATCACGGAAAACCTAAATCAGGATGGCCGGAGACGGGATTGAACCGTCGTCCTCCGACTTAGTGATAAACAATTATTAAGTTTTCTTCTAAATTTTGATTGAAATAACCTCTTGGTTGACAGACAGCCATGGTGGCACAGGGTCATTCATTCCACATACTTATAACGAGCAACAACTGCATATGCAATGCAAATAGAGCAAAAAATACATTCAGATTACTTTTCTTGTTGTCATTGTAAGCACCAGTGGGAAGTACATCAGTGGGGATGGTGGATAGGGCAACAGTTGGCTCTCGCCTTCCTGTGCATTGTACTGCAGGTGAGAAAGCTGTGTGGTGCCTAAAAAGTCAGTCATTATAGCGGGCACATAGTTGTCAAGAAAGAATGGCAGTTGGCTGAATCTTGGCCACTGCCACAATGACAGTGTTATTTTAATCAAGGCATAGTGTGGTTGTGAAAAAAATCAGTTCAAGCTGAAATTTGATCTGTACTATCAATACAAGACAGAAATATAACTTTTGTGTAAACTTTGCATCATTAACTAGGATTTAACAAAGTTATGTACTATGGTATGAAGATATTTGAGAAGCTCCAATCTAACATACGACAAGTAATTAGTTATCTCAGCAAATTCAAAGGAAAATTTAAAACATATCTCATTGGTGACTCCTTCCATTGATTATCTTAGTGCAACTATTTGATTCCTTCTTTAGATGAATGGCAGGTAGTGTGTTGTAAACTGTCCTATGTAATTACGTATTTAGTTTACTGTTTTCTTTGAAAAAATACTTGATTAATGAAGTAAATATTAATTTTCTTATAAGACATCCTGCAGCTACCTAATATAACTGAAGTAGCAGCAGCTTTCTTTCTAATTCACTAGAAAACATTTAACTGGCATAAATAGAACTATCATTAAGCAGTGTTGTGATAGTTTCTTATTAATATAGTGTACAGCTTAAGCAATGTTTGGTTGTCTTTTGTTAATGTTTACCTTCTTGGTGGTAGAGTAGAAAAAATTTCTATTCATGTTCACCTTCTTGGTGGGATGTACAGAATATGATGAATGAATAGAATTCTTTTGAAATTGTGATGGTTTATTTATGACAAGCAACGTTAGTAAATGTATATAATGTGAAGGTGTTATTAGAATGCTTAATGTCTTGAACACGCACCTACATAATGACTGGTCAGTAAATCTGTATCATCACTATCTTCAGCTGCCCAGTTGCAATGTGAATGCAATACATGATCAGATTAGCTGATTATATGTTCCACCATTTAACAACTTAATATGTGCTCAAATGTAGGAGTTTTTACTCCTATGGACTTCATTTGAGATTGATTTGCACCTAATTGGCGACAGAGTGGTGTACTCTACATACAAAATTCATGTCTGATCAGTACATACTTAATTCTTTTCTAATTTGACGCCGGCCACAGTGGCCGAGCGGTTCTAGGCGCCCAGTACGGAACCACGCGAATGCTACGGTCACAGGTTCGAATCTTGCCTCAGGCATGTATGTGTGTGATGTCCTTAGGTTAGTTAGGTTTACCTAGTTCTAACTTCTAGGGAACTGATGACCTCAGAAGTTAAGTCCCATAGTGCTCAGAACTATTTGAACCATTTTTTTTCCTAATTTGACATAGAGTGATGTTATTCTATTTATGTTTGTTCTTTCCATTACTGCCAGGTTCAATCAAAAAATATTCAATAATTCATTTTAAATATATCTTTGATTTATTTTCAGAAGCACATTGCAAATCCAGTACCACAACATGATTGCACAACCAAATGTTCTCTGTCACCAACCTATATTTTCTGGGACGGTTACAAGGGATAGGCAACAGCCAGTACCCTAGATCATTATTTTTATTTTACCCTCTGTGCCAAATTAATGTGTCTGGTAATATATTAATGTTATGTCACTGTCTGTGGTAATATCATAGATAGACATTAAGAAAATGAAATGGTTTACATTCCACTGTAAAAACCCTCTGTCATAAAATGTTTATTGACTTGGATGACACTTGTATCTCTTGTGTTGGAGTTACTGTTGCAATGAATGTAGTTTTTTAGTAAGACATGTTGAAAACAACTGCAGTAAAATAAATTTGTTTATTGCAAAAGGAGTTATGTCTTTTACATATATTGTATTGTGCCATTTTATGTGTCTGTTGTTCACAATCCCTGCTCCCATCCCCACCCAGAGAAAGTAATTACAGATTCAGGAATCATAAGTTCGATGGTCCATCCACTAATGATTATAGGCCCAAGGATAATATTTTCTCACTGAGTTGCTTATACTTCTTCAAAAGTAAAACTGTGAAAAGTATGAAATTAAAATATTTTGCGATTGGTTCTGCATGGAATGTTGAATGTTTTGTTATAATATATTCAATTATTCAAAATTTATTCACTTCCTGTGAACTATTAGACATATGACATATGAAAATTTCTGCCGGACTGTAACTTGAGCCTCATCAAAGATTCACTGTGTACATGTTTAGAGTAAGGTATAATGAGCAAATTGTAACACATTCGGTCAGTGATACACAGCTTCTTATTTGGCATGTGTTCAGTTCTTTTTCTTTGATTCTTTCCACACATCACCTCTCCTCTGGTTGTAACTTCAGATTGGTCAGTCTGTGAGAGTACATAATGGGCTATGAAAATGAATTCTTATTTAAAACAGTTTCTTCTAGATATGTTGAGTTTGGTTTGACCTTTTGGATGTGACATGATCTTGAAGAAACAAAACAAGTAGAAGTAGTAACAGTTATGACCAGTGCTTGATTTATAAAAAGGAAGAGGTACCAGTATTGTGACTTAACTAGAGGTATTGGTATGGCATACCATCACAAATCGAGCACTGGTTATAACAACAAAAGCAGTTGTTTGGTTTAAAATAGTGATGCCAGTAACTGTACCTGGATTGCTTCGTCTTCTCACATCAATGAAAAAGGAAGGCTTATGTTTGACAGTATTATGAAAAGGATAGTTGCTACCCACCATATAGTGGAGTCGCTGATTCACAGATAGGCACAACAAAAAGACTGTCAAACATAGTTTTTGGCTAAACAGGTCTTCATTAGATTTAGGCAGCACAGAACACAACACACAAGCACAACATGCGCACACACGTGGCCACAGTCTCTGGCTGCCAAGGCAAGACTTCGAGCATCTTGCTCTGCTGCTCACATTCTGGCCTTGGCAGCCAGAGACTGTGGTCAGGTATGTGTGTTTGAGTTGTCTTTCATGCACACTGCCACCCAAAGAAACTGATAAACATATTTGGACTCATGAATTTGGGGGAAGGGGGGGTGGGGGGTGCTTGAGAAGGGAAGGTTTGCACTGCTCACGTGGAAAAATATATCTTAGTATGTGTTAATTAAGAAATCCCAACCTAATCATAGATCATTGAGTCAACATAGCAGAATTAAAAAATAATTTGAAAGTGATGAATGAAATCAAAATATTTTGTGATTGTCTCTGCATGGGATCTGAACCATGTCACATTTGTCTTTTTTTGTTGTAATATATTTGGTTACACTGATGCAAAATTTCATAAAGAGTACACAAGATGAAAGCTCCATGTAACAAGACTGATGGAAAAAAGTAAGTTAACTGTTTAGTATTTTAAAAGTAATCACCATAGATGTGAATACATTTATGCCCCTGTGAGACAAGATGGTCAATCGCTTCATGGAAAAATGTTTGCGGTGTTCTAAGAAACCATGATTATACCCATGTGTGTACCTCCTGATGTGAACCAAACGAATGGCCAAGAATGTTTCTTTAGGACTCCAAAAATATGGAAATCACATGAGGAGGGATTCGGACTGTATGGATGTTGTGTGAAGGCTTCCCAGACAAAACTCTGCTACATAGTTTAAGCAATCTGTCAATAAAACATCTGCCAAGTTTGTATAGAGTATGTTGTAGAAGCTTTTCTGGGAAAACACATATTCTCCATAAAGTCCTGATCTCTTCCCATGTAATTTCCATATTTTCAAAGTGCTGAAGAAAGACCTTCATGGCTGTCCCTTCGCTTCAGATAAAGACGTGCGTGCCTGGCAACATTTTTCCACAAAGGTGTTGACCATTGTAAGGCAATTACAGTGGAATAAATGTGTTAACAACTATGGCAAGTACTTCAGTGTTAATGAACAGTTTACTTACTTTTTCCCACCTTTTTCATATTCATTTGACTGCCTTTTGCTTTTGTAGATCTGTGTACTATGTACACAAGTGCTCTATTATTATTTTACAGCATTTTATTTTTTAAAAATACTTTCCCCTCAGAAACTTGCAGCTGTGTGCTGGGTTAAAGATATCCCGAATTTGGTAGGTTTTTATAATCCAGTTAGATTATCTGCAGTGCTAAAGCAATCAACAGTAGCTTCATAAACACTGATGGACATGCACCATTTTGGATTTGAGAACTGTATCCATGGTCTAGGGGTAGCGTCTTTGATTCATAATCAAAACGTCTTCGGTCCCGGGTTCGATCCCCGCCACTGCCTAAATTTTGATAAATAATCAGCACTGGCGGCCGAAGACTTCCGGCATAAGAAGTCAGCCACATTCTGCCAACGGCCTTGCCAAAGAGGGCGGAGGAGCGGATAGAGGTTCAGGGCACTCTCTTGTCCTAGGGGTGGGAAATTGCCCCTAAAGGCGGAAGAATCAGCAATGATCAACGACATGAGGATGCAGAAGGCAATGGAAACCACTGCATTAAAGACACGTAACGTGTACCCACAGGACATGTGGCCTGTAATTGAAGAAGTGTCATGATGATCTCTCCATTGGCAAAAGATTCCGGAATAGTCCTCCATTCAGATCTCCGGGAGGGGACTGCCAAGGGGGAGGTTACCATGAGAAAAAGATTGAATAATATACGAAAGGATAACGTTCTACAAGTCGGGGCGTGGAATGTCAGAAGCTTGAATGTGGTAGGGAAACTAGAAAATCTGAAAAGGGAAATGCAAAGGCTCAATCTAGATATAGTAGGGGTCAGTGAAGTGAAGTGGAAGGAAGACAAGGATTTCTGGTCAGATGAGTATCGGGTAATATCAACAGCAGCAGAAAATGGTATAACAGGTGAGGGATTCGTTATGAATAGGAAGGTAGGGCAGAGGGTGTTTTACTGTGAACAGTTCAGTGACCGGGTTGTTCTAATCAGAATCGACAGCAGACCAACACCGACAACGATAGTTCAGGTATACATGCCAACGTCGCAAGCTGAAGATGAACAGATAGAGAAAGTGTATGAGGATATTGAAAGGGTAATGCAGTATGTAAAGGGGGACGAAAATCTAATAGTCATGGGTGACTGGAATGCAGTTGTAGGGGAAGGAGTAGAAGAAAAGGTTACAGGAGAATATGGGCTTGGGACAAGGAATGAAAGAGAGACTAATTGAGTTCTGTAACAAGTTTCAGCTAGTAATAGCGAATACCCTGTTCAAGAATCACAAGAGGAGGAGGTATACTTGGAAAAGGCCAGGAGATAGGGAAGATTTCAATTAGATTACATCATGGTCAGACAGAGATTCCGAAATCAGATACTGGATTGTAAGGCATACCCAGGAGCAGATATAGACTCAGATCACAATATAGTAGTGACGAAAAGTAGGCTGAAGTTCAAGACATTAGTCAGGAAGAATCAATACGCAAAGAAGTGGGATACGGAAGTACTAAGGAATGACGAGATACGTTTGAAGTTCTCTAACGCTATAGATACAGCAATAAGGAATAGCGCAGTAGGCAGTACAGTTGAAGAGGAATGGACATCTCTAAAAAGGGCCATCACAGAAGTTGGGAAGGAAAACATAGGTACAAAGAAGGTAGCTGCGAAGAAACCATGGGTAACAGAAGAAATACTTCAGTTGATTGATGAAAGGAGGAAGTACAAACATGTTCCAGGAAAATCAGGAATACAGAAATACAAGTCGCTGAGGAATGAAATAAATAGGAAGTGCAGGGAAGCTAAGACGAAATGGCTGCAGGAAAAATGTGAAGACATCGAAAAAGATATGATTGTTGGAAGGACAGACTCAGCATACAGGAAAGTCAAAACAACCTTTGGTGACATTAAAAGCAACGCTGGTAACATTAAGAGTGCAACGGGAATTCCACTGTTAAATGCAGAGGAGAGAGCAGATAGGTGGAAAGAATACATTGAAAGCCTCTATGAGGGTGAAGATTTGTCTGATGTGATAGAAGAAGAAACAGGAGTCGATTTAGAAGAGATAGGGGATCCAGTATTAGAATCGGAATTTAAAAGAGCTTTGGAGGACTTACGGTCAAATAAGGCAGAAGGGATAGATAACATTCCATCAGAATTTCTAAAATCATTGGGGGAAGTGGCAACAAAACGACTATTCACGTTGGTGTGTAGAATATATGAGTCTGGCGATATATCATCTGACTTTCGGAAAAGCATCATCCACACAATTCCGAAGACGGCAAGAGCTGACAAGTGCAAGAATTATCGCACAATCAGCTTAACAGCTCATGCATCGAAGCTGCTTACAAGAATAATATACAGAAGAATGGAAAAGAAAATTGAGAATGCGCTAGGTGACGATCAGTTTGGCTTTAGGAAAAGTAAAGGGACGAGAGAGGCAATTCTGACGTTACGGCTAATAATGGAAGCAAGGCTAAAGAAAAATCAAGACACTTTCATAGGATTTGTCGACCTGGAAAAAGCATTCAACAATATAAAATGGTGCAAGCTGTTCGAGATTCTGAAAAAAAGAGGAGTAAGCTATAGGGAGAGATGGGTCATATACAATATGTACAACAACCAAGAGGGAATAATAAGAGTGGACGATCAAGAACAAAGTGCTCATATTAAGAAGGGTGTAAGACAAGGCTGTAGCCTTTCGCCCCTACTCTTCAATCTGTACATCGAGGAAGCAATGACGGAAATAAAAGAAAGGTTCTAGAGTGGAATTAAAATACAAGGTGAAAGGATATCAATGATACGATTCGCTGATGACATTGCTATCCTGAGTGAAAGTGAAGAAGAATTAAATGATCTGCTGAACGGAATGAACAGTCTAATGAGTACACAGTATGGTTTGAGAGTAAATCGGAGAAAGACGAAGGTAATGAGAAGAAGTAGAAATGAGAACAGCGAGAAACTTAACATCAGGATTGATGGTCGTGAAGTCAATGAAGTTAAGGAATTCTGCTACCTAGGCAGTAAAATAACCAATGACGGACGGAGCAAGGAGGACATCAAAAGCAGACTCGCTATGGCAAAAAAGGCATTTCTGACCAAGAGAAGTCTACTAATATCAAATACCAGTCTTAATTTGAGGAAGAAATTTCTGAGGATGTACGTCTGGAGTACAGCATTGTATGGTAGTGAAACGTGGACTGTGGTAAAACCAGAACAGAAGAGAATCGAAGCATTTGAGATGTGGTGCTATAGACGAATGTTGAAAATTAGGTGGACTGATAAGGTAAGGAATGAGGAGGTTCTACGCAGAATCGGAGGGGAAAGGAATATGTGGAAAACACTGATAAGGAGAAGGGACAGGATGATAGGACATCTGCTAACACATGAGGGAATGACTTCCATGGTACTAGAGGGAGCTGTAGAGGGCAAAAACTGTAGAGGAAGACAGAGATTGGAATACGTCAAGCAAATAATTGAGGACGTAGGTTGCAAGTGCTACTCTGAGATGAAGAGGTTAGCACAGGAAAGGAATTCGTGGTGGGCCGCATCAAACCAGTCAGTAGACTGATGACCAAAAAAAAAAACACTTACTTTTTTAAGGTGGGGACAGTATAATACATACTTCTAGTGTACAGACGAGGAACTTGAATTAGCAAGTTTGAGTAACTCCATTTAGTATAAATACTCATTAGAAAACTTTCTTATTTCTTTTTTATATTTTGCTGTTAGTAGATGTACCACATTTACATAAAGCACCAAAATTCATATTTAGGTAACGTTTCAGTAAAATTCATTATCTATCAGTTTAACTGAGTTCCACTAAGCCAACACTGAATGTGTTCTTTTAAGAGAAATCTGTAATTTACTCAGAAGCCATATGCTCAGGAACATATTGTGATCTAATAATTGTTTATTTCCAGAATGACATAAATTATTTGAAAGCCCTCACTTCATTCTATCAGTAAACATTTTATTATTAGTGAAAAGTCATTAATTAAAATGTTATTCATAATTAAAGTTTCCACACCCAGAAAATAATATTATTATATGGACCTCTAAGTATGTTTATAAAATCATAGGAGTGGTTATAATTTTCTTGCTGTAATTTTTCTGAACTAGAAAATAGCTTTGGTTATCAGAGTAATTTGACAATTAATTAATGGAGACAACTACTATCCCATTAAATTTACAAGATGCTTGGAAAATTACCATGGCAGTGTTCATGATATGAATAAAATAATCCACCCAACTTTTCTTATTTCCCAATCATCTATCACATTGATAAACCAAATTATTAGTTGCTTCACCATAATGTCATTGCCACTAATTTCTTAATTATCTCTCTATATAGCAATAGGAATTTAGGTCCTAGTAATTGCTACAGTAACTTCTCCATGGTAGAGTCATGATTAGCTATTTTTATCTTAATATATCGATGTAAAAATCCATAGAGTGCACTCATCCATTCCACATTTCAATGTCAAAGTCACTAATATGAGCAGGTCTTACTGTTAGTCACGCAGTGTAATTATTCTTTGAACTTGTTTGGAAAATCTGTCTGTAGTCATCCACATAACTTCTCTGTGTTAAAGTGTTAGTAAAGCTTCAGTGACTGAGTTCTTTCAAATGCTATTTTCTAAAGATTTACTTTTTTTGTAGACTTGGATGATGACTTCGCCATGGAAAGAACCTGCCACTGTTTAGAGTTCAAGTGTAGTAGCTGATTTGGTCTATTTGAACTATAAAAATAGTTATAGCAGAAGTTAATCTTCATCATTGTGCATTTTGGCACTAATCAATGTGAAGTAACCTCAAGTTTAAATCAATGATGTCATGGCCGTCACTGAACTAGACTATATCTTCAACCAATTTCAGAGAACGAGACTTCAAAAGTCTAGCATTACGAAAGAATACCAGCAATTTAACCAGGTCATTAATGTTACATAGTGTGGTTAGCTTTTCACTGGGCAACTGTAGAGTCCCTAATGATGATGAAAAGCTTCCTAATGATGCACTAAACATAAAATGTGGCTACCCATACAAGCAAGTATGAGAGGAGTGCACATTAAGAAAAGCATTTTGTAACGAACCTCCATTCCAACTGGAAAAACAGGTTGTCCAAAACTGCGATACTAAATACTATACTGTACAGTGCACTCATTGACACTTGAAGTGTTTGTTTCTATTTCGTGAAGTAAACAAATCACATGAGGAATGAGTCCATTTTGTAAGGATTTCTATTCTTAATATACAAGATATGCCTGTAAGAATTACTGTTAAGTCAATTATAAGTTGATCAGGCAAATTAAGAAAACTAAAATTACAAATGGGAGCTAGATACCTATACAAAATGTTAATATGCACATTTTACAATGAAATTATGGAATAGTCTGCATACTAATGCAATGAGTTTGTTGAGGCTATGAATCCATAAACAATAAACACATTCCAAGTACAGGAAACCTTGGCTAAATACTGTTATACTGCTGAAGGCTAAATTGAATAAATACAAAAGTACATGAAACCTTTCACTGCATTTGCATAACTTTCTGGATTAAAATTATCTTTAACAGATGAATAATATTGAATTCAGTTTGTGTTAATCACCAAAATTTTAATTAATTCATGGATAAGCATTATAGCTCTTGGATCAAACATAATTCCTTCCTTTTGACAAAATGTTAGCATGTTCTAATAATAGTATTTCTTTGGGTTAGTACACACAGTAACAAGACACTGCTGTTGTAAATGAGAGCAGTAACGCTTGCACTAGACCTACATCCACAAAGGTGCTATCCAGCATAAATATTTTGTGATTTGTACCTAAGACAAAGAGCTACAAAAAAGGACGCTGGGTTAAGTGGGTATAATCTTGTGGAGGAAGGACCTCTTGTCAGGACACGATACAAGAAAACATGAAGAAGGTATTCACTTTCACAGTTACTTTTTATTTTCCATGTACCATTAAGATTAATCAAATATTTGTAATAAGATGATGATGAGATGAAGTCCCATGCTTCTTTACAGAGCCTAGGGGAACGATGCGGGAAACCCGCACCGCCTTACTAGGCAAGGTCTTAATGGAGGTGGTTTGCCGTTGCCTTCCTCCGACCGTAATGGGGATGAATGATGATGAAGACGAGACAACAACACTCAGTCATCTTGAGGCAGGAAAAATCCCTGACCCCGACGGGAATCGAACCCGGGACCCCGTGCTCGGGAAGCGAGAACACTACCGCGAGACCACGAAGGGCGGACACCTGATCACAATACCATTACTTCAGACAAACAAAAATTTATGAATAAACACAAGTGGTAGAACAGCCTGCCAAGATAGCAGTAACTGAAATTTATACAGGTAATGAATAAGCAACATGGATTATGGACTTCTTAGTACTGTATGGCATAGTCCAAAATAAAGAAACTATGATTGTACAATTGAGAGATAACAGAATCGAAAAACTGAATCTTACAATTCTGCAAGTGCTGCCAGTTGTACACCTATTGCAGTAAATTATACATTAAATCCTGATCTCAGTTTCAGATATCACTATGAGTGATTGACACTTACAATGAAAATAAAATTATGTGCATTTTATGTACTCATGTAGAACTGACAAAAATTGTTTCTGTAAACATTTTGAAATACCACATGTGAAATGTGAACAACAATATTTTAGAGTCACTGGTGAATCTAGAGAATGGAAAAAGGAAACTGAGCAGGCAAGAGAGAGAGAGAGAGGGAGTGGGAGCATGCTGGGACATAGTAGTGACAGGATAATGAGCTGCTAGTTGCAGTATCTGCAGGCTATGCTGGGGCTCTGGGGGAAGGGGAGTAAAGTAGAGAAGGGAAAAGGATTCTGCCGGTGCACTGGTGGGGTAGAAGGTTGTGTAGGGCTGGAGCGGGAGGAGGGAGGGTTGAGATCAGGGTGGTGGTGTGGGATGAAAGAATCCAGTCAGTGAAGCAGTCACTGAATTCGAGAATATCATGTTGGGTGGCATGCTCAGCAAATGGGTGATCCAGCTGTCTCTTGGCTAGTTTGGCACTGGCCATTCATGTGGACACACAACTTGGCAGTGGTCATGACCATGTAGTATGACAGAAAGTGATTGCAGATAACTTGGTAGATCACATGACTGCTTTCACATTTGCCCCTGCCTTTCATTGGATGGCAGATGCCAGGGACAGGACTGGAGCATGTTGTAGTACGGGTCAGGTTTTGCATCTATTACAGGATAAGCCCCATGGGACAATTGGTTCAGAGCAGGGGTGGAATAGGGCCAGACAATGACATTGCGTAAGTTGGATGGGCAGTGGAATACGTCTCTATGTGTGTGTGTGTGTGTGTGGGGGGGGGGGGTATATTTTTCATTTCAGGACACGATAGGAGGTAGTCGAAACCCTGATATTCTCTGAAGTATCATTAATGAACCCTGATGATGACAGAACAATTGTTATGAACTATCATTAATGCAGCGCAAGTCATCCAATCTTCGCATTTTAAGAAAACTAAATTGTGTGGTTGCCTTAGTCTTAAATCAGTATTTATGTCTCCAAGAGTATATATCCTTTCCTTAGACCATTTTGCAAAAAATAAGTTAATTTTCTCCAAGGAGTGCCCAAATGCTTTAATATTAGTGTCTGGCATACAGTAAAAAAATATAGTTATGATTTTTAACATGGCCTATAACAGTGCAGCTGCTTCCACTGCATTTTTTAGGCTTGTGTCATCCACACTAAGGACACTGTATTGGACAAGTACTGTAAGCCCACCAACCTGATTTATGTAGTCTCTTCTATGATGCCTCTTCAGTAGCACATCATTCTGAAGTCATAAAGTGGAAAATCTTAATGAGTCAAGGATGGTGTTTGTGCAAAAATGTACACACCACCACAATTTTGGTTTCACTTTTTCATATATTGTCTACAAGGTCCTATTGTTGGATGGTGACCAGTTTCTTAATGTCATATGAAAAAAACAAAAAAAAATACTACTCACGATAGACTATAATTATTAACAATAATTTGGTTAGTAAAAAGTGTAGTGATCTAGGACTTTGGAATAGTATATGGAATCATTTTACGCTTCTGCATTGGCACTAATCCGTTTATAGGTACAAGCGCAATACTGGACATCGTGGAAGATTATACAATTTTCATAACTAATGGCTCAATCAGTTAATGAAGTAAGCCACCATGTGCATAAAAATTGGAGTAATAGAAGTACAGCACTCAGAGATGAAATTTAATAAGCACAGAGTCAAAATTTGCAATGTAAAATGTGTCTCCTTTTGAACTTTAATGATAATTATCTTGAAAATTAATTTTTTCCACAAAATTTTAACTATGTTACAGAAAAGTAGGAATGCTAGTCTTTACAATGAGTGGTATCATCCTTACCAAATCTATTTATTAGCTCAAAATATTTTCACTGCTATGTACTATAGTAAAATTTTTAATCAGACATAACTTTTAATTAACATGGTTTTAAACAAAACTAATTGTATTTTTGCTGTTGGATACTGAGACTACAACTGTACCAATGAAACCTGAATTGAATAACAAATGGGCAGATTTATGCCTACATCACGTACAAATATTACTGAAAATCAGAACAAAAACACACTCAGAGACAGAAAAAGAGTCAAGAAAATTATTGGTAGTAGTTGGGGTGTAATTAGAGCAGGTGGTGGATGCCAGCTCGATATGCCACAGTATGCCAGGACCATCCCCCGTCATATGCTCAGTCGTAGCTTATCTTCACTGAGCCAGTGTTTATTAACACATAATGTAGTCTTCTTTTGTACACCTAAGAGAATACTAAGAATACCAATCTTATTTTTTAATGACCTGACATTTATATGTAAGAGTAATCATGAGTCATCACCACAAATGGGTAAAGTTGGATTCTTAGGCAGCAGCACATCATTGTCTTCACTTTATACATAGTCTTTTGTTATAAGGACATTGTGTTCATACAACAACAGCCTTTTCCTTCATTGCATTGAATCCAGATGCTTCCAGCAAAGTAATATGCTCAGAAACACCCATAAAAAAATCACTGTTCCTTTCTTGTTCTTGCAGACTCTCATACAATGACTTCTTTATTTTCATCCAGATTCTGTGCATTTGTTTTTTGCAATGTCCTACTAATGTAATTGAACATTTGAAATACTGTCCTATGAAAGAAATGTAATTGTTTTCTTTCTCATGGATTTGTCTATGCATTTTTAGCAGTAACAGTAAATATGAAAACATGACCAAAGAATGTAATATTTAAATTTTTAGTCATTGCATGGAATATAAACAAACAGTGATATATTGGTCATGTAATAATACCTGTTAGAGCTTCTCAACTATTTATCATGAAATAAACTAGAACTATTTATTGTATGTGGTTAAAAGACAGTATGACATTCCCCCACTGCATTTTTTTGTAGATTACGTACAATGTATGTCGTGCACTCATGAAATACTTGTATGTTATCCTGTATGTGCTTTCTGAATTTACCTTGCAGTTCATTTTTATAACAAAAAGAGCACTAAATATGACATTATGCTGCTCTACAGATCAATATGTTACATCTAGCTCCAAATAGCTTGGCAGCCACACAGCCCCAGGTGTGTCTACCTTTTTGTTACAAAGGAGTGACCATCTCAGTATGCAGTAATCTGCTGAGCAGTGTGCTTAGTACACTATCAGCAGTTGCATTGATTGTTAATGGGGTGATTTTCTTATTAGCCACTTCAGTCAGTTATATTATTAGTCATACTGGGATGAGATGTCTGTACGATCTTTTGCAGACTCGCTAACTGTAGCTTAGGAGTTCTGCTTTGGAGTAGGCCTCATTCGTTGAACTGAATCCCCCCTACCAGATAGTGCTCACATACAACAAAACGCCCACCACTTCCACTGTACCCTCCCATACCATACTATCTGCACAGGTATGGGACAATACTTTACTCTTAACACTCTTCTTTCGCATTCAGCTTGGCCACAGGTAACCAAACTGTTACCTAGTCACCCTAACCTAATCCTCTGATTACACTACAGATCAGTCATCACAACAAAACACATATTCAGTCTTGTTATGTCAGTGTTCATTTAAGGTGATAAAGTAGGTGTTTACACAACCCGAAAATTAATTTGCATAAGAATACAGTGTCTGAAATGTAGTGTCACAGAAGAATGGTGAAGATTATGTGGGTATACCGGATAACTAAATAGGTGGTACTGAATAAATTTGGTAAGAAGAGAAATTAAAGGTACAACTAAAAAATGGGACTGACTGTTAGGACACATCCCGAGGCGTCAAGGAATCATCAAGTCAATTTGGTACTGGAGGGAAGTTTGTGGGATAAAAATTACAGAGTTGTACCTAGGTTTGACTATTGTAAGCAGGTTCAAATGGATGGAAGTTGTGCCTTATAACAAAATGTAATGGAAGCTTTTAAGTGTGATATCCCCACAAATTTGTGCATCAGTACAAATTGTCAGGATTGCTTCTAAAGGGTATCAAATATACATTTGACTCATAATTATTTTCGATTAACTATTCTCAGTTCCAATATTTACTATCAACAAACATTTGATGTAGTAGTCAGTGAATGTAGACCCATTTATAACATGGTTCCAGCATGTTCAAGAAAGTATTTAAAAAAAATAAAATGAAAAAACACCATCTGAACAGCCGTTGAAGGTCCAATGGTACTGACAGGCTGCTGTGTCATCCTCAGCCCTTGGGCATCACTGGGTGTGGATATAGAGGGGCATGTGGTCAGCATACAACTCTCCCAGCCGTTGTCGGCTTTCATGACCAGTGTCACTACCTCTTAGCCAAGCAGATTCTCAATAGGCCTCACAAGGGCTGAGTGCACCTCGTTTGCCAACAGCACTCGGCAGACCCGGATGGTGACCCATCCCAGTGCTAGCCGAGCCCAACAGCTCTTAACATTGGTGATCTGACGGGAACCGAGACCACTGGCCAAGAAAAATATTGGTTTCAGTTTCTATTGTGGTCTGACCAAAGGAAACTAGGGCGCAATTGTCTTCCACATGTTCCTTGGTGTATTACATAACTCACAGACATCAGGATGTTTACACAAAAGACATTAAATAGAAAATAATATTTAATCATTATGGGCTCCAAATATTTATGTTTTCTGTGTAGTATCATCACTCCTAGCAGATTTGTAGGTTTGTGATATTTTTTTTTTCAGTGTTACAAAATCACTAATTAAAAAATTGGCTATTTAGAAATTGCTTTCCCATGAATAAAGAGTGTGTTACTAATACAATATACCTTATGCCCTTGGTCCCTGCAAGCCAAGTTGAACCTGGAATATTAGACAATGAATGCCAGTGTAAAAAATCTCAATCAATACTGTAATCTGTAATACAATTATAATTCCGCATTTTGCTCATCTTTACTCTCGCTGCATTTCCTTTGCCACAACTGAATAATAAATCTGTAAAAATGTAATTGTAACAATCACATTACAGTGTGTAGATACGCTATCAATACCGTACAAATTACAGTGAGTACTTAGCTACCCAAAATAGACACTACATTAACCATTGTTGATTAACATGTTTATGACTTTAATGTAGAGTAGACGCAAACTCTTCAGGAAATGAGGCGTTAATACAAAGAAAAATCTTTATACACACATCAAAATAAGGCTTCAAAACTGTATCAGGATAATGGCCACAAAGAATGAAACTCAAGAAATGTACCGAGAAGTGTTCTTCACTTCTTGATAAGAAAACTAAAACTACCTTAAATGCGCACATTGTAAGCTATTCATTTTACAAATCTTATATATTTTACTTACCATTCCACGATTGGAATACAGTAATTTTTTGAGCACTGCCGTAAAGTATTCTTCCTGCCCGTATAAGCCAAAAATCTGTAGCCATTCTTAAAGCACTTAACAATGTCTTCTGCTGTATTTTATGCACATTCCTTAAGCATGCAACATCAGTATTTGGGCATAGTCTGACAGCATAGAGATGTGGATGGGGTAACTTCTGTGAACGATGTTACTCCCATGTTTTGGGGTGGTAACCATCTTTTGTTGATTTTACAAAGTTCTGTCGAATCATATTTAAGACACCTCTTTTAAATTACACATTTCTAGTTCGTTAATGAAGTTACTATAGGTGAACACGGATTCGACATATTTACAACGAGAATCATCACATTCGTTGACGTACTTCATTGGGAATCCTATAAAATTTCATTTTGAGGAGCATAGAAGCTGCTGAGTTGGAAGCAGCCTGGCCCCTACTGAAGGAGGTTCAAATGGCTCTGAGCACTGTGGGACTTAACTGCTGAGGTCATCAGTCCTGCTGAAGGAGGCTTGCCACCTACTGATCAGCCCACCACTGGCAAGCACAAGCAGAATCGTGGCTGATGCAGGTCAGTGCACAAATGGGTGTCACAACAGCCTCCCAAATTAAAGATCACTCTCGACAACATGAGAGACACTGACACCACAGGTGGACATCCACAATGATCACTCTGATATGAAAGGCAAAGAGGTGATGTTGGCCAATTGCACACGAATGACGGGGGCTACCTGAGAGGATAGAGTCACATCAACTTGAACAGCAAAGATTAACGAAACAGTGATAACTGCTGAAGTAATGCACTAAACAGGGTAGCTGGCACAGTAGGAAGAACGGAATCATAATAGTAGCAACTTCGAAGAAGATAAAAGACACCGAAGACTGAGTCATCTGTGAGACACCGTGGCAGACCATTTTGGCTACCGTACTGGAAAGGAAAAGTTTAGTCCCAGCTAAGGCTGGAATCCGAGAAAAAAACCCCAAGGCATAATATTATTTACGTGACATTTCAGCAGCAGTTAAGTAAAAGATCATATACGAAAGTGCTCACGAAAAATCTTCCACTGTTAAGCTGCTCTACTGAGACAATATCGACATGTGTTAGCAAAAAAGACACAATAAATAGTGCCAAACAAGACTTCACTTACTGCAAAGGTAGGCAGGAAACAGGCAATCTCGGAACAGCAAGTACCGGTGAAATTGAACTGTATGCCGACAGACAAGGACGAAATACAGCCGCTGAATTTCGGCGTACAAGTAGTCAGAATTTTAGTTTTAACTGTACAATAAAACCAGGAGCAAAATTCAGTGCTGCTACGTCAATGAGTCAAGAAAAAATTTCCTCATTGAGCAAAAAGGACTTTTCCATCTTCCTGGCGGGATCAAATGATATAGCTAGGAACAAAAAAAATGATCAATTAATCTCGCTAAAAAGAAAACTGTATGAGCTGAGAGGAACAAATGTTATTGTTTTTTCAGTGCCACACCGTTACGACTTGATAGAATGGTCCAGTGTAAATAAAGAAATTGAAACTGCAAATAAAGAGATGCAAAATATTTGCAAGCGGTTTGAAAATGTAACATTTGTGAACATAAGCAATTTAGGGAAAAGATTTCACACGACACATGGTTCCCATCTAAATGTACTTGGAAAAAACGTAATAGTAACAAGAATGTTAGAACTTGTAAATAAAATCTCAAATGTGCAGTGTGATGATAGAAAAGTCATACCTCTCATGGACAGGAAGTGTGTGTATCCTGTAGAATCCAATGTGAAATCTGCTGTCAGTGAAGCTACACCTCTCCAAGACAAATGTGAAATTTTATTAATGCAAGTGAACACTCCAAATGTTAATAATTCACAGAAAGGCACAGCAGTTATGGAACAACAAACACAATAAATAAGTGAAACAGCAGCAGCACCAAACTTTATCAGCAGAAGCAGCAGCAGCAGTAGCAGAACCAACAACGACTGGAGCAGCAACACAGCAATGCTTAAGGAGGAGCCAAAGGAAAAATACATCTGTGTCATTCAGTGATAATTTTTTATGGTTTCAAGCCAAGAAGAAAATAAAAATGTGAAAAACCAGCCTGCTAACTCAAGGATAAGTCACAACAACATCCTGTTTTTAAACATTCAGGGTCTTGAAAATAAAGTTGAAATTCTGGATGAGTCATTGCCACAGAATAAGTATTCTTTCTTATGTATATCAGAACATTGGCTTAAACCAGAACAAATACAATACTATGTACCAGAAGGTTATAAATATGGAAACAGTTTTTGCAGATCTCAGTACTGTAATGGTGGTACTGTTATCTATGTTTCAAATGAAATAGAGTGTAGAGAACTAGATCTTAGTTGGGCATGTGTAGAGAAACACTTTGAAATTACCGGGATCATACGTGATATAATGAAACTTATCATAGTATGTATCTACCATTCCCCTGACTCAGATGATAAAACTTTTTTAGATAATTTAGACAGTGTACTCTACTA